>NC_047025.1:32549808-33756618 GCF_902652985.1 Pecten maximus
AGCCTTTTTTTTAGCATGCATGTGTTTTATTTTTACATACAATGTATAAAATCATATTCGTTTGACAACATGCCATCAATTCATCATATAACCTACCGATATGACATGCAGGTGCGAGTCCAGTCGCATTTATTTAGCATGATGTGTTATTTTACATATATGATAATTTGATTTATAATGCAAATGTAGCCATGATGATGTCTTGTAAAGACATGTCGATAAAGATGCTAAATATATACAGCGACGAGAATTATGTCATATATCGCTATCGTAATAAAGTAATTAATCTCATAATTGCCTTGTTATCAAGTCTCATACCATCTATTACATACGTTTTGTTGTGAAAACCGTGCTATGATTGACTATATGTTACACTTGTTTTAAGTATGACGTCGAGTTTCATTTTGTCAAATGCAATGTGTCGTCGACAAAAAAAAAGCGTAAAATGAAAATATTACCTTTCAGATTTCATATCATTCTGATAAAATGCTGTCTTCATGATTTCTTTCATCGGCATGTTTTATTCATTTAATACACTTTATTACTATTTTTGCCTCATCATACACGAATTATAAGATACAATTTGTGAAGCGGGGTATAAAGAAAAGAAAAAGAAAAAAGAAAAAATCCGACTTGTTTCATGTACCTCATAAGACATAGAAACATATGATTGAAGATCGATTGAACAGTTTGGCACGTGTCATGATAATAAAAGCGGTCAATGTTAAATAAGCAATTTGCAATATAGATTATCATAAAACTATTTAGAATTATCTGTATCTCATTAATGCATTAATGATGCATTAAATCACTAAACGGATTGGTTTAGCGCCCCATTATTGACATAGTGATTTGATGAACACTCTAGAAACTGTACTATTTCAAATACGCAGTGCAGTGTCAACTTTTCTATACTTTTCAGGTGTGTTCAGTTTATAGACAAATGTATATTGCATGTATAATGTATAACAATTATAAATTATATTTTCAATCAGATTAATTCGGTACTGTATGCCGCCTTAATGTCACTATAAAAGAATAGCCATCGTAACAAAGATCTTTATTTACGGTACACAAAGTAGTATACAATTTCTGTTTTCAATGCAAATAAGCAGATATTCAAAGTTTCTAGATAAAATCTGTATATTTGTAAATTTTAGTTTCCAGACATAAAGTAACTGCCTTATCTTATCAAATTTTATAACAGAGCAACAACATGCATTCAAAGCATTTTTCTCAGTCCCTGAATGATATCAATTGAAATGAATAACCACACATCTCCAAAACCTATTTGTAAACACTGTTTCTCTACTATTTAATAACACGTGCACATACATGAATACGAACCTCAGTACTAATGATAATAATTGCAAGCTGATTCCATGAACATTTCGATATTCGTTTATCTCACTCTACGCACAACTCTGCCCAGTTTCATCAATATTCCTTATCATAAGGTTTCCCATATGGAAGCTTTACAGAATTTAAAGAAACTCCAATAATGTTTTCCTTCGGAAATTTTTCTTACGTTAAGGAACATTGATGAAACCAAGACCGGTAATACTACACTCGTTTCGGGATTTTGTCATGTACATTCCATTATCCATTTACACTTCATTTAAACAAATCGAATGATCATATTGAAAACCGTGGTTACTGACCATCATGTATTCGTCGCCATTTTAGTATTGCTCAAAATAATAATAATTTTATAGCTAACATATTCTACCATGATAAACACGAGTTTATGATCATTGATACATCATCCTCGAATGAGGAAAGTCCGGGTTAAGACCAGTAAATAGTAGTGTACAAAAATATTCAGTATCAATCTTAGTTTATTACGGCATTTCCTCAATATCTTAGAGTTCAGAGCTTCTGCTTCTGCTGAATATTGCTACTCTTTAATCATCATTCATCACGTAATAATGATACGTTTTTCAGATGAGGGTAAGATTTTGACAATTTTTCGTTAAATGTCCGCATCCAAACCTATAAAAGAGCTAGCTGAATTTTCATTTAAACATAAGCACATAGATTGACTTTGAAGACCTCATAACATTAATATAAGGTAAGTACAGTAGTTCTATTGCATCATATACGTCAAGTAATGCTTATTCATGTGTGTCATGATTCCGAGATATGATTGTCGTGTGTTTATTCACTTAACTTTAATGAACTCTTTTAAAATACAATAATGACCGTTTACTTAGACCATTGTCGGGTATATAGTTGGGTATATTCTTCAGGTGTATGCAGGTGTATGTTTGGGCCATTAAAAGTACGTCTCGAATGACATTATATTACAGTTACAGTGTTTAGGACTAGGGTTGATACTGTTCACGGAATACAGTGGCTAGAGTGTGGGTTGATACTTATTCCAGGATACAGTTGCTAGGACTACGGTTGATACTAATTCCAGGATACAGTTGCTAGGACTACGGTTGATACTAATTCCAGGATACAGTTGCTAGGACTACGGTTGATACTGATTCTTGGAAACCATGGTTAGGACTAGAGTTTATACTGTTTACAGGATAAAGGGGTTAGGACTACGGTTGATACTTATTCTGGGATACAGTGGATATCGCGTGAATTGATACTAATTCCTCTTACAGTTGCTAGTACTAGGGTACAGTGCTTCAGGTTTTTATGCAAATATTACTTTGCCTTTACATGAGTTAACAAATGTAAACATCTACTTTACATCACTTATAAGAAGTTCGATAAAGTTATAAGGTAACAGATGTGATACGATAATGTTAGAAATGAAATATAACAGAAAAAGGTGGAAACATAAAATCACAGTATTCAGAATAAGGGTTTATATAATGTTGTTAGGACACAGGCTTAATGCTAATTCATAGCTATAATACACATTAGAGTTATTTTTATGTAACAAAGTGTATTTTACAATATAGACACGAGTGAAATATAGTTGATACCGTTTTACAGATGAAGTCGATAGGAATGTGGCTGTTGTTGTTAGTGGTTGTCGTGGTGATTACTACTGAAGTAGATGCTCGGAGAACTAGAAGCAAATCGAAAACCAGACTCGTGATCAAATACAGGAAGAAAACTAAAACTCGTACAAATCGCTCTGTAAGTATAAAAACATGTGAATCGCCAGGCGCCAGTGTAATTCTCTTAGAGGATTTAATTACTTTTTTAATTTGAATTATCAAATAAATGATGTTCATATATCATATACCATTGGAATTATATTAACATCAACCATGTGTTCAAAAATATTTATATCGAGATGAATTTTCTTCAACGTACAGGTTTCATTGGGAAGTGAATTGAAATAAACATTATTTGTATCAATGAGATATTATGAAGTATCACTTATACAAATATAACATTGTAAGGTTAGAAACCAAATATGTAATTTACTGGACGATACGCGCAGAAATAAACTGAGATTTTTTAACCTTATCAGAGACGCTAACCTTCCCGCGGGATATGTAATATCTCGCTAGTGACAAACGAGGATACACCAATCACGCCCGTTTCTATATATATTTCCGAACCTGCAATGTTCTTATATTGATCGTTTACTATGGAACCTTTTTTTTGTTAATACTTGCATCACTGTCGACAGAATATTTTTCTTCATTTATATCAGTAACTTAGAACACCACACGCCAGTCTGATGTCACCATGTCACCTCCTTCATTAATAGAATGTGACGTCACATCATGATAACTCTAAAGTATGCCGCTAACAGAGTGTCTGTTTTATATGTGTGTTATAACACAGTTCGTTTTGAAATATAACACTACTTAATTGATAGGTTTATCAAAGGGAAATACAATGGAAAAGAGGCCTTATAGTTCATACAGAAATGTTTATGGACATGTATTAGGTACAGCGTAGTTTTAATAGCATCGTCGATGCAAGCCATCACAGACTAATTAATGAACAATTGACACGAAAGCACGATAAGCAATGGGTTATCTTGATAGCATTGTCAGGATTTGTGTGATCCGTCGCATCATTCAAGTTACAATATTTAAGCAGAAATAAAATGTATACTAATAACAAAATAAATCTACCTATTTCAAACATTATTCTATAGATCGAGGACATATTGACACTACCCTGTGACGTCAGCGAGTTCGACACCGATAAAGATGGCGTCATCAGTAGAATAGAATGGCAGGCCTACATAACAGAGTATAATCCATTGCTGAACTCCGCTGAATACGTGGATCTTATCATTCAAAAGCTCGATACAAGTGGTAAGAAAAGTTTAGATACATTATGACGATTTTGCTGATTTATTCTTAGAAGTCTTATATATTTTTCTTTTCTTATTATTCTTATTTTACCTGATTATTGTTTTCTTTAAATTTTGATAATTATATTCATTTACTTATTCATGATCATTTTGTCTTTCACTACATAATTATATTATTTACTATCGTTTTCATGACACTTACGCAGATAAAATTTGCAGAGAAAATATTGTATGTTATTCTGTAATTTCCTCGTTAGTACAATTACCATCAATATTGTGTATTTATCACGACCTTATATTAGTGTTCAAAGTTTGAATAATGTTTCTAACATTGTACCATCCTTACAAAATATATAGGCGACGGAGTTCTTCAATTGGATGAGTTTTCTTTGGATACCGAGTTCAAGAAGGATTGTCTGTAAGTAGCTTATTGGTACTTTATATTTGTCGATTATTTGTGAAGATGTGTGTACTTTTTAGCTATTTGCGTTGGTATGATATCTTAAATGACCATGGCTGGTGATAGAATGTTAAACAATACTAAATCAAACCAATCCTTTTTTTTTTACATATTTATTAGTAATTATTTATTACATTTTTACCAGTGAAATATCAAAAATTATTCATTCTATAAAGTGATATTTTTCACTAGCGCACGAGTAAAAAATATCTAAATATTAGCCACACGAGTGAAATATATTTGGTATTACTGAAGACACTGTTAGATATCCTCTATTTATTCTTCAGTCACTTCACCATGCATATAGGGCGTAAGTATTGCACGTGTTGCCTGCACCGATTGCATGATTTTACATTATTGCTCCGTTTTTTCTTTACAGTCAGGAGGATGACATCGCTTCCGAGAACAATATTTACTATTAGAACGGATGAAACCATGATACACCACCAGGAAGATGACAACAGAACCATTCACTGCAGCCCTGATAGTCATACATTGTGTTGTGATAATACGCATATAGTGTTTGAATTTTTCGCAAAACATTTGTGTCATTAAACAAATTTGAAAATGTAAACTGCATTGCTTTTCCATTGGGAATAGTCGATCAGATGAAAACCAGAATAATGGACGTCTATGGTAGAGACACCACAGCTAAATATTGGAATGCAGATGGTGTGTCGATTTTAATTTTATATTTTGATAGTTTTGTCTGGTTGAATTGTTTTTTAATATATACATATATATAGAGTCTAGTAAGTAAAGGTCTGATATAGGTACTGGGTCCTTACAAAAAGATGTTCGCTGGATGCATATTACTAGATAAATATAATCTGTCACGTAGTAATAACTACAAATGTACAGTACAGACAAGTAAATTGTCGAATTTTCGAGGCAATCCGCCATTTTATCAAGACACAAGTAAATTATAAACATTCACATACAGATATACAAAATAAACAACAAACAATTTCGTTATGTTTTGTTAATGATCCCTTCGTCGATAATTCATTCGCCGAGAGCCTATTGTTTTTATTTAGTAAACATACAAATAGTCCATGGCTTACTAATCCAGAATATTTGACCCGAGGTGGTAGTAATCAACTTCGGCCTTTATAAAGCGTGTTGAGTACCACCACCGAGGGTCAAATATTCTTGACTAGAGCACGGTAAGCCATGGGGTATTTTATTTTATTTTTTTTTAAATATATTTATTCAGTTATATTCACCATTTTGATTCCGAACAGAGTGCGACTGGTTTATTTCTTGTGATTTTTTTTTTTTTTTTAATTTCCTGTAAAATTGATCGAGATGACTTAAAAAAACAAATACCTATATTCTCACCGCGTACTGTACATCCTTTTTCGTATTCTTGCTGTCAGCAGCATCCCATAATTGCTCCAAATCGCTTTCCTAAACCAGACGAAATTGACCAACAGTGTCGTCTGCCAAGTTTACTTTTGAAATAAGCGCTCTTCAAATGCAAACGGCATATATATACAATCAATATACCATTCCGGAACGGTGGTACATGTATACGGTTTATAGAGTTCGTATCATATTTCCTGGTCACTTTCAAGAGATCTTCAAGACATTGCTCATAGTTTTTCATGCAAATCCATTAAGATGGTGCATATGGTTCTCTACTAAACTGTATCCTAGAACAAGATAGCGGTGGGTCATACTCGATTGTGTCACAATCTGGCTACTAAACTGTGTCCTTGAACAAAATTGCGGTGGGCCATACTCGGTATGATCTGGTTAAGTCTTTATGCTGGTAGTAGAACATAATCTGGCTAAGTCTTTGACTGATGTAAAGGAAGGCAGTATATAATGTGAGTTGAATACATGCATTTGCATTGGTTTATATCACAGTATCAGCTGGGTAATGTGCTTACTGTTAAATCCTAAGATCCTGGCAGCTGTAGCTATACCCATTGGAGCCTTTGATGTATAATGTAAGTCTCTGTGTGGGAAAAGTAAGACCTTTTAACTTTGATGATGTCTTATTCTGAGAGCAGGAAGACTGACAAGTATCATTTTCATATGAGGCAACATTGACCAGAGACCTTACCAACACAGACAAAAACTACCTTACCAGGTCCTTCAGTTTCATTTTAGATATACTCATGAAATTAGCTGAATAATATATATCCATGCTCTTGCAATCTTTAAAAAAAATCACAGCATAACTAACAATGACAGCTTACCACTAAACCATAAAAGCACGGTGATTTCATCTTCTAAATTACACATTTCTCGTTCAACGGTTATAGTCTTACATTCTTACTAGTACTGCCCATGCGTCATCCAGAGGTCTGTACAAATATCACAATGTCTATGATAGCTATCAGGTTTAGCCGGAAAAGACATGGTTTATAACATCTTACTTTCGATGTGATATCCTAAGGAAATGTACCAAATATAACAATGTCCATGATAACTACCTAGTATAGCCGGAAAATACCTGGTTTCCAAGGATTTAGCTCGACAAATTACCATCAAGATGACTAGATATTTTCGATTTGTGTGATACGAAGATTGACGTTTTGAGTGTTTGCTGATCCGACTCGTTGCTTCGGTGTTACTTCCCCGGGTAACATTTGGAAAACCGGACATATTTTGACATATATTTTGAAAACTCCAGACATTTTGACATAGATTTTGAAAACTCCAGACACCGTAATGATATTTATTTAAGTGTGACGCCACATACTTACAGATCATATTATAATATAACGCTTGAGATGTTAATTTGTTTCCTGATCATTGAAGTTTGAACTAAATCAATAACATAATATAAAGTGAACTAAATGTGTCATTATCTTCTTTGTAAGTACTACTCCAGAGTTACAGTTCTTATTTCGAGTCATGCTGTATTTGGAAAGTTAATCAAACACTTCTTTTAAAGTCAATCTTGCTTAAGACTGGTTTTCATAGATTTTAAGAATATAAAATAATTCTAGAGTAAAAATCTCTGAAGAGATCTCAGTGTCTATTGTCAACATTCTGGACTCATTCAGCTTCTGTCTGTATGGTAAAACACTCTCGATACATGAAAACGATTAGCTCAGAACATCCAAAATTGACGAAAAGAACAGAAGAAACAAAACATGTTTAAAGGGAGATAACTCGTTATAACATCAACAGAATACATACCAAACATAAATTGGAATATATTATTTGACTCCAATACATGACACTAAATGAGTTCCTTTCGTTACTACCAACATCCGTGAGTTTCCCTCAGTACTAAAAGAACAGGTTTACGATACAGAACGTCTAATCAGTCAGGCTTACAAGTGAGTGGGATTGTTGCCGAAAGTAAATCGTCTGTAAATGCGGCAATTCAAATTTATTTCATTCATTTTTTTGACCAATTTAAAGGCTAAAGGCCACCACATCAAGATTTTGACATTTTCTTTTACCTCTTTTGAGTTTCCTTAGTTAACTTCTAAGTATCAACATTAAAGTCTTTAGCATCACTGACGAGTTCTAGAAGGACGAAACAGCTTTGTGGTGTCCCTATCATCACTGACGATTCCTAGATTGATAAAACAGCTGTATGATGTCCCTAGAATCATTGATGAGTTCTAGAACAGCTGCATTAATATGTTAAGAGTGCCATACATGTGTTTCGAACTCGTCAGTAATGCTAGGGACATCATACAACTGTTTCGTCCTTCATAGACTTGTTAGTGCTATTAAGAACAAAATTTGTGGAAATGCTGATGGGTAACCTATGTTTGTTTATTGTTACAAGCAACTCTTAATAACTTAAGGGGAGGTAGAGTGGAGGGATTCTTAATGTTATTGTAGGAAGTGATGATTATAAAATTGAAAACCCTCCAATTCTAACTCAACTGGTCATACATACTTAATTTATGTTTGTTTTTGTTCTCGTGGCTCAGGGCTAAACTAATTCATACGTTCCTTTGACAATCGTAATGTTAAGTCAAACCCATTGACAACCTTCTCTTATTTAAAAACAATCGTTCGCGCTGTATGTTTAACTATAAAGTAATAAAAAAAAATAGCGTGATTCTTTTGTTAATTTTATTAATAACAGAATTATTTCGTCGAATGTTCCACATGCCGTGCGCGTATTCTAACATGAATATCTGACTAAAGGTTCTGGTTTCTTCTTTTGTGATGTCATGTTCCCATTCCGTCTGTTCTGTTGATTATGTAACCTTTATTGGGACGCCTGGATTATCCTCACTGTAAAACAGGGAAGAATAAACTTTATCTTATCAAGATATGATGTTAAGATTCCGAACGATACAAACAGAATAGTACGCCTACCTACACTAATGCTTACATACTTTGAACTACTCCAATAGTTTTCTAGATTTCTCTAGTTCTAAGTTTGAATATATACTATCATTTATACATTCTTGATTACATATTTAATATTCCGACGGACAGGTCCACGTACAACTATGCTTATAGCAACATTAATGATGAAGTCCACTAGATATCTGTCAGGGATGTTTGTATTTAATGCTTTATTTTTAGATACATTTGTATGTATGTAATTGGGATGAAAACATAATTAAAACATAATTGTTCAACTTAAGCACCTTCAAAACTGAATTTAAACTGTTAGATATGGTTTTAAGAAGTGTTCTGGTCGACTGGCGATTCATAATGAGCAGTTTGATTTCGTGAATTTTACTGATATACTTATTTTAAGCTATGAAAAATCTCTTTTTTGTTTTGTTTTTCGTAAAATCGTCCAAAACCTATCAGTAGGCGGACGTAAAACAGACTGCTGGATATTTTAAAGATGAAAATGAATGTAAAACTGATGGTATTTCAAAACGGTCACTAAATATACACTGCAAAGTTTGTGAGAATATATTTACAATCAGTGTTGAATTGATAATATAAACTATACATATTTCCACTGAAGACTACTGAACTTTATTTTTCCTTATTATCAGAAGGCTACGCAATTTATTTTGGCGTTGCGCGTATTAATACAGGTGCCCGAATAACACGGGGGTTATATGTATGCAGATAGAATGAAAGTTAATGAATTTATATAAAATATAAGTGTTGTACATCGGTGACACTTGTACATTCCGATGGCATTTCATTGTTCCAAATGATGTTTGCACTTCTTTACAAAAAGAATGTATATTGCAGTTTTAAGCGTTTTTTATTCGCTTTGTCATTTTTGAATTAATGAGGTTATGCCAAACAACATCAAATTACTAGGTGTGAAGGTGTAAATGTTTTTCTTTTTTTCTCTTTCATGAAAACGGCAAGTAAGTTACAGTTTGCATTAGTCACCATAGCTGGGATCAGCAGACAACGATGAGGACGGTAGTTTTACCAGGTTCGAAGAATAACCAAAAATGTTCCATTCGATACACTATGTCTACGGAAATTATCTTCAGGAACTTAAGTAAATCAAATACGATCCATTGTATTTATTTTTACTCGTGTTAGGCCGAATCCACATGTTCCTCACACGATTTGGAATAAACTCTCCACAGTCGACCCTATTGTTGCATCATTTTATGTTGACTTAGCAAAGTAGATCGTTAGTCGAATGACCAACTTTCCGTCTAGGTAAGCCTTCGATTTTAACTCAAGGCCACGTCACAACTACTTTATATCTTACACCTAGCATTGAATTGACTCCAATGATAACGATGGCATCACCTAGCATTGAATTGACTCCAATGATAACGATGGCAACACCAAACATTGAATTGACTCCAATGATAACGATGGCATCACCTAGCATTGAATTGACTCCAATGATAACGATGGCAACACCAAACATTGAATTGACTCCAATGATAACGATGGCATCACCTAGCATTGAATTGACTCCAATGATAACGATGGCAACACCAAACATTGAACTGACTCCAACGATCACGATGGCAACACCAAACATTGAAATGACTCCAACGATCACGATGGCAACACCAAACATTGAAATGACTCCAATGATAACGATGGCAACACCTAACATTGAACTGACTCCAACGATCACGATGGCAACACCAAACATTGAAATGACTCCAATGATAACGATGGCATCACCTAACATTGAACTGACTCCAACGATCACGATGGCAACACCAAACATTGAAATGACTCCAATGATAACGATGGCAACACCAAACATTGAATTGACTCCAACGATAACGATGACAACACCTAACATTGAATTGACTCCAAATATAGCAATGACAGCACCAAACAAGTGTTTTAAAATCAACTGGTGAAAGATAACACAGTGGTATATATATTTCACCAATAAAATGTATTATATAACATGTTGTTATATAGCTATTGAAATCATCATTTTCTACCTAAGGTATTCTTAAAGCCATTCTTAATAAGACAAATGGGCTTTGCCTTTTCTGTTTACATTATTAAAAATCATATATTATGGCGACAAATGTTCAGCTGCAACGGACCACTGAATATCATATCTGTGCATATACGAAAGAAAAGATTTTTAGTCGCTGATTTTAGATGATATCCAAGCTAAAATGTGTTAAAACTATGATGATGGATTTTTACAGTTTTATTTTGATCGGTCAAAGCAATTAATTATTCAGTTAGCCGAAATATCTTTTAATAATCCAGTAAGAAATTTTACGGTCGTGACCACGACCTAATTTCCATATTTTATTGTTTACAATGATTGAAGGATTGTTTACGATCTCTGAGGTCCTTGTTGTTTTCCTGTTGTAGGGACACCTGTTTGCTTTCTCCTTCAATTTATTTGCTGCAGTGGTGGTTTATATATATTTAAGTGTTCCCGTTATACAATGTATAAAATCATATTCGTTTGACAACATGCCATCAATTCATCATATAACCTACCGATATGACATGCAGGTGCGAGTCCAGTCGCATTTATTTAGCATGATGTGTTATTTTACATATATGATAATTTGATTTATAATGCAAATGTAGCCATGATGATGCCTTGTAAAGACATGTCGATAAAGATGCTAAATATATACAGCGACGAGAATTATGTCATATATCGCTATCGTAATAAAGTAATTAATCTCATAATTGCCTTGTTATCAAGTCTCATACCATCTATTACATACGTTTTGTTGTGAAAACCGTGCTATGATTGACTATATGTTACACTTGTTTTAAGTATGACGTCGAGTTTCATTTTGTCAAATGCAATGTGTCGTCGACAAAAAAAAAGCGTAAAATGAAAATATTACCTTTCAGATTTCATATCATTCTGATAAAATGCTGTCTTCATGATTTCTTTCATCGGCATGTTTTATTCATTTAATACACTTTATTACTATTTTTGCCTCATCATACACGAATTATAAGATACCATTTGTGAAGCGGGGTATAAAGAAAAGAAAAAGAAAAAAGAAAAAATCCGACTTGTTTCATGTACCTCATAAGACATAGAAACATATAATTGAAGATCGATTGAACAGTTTGGCACTTGTCATGATAATAAAAGCGGTCAATGTTAAATTAGCAATTTGCAATATAGATTATCATAAAACTATTTAGAATTATCTGTATCACCATTAATGCATTTATGATGCATTAAATCACTAAACGGATTGGTTTAGCGCCCCATTATTGACATAGTGATTTGATGAACACTCTAGAAACTGTACTATTTCAAATACGCAGTGCAGTGTCAACTTTTCAGGTGTGTTCAGTTCATAGACAAATGTATATTGCATGTATAATGTATAACAATTATAAATTATATTTTCAATCAGATTAATTCGGTACTGTATGCCGCCTTAATGTCACTATAAAAGAATAGCCATCGTAACAAAGATATTTATTTACGCTACACAAAGTAGTATACAATTTCTGTTTTCAATGCAAATAAGCAGATATTTAAAGTTTCTAGATAAAATCTGTATATTTGTAAATTTTAGTTTCCAGACATAAAGTAACTGCCTTATCTTATCAAATTTTATAACAGAGCAACAACATGCATTCAAAGCATTTTTCTCAGTCCCTGAATGATATCAATTGAAATGAATAACCACACATCTCCAAAACCTATTTGTAAACACTGTTTCTCTACTATTTAATAACACGTGCACATACATGAATACGAACCTCAGTACTAATGATAATAATTGCAAGCTGATTCCATGAACATTTCGATATTCGTTTATCTCACTCTACGCACAACTCTGCCCAGTTTCATCAATATTCCTTATCATAAGGTTTCCCATATGGAAGCTTTACAGAATTTAAAGAAACTCCAATAATGTTTTCCTTCGGAAATTTTTCTTACGTTAAGGAACATTGATGAAACCAAGACCGGTAATACTACACTCGTTTCGGGATTTTGTCATGTACATTCCATTATCCATTTACACTTCATTTAAACAAATCGAATGATCATATTGAAAACCGTGGTTACTGACCATCATGTATTCGTCGCCATTTTAGTATTGCTCAAAATAATAAAAATTGTATAGCTAACATATTCTACCATGATAAACACGAGTTCATGATCATTGATACATCATCCTAGAATGAGGAAAGTCCGGGTTAAGACCAGTAAATAGTAGTGTACAAAAATATTCAGTATCAATCTTAGTTTATTACGGCACTTCCTCAATATCTTAGAGTTCAGAGCTTCTGCTTCTGCTGAATATTGCTACTCTTTAATCATCATTCATCACGTAATAATGATACGTTTTTCAGATGAGGGTAAGATTTTGACAATTTTTCGTTAAATGTCCGCATCCAAACCTATAAAAGAGCTAGCTGAATTTTCATTTAAACATAAGCACATAGATTGACTTTGAAGACTCAAAACATTAATATAAGGTAAGTACAGTAGTTCTATTGCATCATATACGTCAAGTAATGCTTATTCATGTGTGTCATGATTCCGAGATATGATTGTCGTGTGTTTATTCACTTAACTTTAATGAACTCTTTTGAAATACAATAATGACCGTTTACTTAGACCATTGTCGGGTATATAGTTGGGTATATTCTTCAGGTGTATGCAGGTGTTTGTTTGGGCCATTAAAAGTACGTCTCGAATGACATTATATTACAGTTACAGTGTTTAGGACTAGGGTTGATACTGTTCACGGAATACAGTGGCTAGAGTGTGGGTTGATACTTATTCCAGGATACAGTTGCTAGGACTACGGTTGATACTAATTCCAGGATACAGTTGCTAGGACTACGGTTGATACTAATTCCAGGATACAGTTGCTAGGACTAGGGTTGATACTGATTCTTGGAAACCATGGTTAGGACTAGAGTTTATACTGTTTACAGGATAAAGTGGTTAGGACTACGGTTGATACTTATTCTGGGATACAGTGGATATCGCGTGAATTGATACTAATTCCTCTTACAGTTGCTAGTACTAGGGTACAGTGATTCAGGTTTTTATGCAAATATTACTTTGCCTTTACATGAGTTAACAAATGTAAACATCTACTTTACATCACTTATAAGAAGTTCGATAAAGTTATAAGGTAACAGATGTGATACGATAATGTTAGAAATGAAATATAACAGAAAAAGGTGGAAACATAAAATCACAGTATTCAGAATAAGGGTTTATATAATGTTGTTAGGACACAGGCTTAATGCTAATTCATAGCTATAATACACATTAGAGTTATTTTTATGTAACAAAGTGTATTTTACAATATAGACACGAGTGAAATATAGTTGATACCGTTTTACAGATGAAGTCGATAGGAATGTGGCTGTTGTTGTTAGTGGTTGTCGTGGTGATTACTACTGAAGTAGATGCTCGGAGAACTAGAAGCAAATCGAAAACCAGACTCGTGATCAAATACAGGAAGAAAACTAAAACTCGTACAAATCGCTCTGTAAGTATAAAAACATGTGAATCGCCAGGCGCCAGTGTAATTCTCTTCTCTGACATCTTAACTCATTTAAAGGATTTAATTACTTTTTTAATTTGAATTATCAAATAAATGATGTTCATATATCATATACCATTGGAATTATATTAACATCAACCATGTGTTCATATAATATTTATATCGAGATGAATTTTCTTCAACGTACAGGTTTCATTGGGAAGTGAATTGAAATAAACATTATTTGTATCAATGAGATATTATGAAGTATCACTTATACAAATATAACATTGTAAGGTTAGAAACCAAATATGTAATTTACTGGACGATACGCGCAGAAATAAACTGAGATTTTTTAACCTTATCAGAGACGCTAGCCTTCCCGCGGGATATGTAATATCTCGCTAGTGACAAACGAGGATACACCAATCACGCCCGTTTCTATATATATTCCCGAACCTGCAATGTTCTTATATTGATCGTTTACTATGGAACCTTTTTTTTGTTAATACTTGCATCACTGTCGACAGAATATTTTTTCTTCATTTTATATCACTTAGACACCACACGCCAGTCTGATGTCACCATGTCACCTCCTTCATTAATAGAATGTGACGTCACATCATGATAACTCTAAAGTATGCCGCTAACAGAGTGTCTGTTTTATATGTGTGTTATAACACAGTTCGTTTTGAAATATAACACTACTTAATTGATAGGTTTATCAAAGGGAAATACAATGGAAAAGAGGCCTTATAGTTCATACAGAAATGTTTATGGACATGTATTTATAGCGTAGTTTTAACGCATCGTCGATGCAAGCCATCACAGACTGATGAACAATTGACACGAAAGCACGATAAACAATGGGTTATCTTGATAGCATTGTCAGGATTTGTGTGATCCGTCGCATCATTCAAGTTACAATATTTAGCAGAAATAAAATGTATACTAATAACAAAATAAATCTACCTATTTCAAACATTATTCTATAGATCGAGGACATATTGACACTACCCTGTGACGTCAGCGAGTTCGACACCGATAAAGATGGCGTCATCAGCAGAATAGAATGGCAGGCCTACATAACAGAGTATAATCCAGTACTGAATAATGCTGAATACGTGGATCTTATCATTCAAAAGCTCGATACAAGTGGTAAGAAAAGTTTAGATACATTATGACAATTTTGCTGATTTATTCTTAGAAGTCTTATATATTTTTCGTTTCTTATTATTTTTATTTTATCTGATTTTTTCATTATTGTTTTTTAAATTTTGATAATTATATTCATTTACTTATTCATGATCATTTTGTCTTTCACTACATAATTATATTATTTACTATCGTTTTCATGATAAAATTTGTAGAGAAAATATTGTATGTTATTCTTTAATTTCCTCGTTAGTACAATTACCATCAATACTGTGTATTTATCACGGCCTAATATTAGTGTTCAAAGTGGGAATAATGTTTCTAACATTGTACCATCCTTACAAAATATATAGGCGACGGAGTTCTTCAATTGGATGAGTTTTCTTTGGATACCGAGTTCAAGAAGGATTGTCTGTAAGTAGCTTATTGGTACTTTATATTTGTCGATTATTTGTGAAGATGTGTGTACTTTTTAGCTATTTGCGTTGGTATGATATCTTAAATGACCATGGCTGGTGATAGAATGTTAAACAATACTAAATCAAACCAATCTTTTTTTTTTACATATTTATTAGTAATTATTTATTACATTTTTACCAGTGAAATATCAAAAATTATTCATTCTATAAAAGTGATATTTTTCACTAGCGCACGAGTGAAAAATATCTAAATATTAGCCATACGAGTGAAATATATTTGGTATTACTGAAGACACTGTTATATATCCTCTATTTATTCTTCAGTCACTTCACCATGCATGTAGGGCGTACGTATTGCACGTGTTGCCTGCCCCGATTGCATAATTTTACATTATTGCTCCGTTTTCTTTACAGTCAGGAGGATGACATCGCTTCCGAGAACAATATTTACTATTAGAACGGATGAAACCATGATACACCATCAGGAAGATGACAACAGAACCATTCACTGCAGCCCTGATAGTCATACATTGTGTTGTTTATAGTGTTTGATTTTTTCGCAAAACAGTTGTCATTAAACAAATTTGAAAATGTAAACTGCATTGGTTTTCCATTGGGAATAAAGCAAATACATAGTCGATCTGATGAAAACCAGAATAGTGGACGTCTATAGTAGAGACACCACAGCTAAATATTGGAATGCAGATGGTGTGTCGATTTTAATTTTGTCTTCAGATTATATTTTGATAGTTTTGTCTGGTTGAATTGTTTTTTAATATATACATATATATAGAGTCTAGTAAGTAAAGGTCTGATATCGGTACTGGGTCCTTACAAAAAGATGTTCGCTGGATGTATATTACTAGATAAATAGAATCTGTCACGTAGTAATAACTACAAATGTACAGTACAGACAAGTAAATTGTCGAATTTTCGAGGCAATCCGCCATTTTATCAAGACACAAGTAAATTATAAACATTCACATACAGATATACAAAATAAACAACAAACAATTTCGTTATGTTTTGTTAATGATCCCTTCGGTCGATAATTCATTCGCCGAAAGCCTATTGTTTTTATTTAGAAAACATCTTAGGTTGTGAACAGATGGATATCATACAAATAGTCCATGGCTTACTAATCCAGAATATTTGACCCGAGGTGGTAGTAATCAACTTCGGCCTTTATAAAGCGTGTTGAGTACCACCACCGAGGGTCAAATATTCTTGACTAGAGCACGGTAAGCCATGGGGTATTTTTTTTTTTTTTTTTATAAATATATTTATTCAGTAATATTCACCATTTTGATTCCGAACAGAGTGCGACTGGTTTATTTCTTGTGATTTTTTTTGTAATTTCCTGTAAAATTGATCGAGATGACTTAAAAAAACAAATACCTAAATTCTCTTCGCGTACTGTACATCCTTTTTCGTATTCTTGCTGTCAGCAGCATCCCATAATTGCTCCAAATCGCTTTCCTAATCCAGACGAAATTGACCAACAGTGTCGTCTGCCATGTTTACTTTTGAAATAAGCTCTCTTCAAATCCAAACGGCATATAAAAATGTATATACAATATAACAATCTTATATTAACGCGTCAATCCATTCCGGAACGGTGGTACATGTACATGTATATGGTTTATAGAGTTCGTATCATATTTCCTGGTCACTTTCAAGAGATCTTCAAGACATTGTTCATAGTTTTTCATGCAAATCCATTAAGATGGTGCATATGGTTCTCTACTGAACTGTATCCTAGAACAAAATTGCGGTGAGCCATACTCGGTATGATCTGGTTAAGTCTTTATGCTGGTAGTAGAACATAATCTGGCTAAGTCTTTGACTGATGTAAAGGAAGGCAGTATATAATGTGAGTTGAATACATGCATTTGCATTGGTTTATATCACAGTATCAGCTGGGTAATGTGCTTACTGTTAAATCCTAAGATCCTGGCAGCTGTAGCTATACCCATTGGAGCCTTTGATGTATAATGTAAGTCTCTGTGTGGGAAAAGTAAGACCTTTTAACTTTGATGATGTCTTATTCTGAGAGCAAGAAGACTGACAAGTATCATTTTCATATGAGGCAACATTGACCAGAGACCTTACCAACACAGACAAAAACTACCTTACCAGGTCCTTCAGTTTCATTTTAGATATACTCATGAAATTAGCTGAATAATATAGATCCATGCTCTTGCAATCTTTAAAAGAAATAAAATCACAGCATAACTATCAATGACAGCTTACCACTAAACCAGAAAAGTACGGTGATTCCATCTTCTAAATTACGCATTTCTCGTTCAACGGCTATAGTCTTACATTCTTACTAGTACTGCCCATGCGTCATCCAGCGGTCTGTACAAATATCACAATGTCTATGATAGCTATCAGGTTTAGCCGGAAAAGACATGGTTTATAACATCTTACTTTCGATGTGATATGCTAAAGGAAATGTACCAAATATAACAATGTCCATGATAACTACCTAGTATAGCCGGGAAATACCTGGTTTCGAAGGATCTAGCTTGACAAACTACCATCAAGATGACTAGATATTTTCGCTTTGTGTGATACGAAGATTGACGTTTTGAGTGTTTGCTGATCTGACTCGTTGCTTCGGTGTTACTTCCCCGGTTAACATTTGGAAAACCGGACATATTTTGACCTAGATTTTGAAAACTCCAGACACCCGTAATGATATGTATTTCAGTGTGACGCCACATACTTACAGATCATATTATAATATAACGCTTGAGATGTTAATTTGTTTCCGGATCATTGAAGTTTGAACTAAATCAATAACATAATATACAGTGAACTAAAGGTTTCATTATCTTCTTTGTAAGTACTACTCCAGAGTTACAGTTCTTATTTCGAGTCATGCTGTATTTGGAAAGTTAATCAAACACTTCTTTTAAAGTCAATCTTGCTTAAGACTGGTTTTCATAGATTTTAAGAATATAAAATAATTCCAGAGTAAAAATCTCTGAAGAGATCTCAGTGTCTATTGTCAACATTCTGGACTCATTCAGCTTCTGTCTGTATGGTAAAACACTCTCGATACATGAAAACGATTAGCTCAGAACATCCAAAATTGACGAAAAGAACAGAAGAAACAAAACATGTTTAAAGGGAGATAACTCGTTATAACATCAACAGAATACATACCAAACATAAATTGGAATATATTATTTGACTCCAATACATGACACTAAATGAGTTCCTTTCGCTACTACCAACATCCGTGAGTTTTTTCCCTCAGTACTAAAAGAACAGGGTTACGATACAGAACGTCTAATCAGTCAGGCTTACAAGTGAGTGGGATTGTTGCCGAAAGTAAATCGTCTGTAAATGCGGCAATTCAAATTTATTTCATTCATTTTTTTGACCAATTTAAAGGCTAAAGGCCACCACATCAAGATTTTGACATTTTCTTTTACCTCTTTTGAGTTTCCTTAGTTAACTTCTAAGTATCAACATTAAAGTCTTTAGCATCACTGACGAGTTCTAGAAGGACGAAACAGCGGTGTGATGTCCCTATCATCACTGACGAGTTCTAGATTGATAAAACAGCTGTATGATGTCCCTAGAATCATTGATGAGTTCTAGAACAGCTGCATTAATATGTTAAGAGTGTCATACATGTATTTCGAACTCGTCAGTAATGCTAGGGACATCATACAACTGTTTTGTCCTTCATAGACTTGTTAGTGCTTAAGCTATTAAGAACAAAATTGTGGAAATGCTGATTGGTAGCCTGTTTGTTTATTGTTACAAACAACAATTTATAACTTAAGGGGAGGTAGAGTGGAGGGATTCTTAATGTTATTGTAGGAAGTGATGATTATAAAATTGAAAACCCTCCAATTCTAACTCAACTGGTCATACATACTTAATTTATGTTTGTTTTTGTTCTCGTGGCTCAGGGCTAAACTAATTCATACGTTCCTTTGACAATCGTAATGTTAAGTCAAACCCATTGACAACCTTCTCTTATTTAAAAAAAAATCGTTCGCGCTGTATGTTTAACTATAAAGTAATAAAAAAAATAGCGTGATTCTTTTGTTAATTTTATTAATAACAGAATTATTTCGTCGAATGTTCCACATGCCGTGCGCGTATTCTAACATGAATATCTGACTAAAGGTTCTGGTTTCTTCTTTTGTGATGTCATGTTCCCATTCCGTCTGTTCTGTTGATTATGTAACCTTTATTGGGACGCCTGGATTATCCTCACTGTAAAACAGGGAAGAATAAACTTTATCTTATCAAGATATGATGTTAAGATTCCGAACGATACAAACAGAATAGTACGCCTACCTACACTAATGCTTACACACTACTCCAATAGTTTTCTAGATTTCTCTAGTTTGAAGTTTTAATATATACCATCATTTATACATTCTTGATTACATATTAAATATTCCGACAGTCTTTTGATGGACAAGTTCACGTACAACTATGCTTATAGCAACATTAATGATGAAGTCCACTAGATATCTGTCAGGGATGTTTGTATTCAATGCTTCATTTTTTAGATACATTTGTATGTATGTAATTGGGATGAAAACATAATTAAAACATAATTGTTCAACTTAAGCACCTTCAAAACTGAATTTAAACTGTTAGATATGGTTTTAAGAAGTGTTCTGGTCGACTGGCGATACATATGGAGCAGTTTGATTTCGTGAATTTTACTGATATACTTCTTTTAAGCTATGAAAAATCTCGTTTTTGTTTTGTTTTTCGTGAAATCGTCCAAAACCTACCAGCAGGCGGACGTAAAACAGAATAAAATCGTAACTTTGGCATACGGTGTAGACAGTAAATAATTGAATAAATGTATATATCAAAACAAATACACAAATCAACTCTATTGTACTTACAGACAATCCTTCTTGTACTCGGTATCCAATGAGAACTCCTCCACTTGAAGAAATCCATCTCCTATGTATTATAATACTTTGTAATTCCAAATATATTGATACCACATAATGCTTATACTAAATGAATAAAGACAATAAAACATTAAAGAAAATATTGTTTTATATATTATGACATATCAAAAAAAGATTGAATTTTTAAAATACAAATAAATAATCATGTTACCTCTTCGTCAAGCTGCCAATGTAGCACTGGGTCTCGCAAAAGTTAGTACAGTGTTAACTCTTCATTACGTAATATTTATAAACTAAAACCAGTAATTATGAAACTAGCTAAAGTTTTCTTACCATTTGTATCCAGTTTTCGAATGATAAGATCCACATATTCTGCGTAGTTCAACACTGGATTATACTCTGTTATGTAGGCCTGCCACTCCAGTCTGCTGATGACGTCATCTTTATCGGTGTCGTAATCGCTGACGTCACAAGGAAGTGTCAATATGTCCTCGATCTATAGAAAAATATTTTAAATCAAAGTAAAGAAAATTAAAGATTTTGAGAATGATTATTTTAACATGACAAGAACATCGACATGATAACCAAATTATGATTCCATCTCAAAACAATGGCAGCTGATATGCTCGTGAAACATGAGACGACTTACAAATCCTTATCGACAATACATTCTAAAATAATGTGATAAATCAAAGGATTGTACAAAAAGACCTACTGGTCAGAGATACTACTTTTTTTGTAGATGTCAAAAGTTTAGAGATTGAGAAGGAAAATCTGCTTACATAATATTATAAAGCTTGAGATTCATTATTTTATCATCAGAGCGCATGAAATGGAAATATGTTACATCTACCTACATTTATTATTCTTAAATGAACATAAGAACTTCATCATATTGATAACATATCAAAAAAAGATAGAAATTTTTAGTAAATGAATGCAGTCTGATACTTTTATAGAATTGTTTTAATGTATCATGTAACTGGAGCGCTGGTTAATTAAAATATTTCGTGATACTATGATATACATGTAGGTGATAATCGCGAAATAAGCAATAATTGAAACAGAAAGAACATATTCCTCTCTGAAATTGTGAAACTGGCTACAGTCAGGATATCTATTATTCGCGATTTTCCTCTTTCCCCGAAAATAGAGCGCCTTGCCAAAATTAACCTGTGCATATTATCGTTTATATGTTTTTCTACCTCAATAGATGGGTGTTATTCAACAAGGCATGAAATAATCATTACAACCGTTGACTAACATTCAGTTTATACCACGCGTGAATTTTGATTGGTTGATATGGTAAGCTTTGACCTGGACTATTTTTAATTACTAAGTGGCTAACACTTGAAGGCGCTGTCCCGGAAATGATAACGCAGAGAAGTATTTCGTAGTTAGTTTTGTTGCATTTTACAAATATCTATAAATTTCTATCGATTTATTGCTTTGAGAAAAATAAACTTGCTTATTATTTGTTATGATTTGTAATGAATTGTAATATTTCCATGCATTTCTAATATTTTAATTATTGCATATTAATAAGTGGCATTTCGATTTAGGTCATATCCTTACACAACACCCGATATTGTAAAAAGAACACAAAACAGGTCAATTCATCCTCAGAATAGCTTTTTCTATTATGGTAGAAATAAGTCACACAAACTCGTTGTTGTCGTATAGGGTATTTCTTTCACTCTTGTTAGTTATTTTTCCAAAGTTACAAAAAACATTCGCTTACGCTCGTGTTTTTCTTTTCTTTTTTGCAATTATCAAAAAATAACAAATTGAGTGAAAGAAATACCTTAAACAACAACCACTCGTTGTGTAACCTATTTATACTTACAGCGCGACGGCCACGCCGTTTGTTTTTTCTGATGGTGAACCTAATTCTGACCCTGAACTTCCTCTTCCTTTTCTTTGCGTCTGCTTCAGAAGTAATCACCACGAGAACCAGTAACAACAACAGCCATAAGCCTATCGACTTCATCTGTAAAACATGAACTGTAATTCACTTTTTACATGTGCTAAAAGATGACATAGGCGAATTGACACGATAAACAGGCTATTACATCTATATCTGTGAAAACGTGAAAGTTGATTTCGGAAATGTAACATACACCAGGCCAAAGAGACCTATGGGGAGGCCTACTTACCTTGTATCAAGATCCGTAACAAGTTGTCTTTCCAGATTTGTTTGCCTTTTAGTCAGCTTTTAAAGCACTCTTTTATATGTTTTAATTCCTGTGGTTTCGTTATCTGACAAGTGTGTGTTTTTTGGTGATGAATGCCACAGAGAAGTCAATATTAACAGAAACAGGATATGCCCCGAATGCACAAAATGTCATGAAAAATCGCAGTTATGTCATCAACTGACAAACTACATGTATACGGGTTTGTGGTGAATGATAACAGGCCTGCCATCACTAACAGAACAGGATATGCGCGGAATAAACAAAATTTCCAGAAATACATTATAAACTAATTTTTCAAACTTGACAGTTCTTATCATTAGTTATTTTTTGAATGGTACTAGTGGGGTGACACCTAAAGGAGTGTCACAGAAAGAATGAAGTGTAGTCAGGGGCGATAACTCTATTTGAGCATGAAAGACAGATAAATACAAATAAATTCCCTTCCTTTAGCATTAATACCTTCACTTGCACTGATTTTCCTCACTTCCACTAAATTTCCTCATTTGCACTTAATTGACACACACAACATTTATCTAAGTTTAAAAATTCATACTGGCGTGAGGAAATTGAAAGTTATGTTGGCTACCAGTGCAATAATTCTCACACATTCTACAGTTTTTTGGAATATGACACTTTAATTGATTATGAGACATCAATTCGCATCTATCCAAGCATAAGTTCAGGGTCTCTGGTGTGTTGTTCAATGAGATAGTCACCTCTTATACCAATATATACCTCCGATATAGTGATATATAACTGGTACCTCCTATATAATAATAATTCTCAAAATTCTACAGTTTTCTGGAATATGACACTTTAATTGATTATGAGACATCAATTGGCATCTATCCAAGCATAAGTTCAGGGCCTTTTGTCTGTTGTTAAATGAGGTAGTCACCAACTACTACAAGGAGACCCAGCCTCAAAATGATCCTGACTGAACCGTGGTGATAAAACAAACAAACAAACAAATCTATGTTCAGCTTAGTAACAGATGTACTCGCAGTATTCTTATCCATAAATAGTGACATATGCCATCAAAGATTAAGAAATGTCATGCATATTATATAATATGATGTAAAAATCAGGGTTCTAGTGTGTTGTTCAATGAGGTAGTCACCAACTACTACAAGGAGACAAAGTCTCAAAATGATCTTACATGATTGAACCATATGTGTGGTGATAAAACCAGCAAACAAACCAAACTAAGTTCAGCTCAGGAACAAATGCACTTGCAGTATTCTAAGTTTTAAAAATGTCATGCATCATTTGAGGTAAAAATCATCCAGATCAATAAGGGTAAAGTGGTCTTGCCCAAAGACACAACTACAACAGCACATACTGGCCTGATTGTCAGCTTCCCTTTTCTTCAGCAGGACAACTGTTCAAACTTTTCTATACTTCTTCTATAAATATAATATTAATCAACTTGGTGTACTTGGTTTAACATCCTATTAACAACCAAGGTCATTTAAGGACGTGCCAGGTTAAGAGGTGGAGGAAAGCCGGAGTACGAGGAGAAACATTACCGGCCTATGATCAGTACCAGTTAACTTCCCCACGTAGGTTTCGAACTAGCAACCCAGAGGTGGAGGGCTAGTGATAGTGTCATGACATATCTTGACCACTCGGCCACCGCGGCTCCTCAATAATAAATAATTAATAAACCATATTACAGTGAAAATTGTGGAAAATTTGTTTCTTAATATCTAAATGGCTTGAAATTGAGAGAATAGTTCTACAAAATGAAATGAAAACCATATTTTATGCAAAGTCTCAAAAACATCTTAATGAAATTTTTTTTAAGTAGAACATAGAGGGTAATTAGTTGTGGTCTAAGGCTTGCAATTACACTAACTGTTTAAAACTTTTTAATTCTTATTTGTCACAGTTGCAATTGTAAAAGATGTGAAAATTCAATAAAATGGTGTTATCCCAATATCAAATATTTGATATTGAGAGAATAGTTCTACAATATGAAATTAAAACCAAATTTTATGTAAAGTTTCAAAATTCTGAATTTGTGTCTTCAGTAGAATATAGATGGAAATTAACTGCGGTCTTTGGCCAACAATTTAGAACACCCTTTCCAATGTAAATATTTGCATATGGTGGTGTTGGCCTAAAAAAAAGAGACATATAAACTGTTTACATGTTCACTAGTCCCTGTGTTAAAGTATTTTACCTGTGTGGAGATGACATTATGAAGAAGACTATTTTGTAGAATGGTTATCATTAAAATTATGGTCATTGTTTGAATTTGTCGAATAATTTTCTATAATACCTTTATACAAGTAAAGTTTAAATTCAAAAGATATAAAAAAAAAAAACTACATATGGTTCCCTAATATTGTGCAACACAATAAATACATAATAGTTAAAAAAACTTAAGTATAAATTTGTCAGAATTGGTTTCTTGCACATTGTTTTCTTTGGTATATGTAAGCGAAAGGTTGAAATATGTTGAAATGGTATTTAAAGCAACGACATTTCAAAATTTACTACTGTAATTGCAACCTGTGTGCAGATGAAATTTTGGAGAAAAACTATTTTGTAAAATAGTGATAATAAAATATTGGTAATTCTTTAATCTTGACAAGTAGTTTTCTATAATACCTTTTGTAATAAGTTGAAACCGATTAAAAATTCAATAGTTAATTAACTTAATGTGATATAACAATTGACATAATTTTAGTAAAATTTGTCAGAACAGGTTTCTCGCACATGGTTTTCTTTGGCACATGTAAGCAAAGAATTGAAATATGTTGATGTGGAATTGATAATAGAGCAACATATAGATATCTGAAAATTTACCAATTCAATAAATTCCAAAGTCAACTATTTTGTAAAATTGTGATAGTTAAAACCTGGTAGCTCTTTGATTTTGTCAAATAATTTTCCATCTCATACCTATTTTGTAATAAGTTGAAATTAATTTAATTTCAAAAGATAAAAAAAATACATGACATCTTCCTACACACCCAAAGCAGAGACATATAACATATATTTATATACATGTCTCTGCCCAAAGCAACATAATTTTACTTAATGCAACATAATAATTGACAATATTTTAGCTTAAATTTATCAGAACAGCTTTCTTGCATATTGTTTTCTTTGGTGCATAAAAGTTTTCTTTGGTGCATAAAAGTGAAGGGTTGAAATATATTTGAAAACTTATTTCATTTATTTATTAATGCAAAAGATGATATAATTTGACACTGTCCTAGGGACCATCCCAATAAAGGGCAGGTCAGAGACTTTAATTTCAAAATTTAAAGCATTAGAATATAGATATAAATATTTCATTAAAAATTAAAAAAAAATCTATCACCCCTACTGAAAAAGAATTGTTCAATATAGGTACCTACTGCTAGTGTGTACTTAAGTACATGCACAGTAGTTCCTTGAAAGTTCGTGTCATCGTAAGCTAATTTGTACGAGATATGATTCTCGAAACGTCGTTGCTCCTCAACATAAACAAATACAAATGTACATGTATCAGCTGATCAAGACATCAAAGCATCAACTAACGACACAGTAATTTCATCAAACAAACAAACAGTTAAGAAATTAAATATTACATATTTAAACGTCACCTGTCTCAAAAACGTTAATAAGCACGTAACATTTACACTAGGCCTACTGGAAGCCTACGACTCCTTACGAGTTTAGATTTGTTATCGAAAAGAATTGAACGCTGGTCTGGGTTGACGATGAATACTGATCCTGGAAAGCATTAAATATGGTCATAATAGAACAACTGTAACCTCCAATGTCACTTTTAATATGACATAATATTAAAAAGTCCTGGTCCTGACGGGAAAATGTAATACAACTCACAGGGGGCTAACTCAATGAAAATGGAATTTACCATACATATTTCGTATTTACTGGATGGACTGGTCAATATACTTAACAACCATATGATTTTTTTCAGAAAAATCGAGATTTAAAAAATTATTAAAAAATCGAGGTAATTACTAATAAAACAGACTTTATAGTGTATTGACCAGTCCATCCAGTAAATACGAAATATGTATGGTAAATTCCATTTTCATTGAGTTAGCCCCCTGTGGCGTGAAGTCCCCGGTGTTATTCCATCCGGAACTCATCGGGGAATCATTTCAGTGATAATACCCGATGAGTTCAGGAACTTTATGAGTTTCTATGAACAAGGCGATGCCCCTTACAGCTGCCTATCATGTAGACACCTGACAGCAAGATCAGAAATTCTCCAAATTTCGGATATGAACAACCACATATCTTCACTATTAGAACCTGACTTCATGGAAAACCACCGAGATGACGAGGTATGCGATAGGACAGACCAACATGGCAATAACAACCTACCTGTAATAACAACCATCGAAATGCCAACAGAAACGGACCTGCGAACAGAAACGGACCTGAAGACCGTATTAAACCATATTCTACCATGTTTGCTATGTAACGCCAGTTTTGATTGGTTAAAAACCATGTATTATTTTCCAATAACCCACGCTCGTGCCAATAATACACGCTCGTGAGTCACGGCTGTTACAATTTTAAATATCTAATATTGACCCGTTTCATAAAAGGTTACTATAGCCGAGTGGGCTAATGGGTTAGTCTTTCAATATATTTTTATCACGACGCGAGTTCGTATCCTACGGAGGCCCCCACTTTTTTTTCTTTTTTTTTTTTATACTTTTTTTTTATTTTCAAAATCAATGCCATATGATAGATGCTCTTGATCGTAGTACTGTATTGCCTGTATATTTCATCAACAAATAATGCAATACTCAAGAAATAAATTACAAGGTTTTCCCGGGGTTTCTTTGCTGTTTTTATTATTAGAAAGAGGTCGATCTCAGAACTAAACAGTACATGGTAGAATAGAAATAATCAACTTTGACTAGTGTATTGTTGCAGGATATACAACTCGGACTCGGATATTTTGCAATTTAAATTAATAACTCAGGCCTGCGGCCTTCGTTATTAATTTAATTGCAAAATATCCTCGTCCTCGTTGTATATCCTGCAATAATACACGAATCATCGTTAATTATTTCTTAAATAATAGCTCCCACGGGACTCGGGATTCAGTCATAACTACGGCTACAGTTACAGACGTCTGTCCATCTATCCATATGAGTAAGGAACTAGAATTATCCCCGGTTCCCAACTCCAGTAAATCGGATATAAGACCCAAACAATCACAGAAACCTGCCAAAGGGAAGCCAAAACAAAAACAGGCCGATGAGACCAAACAACAACTGCTGCTAGCCACATCTCTGATTACTAAACTCGAAACAAAGGTCAATGATCTCGAAAGATGTAACCGTCTCCTTTAACTACAGAACCACTCAAACAAACAAAATGCAGAGGAGACCCCGGCACCAATGCCGTCCTCGAGGTACACACATGACGATCACTATACGAGCACAGGTCCCGTAGAACGAGATATGCAGAATACTATCGGCATGCTACAAAACCAACTACGTATGATGGAAATGGAGCAACTCCGTTCTAGAATGAACAATATTGAAAATACCATAGCAATGCAGAATAAGATGGACAACTACCTCCGCACACCACCATACGGTATACCTTACATGGTACAACAGCCACAAATCTACCCTGATCCTAGGTACCTACCACTCAGATATCCCCCACCTAACATAGGAGCTCCTCCACCACCATCAACCTATCAAATACCGTTCCACCCTCAAATACCTACCTGTAGCCAAAGGTTCAACAGACCACCGCCGCCACCCAATTATCCGAGTGCTCAAACGATGCATACAAAACCGTGGGGCGTAAATGAAAGCAGATGTACCCAGGGAAATCAGAACCGACCCCCAATGGGGAACAACCCATCCTCAGGGAATTCAAGGGACAGTAACCACTTAAGACGCAAGGTCCCCCCAAGATGGAGAACAGAGAAGCAGAAATCAGAGCAACAAATATACTTACCCCCGCATAGGCGGGACTGGATAAAGAATGCAGACACAGAAATGAATAGCAACCAAACACATCTACATCATCTGACGCCACACTCAACCCCAAAGAAGGTCAAATTTGCAGATCAAACTTCTGATGGCAAGAGTACTATGAAAGACTCCACACAATTATCTGGAAAAGAGGCAGATCTGAAGTTCCACAACACAGATATTGACAGTCACGATAAGCAAACACCTCTACCTGCCAGCAACTCAAACACAACAGACCAGTCTTTTTTGCGGCAAGGCCGTGCAGCAAACCGCCATTGGCGGGAGGAAGGAAATCAGTCAATATAGGAACATTCAATATCAAAAATATACAGTCTAATAGGTTGTACCTGGAACAAATTCTTACTACCACGGACATACTTAGTATACAGGAACACTGGCTTTTTGGATTCCAACACCAACAACTCAATACGGGTACCCATCACAGTCACGCCAAGTTTGCCGATTCAAAAGATCCAATATCTCCACTTCAAGTACCAAGAGGTTACGGGGGGGTATCAATCCTCCACAGAAAAGATATGGATGTGAACCACACACAACACCCTGATGGTTGCGAAAGAATCTCTGTGTTAGAACTAGATACAAACCCTCCAATTTGTATCATCAATGTATACATGCCGTCTAGAGGAAGATCCTCCGATAATGTCTACAAAGAAACATTAGATGAGATCGAGGAAATCATTCACAAGTTCAAATCACATGCCATCTTTGTCTGTGGGGACATGAATGCTTCACTCAAATTAAGACCCAACAACTCTAGGGATAAGATGCTTTTCAAATTCTGTCATGACCATGACCTACATACAACCCAAAATGGAACTAGTACCTTCTTTCATGTAAATGGCAAAGACACCGCTGAAATAGATTACATTCTATTTAACAAGAAGGGAGAGGATATGATCTCCAGATGCACAATACTAGATGAAGATCCACACAACCACTCTGATCATACCCCTGTGATTCTAGAGCTAAACATACAAACAAGTTATGCTGAAAAGACCGTGACCGCACTTAACAAGCCAAACTGGAGTAAATGTGACCCGGATGCCTACCACGGACATATTATACAGAACCTAAATCTCTTTAAAGAGCCTGCAAATGAACTTGAGACAATCTCTGCAATTCATCATCTCACTGGTACCTTAACAGATGCCACCGCAAAAAGTATACCCAACTACAAGCCTACAACACTACTAAAGAAAAAGAAGAAAGCTCTATGGAATGATGAAATACAAGCCGCAGCCAAACGCAGTAAAAAAGCCATGTGGAAGTGGAAAATAGCTGGAAAACCCCGACATACGTCCAACAGATTATACCAATATATGAAACAGCAGAAACGGACTCTCCAGAGACTGCAAAGGCAACAGTCAGCCAAGAAACGGGATCAATGGACAAACCATATCATAGACTCATTCGGGGACCAAAAACTGTTCCATACACTGGTTAGATCCCAGAGAAAGACGTCAGTCACCGGACCGAAAGAATTAAATCTTGATGGAGAGACATACAAAACACCTGAAGAAGGCCTTCACTGTTGGAATAAACATTTCTCCCGACTAGCAGCCCCATCGGATACTGATCTATTCAATGGCGACCACAAAGAGATCGCAGACAGGACCACGACCCTAATACACTTACTCTGCGAACAAGAATCCCAAGGGATTACACCAGCCTCGGAGTATGAAATTAAACGGGCCATATCGAAACTTAATAACAACAAGGCGGCGGATGTCATGGGGATGACCAGTGAACACTTCAAGACAGCGGGGAACACAATTATTCCATTCCTGAAAACACTCATCAACAGCATGCTAGAGAAAAAGAAAGTGTCGTCAATGCTGAAATCGGGACTACTTACCCCAATATACAAGAAGGGAGACCAACAAAACCCCTCTAATTACCGTGGGATAACTGTCACTACCATTATCCTGAAAATTCTGGAGCACATCCTCAATGCCAGACACAACATCATCTTAGACCCAACCCAATCCAAACTACAAACCGGCTTTACAAAAGGCACCTCTTCAATCAACTCTGCTCCCATTGTAACTGAGTGTCTCAAGGAAGCAAGAATACAAAGGAAACCCCTTCTTCTGACAACACTTGATGCACAGAAGGCATTTGACGTCGTCGACCACAACATCCTCTTAAACAAACTCTATGATGACGGAATTACAGGAGCAGACTGGCTGATGATCCAAGACCTATACAAAGATGTCACATCAAGTGTGAAATGGGCAGGGCAGATCTCCGAGCCCTTCAAGGTTCGACAGGGAGTCCGGCAAGGGGGAGTACTCTCTACTTCCCATTACAAACGCTTCAATAATCCCTTACTGCTAGATATAGAGGAAAATTGCCAGGGAGTAAACATAGGATACATCAGAATCCCCCACACAACATGTGCAGATGATATTGCCATCCTAGCGCATTCAACATTCGATATGAAACATATGCTGATCAGAGTAGAAAACTACTCAACACAAGAACGGTATCTTCTAAACCCTGCAAAAAGCAAAATGAAACTGTATAATACCAAACCTACAGAATCATTCACCATTTATGGTGAACCGATAGAGGTAGTAGATCGACTAACTCACCTTGGAATAAACAGGAACCACAAAAATACCATTGACATAGAGAAAATAATCCAGATTGGAAGGAAAACAGCGTACTCACTCATGGGTTCTGGCTTCCATGGGAAAGATGGATCAAGCCAACTTATCAAAGCTCACCTATGGAATGCATATGTCGTCCCGAGACTCACATACGGACTAGAAACGCTAGACTACACAAAATCACAGATGAAGAACCTCGAAAGATTCCAGACCAAGTCTCTGCGACAGGTCCAACACCTCCCGGACAGGACAGCAACATCCATATCGATGGCACTACTTGGAATCCCATCACTCAACTCTATGATTGATAGAAACACGTTAAACCTATTCTACAGGGTCATTTCCAACCCAGATACCATTGAGTATATTATAGCACACCGTCAATTGGCAGTAAGAATGAGAGATGAGAACAGCTGGTTTTCACATGTCTGAAAATTACTAGAACAATACCATTTACCTACAGCGTATGCACTCCTGGAAAACCCACCTCTCAAACGAAATTGGAAGGAAATGTTGGACAGTGCTATATCAACTTATGTTAATGAAAACTGGAAAGAGGATATATCAACAAAGCCGTCACTAAAATATGTTAACCCTGACTCCATCTCACTCAAGAAGCCTCATCATGTATATTCTACCGTACGAAACAATAAACATGATGTACAACGAGCTGAATGCAAGGTACGACTCCTAACCGGCACATATACCCTCCAAGCAAATAGAGCAGCATTCAACCAGTACAACATCGACCCTGAATGTAGATTATGTAAAACAGGAGCAGAGGACAGACAACACTTTATTGCTGAATGTAAATCTCCCCATAGTATCAGACTACGCCTACACACTCGTCTAAGCAGTATTCAGGCAATCAGACAATATACAGAGCTCGTGTCAAATCCAACCTACTTGACCCATTTGATGCTTTGATTTCAGAATATTTTATTGTCAAGATGGTACAGACAAAGGGAATTGGGCAACAGGACAAGCCTATAAAAGCCCTCTCCTGATGATATATATAATAATGTACATACCAAAAATAAATATGAATGCTATAACTAATAACTGCAAAGAGATTCCAATACATGTATATTACTAAATTCAAGCGGGAAATCGCATTATGATATTGACTGATCATACCTTGTAATCCCTTAAAAAAAATAGCAACAGACAAAAAACAGTCCATTCACAATCAATAGCCTGTGCTATATTCATAAAAATGAAGAAAAAACAGTTATGATAAATTTACAATTTACAGTATTGAGTCAAGAAAATCGTCTGGTATCGACAATGTATCTCTGAACAAAGTCAAGAACGGATTTGTTTAAAATAATATCCACATCAAAAGAACCAAATAAAAATAATTGTGTATTCTGCAGCATATGGTCACTCAGAGCAGCTAGAGAGTTGAAAAGGAATTGCCTTTCAATGTTATAAAGAGGACAGTTTAGAAAGAAGTGAGAACAATCTTCAACTGGATAGCCACAGTTGCAGGCAGGGGTATCTTTTAAATGAGAATTAAATAAATCTGCATTTAGATTACTCACAGAATTTCTTAACTGACATAAAATTATATTAATGTTTCGATCTCCGCCGTTTTTAAAAATAGTAGTACATTGTGTATCACGATCTAAGTCAAGATGTTGTAAGAATTCACGCTTTAAGGTATTTAAAGAGGACATTGAGGGAAACAGACAAGTTGGATTGTTCCATTCAGACATGATTTTAGGAAAAAAGCTTGTATTATAAAGGTTTGTTCTAGCCTGAGGCACATCAAAAAGTCTATTATGACGTAATGGGTAAGCAATATTATTTGTGTTCATATAAGGTAAAATAGATTCACTAAGATGAGCAGGGCATACTTTATTAAAAATCTTATAAAACAGAATATGTTGATGAAGATGTCGACGCTTAGAAAGTGGAATAAGACCAGATTCTCTATACAAAATAGCATGACTTGTTCCCCGTCTCAAACCAGTAATGATGCGTATAGCCTCGAGTTGGATCGACTCTAGGAGCTCACACTCTCTTTCAGTACAATTTGCCCAAACTACGTCGACATATTGTAATATATGAATGTTGTATAAATTAAAAGCAATGAGTGTCTGTCAATGTTATATTTTAGCATTCGGAGAATATTTATTCTTTTATAAGCTTTTTCATAAATAAGGTTAACATGGTCAGACCATTTTGCATGATTGTTAAATACTAAACCAAGATGAGTACGAACATATTTTATCAATGAGTTATTGAAGTATAAATCAGGGTGTGAAGTCTCAGAGTCTAACCTTCTCGAGAATAAAACAGATTCAGTTTTATCAGGATTGAATATAATACCCCATTTCCTCGACCAGACTGATATATTTACCAAATCTTGATTAAGAATGGTGGAAGCCTCTTGTCTGTCCCTCTCAATTAAAACATATAGGGAAGTGTCATCAGCAAAAAGTTTTACTTTAGACACTAAATTATCGCATATATCATTAATATATAGTAGAAACAGATAAGGACCTAAAACTGAACCTTGAGGTACCCCTGCCTGTAGAGTTTTCCATGTAGATTTAAATCCATCAATGACCACTCTCTGTCTTCTATCAGTTAGATAAGATGAAAACCATTTTAAAATAATGTTACTTATACCATATCTTTTTAATTTATAAATTAGACCATCATGCCAAACCCTATCGAAAGCTTTACTAATATCGCAAAATACCATTCTTGCTTCTTTACCTTTATATAAATGTTTAACAATTTCGTCATAGATAATTAATAATTGATTGACAGTGGAATCTTTAGGCAAGAAGCAAGATTGATTTTTAGAGATAATGCTATTGATTGTGAGATAGTTGAACATATACTTGAAGATAATTTTCTCTAGCATCTTACTAAAAATAGAAGTAACAGAGATTGGTCTGTAGTTAGTTGGGTTACTTTTTTTCCCTTTCACTTTATTGCTGAATGTAAATCTCTCCATAGTATCAGACTATGCCTACACATTCGTCTAAGCAGTATTCCGGCAATCAGACAATATACAGAGCTCGTGTCAAATCCAACCTACTTGACCCATTTGATGCTTGACTGTACACATCCCGTGATAAGCGATGTATACACTTTCACTGAAGATGATTCACAAAATTGAACTGTACAGCAGGGAATTCCTGCAAGAAATCCATCTAAAACGTCTGAAGATGCTCAGTGAATTAGATATAGAGGAGAAAGGCAGACCTCCCAGCCCCTGACTTTTAATCATTTGCTATTATCGCTTAAAATGATCACGCCACTCTTAAGAGAGATACTGAACAATTTTATCATTATTTTTTAATCCAGTGTAAATAAGTCCGGAAGTGTACATACCTGTATAGACTTTTAATTACCTTCAATTACATACGCTACATAAGCTGTAGTGGTGCCTCGCAAAGTCAACGAGGGAATCTACCAAAGAACCAGAACCAGAACCAGATGGCGTTATTCTTTAGTTTTCCTCTATTTATGCGGACAAGACGACCAAACCAAGTGCGTTTATAATTTCTATTCCGTATAAACTTCATACGGCAATTTTTACGGACCTGTTGATGTTAATCCAGGCTTTAAAAGACATCATCAAGATGACTCGCGCAAAAACAAATATAAAACTAGTTGATCTGTAATGATTTTAATGCTGATAACTATGTATGCCGATCCGGTCCATCTGTTCAACCGTGCTAAACGGAAAGGAAACACCTGGCCTTGCGTCATCAAAACAGGCAGCCTATTTATAGGAAATTACCCCAATCGAGTGGAAAAATACTGAGAAGGTCGAAAAATAGGCCATTTTCAAAACAATATTGTGGCCGTTTGGCTAAAGATATCGAAAAACTAAACAGACTGTTTTCTTCAGGAAACATTTATCTCTTTGTATGACCGTTGTATATATCTGTGGATTTTTTTCTGAATTTTGAGGGCGATTTAAACAGAACCTCTCGGTCAAAATGTCGATTTTGGCATGTTTGACCCAAAATATCTCACAAAAACGATTTTCCACAGGGATACCAGATACACCCAGACCTAGATCGAGCCCAGTTTTACAATGGCTCAAAGTATCAACCGAATTGTATGTGCCAATGTTTCTGTCCTCAAATCGCTATTATATCCGGCAAAATAGGCGAATTAGCTCGTATTATCATTACGTTCCGTAAGGAACGATAACTCTAATGAGTTATCGCCCCTCACTACACTTCATTCTTTATTTAAAATCGATACAATCCTAACAAAATAGAACAAGAATACAAATGAATGATATCGTTGTTTTAGCTCAAATTTTAACTCAAAATATGAACAAAATATAGATTAATATTGAAACTCTTGAACAGGTACATTCCCGAAAACTAAGCTCATATCATTCTGTTTCTTGGACGGAAGTCACAATTTGAATCTGGTTCAAATCTAGGAAATGTCTCTTTCTACATATTGGAAACGACCTGGAGTAGTGACATCTGAATTAATAGACGAATCAGCGACTATCAGCGTATCTTCACATCGTACAAGGAAATGACAAGGTAAAAATGAGATGATTATTTTGCCCATCTAACTTCCCCATGGTCTTCATCAACCAGCATCTCTTAACCCTGTATTACGATTTTCCATATTCTATCAAACAGCTATCAAGTGATCCGTGATAGTGGGAACAAACCATAGGCTAGAGAAGTTAATTAACTTTGACATGATAACACCATATGCTAGAGAAGTTAACTAACTTTGACATGATAACACCATATGCTAGAGAAGTTAACTAACTTTGACATGATAACACCATATGCTAGAGAAGTTAATTAACTTTGACATGATAACACCATATGCTAGAGAAGTTAACTAACTTTGACATGTTAACATCATACATTGGAGAAGTAAATTAAGTTAGACATTTTAACACCATAGGTTGGAGACGATTATCAACTTAGACACGTTAACAAGAGAGGTGAGAGAAGTTATTAAGTTAGACATGTTAACAAGAGAGGTGGGAGACGTTAATTAAGTTAGACATGTTAACAACAGAAGTGGGAGATGTTAATTAAGTTAGACATGTTAACAACAGAGGTGGGAGAAGTTCGTTAAGTTAGACATGTTAACAAGAGAGGTGGGAGACGTTCATTAAGTTAGACATGTTTACAACAGAGGTGGGAGACGTTAATTAAGTTAGACATGTTAACAACAAAGGTGGGAGACGTTCATTAAGTTACACATGTTAACAACAAAGGTGGGAGAAGTTCATTAAGTTAGACATGTTTACAACAGAGGTGGGAGAAGTACATTAAGTTAGACATGTTTACAACAGAGGTGGGAGACGTTAATTAAGTTAGACATGTTAACAATAGAGGTGGGAGACGTTCATTAAGTTAGACATGTTAACAACAGAGGTGGGAGACGTTAATTAAGTTAGACATGTTTACAACAGAGGTGGGAGACGTTAATTAAGTTAGACATGTTAACAACAGAGGTGGGAGAAGTTCATTAAGTTAGACATGTTAACAAGAGAGGTGGGAGACGTTAATTAAGTTAGACATGTTAACAACAGAGGTGGGAGACGTTCATTAAGTTAGACATGTTAACAACAGAGGTGGGAGAAGTTCATTAAGTTAGAAATGTTAACAAGAGAGGTGGGAGACGTTAATTAAGTTAGACATGTTAACAACAGAGGTGGGAGACGTTCATTAAGTTAGACATGTTAACAAGAGAGGTGGGAGAAGTTCATTAAGTTAGACATGTTAACAATAGAGGTGGGAGACGTTCATTAAGTTACACATGTTAACAACAGAGATGGGAGAAGTTAATTAAGTTACACATGTTAACAACAGAGGTGGGAGATGTTAATTAAGTTAGACATGTTTACAACAGAGGTGGGAGACGTTAATTAAGTTAGACATGTTAACAACAGAGGTGGGAGACGTTAATTAAGTTAGACATGTTAACAACAGAAGTGGGAGATGTTAATTAAGTTAGACATGTTAACAACAGAGGTGGGAGAAGTACATTAAGTTAGACATGTTAACAAGAGAGGTGGGAGACGTTCATTAAGTTAGACATGTTAACAACAGAGGTGGGAGAAGTTCATTAAGTTAGACATGTTAACAACAGAGGTGGGAGACGTTAATTAAGTTACACATGTTAACAACAGAGGTGGGAGACGTTAATTAAGTTAGACATGTTAACAACAGAGGTGGGAGAAGTTCGTTAAGTTAGACATGTTAACAATAGAGGTGGGAGTCGTTAATTAAGTTAGACATGTTAACAACAGAGGTGGGAGACGTTCATTAAGTTAGACATGTTAACAACAGAGGTGGGAGAAGTTCGTTAAGTTAGACATGTTAACAATAGAGGTGGGAGACGTTAATTAAGTTAGACATGTTAACAACAGAGGTGGGAGAAGTTCATTAAGTTAGACATGTTAACAACAGAGGTGGGAGACGTTAATTAAGTTACACATGTTAACAACAGAGGTGGGAGACGTTAATTAAGTTACACATGTTAACAACAGAGATGGGAGAAGTTCATTAAGTTAGACATGTTAACAACAGAGGTGGGAGACGTTAATTAAGTTACACATGTTAACAACAGAGGTGGGAGACGTTAATTAAGTTAGACATGTTAACAACAGAGGTGGGAGACGTTAATTAAGTTAGACATGTTAACAACAGAGGTGGGAGACGTTAATTAAGTTAGACATGTTTACAACAGAGGTGGGAGACGTTAATTAAGTTAGACATGTTAACAATAGAGGTGGGAGAAGTTCATTAAGTTAGACATGTTAACACCCTAAGTTGGAGAAGGTAATTACCTTTGACACGTTAACACCCTAGGTAGGAGACGTTAATTAACTTTGACACGTTAACACCCTAGGTAGGAGACGTTAATTAACTTTGTCACGTTAACACCCTATGTAGGAGACGTTAATTACCTTTGACACGTTAACACCCTATGTTGGAGAAGGTAATTACCTTTGACACGTTAACACCCTATGTAGGAGACGTTAATTACCTTTGACACGTTAACACCCTAGGTGGGAAAAGCAGTGAATATGACTACATTGTATCAGAAAATGGTAAATGGTCATTAGTGAAATGGGAATCATCACGTTTTTGTTTTTCGTAAAGTGTAGTTAGAGGCTGCCCCTGTTGATAAGGTTGTGTGAAAGTGGCGAAATCGTTTTCAAGATAATACAAAATTAAAATAAAATTAATTACAATGTCTCCCTAGCTGTAATTGTAGACTGTTCGATAATGTATGTGCTAATAGACAGTTATGCCAAAAGTTTGCGAGAACAAAGTTGCTGTCAACCAGAATTCAATCAAGGTTTAATACTTACTATATTTGCCATGGCCTTAATCGTGTGAAATGACATACACTCCAGTTCAGTACACATTATACTTGCATCACCTATCGCCGAAAAGACAGCATTCATAGCCAGAGAAAGAACGAGTTTTAGTTTAGTTTGGTTGTCAAGAGCAGTAAAAAAAAAGAATAAATAAAAAAATTACTTACTTTTTTGAAGAGGAGGATTTTGGTCAGAATTCACATTCCATACATTTCACTTCTGCAGTATATAGTACAACAATATGACTACAATACATAACTATTTGAAGCTCAGAAGAATATTCAATGAAGTGTGGAGCTACATGCCTCGCTAGGAATTAAAAATGGGGTACGGGAATAGTGAAGTTTGAGAATGCACTTCAAACGAGGTAGGTCCTTATCTTATTACTATCTAAAATTGATAAGGTTGCAAAACTGTGGCATAATTACATAATTAGATAATGCATTTGTTTGATTATCAATAAAGCATAACTCTTTTTTTTTATTTGCAAACAGTTAACAGTATCTGCAGACAAGGATTAAATTGTTTGGTGACTTGTCTGTAGGAACAACCATATTCCTATATGACAAACCACTAAAGGGAGATATGGACATCGGGATCGCGGAATTCATAAAAATCTTTATATTAGCGATTCAAGTGACACTATAAGCAAAGGAAGTATTCAAAGAGACAATTGGAGTTATGATAATATACCAGGTGTGTCTTAAGGGCAAAAAAAAACATTCTTCGTTAGCAATACCAGCCGATTACATTGAGGAAAAGTTGAAGAAATATCACATACTGAAAATTAAAATAGGTGTTGTGACAATGATACCAACAGATGATATTCTGATTTTCTGGTATTGGAATATTGCCCAAAACATCAGCTGGTGAACATAGAACTTCTCCTCTATCTTATCAACATTCAGGTTGACATTGACATTGACATTGACATTTATCACAGACTTTACAGTGTTCACCTTGAGACACATCCTGTTCAAAAAGTAATTAGAATATAGACACGTGTTGCCCGTATAGAACCGGATTAACACTCATTTAAAACCGTTATGTTTATTCTAGGGGGGGGGGGGGGGGGGGGGGGGGGGGGGGGGGGGACAGCGCCATGTCGAGATTTTAGATGTATGTTCCAGTGCGAACGCATAGCCTTGGTCATGCATTATACATAAATAACAATGTCACAATTAAACCACAGCTTCCGTCACTATAACGTATTACACCTTATAAAAGATTGACCATTAGGCGCCCCTCCCAAAAACAAATATTAATAAAATCGGATACGAAAACAAGCTACTTGTACGTGATGGATATTTTATTCTCGCTATCCATGGAATCAATGCAAGATATATTCAAAAGAAAGTTTAAATTTGGCGATAAAAATATAACGAAACTAAAGCCCCACTACCTCCTTAATATCATGCTGTTTTCTTGACGATAATCACCGTTTATATTAATTTTGTTTTGACTATGTTTAATCAACATTTCTTGATTTAAGAAAATTCCTACATCTTCAATTTATTCATAACAAAATATTACGGCAATACAATATTTTCCTCTGTACTCCAATAATGCTAGCCTGTCCAAACTAAAGTTAAGTAATTTCCTTAAACTATATGCCCCTGTCACACTTGACCGGATTGGTGTACCGGACATCAACGGATAGAAATTTTTGTTATCCGGTGGTATACGGTGGCAAAGTTGTCAGTCCGGTAGAAAAATCCAAACTGACGACGTACTTGCACCAAATATGGAACGGATAAAACGTACCAATAACGAACATGTAACGTACGGCTACCGTACTACCAACCGGGTGTCTCCGAATGAGTAACGAACAACAAACGAACATGAACCGGTGAATCAGGACGTGTACAGGATGCATTCCGGACAAACCGAACACCTAACGGACATTAACGCGCGCGTGCAGAAAAAAACAAGATATATGCATTTCTCCGGCGATCAGTTGTCAAAAAGTTACAGTGCTGACTGCCTCGCCAAAATGCCTCGCGGTAGAAAAAAAAAAACAAAAAAAAAAAGGCTGTGTGAAGTTAGCTCAACATACGACATACGACATACGACATTCAAAACTTCATATCTTGTGTTTTTACCAGCCAACGAGATAATTTTTTAATGTTCAGCGGCTCAACATACGACATACGACATTCAGATTTTGAATGTTCAGCCGCTGAACATACAACATACGACATTCAGATTTTGATTTTGAATGTTCAGCGGCTCGACATACGACATACGACATTCAAATTTTGAATGTTCAGCCGCTGAACATACGACATACGACATTCAGATTTTGAATGTTCAGCCGCTGAACATACGACATACGACATTCAGATTTTGAATGTTCAGCCGCTAAACATACGACATACGACATTCAAAACTTAATATCTTGTGTTTTTACCAGCCAACGAGGTAACTTTTGAATGTTCAGCCGCTGAACATACGACATACGACATTCAGATTTTGAATGTTCAGCCGCTGAACATACGACATACGACATTCAAAATTTCATATCTTGTGTTTTTACCAGCCAACGAGGTAACTTTTGAATGTTCAGCGGCTCAACATACGACATACGACATTCAGATTTTGAATGTTCAGCCGCTGAACATACGACATACGACATTCAAACTTTGAATGTTCAGCCGCTGAACATATGACATACGACATTCAGATTTTGATTTTGAATGTTCAGCGGCTCGACAAACGACATACGACATTCAAATTTTGAATGTTCAGCCGCTGAACATACGACATACGACATTCAAATTTTGAATGTTCAGCAGGTTTTAGCTGCGGGAGTTTTGCTGTAAATGCTCAGCCAGCCAACGAGATCCGGCAAACCGTTTAAAACGTTCATATCTTGTGTTTTTACCAGCCAACGAAGTATATTTTGAATGTTCAGCGGCTCAACATACGACATACGACATTCAAATATTGAATGTTCAGCCGCTGAACATACGACATACGACATTCAGATTTTGATTTTGAATGTTCAGCGGCTCGACATACGACATACGACATTAAAATTTTGAATGTTCAGCCGCTGAACATACGTCATACGACATTCAGATTTTGAATGTTCAGCCGCTGAAAATACGACATACGACATTCAGATTTTAAATGTTCAGCCGCTGAACATACGACATACGACATTCAAAACTTCATATCTTGTGTTTTTACCAGCCAACGAGGTAACTTTTGAATGTTCAGCGGCTCAACATACGACATACGACATTCAGATTTTGAATGTTCAGCCGCTGAACATACGACATACGACATTCAGATTTTGATTTTGAATGCTCAGCGGCTCGACATACGACATACGATATTCAAATTTTGAATGTTCAGCCGCTGAACATACGACATACGACATTCAGATTTTAAATGTTCAGCCGCTGAACACACGACATACGACATTCAAAACTTCATATCTTGTGTTTTTACCAGCCAACCAGGTAACTTTTGAATGTTCAGCGGCTCAACATACGACATACGACATTCGGATTTTGATTTTGAATGTTCAGCGGCTCGACATACGACATACGACATTCAAATTTTGAATGTTCAGCCGCTGAACATACGACATACGACATTCAGATTTTGATTTTGAATGTTCAGCGGCTCGACATACGACATACGACATTCAAATTTTGAATGTTCAGCCGCTGAACATACGACATACGACATTCAGATTTTGAATGTCTAGCCGCTGAACATACGACATACGACATTCAGATTTTGATTTTGAATGTTCAGCGGCTCGACATACGACATACGACATTCAAATTTTGAATGTTCAGCCGCTGAACATACGACATACGACATTCATATTTTGAATGTTCAGCCGCTGAACATACGACATACGACATTCAAAACATCATATCTTTTGTTTTTACCAGCCAGCGAGGTAACAATTGAATGTTCAGCCGCTGAACATACGACATATGACATTCAGATTTTGAATGTTCAGCCGCTGAACATACGACATACGACATTCAAAACTTCATATCTTGTGTTTTTACCAGCCAACGACGTAACTTTTGAATGTTCAGCGGCTCAACATACGACATACGACATTCAGATTTTGAGTGTTCAGCCGCTGAACATACGACATACGACATTCAAAACTTCATATCTTGTGTTTTTACCAGCCGTAACTTTTGAATGTTCAGCGGCTCAACATACGACATACGACATTCAGATTTTGAATGTTCAGCCGCTGAACATACGAAATACGACATTCAGATTTTGATAATTAAGTTAGACATGTTAACAACAGAGGTGGGAGAAGTTAATTAAGTTAGACATGTTAACAACAGAGGTGGGAGAAGTTAATTAACTTAGACATGTTCACAACAGAGGTGGGAGACGTTAATTAGGTTAGACATGTTAACAACAGAGGTGGGAGACGTTAATTAAGTTAGACATGTTAACAACAGAGGTGGGAGACATTAATTAAGTTAGACATGTTAACAACAGAGGTGGGAGACGTTAATTACCTTTGACACGTTAACACCCTAGGTAGGAGACGTTAATTAAGTTAGACACGTTAACACCCTAAGTTGGAGAAGTTAATTACCTTTGACACGTTAACACCCTAGGTAGGAGAAGTTAATTAACTTTGACACGTTAACACCCTAAGTTGGAGAAGTTAATTAACTTTGACACGTTAACACCCTAAGTTGGAGAAGTTAATTACCTTTGACACGTTAACACCCTAGGTAGGAGACGTTAATTACCTTTGACACGTTAACACCCTAAGTTGGAGAAGGTAATTACCTTTGACACGTTAACACCCTAGGTAGGAGACGTTAATTACCTTTGACACGTTAACACCCTAAGTTGGAGAAGGTAATTAACTTTGACACGTTAACACCCTAGGTAGGAGACGTTAATTACCTTTGACACGTTAACACCCTATGTAGGAGAAGTTAATTACCTTTGACACGTTAACACCCTATGTAGGAGACGTTAATTAACTTTGACACGTTAACACCCTAGGTAGGAGACGTTAATTACCTTTGACACGTTAACACCCTAGATAGGAGACGTTAATTAACTTTGACACGTTAACACCCTAGGTAGGAGACGTTAATTACCTTTGACACGTTAACACCTTAAGTTGGAGAAGGTAATTACCTTTGACACGTTAACACCCTATGTAGGAGACGTTAATTAACTTTGACACGTTAACACCCTAGGTGGGAAAAGCAGTGAATATGACTACATTGTATCAGAAAATGGTAAATCGTCATCAGTGAAATGGGAATCATCACGTTTTTGTTTTTCGTAAAGTGTAGTTAGAGGCTGCCCCTGTTGATAAGGTTGTGTGAAAGTGGCGAAATCGTTTTCAAGACAATACAAAATTAAAATAAAATTAATTACAATGTCTCCCTAGCTGTAATTGTAGACTGTTCGATAATGTATGTGCTAATAGACAGTTATGCCAAAAGTTTGCGAGAACAAAGTTGCTGTCAACCAGAATTCAATCAAGGTTTAATACTTGCTATATTTGCCATGGCCTTAATCGTGTGAAATGACATACACTCCAGTTCAGTACACATTATACTTGCATCACCTATCGCCGAAAAGACAGCCTTCATAGCCAGAGAAAGAACGAGTTTTAGTTAAGTTTGGTTGTCAAGAGCAGTAAAAAAATGAATAAATAAAAAAATTACTTACTTTTTTGAAGAGGAGGATTTTGGTCAGAATTCACATTCCATACATTTCACTTCTGCAGTATATAGTACAACAATATGACTACAATACAGACCAATACATATTTGAAGCTCAGAAGAATATTCAATGAAGTGTGGAGCTACATGCCTCGCTAGGAATTTAAAATGGGGTACGGGAATAGTGAAGTTTGAGAATGCACTTCAAACGAGGTAGGTCCTTATCTTATTACTATCTAGAATTGATAAGGTTGCAAAACTGTGGCATAATTACATAATTAGATAATGCATTTGTTTGATTATTAATAAAGCATAACTCTTTTTTTTATTTGCAAACAGTTAACAGTATCTGCAGACAAGGATTAAATTGTTTGGTGACTTGTCTGTAGGAACAACCATATTCCTATATGACAAACCACTAAAGGGAGATATGACATCGGGATCGCGGAATTCATAAAAATCTTAATATTAGCGATTCAAGTGACACTATAAGCAAAGGAAGTATTCAAAGAGACAATTGGAGTTATGATAATATACCAGGTGTGTTTTAAGGGCAAAAAAAACATTCTTCGTTAGCAATACCAGCCGATTACATTGAGGAAAAGTTGAAGAAATATCACATACTGAAAATGAAAATAGGTGTTGTGACAATGATACCAACAGATGATAATCTGATTTTCTGGTATTGGAATATTGCCCAAAACATCAGCTGGTGAACATAGTTCGTCTCCTCTATCTTATCAACATTCAGGTTTTTTTTCAATCAACAGTTGACATTTATCACAGACTTTACAGTGTTCACCTTGAGACACATCCTGTTCAAAAAGTAATTAGAATATAGACACTATTCAAAAGAAAGTTTAAATTTGGCGATAAAAATATAACGAAACTAAAGCTTCACTACCTCCTTAATATCATGCTGTTTTCTTGACGATAATCACCGTTTATATTAATTTTGTTTTGACTATGTTTAATCAACATTTCTTGATTTAAGGAAATTCCTACATCTTCAATTTATTCATAACAAAATATTACGGCAATACAATATTTTCCTCTGTACTCCAATAATGCTAGCCTGTCCAAACTAAAGTTAAGTAGTTTCCTTAAACTATAAGGACCGCTGACGAAATTGTTCCCAAAATGAGTACATTTGAGTAGTGATAACGAAACCGACAGACCTACTAAATAGATCCGAAAGGATAAGTAATTATTGTACCATAGGGACGTTTAAGTGATAAGGTGATAGGAGAGAATAGAATCGAGAAAATGTATACCTTATCAAGCAAAGTTGATGGAATTATAATATGAACAACATTTGATGTAAAATGTCATCTTGAACACTTCTTTGTGGATTTGTTTCTAATATTGCTCACAATGTCGCAAACTCGGTCACTCGTGTACCCTCTCAAATTATCAGCCATCTAGGTGCCAAACCAGAACGTTTAACATGGCTTTGCTTCCCTCCATCAATGGAACCAGAGGATCAGCTTGATAAGATTGTGTACACCATACCCAGTACAAAGTTTGGTAATTGTCATCTGTCAGGTTAACGTAAACTTCTGTGAAAACCATTTTCAGAGTATCAAGAATTTTAACTGTTATAGAAGCATAAGGAGATTCGGCCCAGTATTTCTGTCGGACTGTAGAACATTGCCGTTAAGTTTCAAACTGTTGTTTTAATCGGAAATACATGGTTATTAGGGATTTCCATTTCGGATGGAAACCCCTATTGTTGTCGGTATTGACTGTTTTGTTTGTTTGTTTTGTTTTTCATCAGATATTGTAAACACAGCTCAGAGACCTATATTATTTTAGGTCTCTGCACAGCTCAAGAACGACAGCAGATACAACGTTCATATTTCAGTTTGTGTAAGAAAAAATCGTTCGTTTGCTGCATTTTATGCAAGCTTAATACAATTAAATGTATTCCATACCAGTGAGCTTACCAATCGCACATTACCCGTGAGTCACTTCCATACCAGTGAGCTTACCAATCGCATATTACCTCTGTCTCATAGTCTATGTATTTGCTCCCAAAACAATAACAACAATCTGACGAAATGCTTTTTTTTTACTTTTTTTTTTTATTCAATAAATATGTTTAACCATGTGATACAAATCCAAAAATGACAAACCGACGAAACCAATCAAAAGGATTACAAGTTTTGTTAATTATCATGAATCAAAAACAAACAAACAAGCCTTTCCATACACCTTAATTAAGACCTTTATACTATTACGCTTTCGCAATTTGACCTTCATTCATGATGCACTTAATTAATAACTTGGTAACATGGATGACATTAGCATACGCCACCAATTAAAACAATGATAGGGGCGTTACTAAATGAAAGTGATGGAGATACATTTCATTTCTGGCTTAATGGAAATTCTGAACATTGAAAACATTTCCGCACTTTATAAATATTGAATACCATCCGATTATTCTACATTTCTCAAAATATATAACATTGATCGCTCATGAGAAAAATATCTTTGAATACTACTAATAGCTGTTGGTTCAAATAACTGAAATTTAAAGAAATAAATGCTAAATTTTGTGGTTTATGAAATCAGGTACCTTTGTTAAAGGGTTTCTCATTATTTGCTATTTATAAGAGAAACTTATTAAACGGACGGCATTTAGTTCTGTTTCGTGCATTTTATTAAAAAATAAATTGATACCTATGTGATATTACGTGAAAATATTAAATAACAATTCTATTTGAAATTCAATGTGTTTGATTCTCGTGATAAATTCAGATTCCGGTTAAAATGATGACGGACAGCTGGGAATCAAGGACGCTATACACGTAAGGGCCGATGTCAACGTGTTTCAGTATGAAGTGTTATCAACGTGCACTCAGAGACACCAGGATACAGTGTAGATATTAAGTCACATCACACAATCTCATGCACGTATGATGCACGCATACTAGTACACATGAAGCATATAGTAGTTCACTCGCCTTCTCTTTACCTTATTGGCACCTTATTGTGCCATTCAATGGATAATAACAAGGTTGGGCCCATTCAATTTTAGTGAAAACACATATTTTTTGCAAGGTAAAATTTATAGTTGAATTACCCGTTCCATTTTAAATCTAGCCTACACCTATGCTAGGACAGATCCTATGTAAACACAAATAGCCACTGTAATAAATAAAATCTCATTTATTGACGAATTAGAATATAACACAAACTATAGCACACTGTTGCTGTCCTTAATAGATAGGCAAAATTACTGTATACTTGGAAACTTTCGCCTCGGGAAACTTTCGCTGACAAAATACGTTTTTGACCGTTTAACTTACAACAGTAGTATAGTGTTGTTAGTCCACCTCATTTAGTGCGAGAAATGGCGGCGAGACTTCCCCAGTATGTAGCAACACACATACATTGAGAGTACACTTGATACCAATTCAAATCGCCAACACAATATTGGTATCTTATAATACAGAAATTTGTCCTAGCATAACTAAAATTTAAGTTTTATTTTATATATACAATGCACAATATAGATTTGTTCATAGCAAAATTATACTAACATGAAATTAAATCAATTTGAATCACATTGGTTTGATCCTGACTAACTAGTGTCTGACTAGTATTCTACATTGTGTATAATACTATTATCATATAAGGAGACTTAAAACTACTAGAATTGATCTATTACACACACTTTATCTAAGATCACAGCAAACTATCTTTTTCTAATATGAAATAAATTTTGGATTTCCAATCAATCCAAAAGCAATATACAATTTTTAGACATTTTCAAGATAATATAGATAGTTTGGTTGTTTTTACATTTGCATTGTTTAACAATTTGATCAAAATATTAACTATGTCAATTACAGTTTTTGGGGTAAGTACTTACTAAATATATTCGTTACATGTAAAGCACCAATACATATACAAACAATAACATACTAATTACCATTAGTTCAAACAGTCACAGTAGTCCTACATTACCATAGTAACTGTCACATAAATGTCCCACTTTAACAACGAACACAAGAACTGTCACAAAGTAGTCCTACTTCATCACGGGGAACTGTCACAAAGTAGTCCTACTTCATCACGGGGAACTGTCACAAAGTAGTCCTACTTCATCACGGGGAACTGTCACAAAGTAGTCCTACTTCATCAAGGGGAACTGTCACAAAGTAGTCCTACTTCATCACGGGGAACTGTCACAAAGTAGTCCTACTTCATCACGGGGAACTGTCACAAAGTAGTCCTACTTCATCACTGGGAGCTGTCACAAAGTAGTCCTACTTCATCACGGGGAACTGTCACAAAGTAGTCCTACTTCATCACGGGGAACTGTCACAAAGTAGTCCTACTTCATCACGGGGAACTGTCACAAAGTAGTCCTACTTCATCAAGGGGAACTGTCACAAAGTAGTCCTACTTTCATCACGGGGAACTGTCACAAAGTAGTCCTACTTCATCACGGGGAACTGTCACAAAGTAGTCCTAACTTCATTCATCACGGGGAACTGTCACAAAGTAGTCCTACTTCATCACGGGGAACTGTCACAAAGTAGTCCTACTTCATCACGGGGAACTGTCACAAAGTAGTCCTACTTCATCACGGGGAACTGTCACAAAGTAGTTCTACTTCATCAAGGGGAACTGTCACAAAGTAGTCCTACTTCATCACAGGACATATAGTCCTACTTCATTAGGAGACTGTAACAAATTGGCCCTACATCATCACAGGGCATTCACAAAGAGGCCTAATTCATCATAGGACATTCATAAATACATAAAATTTATACAATTTAAAGGATAAAAAACCCATTCTAAACACAAGACTGAGATACATATTGCAAGGCAAGTGATCTTAATGTTATAGTATCAGTCGCAAACTGTTCATACATAATTCATCACTCAAAACAATATACTAGTTTGGAAGTAAATTTGATATAAGGAAAGATTACACTGCATAACATGAATTGTTGTGTATAAAATTTCGTTGTTTATGTGGTTGCTAAAGAACGACTGATACAAATACAATGAATGTTGTTGTATGCATTATTGTTATATCATTATTGCATGGACTAACAACGGAAGTTTGTACCCATGAGTAATTTTACACAAGAACTGTTCATGTTATACAGTAATCTTTTTCATATATTTCAAAAAATCACAACTAAATAAATATATGTACATGTATTACAAAACTTTGTTTCTATCGAAGACAATGTGATTTTAACAGAAGAGACCGTAAATGAAATCTAATTTCATTCATGCTAGATTGAATCCTTCAGCATGGAAACTGGCAGTGTTTGGTAAAAAGATGAACTTTTTGGAGTTATCACTCTTTTCATTTCTTTTTATCCCTTTTCACACTGCAGTTCCTAGCGACTGCCATTGTTTCTAGGTATTTCAGTGACACAGACACATGATTTGGGCAAACACATTTATTATGTTATTCGGTGCAAGATGTCTAAAGTAACCTAACATGGCCCCCTATATAACTTTCATTGGTTAATGCTATAGGAACTCAATTTCAATCAACATTTTAAAATAAACAAACAAATATAACCTCAGTAGAAATAATCTTCGGATGACTTAAAACTTATCACAGACGGAAATGCTTATCTTTGCCTATATAAGTAGAAATAAATATATGTAACAGTCATTAAAAGAAAATGTGAGATCACAAAGGGTTTTTGTATGGATATATAATCAGGAGTCACAGGGGTTTTTGTATGGATATATAATCAGGAGTTAGAGAGGTTTTTGTAAAGATATATAATCAGGAGTCAGAGAGGTTTTTGTAAAGATATATAATCAGGAGTCACAGAGGTTTTTGTAAAGATATATAATCAGGAGTCACAGAGGTTTTTGTATGGATATATAATCAGGAGTTAGAGAGGTTTTTGTATGGATATATAATCAGGAGTTAGAGAGGTTTTTGTATGGATATATAATCAGGAGTCACAGAGGTTTTTGTATGGATATATAATCAGGAGTCACAGACGTTTTTGTATCAATATATTTTGAACACTATTGGAAATGTTTAAACAACCAAAGTAGACAAAGTAGTTTTCTGTATGGCAGAAAACAACATTGACCGATAATTTATAAAGCTGCATTCAGTAACAAAGTAGTATTATCAATATGGATAGAATGATCACAATGATCACCTAGACTGGACGGTAAGATTGCTAGGACAAAGTACAATGTAGTTTAAGATGAGTTTCAGCCTGCTTGAATTTGTTGTAACTAGGACAAAGTACAATGTAGTTTAAGATGTGTTTCAGCCTGCTTGAATTTGTTGTAACAGGACAAAGTACAATGTAGTTTAAGATGTGTTTCAGCCTGCTTGAATTTATTCTAACAGATATTTCCGGTAAGCCATGGCCACCTACCAGTTATAATCTACAATAAATAAATCCTATTGTCTCCACCATCAGTTTATTTCAAACAAAAACAGTTTGTTTAAGCCATGATATGATATTGTTGTCCATCATATCTTCATTGATTTGAGGGAAGACATCATCGTAAATGTCACATTGTGTATATAAGTTCATTTTGTTTTGTGTCTTAAAGCTTGATTTTCTTCTCAAGTCCAATTTGTTTGTGTTGATCCAGCTGTGGTACATAAAGGTTGTTTGTTAAAACAGAAATATAGCTTTCATGTATTGTGAATCTACTATCTTTTCCATCACATTGATGCAACTTTCACATATTATGAACTTACTATTCGTCTTTTTCTTCACGTTGATGCAGTTTTCATGTACTGTGAACCAATTTTTCTTTTCTCTTCACATTTATGCCTTTTCCCTTCTTGATGATGCAGTTTACATGTATAATGGACCTACTATTTGTCTTAATTCTCATGTTGGTGCAAATTTCATGAATTGTGAACCTACTATCTGTCTTTCCCTTAATATTGAAGTTGTACATTCGGTCATGTGACAGAATGCTTTGCATGTGTAAAAGCCATGGTATACATCCAAAATCGACCCCCATTACGGACCAAATCCAAGATGGCGGCGTGCATTTCGGCTTATTGCATAAGTCGGTTAATCGGGTAAAAAGCCCCCGCAAATAGGCAACCCAATTAAGCGGAATGCACTGTATTATAAATTTTATTCCTTGTTTTTTGGCACAATAAGTATTTTTTCCCTTGTTTTGGTCAGCTGTTGTCCAGTTCCATGTGTGGAAACAGCATTTAAATATTGATAGGGCATGTTTTGGCATTATAACATATTCGGTATTTGGTTTTCCGTATTAAAGTTATACACATATATTGTGTATGAATCTATTGTGATGCTGTTTTTTTTTATATTTCTTTGTTGTTGGTGCTATTGCTTACATACAATGGTCTCATGGCCAATTAAATCTTGATTTTCTAGTTAGTGGATGGACAAACTTTATAATAGATATTATTTTGTTCAGGTCGACTAATAATGGTCCTAAAACATATGAACTTGAACACGAGAGTGTCAATGATAACACCTAGCATATCGATTGTGCATTGAAACAATAACACACATTAACTAATTCGTTGTCTGGAATTTTAAAATAAACATCACACATTTAACAGCAGTGATATCAGTCACAACTTGAACAGTAACAATTAACAATAATCACATTCATTTTCACACATCTTTACATAGCACAATGTAACAACTCCAGAAATACCCTACATACGACACAGTTTATAATACTTAACAAAATGTGTACATATCTAATAACCATTTTCTTCAAAATACATTGTTTATAACATCTCTACAAGTGACTAAGGTGACTGAAATTCATTTGGATTGACTGTGTATTCATACACTCAAAAACTCCAAATCACATTCTGCATAGAACATTACATGTTTAAAGCAATCAGAAACACTGGGTTTATTGCTATATTGTAAAACTATTGGAAATGAATTTTTATAAATGGTAGCAAAACATGTGAGAACTAGAGCTGTCACCAAGGGGGTGACAAGTATATCCCCCCGCTTTTCCATGATTGGTTTGGATACTTTGTGAAGCTGCCTATTTATGGCATAATCACTTACATTGTCTTCAATTTTGTTTGATTTTGTATCCAGTAACTACTCAGCTCATTCCAAAAAAAGTAACGACAAATGATTCATTGAAAATTGCTCGACATTCGCATAGCCAGATTGCATAGCTGAACATTTGCTCAGTCGGAGGAAACTCACCAATTTTTCTTGTTAAAAGTGGCATAATTTGTTTAAAAGGACTACTTGGGGAAATCACAACACTATATGGTATTTTAACTATACACAGATTTTGTGAAAACTGAGGAAATGCATAACTGGACAAATTATAACCATTTTTCAAATATAGGAGCATAACTATGTAAAAAGCATTTTTTCGGAAAAAGCATTTACTGGAAGCACAAGTGCATGCAGTACTTCAACTGTGTAAAAAGTTTCAAGAAAATCGATTGAAAACAAAATAAATCCATAGCGGGACAAACTTGTAACCATTTCTTACGGAAAAAATTTTGCTCGTTTTTAAAGAAAAAGGGGTATAACTCTATAAGAACTGGTAATTCGGCAAAATCATTGCATAGAGCACAGCCTCATAGGGTCCACTAACTATATACCAAATTTTAGTATTAATATCCATTGAAAACAAAGCAAATGCATAGCCGGACAAGCTAGTAACCATTTTTTACATAAAGGGGCATAACTCTGAAAAAAGGTTTTTTTCGGAAGAAGCCGTTATTGGAGACACAACTTCATGCCATCCTTCAACTCTGTAAAAAGTTTCAAGAAAATCCATCAAAAACTAAGTGAATGCATAGCCGAACAAAATTTTGCTCGTTTTTAAAGAAAAAGGGGCATAACTCTATTAGAACTGGTAATTCGGCAAAATTTTTGCATAGAGCTAAGCCTCATAGGGTCCTCTAACTATACATACCAAATTTAAGTAAAATCCATTGAAAACAAAGCAAATGCATAGCCAGACAAGCTAGTAACCATTTTTTACATAAAGGGGTATAACTCTCTTAAAAAGGGCTAAATCGCAAAATCACTGCAGGGGACACAAGTTCATATGGTCTTCTAACTATATACCAAATTTGAGTGAAATCCAAAGAAATGAGCAAATGCATAGCCAGACAAATTTTGTGACAGACGGACGGTCGGACAGACGAACGGACAAGGTAATTCCAGTATAGCCCCCTAACTTCGTTGCGGGGGGTATAATAAAATATATACAATATACAGAACTGATTGTAGGTAGCAGGATAAATAATTAACCTTACAGGTAGTGCAGCAAAGAAAAAAGCAATGGTATTAAATCAACTAAAAGGACAAGTTTACACATTTAATGAAGTTTATCTAAAACCAACAACAAATAACAAATCCTGTATCATGAATGCTAACTTTCTCAAAAATATTACTCCATATCTCCAGCATTATGTCAAAGTTATCTCCCTTTTCATAATGATGTTTAACTATACATTGCAAAATTAATCACTTCCACAAAATAAAGTCACTATGGATCAAAACTAATAGACTAACTATACAAGTCTTATTTTACAACCCAACAATCCCAACATAGTCATTATCCTTATCTATCACTATGACAACATTTTGTAATTTAAGATACCTCCATAAAATGTCATTATTTCATAATTAACTAACCCAAATAGATACATAATTTTTTACACACCATCAAAATTGTCACAAATAAATCTCCCCAACATCATGTCATTATCAATTAACCCCATTATATTGAATAAACACCATTAATATCAAAATTATTTTCAAGCAATAATCAACACCAATTAACTTCCCCATTTGGACGTGAAAGGTATATGTTGGTCACCTGTCAAACTACGTGGGTTTTCTCCGGGCACTATCAGGTTTCCACCCACAAAAAGACCTCTCACAGACTTCCATCCAGACCAACAAGAGTGATCATTAATAAAATAATGTAAGTTGATATACCGTAACATTTTTTGTAATTGTTGTTAAATAAAGTTTATATTTGAGTAACAGCAATATCAAGATTAAACACAATTTATGTTTTCTTAATGAATAAACCCCAATATTGGCATAATTGCATATATACATCTTGGAGAAGACATAAGTTTCTTGCTTTCAATATTGATCAGCAGCATTTTAAACTTTGTAATTACTCAGTGTATGGTTCAGTTGACAAAGGTGTAACTGAATCACTATGATATAAACTTTCTGTTATTAGGAAATTAATATACCTGGTAATTACTGACAAGATAAATCGCTTTTAAAGACTTTTTCTGTTTCAACATTAATTGACACAACAATGAATACTGACAAGAGAATTGTTGTACATTCTTATCTCAAAAAACAGCATTAACACATTAGATATCCTGTTTATATTCTTCATTAAAAACACTCATCACAAAACTGTTTAAAGCTCTTTCACATAAAATATTCATATCCTGGTAATTAATATCTGTATAAAACAGAATACAGTTGCATGTAATCACATCTAATGGAGTGTACAATAGAGATGTGCACTGCTAATAAATCTAATTAAGTATGCTTGGTTATACATGAGGTCCTAAGGGTCTGGACAGTCACCTGAATTTTAATATAGTTATTTTTATTGCTTAGAAAATGAAGACCTATCAAGTCAGCGAGGAAAATGCATTTTAAATGATTCAAACAAAGTATTGAGAAATTATGTTTTTGAGTTGATTTCTCTATTAACAGATTTATTAGGCTTTTAAATCCAGGTTCAAATCATGAAATCTTCAGAGGTATAGCGACTCACAATTTTTATGAATTACTCATAGAATTAGAATTAAATTAAATTTTTTTCTTCATGCTTCAATAACAATTTCATGCATTTTTCTTTTCTTTTCTAGGGTCTCTATTTTCATGTCATCTTACCAAAGGAATTCTTATCAAGTTTGAAAAGTTGAAACAGTAAATTTTTTATGGATGGAGTAGAAAGGTGTGTCTCAAATCATCATCAAGCTTCACTCAGGTGATCTTAAGTAAACAGGTAGGTAATTTACACCTACACCAGTACATAGATAAGGAAGATGTTTTCACCAGGATTGAATATTTATCTTAGATAACATTTGTTTTACTTAATTTTGTGTAAAATTTTATCTTAACAAATTCACTATGACCTGTTTAAACTTATGATCTATTTAAATGAATTACACAAGGTCTAAAAAAGAATATGTGACATGTAGGCAGTGAAAAAAGAGAGAGTGAGCAGGTCTGAATGTTAAGTGTTGTAGAAACAGGACAATACACAGATTTCTCCCTTAACCTCTACAGTATCAACTGTCTTCCTTTATCTCTGTCAGAGGAATCACTTCTGGCTTCTGTTCTCCTTCCACAGCTCTCTTCAACTCCATCCTCCCCTTCCTTACCACGAACCACAACAACAGGAACGTAATCAAAATCTGAAACAGACAACAAGTCATGGAATATCAGGGTACAACAAAACTCTGAAACATACAAGTCGTGGAATATCAGGGTACAACAAAACTCTGAAACATACAAGTCGTGGAATATCAGGTTCTGGGTACAACAAAACTCTGAAACACAAAAGTCATGGAATATCAGGTTCTGGGTACAACAAAACTCTGAAACACAAAAGTCATGGATCATCAGGTTCTGGGTACAACAAAACTCTGAAACATATACAAGTCATGGAATATCAGGTTCTGGGTACAACAAAACTCTGAAACATACAAGTCATGGAATATCAGGTTCTGGGTACAACAAAACTCTGAAACACAAAAGTCATGGAATATCAGGGTACAACAAAACTCTGAAACATACAAGTCGTGGAACATCAGTTTCTCGGTACAACAAAACTCTGAAACATACAAGTCGTGGAATATCTGGGTACAACAAAACTCTGAAACATACAAGTCGTGGAATATCAGGGTACAACAAAACTCTGAAACATACAAGTCGTGGAATATCAGGGTACAACAAAACTCTGAAACACACAACAAGTCATGGATCATCAGGTTCTGGGTACAGTACAACAAAACTCTGAAACACACAACAAGTCATGGATCATCAGGTTCTGGGTACAACAAAACTCTGAAACATACAAGTCATGGAATATCAGGTTCTGGATAAAACAAAACTCTGAAACATACAAGTCGTGGAACATCAGGTTCTGGGTACAACAAAACTCTGAAACATACAAGTCGTGGAATATCAGGGTACAACAAAACTCTGAAACACACAACAAGTCATGGATCATCAGGTTCTGGGTACAACAAAACTCTGAAACATACAAGTCATGGAATATCAGGTTCTGGATAAAACAAAACTCTGAAACATACAAGTCGTGGAACATCAGGTTCTGGGTACAACAAAACTCTGAAACACAAAAGTCATGGATCATCAGGTTCTGGGTACAACAAAACTCTGAAACACAAAAGTCATGGATCATCAGGTTCTGGATAAAACAAAACTCTGAAACACACAAAAAGTCATGGAATATCAGGTTCTGGATAAAACAAAACTCTGAAACATACAAGTTGTGGATCATCAGGTTCTGAATAAAACAAAACTCTGGAACACACAAAAAGTCATGGAATATATCAGCTTTTTTTCCAGATTAAACTTCTGATAACAAAATTAAGAAACATATACAGTTAAACCAATTCAGATAAATACAAATATACACAAACCATTTAGAACAGAAGCCATTGGGTTAACAGTTCTGTTATCAGCCTGGCCAACTGTTATTATACAAATGTATATGAACTAAATTAATTTCTACAAGGGAGGTAACTCTTCCAACCCTAACAGCTACATCTTACACAGCTCCATTGAATACCTGGTATATATTTCTTTCTCTCAAAATTCACTGTATTTATCCATTTAATTTTTTACTAAAGCTAAATTATATTATCGAATACTTGATATTCTAACAGGAACTCTGTACTTCACTTCTTATGGAAGAAACGTCAGATGCTTCCTTAAACTTGACGTTGCTTCCTTAAACTTAAGTTGTATCATTAAAAAATGTATAAATCTTTCTTCCCTGGAATCACAACAAAAAACAAGTTAAACCCCAAACTACAACATATCTTACTGCTAATGTATTAATATCTTATTGTTGAAGACTTTTTGCATCCTGAACTGATTAAAACTGCACAATAGAACAAATATTATAGGTTATTTTACTTACAATTTACTATAGTTGAGGCTTATGTAGATAAGCCAGGTTTAAATAGTTAAATAACATTTACAACACTAGTCCATTGTTTGACACAATATATAGCTATAGATGTTCACATGTAATAGATATGGCCAATGCTAGCCTGAGTCTTGTGACACCTATGTTTATGGTACGGATATATTTATGATCATGAGTTAATTGATTAATAAGAAACAGATGTGTTCAGAAGGATATACCATATACATAATATGGGCCCGAGGGGTCCAGTGGAGTGACCGGTCACGTGACATGAAGTAACCATCTGATTAGTCCTAGGGTAGTGACCAGTCACGTGACATTAATTAGTAGCATCTGATTAGAGTTATTCTGATAGCGTCACTTGTCCAGCTCAGCAGCATTGGAGCCAGCTTTTATGTTATTCTCTCTGTGATTTATCCTTTGATTATCTTCGATCCCGTCATCGTAAGAAATTCATCAAATTACTGCAATATAGTGAAAGAATTAGGCCTATTTATTGTGTGAACAGTAGGTGAACTTTATTCTGATTTGGTTAAATTCGTTTTGGGGTAACGATCGCGAGTGAGGATACAAAATTCTTAACAATGGCGAGTCGCAGATCTAGATCCCGATCGAGGAATGCACCGTGGGATTCATCTAACCCAGCCAACTGGACCATGTCTCAATTAAAAGACGAACTTGTAAAATTAGGCATTAACGTCCCATCTACGGGTATGACGAAGACAGCACTAAAGGCGCTGTATCTGGAGAATGCCGGACGTCCCGTGACGACAGGCAACTCAAATAATCGGACAGAGAATTTGAGTGCGGACAGTGAAAGTTACGCCCAGACCAGGGATACAGGCAATATCCACATTTCACAGGAAAATGCTGATGTTCGGCAGCAGAACAATGATTCTAATTATACGGAGTTGCTACGTAATGCTGCAGCATTATCAAGCACAACTTCCGAAACTAACGCGCGTCATACGTCACCGGAAGTGCCTTCAACAATGACTTCCAATATGGCGGCGCCCAGTGCGATGGAAGGTATGCTTTCAACAATGCATACTATGACACAAACCATGATGTCGCTGCAACAAACAGTGCTTCAGCTAATGAGCAATAAAGACAGACAACAGAAACCAGCTGAAGAATTTACGCTTACCACAGCGTATGAATCCTTGAGAGGACATGCCCAAACTACGACTAGCGCAGGTGGGTGCCCTGTTAATCTTTCTGAGGGCATAGCTTCCGAAAGCATTCCTCATATTGACGTAGTTTCAGACGCAAATCGTAAGAAAATTCTCGAGGGCAAATACGTGAATTTAGCCTCCCTGCTGATTCCCAGGTACGAAACCGATAGGCCAGATGACATTCAGAGGAATTTGAATATCAATCTTTACAAAGAATCTGACGATCCCAGGCTAAACAAAACTCTATCCATCTCTGAGTTCATCACGGCATTTGGGAAGTTTAAACGCGTTATGTGCGATAAATTTCCGGAACGTAGGGACGAACTTGATATATATGAGGCAAACATTATTCAGGTCAGTAATGTGTATGGGCAGCGATTCTACGACTACCATTGTCAGTTCGCAATGAAAGCTGCAGCAGCTCTTCGCAACAACAACCAGAAAGTTCGTTGGGAACTAATGGACCATGGACTTCTTAGCATGGTCGTAGGCAATGCTAAGGTTAATACATGCCAGTTGTGTGGACTCACATCACATTCCACTCCATTCTGCCCCCAACAACGAGACAGAAGAAATAGTCTTAATTATGGGAAATACTATTCATCTGAGACATCATTACCCGGCAGACAATCAAAAAATGATAAAGACACTGATAGGCTAGGACGCCCCAAGATCAAAATTAACGGAGCAGAGGTGTGTAACAACTTTAACGAGGGCATGTGTCAGTTTGGTTCCAATTGTGTGTTTACTCACATATGCCTGAAATGTAGAGCCTCAAGTCACGGGGCTAAAGTATGCAGGAAAACAAGCAAAACTACGCAAGAGGATAAATGACTTGATAGTTTTCAAGGCCGACACCCCTATTAACGTAGATAGATTGAGATATGAACTTTGTCAACATCCAGATAAGCATTTTGTTAAATATCTGTGTGACGGATTAACTTTTGGCTTTGATACCATGGTTCCGGATATGGCTCTACCAAGTAAGGAATGTCACAATCTTCAATCAGCGTTGAAAGATACACAAACAGTTACAGAATTAATTCAAAGTGAGAGGAAGAAAGGTTTCCTAGCGGGTCCATTCAAAAAATTGCCATTTCCATTGTACCGTGTGAGTCCAATAGGAGTAGCATACGGAAAATATTCAGGCAAACCTCGTCTTATTGTAGACTTATCTTCACCTCACGAAGATGATGTACATCCCAGTGTGAATGATCTGATTGATAAAGAGAGTTGTTCTCTGTCATATGTTCGCATCGAAGATGCGATTAAAGTGATTCAAGAACTCGGTAAGGATACCACCATGTGCAAAACGGACATATCGGACGCCTTCAAACTTTTACCTATTCACCCATCACAATGGCATTTATACGGAATATGCTGGCAAAACCAATACTATTTTTACACACGGTTAGCTTTCGGATGCAGGTCAAGTCCAAAAATTTTTGACAATCTTTCACGTGCCATTTGCTGGATAGCTCAACACAATTATGGTATCACTTACATACTCCATCTTTTGGATGACTTTATTACATTCGAGAAACCAGGTATATGTGGGGATAGGAACATGAAAATGTTATTCCACATATTTAATACTTTGAACATTCCCATGGCTCTCCACAAAACTTGTGGACCAGAGACAGAGTTAGAATATTTAGGAATCATATTGGATTCTCACAACATGGAAGCTAGGTTGCCAGAGGACAAACTTCAAAGAGACATCGACATGTTGAGGTCATTTCAAAGTCGTCAGTCATGTACAAAGAGGGAAATTCTACAACTGTTAGGACATTTAAATTTTGCCAGCAAGGTAGTGATCCCGGGGAAAAGTTTCTTGTCTTACATTATTAAGCTGTCCACTACAGTCAAGGCTCTACACCATCATGTTAAAATTAGTAAGGAATTTAGAGAGGACATCAGAATGTGGCTTTCTTTTCTGGAAAATTGGAACGGTGTGGCCATTTTCTACAATCAACATATTACCATATCTGAAGACATTCAGTTGTACACAGACGCATCCGGCAGTATAGGATTTGGGGGATACATGCAGGGGCAGTGGTTTGCTCAGGCATGGCCGGAAACTATCAAGAGACATGTATGTAATGGAGAGGAGGTATCTATTGCATTTAAAGAGTTATATCCAATAGTGGTTGCTGCGATGATATGGGGTCACACTTGGAAGGGACTTCGTATCTTATTTAGATGTGACAATTTAGCTACAGTAGCTATCCTCCAGAAGGGACGGTCCAAAACAGGGAATATCATGCCTCTGATGCGTCGTTTGACTATGTGTGCAGCAACTAACTCCTTTGTTGTACTTTCTAAGCATGTACCAGGCAAATGTAATCTTATCGCTGATTCATTGTCTCGTTTACAGATGGCAAGATTCAGAACCTTGGCTCCAGATGCCAACCTAACGCCCTGCACAGTACCAAACCCATCGGAAGTTTTGTGGGACTAGGCTCGGTGATTGACGATCTGTGGGAAACGGCAATAGCCCCTAACACCCGACAGGCCTATAACACAGGATTTAACAACTTCATTAAATTTCTGCTATTGGCCGGTATTATGGCCAGTGTCAACTTTTCTAACCTACAAGTTACGGAGGACATGCTCATTTACTTTGTGGCCCATTGTTACAATTTGAAACTTTCATATGCTACAATCAAATTATACATGTGCGGTATAAAATTTATGTGTCTCAAACACAATATACCATTTCCTAGTTCTGCTGAATTGAGACGGATGTACGCCATCCTGGGAGGCGTGAAACGTGCACGTGGGAAGATCAGCAAACCTAGGCACCCAGTGACATTCAACATTTTGAAAGACGTATGTGGATATCTACGACAAAAGTCAACTTCCTTCGAAGACTTGATGATGCAGACAGCATGCATCGTAGCTTTCTTTGGCTTCTTGAGATGTGGTGAATTTACTGTTAAAACATCATTTGATCATACAGTGCATTTGTGCGTGAGTGATTTGATAATAACAGATGATTACGTCATGGTACACCTCAAAAGATCTAAAACGGACCCGTTTAGGGAAGGGGTGAAGTTAAAACTATTTAAAGTCGGAGGCATATTATGTCCTTATGTCGCGTGTTGTAATTACGTGTCAGCCAGACTTAGGCAGAACCCTTCACCAGACGATCCCCTGTTCATTGTGGGCAACGGACAAGCTTTAACACGTTCTATATTTATTGCCAAGTTTAAGCATGTATTGCAGTGCATAGGAATTAATTCAGAACTTTATAATGGACATTCATTTCGTATTGGAGCTGCCACCTCAGCAGCAGCAGCTCACGTGGAGGACCATCTGATTAAGGTTCTAGGAAGATGGTCCTCAGACGCTTACTGTAGATACATTAGAACGCCTCAATCTTGTATCAGAGAGGCCCAGATTGCACTTACAAAGCATTGATGCTTATCACCTATGCTACTATTGGAACTGATCTTATAGATATAGGTCATGATCATGGTTAACGTTAGATTGCATGTCTTTATATATATATATATAATTACCAGATTTTGCAGTCTTATAATTAATTTACAAATTTTTCAGGCCAGAGACTAGTGTGTATTTTGCAGTGTTCAAATTCTTTCTACTGACAGCAATGAAGTAGTTTATTTTGATATTTATATATGTATGGCCATTTCTTATTTTATTATATATTATTACTCTATCCTTTTTATCTCCTTCGTCGACATCATTCTTATCAAAAGAATATGATCTGTTTATATGTATACTGAACCAAATAACAATTGTATACAAATATATTAGGCACTTATTTTTGGGGCACTCAGCTATATTATTATCATAATTTATCAGAGTTTGGGCAGTATTTTCATGTATAAATATAAGGGTTGGTTAAAAAACCAATCTCTCATGAAAATTACCCCAAAAATATTCTAACAGTTCTGTTTTTAACCTACTATTTATATATAGGTCCAAAGGCTGGAGCAATGTAACCAAAGAGTTACAGCCAGCCATTATTATAAGTTAAGCTGGAGCAATGTAACCAAAGAGTTACAGCCAGCCATTAGTATAAGTTAAGCTGGAGCAATGTAACCAAAGAGTTACAGCCAGCCATAATTATAAGTTAAGCTGGAGCAATGTAACCAAAGAGTTACAGCCAGCCATTTTATAATAAGTATATAATGCTGGAGCAATGTAACCAAAGAGTTACAGCCAGCCTTATGTATGACAGATACATAGACCTGTAACAGAGTTACAGCAGTGTCTCATGGTAGAGCTGGAGCAATGTAACAAGAGTTACAGCCAGTTCTACAGACATCTATAGCTGAGTCTTGCCCCATGTGCCAAATTTATATTTTATATGTTTGTTGTATGTGTAATATAATCTTGAACTTTAGTGTCCATGTACAATTGTAGTATTTTTATGAATGAGTATGTTTATATATGTAAATAAATATGGTAACTATATATCAATCATCATGTTATTTGTTCTATTTAAATTGAGGCTTATGTAGATAAGCCAGGTTTAAATAGTTAAATAACATTTACAACACTAGTCCATTGTTTGACACAATATATAGCTATAGATGTTCACATGTAATAGATATGGCCAATGCTAGCCTGAGTCTTGTGACACCTATGTTTATGGTATGGATATATTTATGATCATGAGTTAATTGATTAATAAGAAACAGATGTGTTCAGAAGGATATACCATATACATAATATGGGCCCGAGGGGTCCAGTGGAGTGACCGGTCACGTGACATGAAGTAGCCATCTGATTAGTCCTAGGGTAGTGACCAGTCACGTGACATTAATTAGTAGCATCTGATTAGAGTTATTCTGATAGCGTCACTTGTCCAGCTCAGCAGCATTGGAGCCAGCTTTTATGTTATTCTCTCTGTGATTTACCACCACCACCCCAACCACCTACCTGTAATATAAGTACAAATATTAGTGTACATTTGGGGTAATGTGATACAGTCTATGATTATTAACAGGTATTGTAATTTTGACATAAACATAATATAACATAATAATTGGGTAAACTCAGTTATAGATCATGATCAGTGGGCACTGGCAAGCATTGACTTTTCATTGGGCAGTATTTTCATGTATAAATATAAGGGTTGGTTAAAAAACCAATCTCTCATGAAAATTACCCCAAAAATATTCTAACAGTTCTGTTTTTAACCTACTATTTATATATAGGTCCAAAGGCTGGAGCAATGTAACCAAAGAGTTACAGCCAGCCATTATTATAAGTTCAGCTGGAGCAATGTAACCAAAGAGTTACAGCCAGCCATTAGTATAAGTTAAGCTGGAGCAATGTAACCAAAGAGTTACAGCCAGCCATAATTATAAGTTAAGCTGGAGCAATGTAACCAAAGAGTTACATCCAGCCATTTTATAATAAGTATATAATGCTGGAGCAATGTAACCAAAGAGTTACAGCCAGCCTTATGTATGACAGATACATAGACCTGTAACAGAGTTACAGCAGTGTCTCATGGTAGAGCTGGAGCAATGTAACAAGAGTTACAGCCAGTTCTACAGACATCTATAGCTGAGTCTTGCCCCATGTGCCAAATTTATATTTTATATGTTTGTTGTATGTGTAATATAATCTTGAACTTTAGTGTCCATGTACAATTGTAGTATTTTTATGAATGAGTATGTTTATATATGTAAATAAATATGGTAACTATATATCAATCATTATGTTATTTGTTCTATTTAAATTTGTTTTATACAAGTCATCAAACGTACCACTGTCTCACTATAGTTTGTTTTACATACAAGTCATCAAACGTACCACTGTCTCACTATAGTTTGTTTTATACAAGTCATCAAACGTACAACTGTCTCACTATAGTTTGTTTTATACAAGTCATCAAACGTACAACTGTCTCACTATAGTTTGTTACATACAAGTCATCAAACGTACCACTGTCTCACTATAGTTTGTTTTACATACAAGTCATCAAACGTACCACTGTCTCACTATAGTTTGTTTTATACAAGTCATCAAACGTACAACTGTCTCACTATAGTTTGTTTTATACAGGTCATCAAACGTACCACTGTCTCACTATAGTTTGTTTTATACAGGTCATCAAACGTACCACTGTCTCACTATAGTTTGTTTTATACAAGTCATCAAACGTACAACTGTCTCACTATAGTTTGTTTTATACAAGTCATCAAACGTACCACTGTCTCACTATAGTTTGTTTTATACAAGTCATCAAACGTACCACTGTCTCACTATAGTTTGTTTTATACAAGTCATCAAACGTACAACTGTCTCACTATAGTTTGTTTTATACAAGTCATCAAACGTACCACTGTCTCACTATAGTTTGTTTTATACAAGTCATCAAACGTACCACTGTCTCACTATAGTTTGTGTTACATACAAGTCATCAAACGTACCACTGTCTCACTATAGTTTGTTTTATATACAAGTCATCAAACGTACCACTGTCTCACTATAGTTTGTGTTACATACAAGTCATCAAACGTACCACTGTCTCACTATAGTTTGTTTATATACAAGTCATCAAACGTACCACTGTCTCACTATAGTTTGTTTTATATACAAGTCATCAAACGTACCACTGTCTCACTATAGCTTTGTGTTACATACAAGTCATCAAACGTACCACTGTCTCACTATAGTTTGTTTATATACAAGTCATCAAACGTACCACTGTCTCACTATAGTTTGTGTTACATACAAGTCATCAAACGTACCACTGTCTCACTATAGTTTGTTTATATACAAGTCATCAAACGTACCACTGTCTCACTATAGTTGTTTATACAAGTCATCAAACGTACCACTGTCTCACTATAGTTTGTGTTACATACAAGTCATCAAACGTACCACTGTCTCACTATAGTTTGTTTTATACAAGTCATCAAACGTACCACTGTCTCACTATAGTTTGTGTTACATACAAGTCATCAAACGTACCACTGTCTCACTATAGTTTGTTTTACATACAAGTCATCAAACGTACCACTGTCTCACTATAGTTTGTTTTACATACAAGTCATCAAACGTACCACTGTCTCACTATAGTTTGTTTTATACAAGTCATCAAACGTACCACTGTCTTACTATAGTTTGTGTTACATACAAGTCATCAAACGTACAACTGTCTCACTATAGTTTGTTTTATACAAGTCATCAAACGTACCACTGTCTCACTATAGTTTGTTTTATACAAGTCATCAAACGTACCACTGTCTCACTATAGTTTGTTTTATACAAGTCATCAAACGTACCACTGTCTCACTATAGTTTGTTTTATACAAGTCATCAAACGTACCACTGTCTCACTATAGTTTGTTTTATACAAGTTATCAAACGTACAACTGTCTCACTATAGTTTGTTTTACATACAAGTCATCAAACGTACCACTGTCTCACTATAGTTTGTTTTATACAAGTCATCAAACGTACCACTGTCTCACTATAGTTTGTGTTACATACAAGTCATCAAACGTACCACTGTCTCACTATAGTTTGTTTTACATACAAGTCATCAAACGTACCACTGTCTCACTATAGTTTGTTTTATACAAGTCATCAAACGTACCACTGTCTCACTATAGTTTGTTTTATACAAGTCATCAAACGTACCACTGTCTCACTATAGTTTGTTTTATACAAGTCATCAAACGTACCACTGTCTCACTATAGTTTGTTTTACATACAAGTCATCAAACGTACAACTGTCTCACTATAGTTTGTTTTATACAAGTCATCAAACATACCACTGTCTCACTATAGTTTGTTTTATACAAGTCATCAAACGTACCACTGTCTCACTATAGTTTGTTTTATACAAGTCATCAAACGTACCACTGTCTCACTATAGTTTGTTTTACATACAAGTCATCAAACGTACCACTGTCTCACTATAGTTTGTTTTACATACAAGTCATCAAACGTACCACTGTCTCACTATAGTTTGTTTTATACAAGTCATCAAACGTACCACTGTCTCACTATAGTTTGTTTTATACAAGTCATCAAACGTACCACTGTCTCACTATAGTTTGTTTTATACAAGTCATCAAACGTACCACTGTCTCACTATAGTTTGTTTTATATACAAGTCATCAAACGTACCACTGTCTCACTATAGTTTGTTTTATACAAGTCATCAAACGTACCACTGTCTCACTATAGTTTGTGTTACATACAAGTTCATCAAACGTACCACTGTCTCACTATAGTTTGTTTTATACAAGTCATCAAACGTACCACTGTCTCACTATAGTTTGTTTTATACAAGTCATCAAACGTACCACTGTCTCACTATAGTTTGTTTTACATACAAGTCATCAAACGTACCACTGTCTCACTATAGTTTGTTTTATACAAGTCATCAAACGTACCACTGTCTCACTATAGTTTGTTTTATACAAGTCATCAAACGTACCACTGTCTCACTATAGTTTGTTTACATACAAGTCATCAAACGTACCACTGTCTCACTATAGTTTGTTTACATACAAGTCATCAAACGTACCACTGTCTCACTATAGTTTGTTTTACATACAAGTCATCAAACGTACCACTGTCTCACTATAGTTTGTTTACATACAAGTCATCAAACGTACCACTGTCTCACTATAGTTTGTTTTACATACAAGTCATCAAACGTACCACTGTCTCACTATAGTTTGTTTTACATACAAGTCATCAAACGTACCACTGTCTCACTATAGTTTGTTTTATACAAGTCATCAAACGTACCACTGTCTCACTATAGTTTGTTTTACATACAAGTCATCAAACGTACCACTGTCTCACTATAGTTTGTTTTACATACAAGTCATCAAACGTACCACTGTCTCACTATAGTTTGTTTACATACAAGTCATCAAACGTACCACTGTCTCACTATAGTTTGTTTTATACAAGTCATCAAACGTACCACTGTCTCACTATAGTTTGTTTTATACAAGTCATCAAACGTACCACTGTCTCACTATAGTTTGTTTTATACAAGTCATCAAACGTACCACTGTCTCACTATAGTTTGTGTTACATACAAGTCATCAAACGTACCACTGTCTCACTATAGTTTGTTTTATACAAGTCATCAAACGTACCACTGTCTCACTATAGTTTGTTTTATACAAGTCATCAAACGTACCACTGTCTCACTATAGTTTGTTTTATACAAGTCATCAAACGTACCACTGTCCCACTATAGTTTGTTTTACATACAAGTCATCAAACATACCACTGTCTCACTATAGTTTGTTTTACATACAAGTCATCAAACGTACCACTGTCCAACTATAGTTTGTTTTACATACAAGTCATCAAACGTACCACTGTCTCACTATAGTTTGTTTTATACAAGTCATCAAACGTACCATTGTCCCACTATAGTTTGTTTTACATACAAGTCATCAAACGTACCACTGTCTCACTATAGTTTGTTTTACATACAAGTCATCAAACGTACCACTGTCTCACTATAGTTTGTTTTATACAAGTCATCAAACGTACCACTGTCTCACTATAGTTTGTTTTATACAAGTCATCAAACGTACCACTGTCTCACTATAGTTTGTTTTATACAAGTCATCAAACGTACCACTGTCTCACTATAGTTTGTTTTATACAAGTCATCAAACGTACCACTGTCTCACTATAGTTTGTTTTATACAAGTCATCAAACGTACCACTGTCTCACTATAGTGTGTTTACATACAAGTCATCAAACGTACCACTGTCTCACTATAGTTTGTTTTATATACAAGTCATCAAACGTACCACTGTCTCACTATAGTTTGTTTTATACAAGTCATCAAACGTACCACTGTCTCACTATAGTTTGTTTTATACAAGTCATCAAACGTACCACTGTCTCACTATAGTTTGTTTACATACAAGTCATCAAACGTACCACTGTCTCACTATAGTTTGTGTTACATTCAAGTCATCAAACGTACCACTGTCGCACTATAGTTTGTTTTATATACAAGTCATCAAACGTACCACTGTCTCACTATAGTTTGTTTACATACAAGTCATCAAACGTACCACTGTCTCACTATAGTTTGTGTTACATACAAGTCATCAAACGTACCACTGTCGCACTATAGTTTGTTTTATACAAGTCATCAAACGTACCACTGTCTCACTATAGTTTGTGTTACATACAAGTCATCAAACGTACCACTGTCTCACTATAGTTTGTTTTATACAAGTCATCAAACGTACCACTGTCTCACTATAGTTTGTTTTATACAAGTCATCAAACATACCACTGTCCCACTATAGTGTGTTACATACAAGTTACCAAATTTTAAGGTGAAATTTAAACATTTGTCTCATCTTCGTGTTAAGGAATCTATTAAGATAGTTATGCTATAAGTCTAATACCCCCCCTGTACCTTTAAGCAATACCTTCTTTCCTGTGTCCCTTCATCATGGCTATAACCGACTCACTTGAAACAGTATATGGCTACTTTTTGAAAAAAATTGAAGATTCCGAGACCATCTTAACCTGGCCCCGACTTACAAGGCACACTACATAACGTGATTTTGATGTCGATGTTTATGGATCATGAACTGAAGAAAAAGAGCAATTGGATGACACCATATGGTCCATAGGTCTATATACGTTGTCAGTTGTTAGGGAGGTAAAAGTCACACAAACTTCTACTAAAATAGGTTTAACCCTATAGAATACAACCCTATAGAATACAACCCTATAGAATACATTGTAATTGTATAACAGATATTTTCTGTAATGTAAACAGAGAAACAGCTGGTTAACTGTTCCATATGACTCACATATATATTCAATATCACACCTATGAAAAAAATAAACATAGAACAACGAGTTATGTTCACCATTTGAATTCACAGCAGCTTGTTTATACACTAATCAGTACTGGTTAGATTAAACATTTTGGAAAAGTGAAGTTCTTATTAAGTACTTTTTATTATAATTTGTTGTAACAGCTTTATGTCACAGTTTATTGATTTTATTTATTGTAATAATCATATTTTGGAGTCTGGTATAGAGGATCAAAAGGTCCTGCACTGGTAATAAAATATATCTTATCTTATCTTATCTTATGTCAGCTTTAAGGCAGAGTGTCAAATATCTCCAGGTTTAATGGAGAGCATATGTAACGATGGTACAACTAAGTGTCAAGGTCATTGGTACTAAAACTTACTAAGTGTCAAGGTCATTGGTACTAAAACTTACTAAGTGTCAAGGACATCAATACTAAGTGTCAAGGACATCAATACTAAAACTTACTAAATTGTAAGTGTCAAGGACATTGGTACTAAAACTTACTAATTTAAGTGTCAAGGACATTGGTACTAAAACTTCCTATGTGTCAAGGACATCATGCAATACTTAGTGTCAAGGACATCAATACTACAACTTTCTAAGTGTCAAGGACATTGGTACTAAAACTTACTGAGTATCAAAGACATCAATACTAAAACTTACCAAGTGTCAAGGACATCAATACTACAACTTACTGAGTGTCAAAGACATCAATACTTGAACTTACTAAGTGTCAAAGACATCAATACTAAAACTTACTAAGTGTCAAGGACATCAATACTACAACTTTCTAAGTGTCAAAGACATCAATACTTGAACTTACTGAGTATCAAGGACATCAATACTACAACTTTCTAAGTGTCAAGGACATCAATACTAAGTGTCAAGGACATCAATACTAAAACTTACTAAGTTCTTATTAAGTACTTTTTATTATAATTTGTTGTAACAGCTTTATGTCACAATTTATTGATTTTATTTATTGTAATAATCACATTTTAGAGTCTGGTATAGAGGATCAAAAGGTCCTGCACTGGTAATAAAATATATCTTATCTTATATCTTATCTTATGTCAGCTTTAAGGCAGAGTGTCAAATATCTCCAGGTTTAATGGAGAGCATATGTAACGATGGTACAACTAAGTGTCAAGGTCATTGGTACTAAAACTTACTAAGTGTCAAGGTCATTGGTACTAAAACTTACTAAGTGTCAAGGACATCAATACTAAGTGTCAAGGACATCAATACTAAAACTTACTAAATTGTAAGTGTCAAGGACATTGGTACTAAAACTTACTAAGTGTCAAGGACATTGGTACTAAAACTTACTAAGTGTCAAGGACATCATGCAATACTAAGTGTCAAGGACATCAATACTACAACTTTCTAAGTGTCAAGGACATTGGTACTAAAACTTCCTAAGTGTCAAGGACATCATGCAATACTAAGTGTCAAGGACATCAATACTACAACTTTCTAAGTGTCAAGGACATCAATACTACAACTTACTGAGTGTCAAAGACATCAATACTTGAACTTACTAAGTGTCAAAGACATCAATACTAAAACTTACTAAGTGTCAAGGACATCAATACTACAACTTTCTAAGTGTCAAAGACATCAATACTTGAACTTACTGAGTATCAAGGACATCAATACTACAACTTTCTAAGTATCAAGGACATCAATACTACAACTTTCTAAGTGTCAAGGACAGCAATACTAAAACTTACTAAGTGTCAAGGTCATTGGTACTAAAACTTACCAAGTGTCAAGGACATCAATACTACAACTTACTGAGTGTCAAGGACAGCAATACTACAACTTACTGAGTGTCAAGGACATCAATACTACAACTTACTAAGTGTCAAAGACATCAATACTTGAACTTACTGAGTATCAAGGACATCAATACTACAACTTTCTACATGTCAAGGACATCGATACTACAACTTTCTAAGTGTCAAGGACATCAATACTAAAACTTACCAAGTGTCAAGGACATCAATACTAAAACTTACTAAGTGTCAATGACATCAATACTAAAACTTACTAAGTGTCAATGACATCAGACAGACAAGGAGAGAGATATATTTCTGGACATATGAGGATACCAATGTTCTAATACCAAAGCTGTAGTCATGTAAAATAGATAAGTTGTAGTGCCAAATCTCCCTATATGTATTGCTACTAAGATCAGGGCCAGTGAGATCAAAGGAGTGAGGTATTTATAGGTGTCTCTGGGGCCTTCCATTATGCATTATGGATTTATTTTTTTAATTTTAGAATTAAAACAAAATTGCAAAGGGACCTTAATGGTGTTGTGATTCATGGCCTTATCTGAACGAGTAAATTATAAACAGGTTTTGCCTCCTTTCAATACTGTGTCCTTTAAGCATACAAAATAAGAGGAAACTGTGCTTTTACATGTGCATGATGTAAAAGATAATCCTCTACTGGTACGTATTTTAAACACTGGCCCGTCGGCACGCTGGGTTACATGTGTGCCAGCTCACCTGCTTTCTCTAGGTTGTTTTCCCAACAGCAACATAAATTTCAATTGTTTTCAAATCCTTTCTTATCATGCTTATTGAGATTAATTCCATGTTTCTAATTAAATCTTTATCTCTTTAAAAACCAAAGTACATTTATTCATGAAGGAGAAAACCATTAAAATGTTTGTGTGCAGTGTATGCTAGCCGTTCTTTGGTACGAGATATTGAGTACATCAATAGGAAATGCACAAGATTTCACACGTCAAGGCCTGCCACCAGGATGTTTTACCACGTCAAGGCCTGCCACCAGGATGTTTTACCACGTCAAGGCCTGCCACCAGGATGTTTTACCACGTCAAGGCCTGCCACCAGGATGTTTTACCACGTCAAGGCCTGCCATCAGGATGTTTTACCACGTCAAGGCCTGCCATCACGATGTTTTACCACGTCAAGGCCTGCCATCAGGATGTTTTACCACGTCAAGGCCTGCCATCACGATGTTTTACCACGTCAAGGCCTGCCATCAGGATGTTTTACCACGTCAAGGCCCGCCACCAGGATGTTTTACCACGTCAAGGCCCGCCACCAGGATGTTTTACCACGTCAAGGCCGTAACCGCAGGATTTTCTTTTAACCACGTCAAGGCCTGCCATCAAGGATGTTTTACCACGTCAAGCCGCATTCGGACGATGTTTTAGTACACGTCAAGGATGCCACAAGGAGTTTACCACGTCAAGGCCTGCCACCAGGATGTTTTACCACGTCAAGGCCTGCCACCAGGATGTTTTACCACGTCAAGGCCTGCCATCAGGATGTTTTACCACGTCAAGGCCTGCCATCAGGATGTTTTACCACGTCAAGGCCTGCCACCAGGATGTTTTACCACGTCAAGGCCTGCCATCACGATGTTTTACCACGTCAAGGCCTGCCACCAGGATGTTTTACCACGTCAAGGCCTGCCATCACGATGTTTTACCACGTCAAGGCCTGCCAGCAGGATGTTTTACCACGTCAAGGCCTGCCACCAGGATGTTTTTCCCACTCAAGGCCTGCCACCACGATGTTTTACCACGTCAAGGCCTGCCATCACGATGTTTTACCACGTCAAGGCCTGCCATCACGATGTTTTACCACGTCAAGGCTTGCCATCAGGATGTTTTACCACGTCAAGGCTTGCCATCACGATGTTTTACGATACAGATACAACTCCTCACTGGCATGCATTGCCTTTTAGATCTCCCTGGAATCAATATCTAATTTACAGACTTTACCTATCTCTCTACTGGCAACTTGGACTGCTACCTGCGGGAAGTTCAACCCACCATTTTTTACACCTATGATTTGATTATATTTTTCACCTGTACAATGAAGATTACACTCTTTAATTACTTGTAAGATCCAAATCAATTTCGCTCGTACAGTTCACCAGACTTTTTATACTCCTTTATTTCCATAACCTGTAAATTTAATGTTTATATCATTAACTAAAAAGTATTTTAGCATCCATGCTGCTATTATGATATTGATATTTTTTTATTTTGTATTTTTAATCTTTTTCAATAACAAAATAGGTTCCCTACAGTATTTCAAGTTGAATTAATGAATAATCAATTTTGATACTTCTGTAATTAGAAACATTTTTTGCGTTGTTTTTTTTCTACCATTTTGCAATAAATTTATTCATATCTAATACTCAATTTAACCAATACCTGGTTTATGAAATACAACAAATCATTTCTTCCTAAAAGAGGGTAATGTTTGTTTATCCCATCCAATCTTTTTTGGAAAGAATTATTGAAAAAGAAAGATTTCAATAGTAGCTTGATACTATTTATACAGGGGTATAAAATTATCCAGTCGGTACATTTTGGTGGGAGTTTAAAGGGTATCTGAGGCTGGGGACTGGGTCATTGGTAGAGGAGGTCAATACACTTGAATAGAATGGTTATTAAGTTTTGAATATTAAATTATTAGGAGCATGTTCCTCTATATGAGGAAATATACAGGGGTTCATTTTGGGGTGTCGTGTTCCTCTCTGTGAGGAAATATACAGGGTTCACTTTGGGGCTATTTCGCAAGATTGTCTGTTCTGATGTGTTAAAAAAAATCATGCATGCAGAATTTTACAATCATCGACCAATAATACCCGTTGTAGTCCCAGAAATATTCCTGTTGTTTAATTCCTAAAAATAATGAGTACCAATCATAGTCTCAATGGTGCTTGTCCATCAAACAGTTGCAATTAAAACAGGGTCCTGACCTTAAAGACATGAATGGGTTTTATAGGTGTTTATTGTTCATAAATGTGTAATATCTCAGAAAAAATGTTATTGCATATTGAAATACCATTTTTATCAAAGAAATATTTTCAATGCAATGATGTGTTCTAAAGCTCGGTAAATGGGTTCCTAATTGAACCAACAAATATGGCGGACCTGAACAGGGCTTGAATGGGATCTTGTGGAACTGAACAGGAATTTAGCTGTATTACAGTTAATTTCGTGTAATATTTTAATGTTTAATGCAAAGTGGGTTGTTATGATATATCAAATTACCTTTTTCATTAAAAAAATATATTTTTAATGATGTATTTCAAAGATCAATTTATGGGTCGCTGAATGAACTGACAAACATGCACGGTCCTGAACAGGACAATTTGTACATGCATGATGGTCTTGAGTGACATCTCCACTTGCATCAAACACTAAGATTTTGAGTAACATCATGAATATCAGTTAACAACCACAATCACAGCAAAATAAATTAAGTATGGATATCCTTATATACATCCCAAAGCCTTATAAAAATTGGGGTTATTATTGTATAAATAATAACAACATTTTATAAGGTTACGAATAATTAATTCATAGCATTGTGGTTGTTAACTGATGTCATATATGTTACTAGAAAAAGAAAAGACCAAGCCCCTGTGATTCACGTCCGTTCAGGTCCTCTATGTTTGTCAGTTTGATTAGTGAACCATTGATTGAACTTTAAGATACAATGATTTTTTAATAAATAAGATTTAATAAAAAAAAAATGGTATTTTAATATGTACATGTAATAGCATCCTTTCTTGCATTAACAGTACACTGAGAAACTACACAATTATAAGGAATAAACACCTAAACAAATCATTTGGGTCTTTTCAGGTCCTTTCAGGTCCATTCAGGTCCGTTCATGTCTTTGGGAGGACCCAGTCAAAGGCTTTGATGATAATAAAAGCCACCATGCAAGAATTTGTGACAGGGCATAAAATGTAAGTAGTATGTCACCAAAATGAGTACTGAAAGTTGATCCAAAACAGCCTGGGCTGTGTAGGTTTATCAATTAGCCCATCAGCTAGATGTTGACATTGTGAAAATGAGTCGAAGGTTGATGAAGGAAATGTTGACTGCCGGTATTGGGACCAATACTGACTGTACCCATGACCATGCTATCACTAGTGATGTAGTAACACAAATAATGTTACAATTAAGACCAAAATTTCAGAAGAAATAACAGCTAAAATATAAATGGCTGTGTTTTGACGAGGCAAAAGGCGTAATGTATTGTAATCTGAGCAAAGAATCTAATATGAACAATGCACTTAATTAGCAACAGAACTCAGAACTTCAAAACCACAACATTAGAGAAGCACATAATGAGTGCTGACCACAAAAGGCTAACTTTTATCCCATGGGGCAGACAGCATCTAAATACAGCAGTTGGGAGTGCTGATTCAAAAGAAAAAAAGATCTAGGTGTATTTGAAAGTTATTCATTGGTTAGTCAAAGAATGCACTAATTGCCATTTCCAAATCATCAAGTTTAATGGCACTACTGAAAGAACATTGAATTTCAACAGATCACTAGTGGCTGTGAAGGAGCTTTTTCTACACAAAATGCTGTTGTCATCCCACTTAGAAACCGCATCATAGGGGAACAATAGGAAAATGCGTATAATGTTGGGAGGGTCATTAGTTTGGAAAAATTTGACTTCAATCAAGCCTTCTCCAAGAAGTAAAATATATGTAAGATCAGGAAACCCAGTTACCTTGAGTTGTTTATCTACCTGACATAAATCTACACACTCAAATTCATTTGTATTAAATACATAATACTGAAAATTTCTTCAGAAAATTAGCAGCTCCCATCCATAGGTAACAGAGATTTTTTCTCTCCTTGTGTCCAAAATCCAAGCCTGAAACCCTGAACATGTGAGTTACTTCGCTAGGATGATACTTTTTATGTAATGAGGATCACTTTGATAGAAGTATAAAAAGTATTTGAACAATCTTTATACAGGAGGTACATTTGAGTGCGACACCAACACTTATAATTTGATATGGAACATTAGTTTTGTTTGTTAGACCTACCTGAATAATAAATATAATGTAGCCAGTGGTTTTATTGGAGTCGTCCGACAGTACATCTTCCATGGACCGCACCGTTGTCCCCATGTAACAGTTTAAAATAGATGTAGGCACCAAACCCAAGATGGACGAAGCTACATATGTCAACAAATGTATATCCGTCAACTGAAATGAGAAGAAACAAAATCAAATTTAATTTAAGAATGAAAGTTTACTTACCAAAATTAAAGGAATAACTTTTTCTATATCAAAAAAACATTTTACAACCAGCAGCCAAATCTATGTAGCCTTTTTAACTTGAAAGCAACATCTTCTGGTAAAAGTAACATTTTGAAGCTTGCAGAGGTAATGCTAATATCTACATGTATATCTACATGTATGAGCTTTACTATAACAGGAGTGTTTTTGATTTGATAAACTTTTTCTATATACATGTATGTACTGGACACTGCCAAATTTAACATTTTAACACATATATACAGGTGTATATGAAAACTTTAAAGGACGTTGTGCATACAGGTGTATATATATGCATGCGCTTGTACAATTATGACGAAGTTGACTGAAGATGCTAAGTGAGATGAACAGGACATTGTACTTTATCAGATTGACCCACAATAGGATAGATAGATATATACATTGTACCAAATTTATGGTTCATAACAAAAGAATTAGCTCATTAATATAAATAAAACAATTTAATGTCAAGCTTGATAAGATCCAGTAAAGAGACACAAGTTGTCTTGTAATGCAAACGCCATAGAAAATGTTTCACAGTGATCGTAAATAAACAATGTACGGATGACTTGCATCACAAATTAATCCCTTGCTTATTATCAGGGTCATATCAACATGTCAACACGTACCAACACTGGCCAATTGGCCATGACATTAGTACAAGATATTGTTTATCGAAATGTATCATGTTTTTAGAATTTGACACTGAAGATATATTGTTTGTTTGCTGGGTTTATCACCCCATGAACAGCAAAGGTCATTTTGAGGCGGGGTCTATCTCCTTGTAGCAGTTTGTGACTACCTCAGTGAACAACATATGGGAGGCCTGTGGCATGCCATCCAGAGCAATTATGGTAAGGTAATGTCCAAGGACACAAACAATAATGACAGCACAGCTGGACCTGTCTGTGTCTCAGCTTCCCAAGAAACACAAACAGACATGGGTATGGAGCGTCAAACCACACACCTTGGATCTTGACCTCACGTGGCCAGCACTCGATCTAACAGACTGAGCTATCGTGGCCTCTATATATGTTGTATATGTTTATGAATAACAAAACATTCCCATATCACAAACTCATATTAGACTTCAGTGATGTACATTTAGTGAGAATGAGTGATCTCAATTAAACATTAGAAATGTGTTTGAAGCTTAAATGATACTCAAACAAGTCTCTCATTTTGACCTGTTCGTATAACCCTTGAGGATCTAGCTTATATACCCAAACTGGTCGCCATAAGTACTTAAAGATTCTGAGAAGCTGCTCTTGAAGCAACTTCTTGATAACCGTGCGAATGCTGACACCAACAAAAAGTAAGAAATCTGCAGTATCACTTCCACTATGCCTTCGTGACAAGACAAAAATTAGTATGTGTCTCTGAGGCTACATAAACTTGTAGATATATTAATAAATAAAGAGATAATATGGTAATTACTGTGTAATGTCCCTGGGAGTTGTTCTGTGTATTGGTTTGCTGATGATATTTCAGATTGTTCTGCTATGATGTGTATTGACCATGTGAAAAAAATCTTGGTAAAAATGTTCCACCATCGATATCAACTGGTGAAGAAATATTGAATAGCTTTATACCAGACATAATTAACATTCTACCTCAACAAAAAATATTAAATAAAACAAAAACACTGTTAACTTATTTTATATCAGTGCATGTCAAGATGTAATTTAAAAGTTCAAAGGAATTTTGAAAATTTTCATTTTCTAATGAAATAATCTTCCTTATTCATTAAAAGATTTTCATCTGCATGGGGTATACAATTAACATACAAAAATGTATATCAGAAATACTTGTGTCAATTTGTTTCATGGAATTTAATTGAAAACTTAAGTCAGGAACATCATTTATTCTGTAGTTGACCTTGACCTAATTATCATTTATATGACTTTGACCTTCATGTGACCTTCACAGATTTACATCAGTAGCATTTGAGTGCAGTTCCAATAAATGAAATTCAATTGAAAATTCATCACTGACCCATTTACAAGCCAATTGAAGAATTGTGTCATGCATCATGCTTAAGATTCTGCAGATATGATAAGCTGCTTTATGGTATTGACCTTTACCAGAGTTCAAGAAAACAATCAAGATCATAACCCCTTGATTTCAAAAAGCAAAAAACATTGTCAGTAATACATTTGTGATATATTAAAAAGAAGGTATTCAGTAAAAAATGCTGTAGACAAATTAGAGAAATGGACGTAGAAGGATAATAGTTCAAACATCTACAATTTGAAAATATACAGTGCACAGTGCCTCCCTGTATCAGACAGCTTTAACTTTTGAGTTAAGTTGATCATAATCTTTGATACCGACTTGATCTGTTTAACTTTGACATATGTTATCTACAAATTGATATTAAACTATTTACACAATTATATAAAGTAAATACTGGCTTCATAGCCATACGTACCATTTAAATACAGATATCACTTTCCTTAACAAAAGTTTATATATTGCTTGACAGTTTTGACAATTCTTTTTAACAGTTTGACAGATATTATTTGCTCACATTTAGTGTAAAGAGCACGTAACAAGGATTAGTAAGATGTATCAGTTCTCTTTGCCAGTACATGTATTGTTTACAGATTTAAGGTCACTTTATTATCAGTGTATTGTATAAAGTTTTAGGTCACTATAATATTCTCAGTGTATTATATAAAGTGTTTAAGTCACTATAATATCATCTTCGCTAGCCAAGGCTTCTAATTACGTTACACTCCACGAACCCTTGGCAGATATAGGCGTCAGTTCTGGCCCTCTAGCGGTGATTCGAAATTACCACTCTTCACGCATGAAATTTTCGACCAATCAAAACAAGCGTTACCGATTTACTTCATCGGTGATGTTTACAAACTCACATCGAGGTTTGGTGTCATTTCGATGAGATATGTGATCAATGACTTATATGAATTGATCAAACACTGCGAATGTTCCCCCAAAGATTGTGATTTTTGTATTAAGGTAAAATGCCATGACATAGTCGGCAATGTTTCTCTGTACTGGGTGCCGCATTTTTTGTTTACTGCAAAACCAAGCCAGAATGTAAAACGCGATTTGATTGGGTGCCCTGGGATTCCAGGGCGCGACGGTTTGAACACGACTATCTCCGCCAAGGGTTCGTGGAGTGTAACGTAATCAGAAGCCTTGGCTAGCGAAGATGCTATAATATTCTCAGTGTACTGTATAAAGTTTTTAGGTCACTATAATATTCTCAGTGTACTGTATAAAGTGTTTAAGTCACTATAATATTCTCAGTGTACTGTATAAAGTTTTTAGGTCACTATAATATTCTCAGTGTATTGTATAAAGTTTTTAGGTCACTATAATATTCTCAGTGTACTGTATAAAGTTTTTAAGTCACTATAATCAATATTATCAGTACTTACATTCAGGATCACTACTATATACTATATTTCATATATATATATATATGTACACATAAATGACACAACAAGGCAATTCCGGTTGAATATCGCTAATGTTTTCAAGCCGTGTATCCGCTATCTTCTGTCTATCTATATATATATATAAACTACTATATTTCAAGCCTGCTGGTCAGTGTAATGTCGGTCAGTGTAATGTCGGTCAGTGAAGTCCAGACAATGACCAGTAAGCTGCAGCCAAAGAATTGTGTATCTGTACTTTCAACACAGAATCTATCTTAAGTTGTCTTCAAACTGTTAAATCATCAAAGTGCTATACAAGAAAGTTCAAAGAGATATTTGATGGAGGTCTATTGACAAGATTGAAATGCTGAATTAGGTCTCTTGACAAAAACAACTCAAATGCTGAATTAGATCTCTCAACAACATTGAAATGCTGATTTAAATCTCTTGACAACAATATAAAACTGAATTAGATCTCTCAACATGATTAAAATGCTGAATTAGATCTCGACAATAAAATGCTGAATTAGATCTATATGGACAAGATTGAAATGCTGAATTTGATCTCTCTAAAAGATTGAAATGCTTATAAAAAACTAGTAAAAGAAATGACTTCAAAACTGTCGAGAAAGTATTATTTATTACATGCAATAATGGCACAAATAAGCCTGCAAAGTTATAAATATCAGTCAAAAAATAAAGAGGAAGAAAACAAACATCATCATCAGACATTGGACCAAGTCATAAAACATGTACATGTATGTCTATCTTTAAATCAGCTATGCATGGTGCTTGATGGTTTCAGTAGTCTTAAATTTTAGGACTTGACTATACCATATACCTGTAGCTATTGAATAGCTATTGTCTGTTGAAAACCTAGTTATCTACTGTTTAAGCTTTTAACCTATGAGTAGCTTAAAACTTGTGGATTCCTTAAAAATACATAACAAATGATTTAAACGAAGTGTTCCTATGAACCACAAGACAAGAAAAGATAAAGATATTATCCTTAGGTTGTTATGTGCAACATCCACTATTCAATAATGAATTGACAGACAAAGTAGTTTTCTTTGTTTATGATAAGAGACAGAAAGACGAGGGGAAAAGATATTATTTACAGCTTCAAAAAGTCAATTGATCAAGGCTGACAAAAACTGCTTGGTTATTGATTAATGAAGCCAATGGATCTTCATTTCAGGTGAGTTCTGCACCAAACATAATCACACTGATTTTTTTGGGTAGAGGTATGGAGTGAAAGGCAGTAAAAAGAATGGGCCTGGTGAGAAGGGGAGGTAACTGATTTGTTTGGGTGGAGGTAAGGAAAGGCAGACGGAAGAGTTGGGCTGGCAAGAATGGAAGGTAACTGATTTGTTTGGGTGAAGGAGAGAAAAGGCAGGTAACTGATTTGTATGGGTGAAGGAAAGAAAAGGCAGAGGGAAGAGTGGGGCTGGCGAGAATGGAAGGTAACTGATTTGTTTGGGTGGAGGTAAGGAAAGGCAGACGGAAGAGTGGGGCTGGCAAGAATGGAAGGTAACTGATTTGTTTGGGTGAAGGAGAGAAAAGGCAGGTAACTGATTTGTATGGGTGAAGGAAAGAAAAGGCAGAGGGAAGAGTGGGGCTGGCGAGAATGGAAGGTAACTGATTTGTTTGGGTGAAGGAGAGAAAAGGCAGGTAACTGATTTGTATGGGTGAAGAAAAGAAAAGGCAGAGGGGAAGAGTGGGGCTGGCGAGAATGGAAGGTAATTGATTTGTTTGGGTGGAGGTAAGGAGTGAAAGGTAGTGGTACGAACAGGTCTGGTGAGAATGGGAGGTAACTTATTGGTTTGGGTGGAGGTAAAAAAAAGGCAGTGGTAGAATGGGGCTAGTGAGAAAGGAGTAACTGATTTGTTTGGGTTGAGGTAAGGAAAGGCAGTGGTAGAATGGGGCTAGTGTTGGTTGTATTTGCTTAACATCCTATCAACAGCTAAGGTCATTTAAGGACGGCCTCCCGTGCGTGCGATATGCATGCGTGTGGCGAGTGCGTATGTAACAGAGCGCATGATTAATTAAATTTAAATCACTGCCTCCGCTAGGGATCGAACCCGGGACCTCTGGCCTACTAGTCTTACGCTCAACCGATCGAGCTAAAGAGAAGATCTCTCTAGCCGAGCGGTATATTGCAGCTAGTATTTACCAGGGTTACATACTCCCCCTCCAGGAAAGAACTCGTCCTCGAGTCTCCAGGGGTAACAGCGATGCTTTCGCAAGCAGCGATGAGTATCACTCCCGAGTCCCTACATGGGCGCCAATGTAACAGAGCACATGATTAATTAAATCTAAATCACTGCCTCCGCTAGGGATTGAATCCGGGACCTCTGGCCTACTAGTCTTACGCTCAACCGATCGAGCTAAAGAGAAGATCTCTCTAGCCGAGCGGTATATTGCGGCTAGTATTTACCAGGGTTACACGTATATGTGTTTTGGGAGGCTGCGGTATGTTTGTGTTAAGTCTCCTTGTGATAGGTTGGATCTTTTTCCGATTTATAGTGCTACCTCACTGAAGCATACTGCCGAAGACACCCAGCAGGACACCTCACCCAGTCACATTATACTGACAACGGGCCAACCAGTCGTCCCACTCCCATAATGCTGAGCGCTAAGCAGGAGTAGCAACTACCATTTTTAAAGACTCTGGTATGGCTCGGCCAGGGGACAGAACCCAAAACTTTCCTCGCAGGGGAGAACGCTCAACTAAAGGCCAAAAGTGAGGCATTGTCAAGGGAGACATTAGGAAGAAAGTTGGTAAGAAGAGAAAAGATAAGAACCCAAATTTAGTTGCCTCTTACGATCATGCAATTTGGGCAGCAGGTACAATTCTTACGACCTACCTGCAGGGCTAATGGGGGTAGTGAGAAGGGGAGGTAACTGATTTGTTTGGGTGGAGGTAAGGAAAGGCAGCGGTAGAATGGGGCTAGAGAGAAGGGGGTAACTGATTTGTTTGGGTGGAGGTAAGGAATGGCAGTGGTAGAATGGGGCTAGAGAGAAGGGGAGGTAACTGATTTGTTTGTGTAAGGAAAGGCAGCGGTAGAATGGGGCTAGAGAGAAGGGGAGGTAACTGATTTGTTTGGGTGGAGGTAAGGAAAGGCAGCGGTAGAATGGGGCTAGAGAGAAGGGGAGGTAACTGATTTGTTTGTGTAAGGAAAGGCAGTGGTAGAATGGGGCTAGAGAGAAGGGGAGGTAACTGATTTGTTTGTGTAAGGAAAGGCAGTGGTAGAATGGGGCTAGAGAGAAGGGGAGGTAACTGATTTGTTTGGGTGGAGGTAAGGAAAGGCAGCGGTAGAATGGGGCTAGAGAGAAGGGGAGGTAACTGATTTGTTTGTGTAAGGAATGGCAGTGGTAGAATGGGGCTAGAGAGAAGGGGAGGTAACTGATTTGTTTGTGTAAGGAAAGGCAGTGGTAGAATGGGGCTAGAGAGAAGGGGAGGTAACTGATTTGTTTGGGTGGAGGTAAGGAAAGGCAGCGGTAGAATGGGGCTAGAGAGAAGGGGAGGTAACTGATTTGTTTGGGTGGAGGTAAGGAAAGGCAGTGGTAGAATGGGGCTAGAGAGAAGGGGAGGTAACTGATTTGTTTGTGTAAGGAAAGGCAGTGGTAGAATGGGGCTAGAGAGAAGGGGAGGTAACTGATTTGTTTGTGTAAGGAAAGGCAGTGGTAGAATGGGGCTAGAGAGAAGGGGAGGTAACTGATTTGTTTGGGTGGAGGTAAGGAAAGGCAGCGGTAGATTGGGGCTAGAGAGAAGGGGAGGTAACTGATTTGTTTGTGTAAGGAAAGGCAGTGGTAGAATGGGGCTAGAGAGAAGGGGAGGTAACTGATTTGTTTGTGTAAGGAAAGGCAGTGGTAGAATGGGGCTAGAGAGAAGGGGAGGTAACTGATTTGTTTGGGTGGAGGTAAGGAAAGGCAGCGGTAGAATGGGGCTAGAGAGAAGGGGAGGTAACTGATTTGTTTGGGTGGAGGTAAGGAAAGGCAGTGGTAGAATGGGGCTAGAGAGAAGGGGAGGTAACTGATTTGTTTGGGTGGAGGTAAGGAAAGGCAGTGGTAGAATGGGGCTAAAGAGAAGGGGGGGAGGGGGGGGGGGGGGGTAACTGATTTGTTTGTGTAAGGAAAGGCAGTGGGAAGAGTTGGACTGCTGAGGAGGGTAGGGTAGCTATAAGGTTAAGGAATCAGTTAGCATCCTCGCCCGGCCACATTACTTATAATAGCCACCTCAAAACTTCTATTGGGAAATTTCACTTAAGCCTCTTATTTATTCTGTCTGGTATTCCGCCTGTTATTTCATGTTTTGTAAGACAGGGTTGCAGCAGATGGAGAATACTTTCAACATGTTGTACATAAAAGTAATGCTTGATAGCTACAAATTATCTCTCGAGTCGACATTCATCTCTGTTGACAAAAGATGTGCATTGTTGTGGATATTTCCTTTATTTTATCTATATCTATACACATTCAGACCCTCAAATCCTCGTATGGATTCCACTTAGTGTAAGAGCATTATCAATATGTTTTCCTGAAACATGTTTTTCTCAGTTTGTTGCATTTCTTTTATGATTGAATTCCATTTGAAATCTTTTAAGCCAGATGCTGAATCTTACTGCATCAAAAAGATATGATCCTTTCTCTGTACAGGGTGTCCAAGTGTCGGTTTTACAATACAATGTGTTTTAATGTTGTATGTAGATAGTACACATAATTGCTGTGATTTAAAGTAAATATTTTGCATAAATCACTTATGTGCTTATCTGTTTAAAACAATATGTTTCAATGCTGTACGTATATAGTACACCTAATGCTGTGAATTTAAGGTAAATATTTTGTATAAATCACGTATGTGCTAATCTGTTTAAATTCGAGCTGTTATACGGTGAACTTTAAGTGCATGGAAATATTCTAACAAACAAGATTATAATTGTAAATTAACAATTGCAGACTGTACATTTCTTTGGGTAGTAATATCATAATATACATATTTGCCAGAAGCAATATAATACATATGTAAGTAGTTTCAGTAAAAGCATCACAATATGAGCAACAAGAAATCAATGAAAATGATCTGCATACACACAAATGGTGCCTCCAGGTTACCTGCACCGATAGTAAACATTGTCCGAGGTCTCACCAAAATATTAATTTTTCTAGCTTCTACAGAAGAAATCACACAGTGGTAGAAACTACAACTTGTATACCTTATAGCTGGTTAAATATGAAACCAGACTGAGATTTACTTTGATTTCCACCTTCAGGCAAATATCAATACATGTATATATATAGTGTACAGTACACTAGTAAGTTAGGGTTTCTGTTTTGAAAGCCTAATACATCTGTTGTATTGTAAAACATTTTTCTCAAATTGCGAGTTATATATCAAGGAAAACTCTAGTCCCTAGGTGCCACATAACTATTAAAAATGGATGTTTTGTGTCATAAATTTACTATGTATTTCGTACCTGTACACTACAGTATATCCTTGATCCCTTGAGTTAAATTAATACTCTCCATTCATTTCAAATACTTTATATAGCCATGCATGCATTTTTTTTATAACTTAATTGAATTTTTCAGATTCCTTTAGACGGGGAATACAAGAATTGATCTTTTGGAGATTTACCCCACATGGACCCTCTATGTGGCCTTGAATGTCCCTGAAATACCTCAGTGGACCAAACCATATAATGATATACTTCAGCACTATTTACTGACATAACCCTTTGGATGAAGTACCATAGACAAGCTGACATTATAAATTACACCTAATGAACTGCCATTAATTACTACAATTCCAAGTAAATAATCACTTGATTAACTGCACAGAATAATTCCTCATATGTTCTCAAGAACCAATTACATGTCTTGTTTCAAATATTCTACAGATAATATTATTGACCAACAAAATGGACTTTATATGCTTTAAATTCCCCAAAGGTTCTGACCAAAGCACTACAATGATGTTATACAACAAATCGGCCAATCAGTTCTCTTGTATAGAGTTCATTACGAGATGAAGATCAATTGTTGAGTTGTATAGCGACCATTAAAGTAAACGAAGTTAGGCAAGCCAAGCAATAACTGCATCTTTCACCTCACACAAACAATGGTGTAGTACCATAATTAACATGGCAAGGTGTAGCAGTTTACGATTCTCTTGAGATCAGCCTTGTTTGATCTGTAAACACTACTGTTACCACAAGATATAACTAAACAAGCAAGTTTTACTGCTACAGACTTTAGCTGGAATGGACTCTCCATCTCAACACCACAAACAACAACACTGGTAAGCTAAACCACACAACACCAGATACAACATAACATCAAATACAACACAACATCAGATAAAACACAATACAAAGTACAACCCTTTAAAACATACAGAACTGTACAATGGTACAACACTGAACAAGTAAAACACAACAATTATAAGTACAAAAATGTACAAGTGCACCACTCTAAAACATACAACACTGTACAACACTCTAAAACATACAACACTGTACAACACTCTAAAACATACAACACTGTACAACAAGTACAACACTCTAAAACATACAACACTGTACAACACTCTAAAACATACAACACTGTACAACAAGTACAACTAAAAAAACATACAACACTGTACAACACTCTAAAACATACAACACTGTACAACACTTTAAATCATACAACACTGTACAACAAGTACAACACTCTAAAAAATACAATACTGTAAAACACTGTGCATCAAGAAACATGAAATATAATAATTTACAATGGATACAACACAACACCAAGTAAAACAAAACACCAAATACAACACCAGATCAAATAGATAATGTACAACACTAATCTGTCCTCCTCTCTACATAATGTACAACACTAGTCTGTCCTCCTCTCTACATAATGTACAACACTAGTCTGTCCTCCTCTCAAGATAATATACAACACTAGTCTGTCCTCCTCTCTAGATAATGTACAGCACTAGTCTGTCCTCCTCTCTAGATAATGTACAAAACTAGTCTGTCCTCCTCTCTAGATAATGTACAACACTAGTCTGTCCTCCTCTCTAGATAATGTACAACACTAGTGTGTCCTCCTCTCTACATAATGTACAACACTAGTCTGTCCTCCTCTCTACATAATGTACAACACTAGTCTGTCCTCTTCTCTACACAATGTACAACATTAGTCTGTCCTCCTCTCAAGATAATATACAACACTAGTCTGTCCTCTTCTCTACATAATGTACAACACTAGTCTGTCCTCCTCTCAAGATAATATACAACACTAGTCTGTCCTCCTCTCTACATAATGTACAACACTAGTCTGTCCTCCTCTCTAGATAATGTACAACACTAGTCTGTCCTCCTCTCTAGATAATGTACAACACTAGTCTGTCCTCCTCTCTACATAATGTACAACACTAGTCTGTCCTCTCTACATAATGTACAACACTAGTCTGTCCTCTCTACATAATGTACAACACTAGTCTGTCCTCCTCTCTAGATAATGTACAACACTAGTGTGTCCTCCTCTCTACATAATGTACAACACTAGTCTGTCCTCTCTACATAACGTACACCACTAGTCTGTCCTCCTCTCTAGATAATGTACAGCACTAGTCTGTCCTCCTCTCTAGATAATGTACAACACTAGTCTGTCCTCTCTAGATTATCTAGAGAGGACAGACTAGTGTTGTACATTATCTAGAGAGGAGGACAGACTAGTGTTGTACGTTATCTAAGATAACATACAACACTAGTCTGTCCTCCTCTCTACATAACGTACAACATTAGTCTGTCCTCCTCTCTAGATAATGTACTACACTAGTCTGTCCTCCTCTCTAGATAATGTACAACACTAGTCTGTCCTCCTCTCTAGATAATATACAACACTAGTCTGTCCTCCTCTCTAGATAATATACAACACTAGTCTGTCCTCCTCTTTGGATAATGTACAACACTAGTCTGTCCTCCTCTCTAGATAATGTACTACACTAGTCTGTCCTCCTCTCTAGATAATATACAACACTAGTCTGTCCTCCTCTCTAGATAATGTACAACACTAGTCTGTCCTCCTCTCTAGATAATGTACAACATTAGTGTGTCCTCTCACACAAGGCTGTTATTGCTGTAAGATAATGTACAACACTAGTCTGTCCTCCTCTCTAGATAATGTACAACATTAGTGTGTCCTCCTCTCTAGATAATATACAACACTAGTCTGTCCTCCTCTCTAGATAATATACAACACTAGTCTGTCCTCTCTACATAATGTACAACACTAGTCTGTCCTCCTCTCTAGATAATGTACAACACTAGTCTTTCCTCCTCTCTAGATAATATACAACACTAGTCTGTCCTCTCTACATAATGTACAACACTAGTCTGTCCTCCTCTCTACATAATGTACAACACTAGTCTGTCCTCCTCTCTAGATAATATACAACATTAGTGTGTCCTCTCACACAAGGCTGTTATTGCTGTAAGATAATGTACAACACTAGTCTGTCCTCCTCTCTAGATAATGTACAACACTAGTCTGTCCTCCTCTCTAGATAATATACAACACTAGTCTGTCCTCCTCTCTAGATAATATACAACACTAGTCTGTCCTCCTCTTTGGATAATGTACAACACTAGTCTGTCCTCCTCTCTAGATAATGTACTACACTAGTCTGTCCTCCTCTCTAGATAATATACAACACTAGTCTGTCCTCCTCTCTAGATAATGTACAACACTAGTCTGTCCTCCTCTCTAGATAATGTACAACATTAGTGTGTCCTCTCACACAAGGCTGTTATTGCTGTAAGATAATATACAACACTAGTCTGTCCTCCTCTCTATATAATGTACATCACTAGTCTGTCCTCCTCTCTACATAATGTACAACATTAGTCTGTCCTCCTCTCTAGATAATATACAACACAAGTCTGTCCTCCTCTCTAGACAATGTACAACACTAGTCTATCCTCCTCTCTAGATAATGTACAACACTAGTCTGCCCTCCTCTCTAGACATTGTACAACACTAGTCTGTCCTCCTCTCTAGATAATGTACAACACTAGTCTGTCCTCCTCTCTACATAATGTACAACACTAGTCTGTCCTCCTCTCTAGATAATATACAACACTAGTCTGCCCTCCTCTCTAGATAATGTACAACACTAGTCTGCCCTCCTCTCTAGATAATGTACAACACTAGTCTGTCCTCCTCTCTAGATAATATACAACACTAGTCTGCCCTCCTCTCTAGATAATGTACAACACTAGTCTGCCCTCCTCTCTAGATAATGTACAACACTAGTCTGTCCTCCTCTCTAGATAATATACAACACTAGTCTGCCCTCCTCTCTAGATAATGTACAACACTAGTCTGCATGCCCTCCTCTCTAGATAATATACAACACTAGTCTGCCCTCCTCTCTAGATAATGTACAACACTAGTCTGCCCTCCTCTCTAGATAACGTACAACACTAGTCTGTCCTCCTCTCTACATAATGTACAGCACTAGTCTGTCCTCCTCTCTAGATAATGTACAACACTAGTCTGTCCTCCTCTCTAGATAATGTACAACACTAGTCTGTCCTCCTCTCTACATAATGTACAACACTAGTCTGTCCTCCTCTCTAGATAATATACAACACTAGTCTGTCCTCCTCTCTGGATAATGTACAACACTAGCAGTCTGTCCTCCTTTCTGGATAATGTACAACACTAGTCTGTCCTCTCTACATAATGTACAACACTAGTCTGTCCTCCTCTCTACATAATGCACAACACTAGTCTGTCCTCCTCTCTACATAATGTACAACACTAGTCTGTCCTCCTCTCTACATAATGTACAACACTAGTCTGTCCTCCTCTCTAGATAATGTACAACACTAGTCTGTCCTCCTCTCTACATAATGTACAACACTAGTCTGTCCTCCTCTCTAGATAATGTACAACACTAGTCTGTCCTCCTCTCTACATAATGTACAACACTAGTCTGTCCTCCTCTCTAGATAATGTACAACACTAGTCTGTCCTCCTCTCTACATAATGTACAACACTAGTCTGTCCTCCTCTCTAGATAATGTACAACACTAGTCTGTCCTCTCTACATAACGTACACCACTAGTCTGTCCTCCTCTCTACATAATGTACAACACTAGTCTGTCCTCTTCTCTACACAATGTACAACATTAGTCTGTCCTCCTCTATAAATAATGTACAACACTAGTCTGTCCTCCTCTCTACATAATGTACAACACTAGTCTGTCCTCTTCTCTACACAATGTACAACACTGGTCTGTCCTCCTCTCTACATAATGTACAACACTAGTCTGTCCTCCTCTCTACATAATGTACTACACTAGTCTGTCCTCCTCTCTAGATAATACCCAACACTAGTGTGTCCTCCTCTCTACATAATGTACAACACTAGTCTGTCCTCTCTACATAACGTACACCACTAGTCTGTCCTCCTCTCTACATAATGTACAACACTAGTCTGTCCTCTCTACATAACGTACACCACTAGTCTGTCCTCCTCTCTACATAATGTACAACACTAGTCTGTCCTCCTCTCTACATAATGTACAACATTAGTGTGTCCTCCTCTCTACATAATGTACAACACTAGTCTGTCCTCCTCTCTACATAATGTACAACACTAGTCTGTCCTCCTCTCTACATAATGTACAACACTAGTCTGTCCTCTCTACATAACGTACACCACTAGTCTGTCCTCCTCTCTACATAATGTACAACACTAGTCTGTCCTCTCTACATAACGTACACCACTAGTCTGTCCTCCTCTCTACATAATGTACAACACTAGTCTGTCCTCCTCTCTACATAATGTACAACACTAGTCTGTCCTCCTTTCTGGATAACGTACAACACTAGTCTGTCCTCTCACACAAGGCTGTTATTGCTGTAAGATAATGTACAACAGTTGTCTGTACCCCACATATATCTCCTGTACACTGTTCTACAATAAAAGATCTATTCTGATCAGGGACACAGGTGTTTTGATGTAAATTACTTACAGACTGTAAGTGACTATAGCAATGTTTTAGGAGCCCTAAGTGGGTGGTGGCCAGGGTCATATACGCCTTTATTAACCTCCAATCCAACATTCTGATCCATGTACAACAGTCCTTCTGTCTTTGACCTATGTGAGGTGGCCAGGGAGGAATATTAAAAGTTACTATATTCTAATATTATTGCAGCTGGTTTGAATTTGTTCGTATCAAGTTTGATAATGGTATCAATACCATTTTAAACTTGCTGAAGGAACAAATACACAATTAGGTTGCACATCTGGTTTTGACAGAATCATTGTGTTACTGCAGTCAAGCTTGACAAATTGAATAGAAAATTAATTAACTTTACTTGTCTGTGTGTTATATCATCACATATGACTTGATGTTATGACTCCATACACACCATGTGGGAATTCTACCTTATTTTATTGTTGATTAAGGCCATCTTTAGAATTAAACAAACCTTTCCTATATCATAAAACAGAAACTAAACGAACACATCTGGAAATCACACCATCATAATTAATGCCAATTTGTATTGCAGCATTTGTGTCCACTAATAGCATCCCAATATATATTTCTATTAAAATGTTAACTATTTATTTACAACATTTGCAAAACAAATTTCACCAACTTATAATAATCATGCATTTTGACCAGGATGGAAGTGCAAGGGGTCTTTGGGAGGAAACCAGAGTTCCTGGGGAAAACCCAAGTGGTCTGGGGGGGGGGGGGGGGGGGGGGGGGGGGGGGGGGGGGGGTCATGGTAAAGTATTCATGCAACCGGCAACTTTTAGACTTAATGTGGGTTTTGTATTTCGTTTTGGATAGGTTTTAAAACCAGTTCTTGGACAGTTACTGTATGCATGATCTGAAATGCTTGCCATTTCCCAAGCTTTACAAATCACATGACTTCTAATCTTGTTACCCCACATTTGTTATATACATGTATTAATAAAAAAAAGTTGTATACATGTACACGTAATCCCAAATTCATCACATCAGTGCAAAGCAGGAGTGAGAAATAACCAATAAATATTATGTATATCTTATTAAAAAGTAAGAAAATGATGACACAAGGATGACCTTATCAAGTTAAGGCTTAGAGTGGCTACAAATTCTACATTCCCATCGTTATATCATAAACACTATGTGGTCAGTCGCACATGTCTGAACATAATATGGAAATGATAATATATAGACTTACATGATGTGTGTTAAATGCCCTCATTATTTCATATTATCTATGTCAGTACAGTACCAACAAATGAAATATGTTATGTATGATGTAGCACTTTTATTCTGCAACTGATCACGTACATGCGTATGTATATCATCCTGACAAAATCAACAAAGGGCAATTACTCTTTAAATTACATCTGAGGGTATGTCACCCATGCAAGAGATGATGATTGTATAATTGGATAAGAGATAGAGGCGGAGGAATGATAACAATAAGAAGATATCAGGGAAGAATAAACGCTGTACTGGTTATATGATATTATGACAATGATGTTGTTATTGTTATTCTGGTGCTGTTCAGCCTACTGAGAACACCTGATTGTACCACAGTACCTTACCGACAGTACTTAGTGGTACACGGAGAGTTACAGCCAAACCCCACACTTATACATCCCCAATGCTGATGATTTGTTTCTATGAGAGTCATGTAAGGCATGTGTGTGCTGGGTGATTCAGTAGACCAGAGGTGCCCATTTACTCATTATCTTTCTGAGATTTCACTAATTTGTTACATTCCATAACCTTACCTTCATACAATATTAATCTTTTCTACCCAATAAAACTGGCTAGCCTGAACGCAAGTGATGAAGTAGACTGCATTATATACATATACTTTCAATCTCCACATCCCACCAATTATGTAAAGGACAATAGGTATTATAGTTACAAGAAAACAATCAGGCATGTATCATAGTGCTGCCTGGTAAACATATATATGGAGTCAACTGATCATATGTCATTGCTAACAACAATTCCATTTCGAGGAATTACGAAAAGCATGCTGAAAAAATTCAATTTGTATATTGAATATATTGATATTATGCATTTCTCATTTTGCAAATAAGACAGATGTAGCCACATAACTGTGTATTTGTTGTAACTAAAATTTCAAGCCAAATGCTAAAACCCTTGAAACAGAGAGAGAAAAAAAAGCAAAATATATCTGAGAGTCAGTCCCAATTTTGGCCTCATAAAATTATATACCTTGGTAATACATTTTATATATGTCTATCTGATGACATGGTAACATGGTACAACAAAAATAATACAACTTCATAAAACAATGCAATACTGTACAATAATAAAAACTGACTGGGAAAAAGACACTAACGTGTGTCCGTATTGTGTAGGGAACTATATCGTCCACTTAATATGATACCTGACCAGTTTCTTTACTAAGATGTAACTCATCAGAGGTAAAGTGAGTGGAGTCTGCAGCGCTTTATATAGAGTTGCATAGCTAGGGTGGTGCAGGGTGGCGTAGGGTGGCGTAGGGTGTCGCAGGGTAGTGCAGGGTGGCGCAGGGTGGTGCAGGGTGGGGCAGGGTGGGGCAGGGTGGCGTAGGGTGGCGCAGGGTGGCGCAGGGACGTATCGTAGGGGGGCGCAGGGTGTCGTAGGGTGGTGCATGGTGTCGTAGGGTGGCACAATGCTGCTCTGGGTGGTATACTATACAATAGACTACTATACAATATTGTACAACACTATAGACTCTGATGAGGATGGTACTCTTTAATCATCCCATGTAGACCTGTACATCACCGGGTCTTAGCCCCTAAGTAGTGTGTAAGCACGAGGTGAGGCTACACAATCAATGATCCCACCATCTATTTACCACACTGACCTTGGCCACTGGTAACTGATGTATTTTCTCTCCTAACTATAGAAATCTTTTCATTTCCTGTATATTTTTCTTCTAATTATAGAAATCTTTTCACTCTGATTGAAGTGTTTTATATGATTTAGAAGATAAATAAATTAATTACACTTTATCACTATAACTATGAAATACTCCATCAGATATTTAACTTCGAGGAGCCTGATCTTTGAGTGGATAAATTAATGTGTCTACATAGTTTCCTAAAATAGCAATGCATTAATATAACCAAGGTAATTTATATTAAAGGGTTACCTGTCTATAATTCATTAATTGACAGCTCAGAATGTGAGAAAAAGTTCAATAACTTTATAGCCATCTATAATTCTGTTTCATTAACAAGGGATCAAGAGTATCTCTATACCCACAAAGATATTAAAAGCAAACTGTCAAAATATATATTTTTTTTTATCAAAATTTTCAGATAATACTATATATAATATAATATGAACTTTATAACCTTTTTGGCCCCATGACCTTGAAAGTAATGCCAAGGTTATGTACATGAGTAAACTTTAGTATTTAAAACCCAATCCAAATTACATGTATCTGCTGTAGTCCTGCCATGATCCTGGAAAGTAAGCTCTGCATGTTTTTTATCATTTCATAAATATATCAAATATTATTTATAGACAAAGTTTGAAGTGATAGATGGCGAACACTATATACAATGCACATTTAATTACCAAAAAAACAAAAAAAACACTTCTTGCAGTGTGAACTAAAATGAAGAAAAATTCCAATGATAATTGTAAATCACTGAAAGGTGCCTTAAACTTGTATCAACAAGAGACCAAACATTAATTCTGGTTAGTAAATACACAAATATACCTCTCCTACTGTTCTTAACTGTTTGTTCTCCTATTAACTTCCATGAGGAAACTTCCTTAAAATTAGATTTTCTCTCTAAGGCTGTCATTCCTAATGCTTATACCCATTGCCTTTATGGAATAACTAAGATATATCTAATTTGGTATGGAAAAAAACCCTCTGTAGTGACCATAACCAAGAAAGATAGAAATTACACTCAAACTGTAGTGTCAAATGTTACAGCCTTGAAATTTAACAGCAAGACTAAAATAAGAGAGAAACACCAAGAGATTTAGAGACCTCAGATACTGCCAAACTCCAGAGAATTCTTTTAAGTCTTTAAGTATTTCATGGAGAAGATGAGAAATAAAATACTCTAACCTAGAGAAGAGGATTGACTCTACTGAACCGCAGGAGACGACTTGATTCTACTGAACCGCAGGCGGCGACTTGACTCTACTGAACTGTAGGAGGTGACTTGACTCTACTGAACTGTAGGAGGTGACTTGACTCTACTGGACCACTGTTCATCCACTGTAGAATAAATATGTCCTAGCTCCACTTCAAGCTATGTTTATCATTTTTGATTATCATTACTGATGTACTACATTACCGATTCTTGATTATCATTACTGATGTACTACATTAACGATTCTTGATTATCATTACTGACGTACTACATTAACGATTCTTGATTATAATTACTGACGTACTACATTAACGATTCCTGATTATAATTACTGACGTACTACATTAACGATTCCTGATTATAATTACTGACGTACTACATTAACGATTCCTGATTATCATTACTGACGTACTACATTAACGATTCCTGATTATCATTACTGACATACTACATTAACGATTCCTGATTATCATTACTGACATACTACATTAACGATTCCTGATTATAATTACTGACGTACTACATTAACGATTCCTGATTATAATTACTGATGTACTACATTAATGATTCCTGATTATCATTACTGACGTACTACATTAACGATTCCTGATTATCATTTCTGACGTACTACATTAACGTTTCCTGATTATCATTACTGACATACTGCACTATCATAAAATCTCACACCAAACACACAACAAAAGGTGTATTTAAGATCAAATTCAGAAGAAACCAGGTATATTTGATAAGACTGAAACTGTTCAATTTGATTACTAATGTAATTACATAAAAAGAAAACCCAGGCCAGAAAAACAAACCCATAAAATTACAATAAAAATCAATGTAACAAAAAAAAACTCATCAACATGTTATATAAAAGAGAATTAAAAGACACTGATGGAAGATCTGCCAGCCAAATGTATCGATATTCTAGCTACAAATCAATAATGTTTGACCTTTACTGACAAAGTTCAGTAAATTGTCTGCTAAAGAGAGAAAATAGAATTAAAATTTCATGGCCTCAACTACCTTAGTAAAGAGATTAAACACAATGAACTTTGAAATGTAGGCAGACTTTGAGGAGGCCAATGCATATGTCAGCACCTTTTACTCAAAAATACATGCATACATTTAAACAAGACAGCAATTGATTTTTTTTAAACTTCAGAATAAGATTGAGGCATTCGATGCAATTAATTAATTTTTATCTCGAGATAAATGCCTATGCATGTCTGAATATATTAAGAAATTTCCATAAAGATGTGCCTCAAATAATATTTCATTAACTGTTTTCTTCGTAAGTTATTTAGTGTTTTATCAGTGAACAGCTAATTTGCACAAACCAATGTTAAGTATATAGTATTACTATCATTAGCATAAACCAGTCATCAAACTTGATTTGTTTCATGACAATTACAAAACAAGTTATTTAAAAATAGACTAACCACGGCCAGGATGAAAAGTTTAAATCCAAGGATTTGAAGGTGGGAGGAAACCATGGTACTGGAAAATACCACAAGTGGTCAGGCAGCTGATGATCACATAACTTTTCTCATCCTATCAATTTGGAATCAACTCCTATCGCAAATTAAGGGAATATCAATATTCACTTACCACCAAACCAACCGTACATTCCATGGTATTAAAAGTGATATATAATAAAACAATTTTGCAAATTAAAGTCCTCCAGTGAATGCAGGTCAAAAAGGTACAAATGTAGGTCAGAGTGACCTACTTTGGCACATGACACACCACCTGTACTGGGCAAACTCATGCCTCAAATATGACATTTCCATGACAAGAAGTTCAGAAGACAGCTAGAGCCCAAACAAATTCTTCAAGTAGGTCAAAGGTCAAAATGTAGGTCATAGTGACCTATATTTTATACACAACACAATGCTTCACCTTTGGGAATTTTGTCCCAAGTGACTAGTGTTGCAGGGTATCTGAGACCCCAAGTTATAATGGCATTGCAGTGACTGTGGTACTTGTAGGAGATAGAGACCAGTCAAGCTTTTTCTTTGATGTAGGTCAAAAGGTTAAAATGTAGGTCAGAGTGTCCTACTTTTGACATATGAAACATTCCTTCATCTAGGTGAATTCATGCCCCAACGAAGTATGAAGTTACATTGACAATGTACATGTAGTAAATAATGTTAAATGGATTGGTTCACCACAGATTAAAGTGCCAACTGCATATGCCATATTGTATATATATATATCTATTAGAAACCCTGCTTTTAAAAAGTGTCATTGTAGAACCCTTTAATGAGTTCTGTGTTCAAAATATTGAAACAAAACAGGAAAAATACATTGATGTAAATAATTGTTTTTTAAAGAAATCAAAACGATTCTGGGATTTGTTGAAATGGGATGAAATTTCCCACTATTTTAATTAATCAGATGAATGAATAAATTTAAAACACTCTTATCTGGTTTTACCATTTTATAAAACTTTTTAACAATTTTTACATTTATTCACATGGCCTCCATTCGTGTATGCTGTACTTGTATCTGCCTGTCACAGTGTACATGTACTAATGTAAACATCACTAAACCATTAACCACACAACACCAGGACTTGACCTACTGACCTTTGAGATTTTATTGATTATAATTTAAGTCAATAGACAATACCTTATTTAAACCACCAGACTCATCTGTCCTAATTCAATTTTATTTTGGCGAAAAATTAATAGCAAATATTATAAAGTGTTATGTTTTTACTGAATATTCTATAAATTGATCATATTTTATGTAACAGTCCCAAAAAAGACTTAAAAGTAATTAATATAAAACTATTTACATTCATAAACATATTCAAATTTTATACCTTTGAAAATAATGGCTTTAAGGTCATTAGTAACCATGTCTTAAGGTATGGAACATGACCACTCTGACATGACCAAAAGCCACTTGGACTTTGATTTACTTTCATTAGTTTAATCCATTGTTAAGCCTTAATGTATACTCAAAGTCTCAGTATACAAAGTCTACCATATATATACTTATATACCTATATAATACAGCTGTCAGTATTATTTGCTATATGTAGCTACAGGGTATAAAGAGATTTGGGTTACTGTGATGATGGACATTGCAGCTACTTAAATCATAACCTGTCACAATTATAAATCTGAGTTAGGGAATTACTTAAATCAGGATATAAACTACCATAAGGTATACAAATACACTATAATGAATCCTTCAAACAGTTTCTATGAAAAACAGATCTGTAAGATTGTATTAACCAGTACAAATACCAATGATATTATACACCAAGGGATAAAAACAACACTTGGTAAAATGATGATGTTTTTAAGGGAGTGTGATGTTGATGATGGGTAGTGATATGTTCAAGCTGGTTACTTTCTGCAAATGGTTAGTATATATGTATTATATATATCCAGTTAAAAGCTAAGCCACCAGACAAATAATTATCAGTGACGGACATCTAATTAACAATGGCATTAATGAGTACATGCACCAAAACCATCCCTACTATTGTATTAGCCTTAGCCTCAGACTAAAGGTTACCAATGCTATCTGTATCTTGTCTCATACCATGACTACAGGCATCACCTGATTATGTTTACAACCTGTGTACTAGTCTTCAGTTCATGAATAAGCATCACCTGTCATGTTATGTTTGTAGGTAGATCCCAGTTATCGTACAGAAAGCTAATTATATACAACCCGGTAAACAAAACCTCAATTTCACAAAACTCGAGTTGAATTGTCATTTTTTTATGCCTACAGTATCACTGCCTTTTAAATTCATGAGTTCAATAACTAGATCGAGACATCAGTAAAGAGTTATTATATCACTGTAATATTAAAACATACCAGTATCTATCTTAGCACAGGACTGGGCTGATTGCCAGACACGGATGGACAGGTTATGTACAATCCTAGACTATCCTAGTTCTGGTCTGGTTGCTACATTTTTACTGTCCTATTACACCACTACATAAGTCCATGCAAGTGAAGTTTTTGATGTCATCTATTCTGAGAATTACCTGGTATTAAAGAAATGCAGATTAATTATCACAAGTTTATGATTTGAAGATTGTTGTATTAGTTATACAAGTCTGTTTATGTATTCCTATATACCTAATATATATCGTATGTCATACATTGTATCCCACATGTATCACAGAAAAATACAAAACACTATACAGACCATATATCAAACACACCAAAACTCTACAGTTACTGTAGAAACTCTCAAAGATTACAGTGAATATATACTATCATATGAACAAGCTGTTGTAATAACACCATCATATAAAGTTTCTATATGTTACAACTTACAGTATAAATATCACTCATTGAGATAAACATCTAAAAGAACAATTCATCAATACAATAATGATATTGTTATTTGATGAAAAATTCATGGCTAAAACTGGTCGTGTTTTCCTTTGATATCAAATCATCACAAACATACAATTTTACATAATAGGAAGAGTTACTGTCTGACATTTAAAATGTGATAAAAAGAACTGAATTTCATTCTCATCCCATCTGACTTATGAAATGAGATCTAAATACCAAGGTCATTTGAAAACAACACATTGAAATTTTGCCGCTTTTTGTATGGTGTAACCTACAGACAGTGAATCGTTGCTTTTCAAGTGATGTTATTAAATTGATCTTGGAGACAGACAATATTTAAGATCAAATAATTTCATCTCTAACAACCTCTAACACTGGTACATGAGTATAATGACAAAGAAACAGCACTCCATAACTTACTAATACGTGTATATAGGTCAAGGTCACAAAGAAATAGCACTACAGAACTTACTAATACACAAATTTAGGTCAAGGTCACAAAGAAACAGCACTCCATAACTTCCAAATATATGTATATAGGTCAAGGTCACAAAGAAACAGCACTTTATAACTTACTAATACACGTTTATAGGTCAAGGTTTGTTTTGTTTTTGTTTAACATCCTATTAACAGCCAGGGTCATTTAAGGACGTGCCCGGTTTGGAGGTGGAGGAAAGCCGGAGTACCCGGAGAAAAACCACCGGCTTACGGTCAGTACCTGGAAACTGCCCCACATAGGTTCCGAACTTGCAACCCAGAGGTGGAGGGCTAGTGATAAAGTGTCGGGACACCTTAACCACTCCGCCACCGCGGCCCCTTATAGGTCAAGGACGTAAAGAAACAGCACTACATAACTTACTAATACATGTATATAGGTCAAGGTCACAAAGAAACTGCACTCTATAACTTACAAATACATGTATATATGACAAATTAAGGTCACAAAGAAACTTTGGTTTGTTTGTTTTATTTAACGTTCTATAATTAACAACCAGGGACATTTAAGGACGTGCCATGTTTTGGAGGTGAAGGAAAGCCAGAGTACCAAGGGAAAAACCACCAGCCTACAGTCAGTACCTGGCAACTGCCCCATGTAGTTTTCGAACTCACAACCCAGACGTGGAGGGCTAGTGATAAAGTGTCTGGACACCTAAACTACTTGGCCATCTCGGCCCTAAAGAAACAGCTTAATACAGGACAATACAATGACTCGTGGCAGATTTTTGTGGCCGTTGGCCGCGTTAGACAGTTGACTGCTTATTTAAGGTTCATTATATAGTGTTTTCCATTGGGCGAACCACAGACTGGCCGCTTAAGGGAGGTGGCCGCTTATTCAAGGTGGCTGTTAGAGCAGGTTTGACTGTATATGAAGATAAAACATCCAACAATATTTGTTCATGAGTGACATTATCACATTTATGTGTCAAGGTAAAAAGAGAAGCTACATCTTATAATTATATCAAGGCCACAACTGAGAAACAACGTCCAATAATACTCCAGGCATATGTCAAGGTCATTACAGAAACAACTTGCCATAATACTCTAGGTATATATATGTCAAGGTCATAACAAAAACAACATCCCATAATACTCCAGACATATATCAAGGTCAAACAGAAACAACATCAAACTAGAACTGTTGTCCAGAGGGCCAACTCATACCCCCCACCCTTCCACCGCCCATCTGGTGAAGATTTTCCAACTAAAACCTGTTTTTTAGTGAACGGGTTACCACGGCAACCTAAATTTGTGGGGAAAAAACCTGCATGCATATGTACACATTATGAGTCCCTAACATTCCTTTGTATTTCAAATGAAATCAGTTGATGGCTATATAGGAGTTGTCCGAGTTGTCTTGACAAAGTTTTCAACAAGAATATGGGTATTGAAACCTGGTAACCATGGAAACCAAAAATTCTGTAGATAAATATCATGCATGCACATTTACACATGGTCCCTATCACTCCTGTCATGAAGTACAGTGTCCTGGTTACCATTGAAACCACAAAATTACATCTGATATAGAAGATTACGCACATCTACAATGTATAAGGGTTATTGCCATAAAGTTTCGTTGAAATTCCCTCAGTAGTTTAGGAAGAGTAGCCGGTACATCGATGTGTCTACAGACGGACAGACGGACAACCTGATTCCAGTATACCCCCCCCCCCCTAACTTCGTTGCGGGGGTATAATAATACATACTCCGGGTATATACCAAGGTCACAACAGAAATATATATAACATCCCATAATATTCTAGGTATATGTCAGGTCACAACAGAAACAGTTAAATACTGTAAGATTGACTAGGGTAGAATGAGGTACATGTATGTACATGACTTGCAAATTCATGTTGCACAAAATTTTCCTATCAGACAGGTGGAAAAGACACTAGAACTTACCAAGAAGGCAATTAGTATTCAAAGTCACTTGTGAGATTGGAATCACTTAAGACTTTACTTTATCTGGTGGCCCCCCAACTAAGGATCTGTAACTATGTCTTTATTAACTTCAAACCAACATTGATATAAACAAAACAACTGTATATACTAGCTCATTTTCTGAAGATCTGACAAAATACAGAGAGAATGGTGTGCCCTAAAGCTTTTAGCTACATTTAAGTAACATTTTGAGACATGCTGGCATCAGTTGATTGTGTATATATGTGCTATTTAGGCAGATGGCAACAAAGTTTCACTGTTTCTGAGATATGTGTTCAATACGAGATGATAAGCTTTAAAAAAATCTCTTCATTATTTGTCTTTTATTCTTGTACTTCTAATGCTCTATGTGTCCCATTATGTTTTACCTGTTAGGGAGTATAGATACATATTAGCAGATACCAGCAGATCAAACTGAGTGATTTATGCAGATTTTATGCAAAAATGATGAATATCTTACACTGAAATATCAGCCTAGGGTGCTACATGTATTGGTATAATACCTGGTAAAAAAAATTATGTATGACTATTTCCTTCGCTCATCCAGATCAGTCATAACTGATTTCCGTTGTACTCATTATGAATTTGAGATTCTGCCTTCCATAATGGTATAATGGTTTTTTTATATACACTGGCATGTGTTTGCTGTACCTCTTAAGTGTGAGAACCCATCACCTGCAATACATGCTTCCACTTTGAAGTCATTTTATAGCCACCAGACAGGTTTGTCCAAGCTCATATAGGTCAAATGCACAGAGAAAGGTTGGTAAAGCAAAACATCTCTAAAATGTTGGTTGTACCATTCAGAACTTCTTTATTGTTTACTCAAAAATGCATGGAAAATATGAGCTTGTATTAAGTCCTAAAGTTCTAAAGGAGTAAAGAGCTATGATTCTATGGAAAATTTGTGAAAAAAAAACTTGCCTATATATATATACTGGTAAATTGTGCCTTTAATATTTCTTCCAAATACAAAGACTTTGATGTAACAAGTACATTGATTGTCTTTACTGATATGGCAGACTTCCAATAACTAATAACTACTGTAGATCAGGGAGCCAATATCTGTTCATATACCACTTTTAATTTATTATCCAAAATTTATTCAGATTTTCTGATAATCATATCTTTTACTGAAGATAATGACATAATATTATGTAGCACATTTAGAGAATGATTCTCTATCATATCACCCAGAATTGTCCTGTAACTATTAGATAACTGACCAATACTTCATTTGTTACTTCAATTTGCCATTTATCTTTGAAGTGATACTAGAGTCAAGCCCTTTGATCTGTGGTCATTTCGTGTCCAACTATATACATTATTACAGTTACTGTGCACGTCTCTCTGGTTCATCTCAGAAACCTCTACAACATTTTGTCTTCTTTGTTTCTTAAATGTTTTATATATTCAATTCAATTCCGGTGTGCATTTGACAATTCCTTGCTGTGGAAAAAAACATTTTCACATACTGGTAGTGAGTTTGTATTGTGTAAAATTGCATTACATCTAAAAAGTTTTGTAGAAAAGTATAAAAAAAAAAATCCATATTAAAAACTTGAATTAAAGATATAAGTACTTCATTCACTTTTAACAAATATGTAAATGGCTTAAAGCTTGTGTTATGCAATGCTCATTAATGTCTTAAATATCTAAAGAAAAAATAAAACAAATACTTACTGCAAATAAACCATTCTGAAGTCCAAAAGGAATGGGCGTAAGTCTGGAGAGAGCAACCACCCTAAATCCTTGGCCACTTTCCACCACTCGTATCACAGCCTCCATTTTATCATTGTAGAATCTTTTCATTATACAATTCTTACAACAATTTTTCATAACTAGATGTGCAACAAGAATGCCTATACCCCCACAAGTCACTACAACTAGAGGTCCATATAATATCCCATACAGATAGCCAGCGGCCACCATTAGTAACATGTACCCCCATGCCATAGGAAATGACACCGCTGTAAATAGCACCAGAAATATTGTGCAACTTATTGCAGGTTCTGTTTCTTCTAACCACAGAAGTAAACTTCTGATGTAATGACGACATGCTACAACAAGTAAACATATCGCTGATATTACAAATACTGAAGAAATTGAAACTTGGTAACAACTTGGACCAGTTCGGAATATATCAGTCTCTGCACTACTAGGTTGGAATTCTTTCGTCTCCTCATTGCATATAAATGCAGTTGCTTCATCCCTGTTTGAGGCTGAACTACATTCATTGTGTAGTGGTTGGTACGCATTGGTTTGAATCCCCTCCAGGTTAAGTTTTCTACACAGAAACAGTTCATCAAGAGTAGAAGACTCGCCTAACAGGAGCTTGGACTGCTGTGCAATGTGGTGAATCTTGAACTGATTGAACCCGTCAGAACATGAAGTCATGGTTGATATAGGTAGGAGGTTGGTGATTGTATATTGATAAAGTTAGGCTACCTTGCGATTCGATGATTATTTATAGATAACGGTTTGTCACTGTCACCTCATCAAACACTCGGTATCCACTGGCTAGGTAGGTAGGCCGACATTATTATTGACCCATGGCGTGCGAACGGAGCAGTCGATCCCAGGCTGCTGGTATTATTATGCTACGGGATCATACACAAACACCGTGCATTGTTACAACATGTACTTGATAAGGGATTCAGCAACTGGCAAATGTCTACAAAACTTACTCGTGTCGATCACATGACCAAATCAAAATGAAACTTGTTAGTTTCCATATAGGACGTTTTCGATGCCAACTCCGGATAATGCTGTTTGTTTAGGTTGTCAGCGACAAAGAAATTTTAACGGACAGGTTTGTGATCTGTTGATCTGATAAACAATAACACGTGTGAGAAACTACGAACACATTACACACAGCCTTCTTGTAACGTGCCTGTCCCATACCAAAGCATGACAACGCACCACAACAGATACCGGAAGTCGCTTAAAACATTGAAAAGAAAAACATGTCGCATATAACGTTAAAAAATAACTTCATGAAAGTTGTCAGAAACAAGATTTCATATGTGTTAACAAAACTATTTAAGGAGGTTAGTTTAACGCGTACATAACTTTGTCACACCACATTTTCACATGATCCACACACAAAACACACTGAACATTACAAATGATACAGAGTTTAACAACATATTCATTGTTTACAATTACAAAAATAATATTCTACAACACAGGTGATATTACATTTCATTCGTATACAGTGTTTCACGAGTATTTATTTTCATGCTGAAACAAGTGAATGGTAAGGGGTGTAAATTCCGAATGTTCAAATAAGAATGCACTCTAAATTATCAGACATTTAATGTAGTAATAACAGTTGCTTTTGACTGTGTAATTTAATTGATAATAAACAGTAAACTGAGTGGCAATACACAGAGATTTATATAATGCAGGAATGTTTTAAGATAACACTTTAAATTCGGGATATCAACCTCGTTAATTAATTAATAAAATTAATTCTGGAGTAGATTTTTTTTTTGAAAGCACATTGATGATATCGAAAACATTTTTAAGTTAATTAAACGCGTGCAGTAAGTTATACCAACTGTTGTTGTATAAAGGCATGATAGAACTGTAAACTCGTTCTCCACTTTGTAATTTCTATTACTGTTCACGTATATTACGACTTTGTATATTATAACATGTGCTAATGGGCAATATGGCCCACAGTTAATAAAGAAATTGAAATTGAATTGAACTGTAACTATCACGGACAAAAATGTCACATTTTATATCAATAGTGAAACAGAAACAGGGTTGATAAATTGGTTTTAAAAAAATACTCATAAAAGTTAAGGACATTTTGATATTAAGTTTCTATCAGAAACAGACCTTAAATGCATTTGACTTGCACGTGGAAACACTGTTTAAGAAATCGTATCAAATTGAATATATGTAGAACTATATGTATATATATATATATATAACTATTTGTAAAGTTACAATTATACAATGGACGCAGACCGTTGGCTTCTCTATCCATATCTTAGATTAAAAAAAAGATACAGTAGTTTCGTCTTTCTACCAATCTCCCAGTATAGTGGGTAGATCGTAGATCACAAGCAGAGGCTTATATATATCTGGTCGGAATCTACTTAAGTACAAGTTATTGTTTTTAATAAAAAGATAAATCGAAACAGATTTAGATACATGATGTTTGTTACCATGCACATCCAATTAATACGTCTCGCAAGAACTCGATTCAAACGCATTTATGGCGTGTTAAACTTTGCTAAATTACCGACAATTTTTTATAGTGGTAATTTGTTGTTCCTATTTAATATTGTATACATCATGTCATTATTAGTACTCTACCAATGTTATTACATGGTCAATATGCTTCATCGATATTAGTTGTACTAAATTATAATTTTGAGTGCGAAGTGTTTTTCATATCTACGTAAAATGTACGAAAACAACGTGGAGGTGATGTAGTACTTAATTGTAAACGGGTGCGCGTTTGGCAATGTGGGCCTGGTCGGCATGTTTTGATAAACTAGACAGACCATGCCACAACAGGTTGGGTATGCCGATATTCCGAGCGATGGCATCTGTCAACGTCGTACAATTAACATACCGGCAATGGTTGTACCTCATTATCTGGACGTAGAGCCAATCAAGACATTAGGTCTCGCTATTCGCGATGTATAATCTAGCACCCTTTTTCAAAGGAATATATAATCATACTTTTATGACAAGCTATTTACTATGCCCTGAAAATATTATCGTAACTTACCAAAGACGGCGGAACAATATACGCCCATGTATTACTTTGTTTCCCATATGTCTCATTTAAAAGTAATTCCGTACCATGGTCCCCTGTAAAGATGGCCAATTAGTACCAAACATATTCCTCCCAATTCAGTATTTCTGTTGTTCCACATGATTCGAGGAGAAATATCAGAATACCACCTCCGTACATACTTCTAAATCATATTTCATTACGCGACACTGCAATTTCAAAGACACGTAATGTCAAGTTTGGATAGTGATAGTGTGGTGAAAGAATAATAGATAAATGTTCATTACCTACAAAACTTCATTATTTAACGGGTTTTACGTCCGCTATGGACACAGGACAATACCTTTATGTACAAAGGTGCAAGACACCAAACTTCCCTGACAAACAGATGAATTATTGCTAGTTTGTTAATCACTGAATTATATTCAAGGACTTGCTCTTAATGATACGATTTCCTCGAGGGTGTGAGTTGTACACGTGCAATTTCTGTCCCTTTTGCATGATCTGTACGATACAACTAGATTTTCAATATTATTTTTTTGCTTCCTTTGACAGTACCCCCCTTTTGTCCCTAGTTGGGTGTTAGCCAATGTGAGGAAGGCGTCTTTCCAACGTGTCATTAAAATTGCGCTTGTTTTGATTGTGGTATACTTGGCCCCGTCCAAGAAGACATTGCCGTTAATGACCTAAATGTGTTAATTGGGACATTAAATGGTATCAATTTACTGCTGATGGTCAAACTGACAACACGAGGTTTCGAGAGATCTGAGGTGATTAATGCTGTCTGGAAGTTTTATGATCACCATCCTGACACATGACCTGCCCAATGCTCGTCGAGACATGAGGGCGTAGGTGAAAACAGAGAAGACGCGTATTCTTTCGGTACACCTGGTCTCATTACGTTTATACGGTTTTGTTAGCACGTCGGTATCATATTTTCCCCCATAGAATTTACGGCGATCCTAAAACCTGCATCATTACACATAAAATGTAATTTATTCCCATAAATGTTTAGCTATTTTGTATCTATTTTGAACAACTCGCAAAAAACAAAACAAAAAACAAACAAAAAACAAACAAAAAAAACCCAGAAAAACATCATAATACTTGTATAATCATTTAATTTAGAGGGGATTTAATGCTAAACTTTTTTTATTTAATTTTTTTTTTACACTCAACACGCATTGCTGAATTAGCTGACATAAAGCATTATTTGTCTGTTTGGAAAAATCACGGGAATGCATTTTGAATCACAGATTACTAATGTAGCAGTGTATCAGGAGAGGTATCAACTGTACTAATTATCCAACGTCCGTGTGTACGGAAATGACATCAAAATACAAAACGCATTTTCATTAAGCGTTTTAAGAAAAAGACAAATACATTTGTATGGCATATGTAATTTAATGAACAATCACAAGTGCTTCAATATTCGTAGAGCATATATAAAGCTAAAACAATATGATTCAGGGAAGAGAAACACTGTTACATATAAGGTTAATCTTAAAAATAGAATGCTTTCATCAAAGAGCTATTATATATGATTTGTAATGTTCTCTGCCTTTTAAAATTGAAATCATATAGCAAGGGAAGGGAGATAACTGAAACAAATAAATATGGAAAATTATAATATGAAAAGTTAGATGGTGGATAAAAGTATGTTAATGATGGTTAAAAAGATAGATGGTGGATAAACGTATGTTAATGGTGGTTAAGACGACAGATGGTGGATAAACGTATGTTAATAATGGTTAAAACGATAGATGGTGGATACACGTATGTTAATTATGGTTAAAACGATAGATGGTGGATACACGTATGTTAATTATGGTTAAAACGATAGATGGTGGATACACGTATGTTAATTATGGTTAAAACGATAGATGGTGGATACACGTATGTTAATGGTGGTTAAAACGATAGATGGTGGATACACGTATGTTAATGGTGGTTAAAACGACATGGTGGATACACGTATGTTAATGGTGGTTAAAACGACATATGGTGGATAAACGTATGTTAATGATGGTTAAAAGGATAGATGGTGGCTACACGTATGTTAATGATGGTTAAAACGACATATGGTGGATACACGTATGTTAATGGTGGTTAAAACGACATATGGTGGATAAACGTATGTTAATGTTGGCTAAAACGATAGATGGTGGATAAACGTATGTTAATGGTGGTTAAAACGATAGATGGTGGATACACGTATGTTAATTATGGTTAAAACGATATATGGTGGATACACGTATGTTAATGGTGGTTAAAAGGATAGATGGTGGATACACGTATGTTAATGATGGTTAAAAAGATAGATGGTGGATACACGTATGTTAATGATGGTTAAAACGATAGATGGTGGATACAGGTATGTTAATGGTGGTTAAAACGACATATGGTGGATAAACGTATGTTAATGATGGTTAAAACGATAGATGGTGGATACACGTATGTTAATGATGGTTAAAACGATAGATGGTGGATACACGTATGTTAATGATGGTTAAAACGATAGATGGTGGATACACGTATGTTAATGATGGTTAAAACGATAGATGGTGGATAAACGTATGTTAATGATGGTTAAAACGATAGATGGTGGATACACGTATGTTAATGATGGTTAAAACGATAGATGGTGGATACACGTATGTTAATGGTGGTTAAAGCGACATATGGTGGGTAAACGTATGTTAATGATGATTAGAAATATAGATGGTGGATACACGTATGTTAATGATGGTTAAAACGATAGATGGTGGATACAGGTATGTTAATGGTGGTTAAAGCGATAGATGGTGGATACACGTATGTTAATGGTGGTTAAAGCGACATATGGTGGGTAAACGTATGTTAATGGTGGTTAAAAGATAGGTGTGGATACACGTATGTTAATGATGGTTAAAACGATTGATGGTGGATAAACGTATGTTAATGATGGTAAAAAAGATAGATGGTGGATACACGTATGTTAATGATGGCTAAAACGATAGATGGTGGATACACGTATGTTAATGATGGTTAAAAAGACATATGGTGGATAAACGTATGTTAATGATGGTTAAAACGATAGATGGTGGATACAGGTATGTTAATGTTGGCTGGTTAAAACGATAGATGGTGGATACACGTATGTTAATTATGGTTAAAAAGATAGATGGTTGATACACGTATGTTAATTATGGTTAAAACGATAGATGGTGGATACATGTATGTTAATGGTGGTTAAAACGATAGATGGTGGATACACGTATGTCAATGATGGTTAAAACGATAGATGGTGGATACACGTATGTTAATGGTGGTTAAAGCGACATATGGTGGATAAACGTATGTTAATGGTGGTTAAAAGGATAGATGGTGGATACACGTATGTTAATGAAGGTTAAAACGATAGATGGTGGATACACGTTATTAATGATGGTTAAAACGATAGATGGTGGATAAACGTATATTAATTATGGTTTAAACGATAGATGGTGGATACACGTATGTTAATGGTGGTTAAGACGACAGATGGTGGATACACGTATGTTAATGATGGTTAAAACGACATATGGTGGATAAACGTATGTTAATGATGGTTAAAACGATAGATGGAGGATACACGTATGTTAATTGTGGTTAAAAAGATAGATGTGGAGAAATTAATTCATCAAGAAGAGCAATGAAGATTACGACATTTGGTCTACAAGGAAACTTATGGAAGCACCTGGTAGACAAACATATGCTTTAATACTATAGGACAAAGTTCATTCCCGTGATATACCGGATCTGTTGATCGAAGTTTTGTCTTTCTGCACATACATGATACAACACGAGGACAAAGACTTTGTATGAGCTGCAATTTAGAAGTAGAAGACGAATATCGTTTTATTTTGAGATGTGGGAATTATCGTAATATGAGAGTAAAATACAAAAAAGGCGAAATACTTCCATGTATAAACTTATAAAGTTACTAAGTATTTGTAATATCAGTGATCTTCGTAAACTGGCAATATATCATAGAATTTGAGGCTAATAAGGAACGGGTGACGTAAAATATGTACATTTATGTTGGGTTAAATCATAACGGATGATGTAGGTTGTTGTTGTTGTGATGATGATGATGATGATGATGATGATGATGATGATGATGATTGAATGAACAATAATGCTGTAGGAGTGGGAATGAAACGGAAGAGTGTATACATATATATGTGTGTGTGTTTGTGAGCAATCTTTTGTCTATATTGTATGTAATTATCTGTCATGTATGTGCTGTATACAGATATGTACTGATAAATCGTATGGTTTAAAATAAACAACAACAACAACAACAACAGCAACAAAACAGTAGTACAATAGGATGGAACAGTGGTGACTACCTTTTACCTGGGCGATCGAAATACTCAGGTAGAATATGAACTTTATGTAATTTAAGAGGCGACCAATTTCATTTTTTATTTAACTGTGATCAACAACTTATACTCAATAGCAGACGAAAATATACTTAAGTATGTCTAGATACTATTACGATAGAACAAATACATGTCATTCAATAACGTAACTCAAAATGAACTTATTTCATTGGCTAAATTTATTATTGATATAAATGAGATAATTACTTCACAATACTGATGTCATTCCTGTTTTACCATGTACCATTGTGTTATCCATTCGGTAATGTTCATATATATCTGCACTGTTTTGTTAATGAGAATTAACAATTGACAATGGATGTGAAAAGGTTTATACATTTTAACAACAGCAACTAACACATAACCAAAACTACTGACAGAAGGTGTTAAAGTTTCCCGTCCTGTCTCCTTATAAGTGATCCTAAACCCACATCAAGATACACAGACGTGTCGATTGTTTAGAGGAACAAGGACGTATCTCCAACATGGAGTGCTGAGAAGTAAAGGGCCGTATCTCAAATTTATCATTTTTTTTTATTTTGATAAATTACAATTCCTACTGAGCTTTTCTAATAGAATATGTACTTTAAATCAATGGAAATTGTCTAAGTCTTTTAAATCACATAGCATTTTAACAGAATTATACCATTTCAATTGATATAATGTACAGATTCTATAAGAGAATATCACTCGTAGTTGTAATTTATTAAAATCTAAAAATGGATAAATTTGAGATATGGCCCTTTACTTCTCAGCACTCCATGTTGGAGATACGTCCTTGTTCCTCTAAACAATCGGTATGTCATTGACAGCAGTAACAATATAATCCTTCCTGTGGTATACTATACGTGTGTATGTCGTGTAAGGTTCCTTCGTGTTCTCGACACTCATCATTCAACACTATAAACTTAATTCTCAGCAAATTCTAATACTTGTCATTAACAATGAGTTTAATAGCGTTGTTTCATTTGTCCATATGGTTATGATTTATTCATGTATGTTGACTCTGAGACGTATTAAAGATGTTATATCTATGTCTGGTAGGATCAAAACCATTGGCAGGATGGTTTACAATATTTTAGATATTTTGTACTAGAATCAAGTTTCAAATACAGTGATTGCAGAATTTGGAGAAAGATTTGGACTGTACGGTGTCCGATCAAGAGGGTCTCTGCATGATTAAAACTCACGCCAATTTGTGAACAAATAATTCCCTGGACGAGGAGAAAGCAAAATGTCGGTGCCTATTGTGAAAAAAATGAATTGATAATGTCGAAGTTAAAACGCTATTTTTTGCATTAGAATATAACCTAATCAAGTAAAACAGCATCCGGAGCCTGACGTCAAACAAAGGATGAATATAGAAGGAAACTGAACAGCATACAACCTCACAAAAACACTGTTTTGTTTAATATACAATGTAACTGTATACATATATACGAGTATGTAATGCGTAGTGAAATATCTTAGGAATTTGTTTGATGAAAATTGGTAGGTAATTGTTATCGGTACGATAATGAATAATGAGCTAGGGGAAAACAATTGCCAATATCACTTTAATCGGTTAGGCTAAATATCTTGACATTTTGTGAATTTCTTTGTTTGAGAAGTTCTCTACCGATCATTTCCCGTTACTGGTGATACGAGTTGTTCCCCTTTACATGAACACGACATTCATAATTATATACAATATATCGACAATGAAAACAAAAACATTCACCACGAAAACGTGACTCGATAATAAGACAAATCCAAACAAAATAAGAAAAAGATCTCACATCTCATTTATAACTATAACACTATGAAAAAGGCCCGCATCTCATTTATATGTCTATGAAGTGATATAAATGGGATGCGAGATCTTTTTCATAGTTTAATAAATGGGATGCGAGATATTTTCCATAGTTTAATAAATGGGATGCGAGATCTTTTATGAGATGCGAGATCTTTTTCATGGTGTTATAAATGGGTGCGAGAACATTTTCATGGTGTTTTAATGAGATGCGATACCTTTTTCATGGCATTGCTAATGAGATGCGAGATCTCTTTCTTAGTGATATAAATGGGATGCGAGGACTTTTCGTGGTGTTATTAATGAGATGCGAGATCTTTTTCACAGTTCAATTAGATCTAGTGATTTTTTTGATAGTGTTAAAAATGATCTTTTCATTTTTTAATTAGTTTAAACATATTTTATTGTATCATAAATATACAAAGGGATCGGGCACAAGTTTTCCAACTTATATAAAGCCCTTTCCCCAAAACAGTATACAACACAAATATTTACACAAGATGACATTAGAATTTACATAAAGTGATTTTATCTTTGAAAATATGAGTAGAGATAGGGTGATAATAAGAGGGAAACGGAGGAAGAGAATTTAGAAGTCTCCATCATTTACAATTTAATTTACAGTTTTTGAAGAATAATTAGAACATTTTTAACAAGAAAGTTTTAAAATATTATTTTTTGACAGAGTAAGTGATCTTTCTCGACTCAGCTGACATTTGTTGACATTACACTATTCCATACTTTCAGCTGTTCAATGTTCATCATATCTCATGCCATGTTTTGCTTTCATCGTTGTCTTTCCTTTCCTTCTGATATATCCGTTTAACAAATGCCATATGAATCGAGAAAGATCAAAGACGCTGTCGTTAGTTATACAGCATATATATATACATACAATGTATATATCATTGAAGGGACATACATATATTTGACTAAAGGAAGAGAAAGAGAGCTGATAGGGAGGGAGTAATAGAGGGAGAAGAATAGTGCGGAGGGAGATACAGAAATCAAAATATGTTTGTATCACGAATATATTGCTGAGTGTGTAGACATATTTTTTTCGCTTTCTTCTTTTGTTAAAGCAGGACTTCCATGTAATATTAGTTGCAGGTCTAGTGGGATGAACTCATTTAACTCGCGATACCATTTTACTGAGAAGAAATGGTAATCATTTTCTATATAGTGTCCACATTGACAAAGTTGGAAATCAATCAAATTAGCATGAAATAAGTCGTTTTCCTGTCACCAATCAAATAATAAATAGGAATATTTATGTCATTAAGCTTACGAAGAGTGTCTTTAAATACTGAGACTGACATGCTCTGTCTTTTGTTAGGTTCTAAGTTGTTCCAAAGTTAGCATTACGGAGGTTATATTGTTTATTTTGCGAAACTAAAGGAGGAAGTAAAGCTGTAAGGTAGTTCAGCGTTAGATTAGCGTGAATTTTGTAGAAAACTTGTAATTTTCTCCTTTTCCTTCTATTTGTTAATGGTTCTAGTGCGCTCTCAGAATATAATGATTCCCTACTTGTATAAGAAGGTAATCCAGTAATTATACGAATAGACTCTAGCTGGTGTTTTTCTAAATTGTCCGCATCACCGAGAGTACATCCGTCCCATACTTCGCAGCAATATTCTAATAAAGGAAGAATGTATGACCTGTAAATTTTGTCTACAGTTCGTCTGTTCAACACATACATGTACTTCAGTTTTCGTAAAACACTTACCTGTTTCGACACATTTTTACAAATATTTTCAATATGGCAATTCCATTTACAATATTCATTTAATATTACTCCTAGGTGCTTATGATTCTCTACAAAGTCAACATTTACATTATTAAACTTTATTTCAGTTACATGGTCAAGCTCAAAGTTGGAAACAAGTAATGCCTCCGTCTTAGCAGGATTAAAATTTACTAACCACTTATCTGCCCAGTGTTTAATTTTTCTTAGATCGCTATTTATCTTTGTTTCAATTATTTGAAGTGAGGTATCCGAGTAGAGTATGGAAATAATTTACATAAACTTTCAAGGTTATCGGCTATGTCATTTATATATAGAATAAATAAAAGAGGGCCTAATACAGAGCCTTGAGGAACACAGGCATTTGTAGATTTAACTAAAGACTTATTATTTGCAACAAAGACTTGCTGCTGTCTATCACTAATATAACTAGATTTGATCAAGATCAAAACACGGGATTTCCAACAAGAAAATGATCGCAGACATGTTCTCGATCTGACAAACGCTTTTGTTCGTTTTACCTACGATTTCTCTTCGTTTTCTCTTCGCTTCCCTTCTTAAACCAATCTTTAAAATAACGTTTTCTTTCACATACGATGAAAATAAACCGTTTTAAAAGAATTTGAATTTTTTCGATTTTGTATCATTTGATGTCCGTAAATCGTGTATCTCGTACCTTGTATTGTGTTTACTGAACAGTGAATCGTGTATCTCGTACCTTGTATTGTGTTTACTGAACAGTGAATCGTGTATCTCGTACCTTGTGTTGTGTTTACTGTACTGTGAATTGTGTATATCGTATCTTGTGTCATGTTTACTGTATTGTGAATCGTATATCCCGTACCTTGTATCGTGTTTACTGAACTGTAAATTGTGTATCTCGTACCTTGTATCGTGTTAACTGTATCCCGTATCTCGTACCTTGTATCGTGTTTACTGTACCTGTATATCATACCTTGTTTCGTGTTTACTGCACCTGTATCTCGTACCTTGTATCGTGTTAACTGTACCTGTATCTCGTACCTTGTATCGTGTTTACTGTACCCGTATCTCTTACCTTGTATCGTGTTAACTGTACCTGTATCTCGTACATTGTATAGTGTTAACTGTACCTGTATCTCGTACCTTGTATCGTGTTAACTGTACCTGTATCTCGTACCTTGTATCGTGTTAACTGTACCTATATCTCGTACCTTGTATCGTGTTTACTGTACCTGTATCTCGCACCTTGTATCGTGTTAACTGTACCTGTATCTCGCACCTTGTATCGTGTTAACTGTACCTTATCTCGCACCTTGTATCGTGTTAACTGTACCTGTATCTCGTACCGTGTTTACTGTACCTGTATCTCGCACCTTGTATCGTGTTTGCTGTACCTGTATATCGTACCTTGTATCGTGTTTACTGTACCTGTATCTCGTACCTTGTATCGTGTTTACTGTACTGTTAATCGTGTATCTCGTACCTTGTATCGTGTTAACTGTACTGTGAATTGTGTATCTCGTACCTGATATCATGTTTACTGAACAGTGAATCGTGAACTCGTACCTTGTGTCCTGTTTACTGTACTGTGAATCGTGTATCCCGTACCTTGTATCGTGTTAATTGTACTGTGAATTGTGTATCTCGTACCTTGTATAGTGTTTACTGAACAGTGAATCGTGTATCCCGTACCTTGTATCGTGTTAATTGTACTGTGAATTGTGTATCTCGTACCTTGTATCGTGTTTACTGAACAGTGAATCGTGTATCTCGTACCTTGTGTCGTGTTTACTGTACTGTGAATTGTGTATCTCGTACCGTGTTTACTGTATTGTGAATCCTGTTCCATGTATCGTGTATCCCGTATTGTATCATGTATCCAGTAACATTTATCGTCTATCCCGTATCGTGTATTCCATAGCGTGTATACCGTATCTGGTACCTTGTATCGTGTTTACTGTACCCTGTATCTCGTACCTTGTATCGTGTTTACTGAACCGTGAATCGTGTATCTCGTACCTTGTATCGTGATCGTGTTTGTCATACCGTGTATCGTGTTTACTGAACGTATATCGTGTATCCCGTACAACGTATCGTGAATCCCGTAACGTGTATTGTGTATACTGTAACATGTATCTCGTACCAAGTACCGTGTATCTCGTATCAAGTATCGTGTATAACGTACAGTATATATCATGTATCTAGTACGATGTATCATGCATACCGCAACGTGTATCTCGTACCAAGTACCTTGTATCTCGTACCAAGTATTGTGTATAACGTACCGTGTTTCGTGTGTACTGTACCGTATATAGTGTAGCCCACACCATGTATCGTGTTTACTGTATCGTATGTCGTGTATCCCGTAAAAATATCGCGAATCCTGTACCGTGTATCGTGTATACCATACTGTTATCTTCTGGGTTTTTTTTTTTTTTTTTTTGACGATTTGACCTTGAAACGTTGCATATATCTTCATAAGAGCATTTTCTTCTATAGATGATCAAACTAAACAGATTTTAAAAGAATTTGATTTTTTTGATTTTTTGTCATTTGACCTCGGTGACCTTGAACGAAGGTCAAGGTCAATGAAAAGTAATAGAATTTATAGGCATCCGTACATGCTATCACTGTGCCAAATATCATATCTGTGTATGTAAAGATATTGGAGCAGAGGGTAATTAAGTGCATTTTTGGGACAAATTTGAATTTTGGCGGGAAAACGAACATTTTCTACGCCATTTTTTATCAGACGACCATAAAACTTGCACAGTTCCTCTGCATTGAGGATGCACTTCAAAATAAACTTAAAAAATTAACTCAATTTTGTTTTTTAATTTTTGACCCTGATTTGACCTCATGCTTAGACCTTGACCTTGACATATTTTCTGATAACATGTTACGGAGCAAAGTTAGCCCTGACCATTACCTACAAGATGAACCGATTGTGAAAGGAAAAAAACGAACTAACAAAGAGCTACAGTTAAAAGATTTTTTTTAATTTTAGTTTTTGGGACTATTTGACCTTGAATGAAGGTCAAGTTCAATGAAAAGTAATTAGTTTTGTAGCCACTCGTATATATTATTGTTGTACCAAAAATCAAGTCTGTAGGTGTATAGATGACAGAGAAGAAGCATTTTAAGTGCATTTTTGCCTGATTTTTGAATTTTGGCGGGAAAAACTTTGAAATTTTCAAAGTGCCATATCTCCGTCATTTTTTATCCGATTATTAAAATATTTGCACGCACCGTCTCAGTGGTTCATGCTTTTTCAAACGAGATGAAAAAAACATTTAGTTTCAGAAATTTTTTTCCGACATTTTGTTTACCCCAAAGCGAGGTCATGACCTTGACATATTCTCTGATAACATGGCATGGATAAAAGTTAGCCCCGACCATGATCTACAAAACGCACTGGGTGCATATGGAATCGAACGATTTTTCATGAAGTTATGGTCGTTCTAAAATCGCTTTTAAAAAATCTATTTTTAGATCTGTGACCTTGAACTTTGAACGTATGATCACCAAAGTGTTAGTGTAATGTTCGGCTTGAAGTTCTCTATCATGTATCAAAATATGAACGTTTTGTTCGTTTCCGTTTTCGAACGAAAGTGTTATCAAAAAATGGAAAGAATAATAATAATAATAAGAAGAAGAAAAAAACATAACAATAACAATATGGATTTCCATCCGAAATGGAAATCCCTAATTACCAAGTTAGTCTAACAATTTCCCTGAAATACCATAATTTGCCAGTTTTACCATCAGCCCCTTGTGCCACACACGATCGAACGCTTTTGATACATCAGTTTTTCAGTTTTTCACATAAAGTGTGATATAATTCTATAATTTGGTGCACTGTTGAATGACTTGGCTGAAAACCAGACTGATATTTATATACTAAGTAATCTTCTAATAAATAACTATTTAAATATTTCACAACTAATCGTTCAAAAACGTTCCCAACAGTGCTAAGTAATGATATAGGTCTGTAATTTGAAACTTCATGCTTATCCCCTATAATAATGGCATCACTAACGCTTTTTCCAACTGTTTTGGAAAGATATCAGTTTCCAAAGAAGATCTAAAGATAAGAGACAGAGGAAGTACTGATATTGTTGTATTCTTTAACATGTTGTGACTAATTGTGTCAGTACCCACTGCTTTACTAATATTTAACATTTAGGATGTCGATTATGTCATTTAAGATGAAGGGTATGTCAGATATAATCGCGTCCATCCTTAGTTCTACAGCTGGTACGTCAGTGTTAGTATCGTCAATAGTAGAAATGGAAACGAAATAATCATTTAAAATATTAGCTTTTCCATCATCTGTATTTTCAATGTGCCCAAATTTCTTTCTAATGGGAGGTATACTATTAGCAGTATCAGCTGTTTTTATTAGTCTGCGGACAATTTTCCAGAAATGTTCGTGTTCGAAGCTGAATATTGATCAAGAATGCCATTTATGTCCGCATAAAACGTTCTTTACTGCTTTTCTTAAGATTATTGACATGATTACGTTGTTTCCTAATGTTAGAAAGGTTAATTGAGGTTCGATTAGATTTGAAAGTTTTCAGTAGTCTGTCTCTTTTTCGGATTTCTCTTCTTAAGTTAGAGTTAAACCAAGGTTTGTCATTTGGTCGTACTGTCACATTTTTTTATTACTTTTTGCAAACTGTATGAATCCGCAGTGGATTCTTACAGAAGTTTGCAAACAATGGAAAATTAATTATAACACTATAAAAAGATGTCGCATCTCATTTAAACTCTAGATTTACATTGTTGTTGTCAGCGATGAAGCAGGTTGAGTTTCACATCGGTATTTTATCGGTATTTGTCTAAAGTTGTTAACTTACATGCAAACAGACGAATAATACATCAGACACTATTCCGTACCCATTGGAAATGTATTATCCTTCACGGTTTCTGTGGGCGTTGAGGGATCAGTCGTAGGAATAATTATTTTATGCGGGAAGTTAATGTTTTCTTTCGTTATCAGATCTGTCGGATAATCAGCTATGTAAATATTGATAAATGACCACAACTCCCGACATATTAAATTCAAAGTTCATACAAAGAAATACATGGGTACAGCAATAACTACAAAGAATGATGACATAATAATGAAACCATAATTCAAACTCAAAATCGATTAAACTAGTGCAAAATGTACACAAAAATAAAGATGTGCATTTAGACTCATAAACAGTAAAAGTAGAATAAGACCAGGTGTTCCGGAAACATAAGCGTTTTCTGCTTCATAAACGACCACCGTCAGAAAAATCTAGATCAAATCCGTATTAAGTCACAATCTAAAATGTATGACCATGATTATCTCTTATCTCTTATATATTTGCTGTTTTTAATGTCCTTTTTAATAAAAGGTGCCACGATGGCGATGTCGTTAAGGTGTCTCGACTCTTTATCACTAGCCCTCCACCTCTGGGATGCGGGTTAGATACCCAAGATGGACAGTTGCCTGGTACTAACCGTAGGCTGGTGATTTTTCTCCGGATACGCCGGCTTTCTCAACGTCCAAAACCTGGTATATCCTTAACTGACCCTGGCTGTTAGAAGGACGTTAAAATGAATAAACTAAACCAAATAAACAAACCTTTTTAATAATCTGTTTTCAGATATACAAAATGTAAATGTATGTAACAGGTATATAGTGTACGGTTTTAAGCGTCATGTTCCAGAATTTTGTTTTGTTTTTGTTTTTGTTTTGTTATTTTGTTTGTTTTGTTTTGTATTTTTTGTTTTGGTTTTTTGTCCAGATACAAACATGTATGATTTAAAAAAATTCTTATACAATAGTATTAAGAGTGGTTAGATAATTATTATAAGTGTGATAAAAAGCAGTTTAGATACAGAAACCTATAACGTTTATGACCACATCCCTTTGATTTGTGTATATTCCCTAGAAATATCGTCAGTCCTGCCCAACACGGAACTCCTTTGTAGTTATCATATTGCTTTATATTCTTTTTAATAATAATAAGAAGAAAAAAAAGAAGAAAAAAAGCGAAACAATACATAAATGCGTTTTCAAGAAATTCTATATACAGTATCATGATGGCTTATTGTTTTGAAGAAAAACAACGAAGAGCAGACGGACACTTTATTCCGCAATTTTTTTTTCAAAACATCTGTGTTAGTGTTTTAATATATTTTTCATGCAGAATTAGACCGACATGGGGAATAAGTAGTTAGGATTGGCAGCATTATAATTGGTCGCTCTAACAGCGGGTGGAGTTTGTACTTGGACATACATAGCCTGTCTGTTTTGATTGGCTCGCTAACGTTGTCCGCTCATGGGCAAATCATAAATCTCTCATCAATAAATTCTCAGTATGAATATTAGAGCTTCTACATACCCTTGTATCTCAAACTTTACTATAAGTGCTTACTAATAAATAATTCCTTTACGGAAGCTATAATACATATGTGAATTAAAGTCGTTTTCTTACATCTCATAAGACGGATATTGAGAAGGAAGAGGGAGATGAAGATTGACAAGAGAGGATAACTTGTGTGTGCTTGTTTTGTTTTATATGATATCTTGGTACGTGTTGTCAACAGCAAATGATAAACGAAAAGCCAGTGTGTGTTTAAACTGTTTTCTACTCTTCACTTTCGATGGTTAATTCATCCACGGAAGTTGGCGGGGAAAGATAACAAATATGTTGTAGCTGTTATTGGCATATCATATAATACAGACGGATTTTGACAAGTGGAAACAGTATTGTCCTTTAACCATATTTTTAGGAAACTAATCAATTATATCATATAGAAGATCCATGAAAAGAAGAGACCTTTTGAAGGCTGTTATGGTGTAAAAGAGAGAGTGACAAGGAATATAAATGATTAAATGATGAAAAAGCTATTCTGCGTCTAAATGGGAACTATTTTTTTATGATTTTATACCAACATGAGTAGGATGATAATGGAGTATACTCTTTATAGCATGGAATGTGTAAGGAGAGAAGCATTTCCAATTAAGCGTATCATCCTACTTTGCAAATGATCAAAACAACCCATCATCAATATTACACAAACAATACCGTGCAGAAATGAACATTTCACCCTTCCATTCTATTGTTAGTTATACTGAGTTTCTTGAAAGAAATTTTACATTATCCTTTTAGAAATTTTATAAAATAAACATAACAAACGGTTGATATGTTTAAGTGATTTCACACTATTGCTGTTTCAGTCTGAGATGAGTCAGATTACGTAGAAAATGATATAATAATTGATATTCAAAACAACACGTTTACAGCCCTAAACCCATTGATGTTTCATTGTTTTCTTTATACATGTATAAAAATCTATGTTACTTTTTTTTTAATATAAGCAATTTTTCAATTTTATCCATAGTAATATATATAGTACTAAAGCCACGTTGACAAAATATAAACGGTAGTAGATGTAATTCAGAATGTTGACCTATTGAATGGGTGGATTAGCTAAAGACAGTATGTGTATAGCATTTATCTACATGCCATCAACCTCATTAATGTTTGTTTAAATGAGATTTGACGCCCTCATAACACCCAGAATCGTATGTAACAAGCACGGATTAGTGGTGACTTTTTCTCTTTCTACGTGTAATGTTTACACGTAGAAAGAGAAAAGGTCACCACTAATCCGGCTGACTTATTATCCAGCCAGAGTTGAGTGAAGGAGGTACCCTAACAAAATGGTTAATAATTTTCACAGGCTGATGCAGATTTGAAAATGAATTATACCATTTTACTGTCTATACATTTACTATCATTCTGATACCAAATATGTTTGTATGTAACTTCAGTATGAGTAGCGTAGCTACATATCAAGTCCAAGTTTCAAGGTTTTTGGCTCAAGGTCAAGGTCACATGCAGTTACTATTTTTAGCATGGCCAGTAGGGACATGTATGGCTTTAGCAATGCTCTGCGAATGCTTGTAATATACTAAGGTTATATTAAGAGCTTATAAGAACAGATAACAAACACATTGCCAAGCCCTTCAATTTCACCTATTTGTATATTGACGATGCCTTATTTTCAATTAAAAAAAAACACAACTTGACCCTGTCGATCGGACATCTCCTGTAGAATTTGAAATACGAATTACTACAGCTTACGGCTTAAAGCTAAGTGTCTGATTACTTAGTAGTGTGATGATTGATTTCAAGTTCCAAATGGCATGTTTTTGATTTCCAGACAGTAATATCCCCTGCTTCTCTTAACTATGGTATTAATTGTCCTTGCTGATTCGATACCCAGGGGCTTGTTCTCATTCACGATTTCCCCGACAGCTGTCGACTACTGACGGACGGAGAAATTAACATACACAAGGTTTCGGGAGATACAGACGTGTATTGAGAATGTGACTTAATCCATATTAGTACTAGATTGTGTGTGGCAATGTCGTCGATGAAGCAGATGACGGTCAATTACTCTTTCAGATCACTCAGTCTTACTCTCCGCGTACTTATCTAAGGGTCCCATGCAGGTCCATATATTTGTTCATATTTTTCTGTCGTCTTATCCATTTTGAGTTGGAATTGTGGTTTGTTACCATGTGGTATTTTTTGTTACTGTACATATATCTTGTCACTAGTTGTAGTGCATATATATTTTAGTAAAATAAGTATTGAATGTATATTCTGTTACTATTTGTAGCCCATATATATTTTGTTTGTCCAGTTGGCATTCATCAGCCCATAACTTCCAACTGAAAGCAGTTCAATGCTTAAATTTACATTTTACAACGATTTTTAAAGACTATATCCAGGAATTTTGCTCCGACGATGAATGAACAAATTATTATAGTCAAAGACGGAACAGCCTTTTCAACAGCCATATTTCGTTATCGCCGACGTGACAATTATGACGTCACTATATTAATGACGTCATAATAAAGATTTGGAAGTTATGGACTCATAACTTCCAAGTGAGCTTGGTAAAGTTATATAGTGGGGCTGCAGTGTAAATGCAAATATAGTCTGTTACTAGTTGTAGCGCATATATACTTTGTTACACTTAGTTTTGTATATAAAGTCTTTTACTTGCTGTAGTGCATACATATTCTATGATTACTTACACTACTTTATATTCTGCTTTATTGTTAGTACATCACTTATATACCGTAAGTATAGAAAAACGAAACATAACAACAAACATATTTTAAGCATGTTATTCAATTTTAATAGCTTGACAGTGACGAAAAATAATTTTCTTGTTATTTTCAATTATTTTAATCATCACTTTGAGATTGAGTGTAAATTAATGAGGACTGCTTAAAGACAACATCCTGGTATTTGTGGTTAATTGGACATGTGTACCCATATATCACAGTGGGCAGACCGGAATGCGCAGTATTGATTACTGTGAATGGACGCCATTCATGGAAAAGCGATCGTTTATACGTGTCACTCACAATTATGTTATCTGATGAGGACTATGAAACAAAACATACTTTATTGATTGAATGAATCATGAAGACTAACAGCAAACGACATGTCAATATTAGTTAGAAATGATATATTTTCCAGCTGTGAACGTCAGCGCTACTGACACAGATGCCATCAATAATGACGATAAGCGTCATCATAATTAGCGGTATTTTCAGTTTCAATAATTTTTGTAAAGGAAAAATGTTAATGATCATTATCATAGAAACACTGGAATGGAATTTGTCTAACAAAAACAAGGCTATTAATTATGAGTTTATAGAATCAAATTTCAACATACATATACGTGTCCCTTCATAATCAGCCCAGGACTAGATGTAAATGTCACATGATGAGGAAGGCATTGTACTTCCGACAATAATAATTGAGATTTCTAATGAAGAACTTTTGACACAAAAATATGCCACAACACTGGAATGTGGTTCATGTCTGTTCATCCAATGAGAGATAAGACTTCGATTGATTGATTTCCCTTCGTATAGAATATTACATAATATTTATACCCATACAAAATTACCAATCCTCACTCCTCAACAAATATAATAGGAAAATTTTACATTTATACACCAAAAGTGTACATCTCGCTTATCTATCACGTGACCGCCAACTCATGTTTTTCCCGAAAAGTTTCTCGTAAACGATTGTCATCGATCAAGGTAAAGGAACACTATAGTGTTGGCTGGGAGTCCATTCTTAATATGAACACAGGCATCATATCAACTCTCAGTTTTCCACGTTAACACAAACACACATGAGAATTGGCAAACATTCATCTATCTAAGAAACACATTCACCAGCCAATACATTTATACAGAAATATCATTTTCGGAATACCGGGCTTTCAATCTGCATAAGATAGCAACGATCTCCTCTATGTGATATGAAGGTAAAGTAAGACACATATGAATATCATATTACATCGTTCTGTAAAGAAGCGACACGCTCCAAAATACAAGTGTTACTGTCGCCTAGAAACCACAAATCAAAATCCTTCATTACGCTAATTATGTCCTTTGTTTGTTCTTCGCTTGGGTAATAGCTGCGTATTAAGAAAATATTACTTTTGTCCGGTTTACTTTTAGATGAAGTTAACTTGACATACCACGGGACATCTGCGAAATGCTTTACAGGAAGTAGACTGTATTTGATATTCCCGAATCTGTGGTATATAAGTAAAGGGAAATACTGAAAAGGGTCTTCTGATGACATTGTCCTGCTGACCCTGTTGACCAACCGAAATAGTAGGTTATTTAGGCGAGCAGCATACTCGCCCATAAGAGTGATAGACTCAGCACTGGACTTGACAAGAAAGAGACCAGTATCTATTACGAAAGGATGACCTGAAAATGTTGTCGTTATCAAATCTAAACTTTTATCAGAAAATAACATCTTTTCAAATAAAGTCATAGGATTTTGTAACCACACAGATTCAACACGAAACACAAAAACATTTATATTTCTTTTCAATAAGTGAAATATTAGATCTACTTCCCATTTCAGTATTTGAATATTTTTGATTTTTTTCGATAAACTCATTTGATCAAATTCTTTTTCTATAGAAAATACATTGACTGAAGATTCAAAGCTTTCTATATCCTCTTTATCTTGATCATTCAGAGTTATGAACAGCACATTTTCGTAGGAAATTAAATCTCGCACATTGCACATCCAGTTATACACGAATGGAAGGGTACCGTTCAAAACAAATGCGAGTAGGATAGGAGCATGTTGCGACTTTACACGAGTTGCTGCCCTTTGAACAACTTTCTCCATTAAAGTCCTTGATTTTCTTGTTTCTCGTGGAAGAGCCACATCCGGTGTCACAGACCGAAGAGAAATGATTTCGGTCACCACAAATAACGCAAAAAGAGTGACGACACCAATCACAATCGGTTTGTACCGAGAATATCCGAACTTCCACCATTTTCGTCGGATCTGAAACAAGCAAAAATAATGAATTTGATATATTGAGGCCCAAAACCCCTATAGCTTTATTTGTATTCATCAAATTATCTCTATTGTAACGTTCCTGGAATTATGTATTGTCTGTCTGTTGGGCTGGCACGAGATCCTCTGTTTGATGTGTCTACCACTGTATTACACTAGAACGGAAGTGAGCAGTATCATATCGTCTGTGAAGGAATCAGTCTTACATTAAAGGTCAAATTAGCACAGGGAAGGTTACACAGACAGTCGAAACCAGACGAATGAGGACAGTATTACAAAGAGAAAATTATACCAGTGTCAACTCAAATAGCAAAGGATGTAATTATATGTCAGCGCCAACACATGACAAATTATACAACAGACGCTAAATTCAGTCCTCATAGAGCAAAATATGTCGCACAATGAGACAGATATTTCAAATAGTCTTTATTCATAGTATGTTGAGTACTGGAGAAATTCTAGTCAATATGTCATTATAGCTTTGGCCTAATAGAACATCATGAGCACCAAAATATCTATTTAGAAAATCATGATTCTCAGGAAAAACCCTCGTGTAGTACGATACATAAAATATGTAAACAAGAACACTGATGTGTTACTACTGAGAAAAGGAAAGTTAACGACAACGATCGAGTTAGGTAGTGATCTACACAATGCAATGTGGTAGATAAATGTCAGGAGGAGATTGACAAAATTTATATCAGTCGGTTATCTTTAATCAAACTTTCTGCTGAGTAGATGATATATAAGAAAGAGCTGAAGGACCTTGATCCCATTGAAACAATTATGTATTAGTCTAACACTTTATACGTAGCTATTTCCCCAGAAAAACCAAGCATAAGTTCGTCCCTACTGCTCAGTAAAAGGAATATAAGCGTATACAGTATCTACTACAGCAATGCATTTGTACAGGAAACGTTTTCTATACAACAGTCATTATGAAATTACTAAAAAGCACGGAAAACGTTTTTATCATTTTTTTCTTTCAAATATAATGAAAATAAGGTTTAGAAAAGGACAATATGATACAAAAATCCATGCAGGAGCACGTGGTGTGATAATATTTGTATATGTATACAAGTAATTCAGAAGGTGTCCATAATCAGATTGCATTATATACTCATGTTTATTAATATACATTCAGAACTAGTATAATGGCATTGGCATTCATTTAAAGGTAATACTGATTGCCAGTACTCATAAGTGATATAATAATGCTAGTATCGAGTTAAATATGCGAATGTTTGTAACCCAAACTAAATATATTATCATATTTCTATTATCAATTAAAATATATACCAGGTATAATAAAATTATGTTACTATCAAATAAAAACCATATGATAATGTTATTGTTATTAACAATTAATTGTTATTATCAATTGAATATATAATAATATGAGCAGCCATTTACAAATACCATGTAAATATTACTTATGCATATAATTATATAATAGATTTTTCATTCATTCAAAAGGCAATATTAATTAATCAAAACAAACACATGAGAAACCATACACCACAAACATTTCTACATATTAATGCAAAGACATCATTACGCATGTTTATGTATAGTTATGAAATGTGTTAAAGTGTTTATAGTTTTCAAAAATCTGTTCAAAATTGTGTTACCTCTGGCATATTTGATACCGTTTCTCTATATCTGTTTAATTTTGTATGTAACGTCATAGGTTGAAGTCATCGCTATATATCTCTGAACCTATTGTGAATCATTAGACACATGCATATTGTGAATATATTTATAAATCAAATGATATTGTTAGAAAGTGCGTTTGTAGCGGGTCATAATATTACATATCTCTAAAGTAAAAACTGCATTACAGGATAATATCATCACCGTATAAATATCGCACAGCTATGCATAAAATGCAGTTGTAAATAAGAATATTTGGCAGCGTTCATGTTGAGGTGATGTAGTGTATACGCTTCTATATCAAACAGAAAGTCGGAGACGGCTTCATGTCGTCAATGCATACCTCTCCAGTAAGAAGGGCTGCAATACTGGGCAGTGCTGAGATGTAAATGTGTAGTTATATATCAATGTCGACATTAGCCAGCTATAAAACACCCTGTAACCTGGCATCACGAAATACTCATCCAGTAAATATTTTATGATGGTTCTTTGTGTTCAAAATCCTATTAAATAAAGGAGATTGATATCGCTATATGTCTATTCCGATCGTATTATAGTGATATTATTTCCACTCCATGACTAATGTCTTACTGTTTATGATATACATAGCTGTGAGATCAGATATATATAGCGCCGACAATATGTAAAGGCAAGCCTAAGGCCGTGCATTTCAATTATGGACTTCATAAGTCATTAGGCGTCATTAAAGAAACAACAAAAGGATATCGGAGAACCTTTACAGACATAGTGAGGTCATAACCTGAGGTCGCTGTTTGGCTAACTGCATTTTCGGCTATCTATTAATTGTTAATCCAATCATTTGCGAAAGAAGTAATATTATTTACTGAAATAAATTGCAGACGTACTAAATTTGACGCACTCAAAATTTAGCGCAAAACCAAAAATAAAAACAGATTGGCGCAATGATGAATTAGCGCACCAACAAAGATTGCCATAGAAACCAATGTAGATAAACTACAATTAGCGCAAAGTTTCCAACGCGAAAAACGCTAAAATAAGATAACCGCTAAAATATGTACGTTTACAGTAACTTTTTTTTCTTCCCGTGAGAGTGTGGATATACTGTAACACTACTGCATCGTGGTGACAAACACTGAAAGGAAAGTAAGTTCATACTCCTAGGGGATACATTTAAATTCCCACTCAAAACTTTTCTGTCTAGCTTACCTAGATTTGTTCGATGGTACTGTCAACATGTGTAACCTAGTGGTTGACGTTAGGTCTCTCCTACTATATCGGGTAAAGATTTTCGCCTAAACATATATTTGTGAAAGATACATATATATATATATGTATATATGTCAAGTAGTAATAACGACAGTACATATATATATATATATATATATATATATGTAATTTTTTCTGCAAGTTCGTTCTGATTTTGAACAAGTTGTCAAATACCTAATATGTATAAAAGATATCTTAGTTATAAAATATATCAATAATTATTTTTCTAGTAACATTCCGATAAGATAGTTTACAAAATTATCATTGCACAAATCGTGTCTGTTATATACTATATCATGTATTACTATCGGAAACCCACATGTTCAGATGATGCTGTTCATCAACTTAAGCCATCATAGATAGCAAAGGAAAATACCAAAACATAAAAATAATAATAAGAAGAAAAAACACAATAAACAACAAAAACATACTAGCAATATATCAATCGTCTGCAGCATTAGGAATTTGCGGAATATTTGTCAAGAAAGATGTAATAAAATGAATAAATGATAAAAAAATAAACGACCTAAATACGAAGGAGATTATAAGGATATAACTAAAAAGAATGCAAATAGCAGACATGAAATATCTATGCTTGTGATTTATAAATCCATCAGTCTAATTCACTGTTACAACAAAAATACTCATTAGCTGATACTTGCATTGTGCAAAACGAGAAAACCATTATGTGATCACGGAGGAGTCTCCCAGTCTCCCAAAATTACTACTTAGATTAGGGGTATGCACAATCTATTTCCTCAATTTCGTAGTGAACGGATGACTTTCTATCACCATTGATTTTTGTTGCTGCCTAATTGTCATTTGTCATGACGTAATTGTTTTATTTTTTTCCCAGTTTTTTTATGATTATTTATTTTTCAAAAAGTATATAAAATACCTGACATTTAACGGCATAAAGATACCGATGATTATATTTCGTCGTAGCAAAATATCGCATTAAAATTGGAAAACTCATACCCGTGTTAGTAATGCTAAAGCGAGTTTTAGTAGGCAGGCGCTTCATTAAGGGCAGACTATACTAATGGCTACGTGTTTATTTTCTGTGGGAAGGATGTGATACTAATCTAGCATGCGTACCTTCACCGAGTTTTAAACGTACGTTAAAGTACTTACGGGTGTCAACAAATGTGGATATATAAAACCCACAAGCAAACCATTGTACAAAATGAACTCAGAGAAAACCAAACAAACTGAAAAAATAAAGCAAAAGCGCACCATACATGAGAGGGAGGTAGTGGCACAGTGTACGATGTACAACATATAATAAATATATATACAATTAATTAAACAATATCAGGTTGAACCATATCGCATTTAACTGTACAACAAGAGTTTTTAATATTTCAGTACAGTGTATTGCTAAAATACATCCCATTCAATTTCACAATATAAGGAAAAAATATGTGATGTTTAAAATGTACAGTAAAGGCGCAAAAAGCATATCAGTTAAGTTGATAATATGGTAGTATAGACATCGTTATATATACATGTATACTTTAACCATGATATTGTATACACCATTAATGAAAATATGTGGATAAACAATAGCCAGTATATTTCATTCTCTATATTGATTGGTTGAAAAATCAATATAGTAAAAATACACTGAATGTATCTGGAACAGACCTACCGTAGCTCTATTATCATTGTTTTATTCAATGACGGCCTGCCTTTTTTGCGAAAAATCAATAAACAAAATGTACGTTTCATAAATCATACATACACTTTCCCTTTCATAATCGACTTGTTGTAACAATACGGTGCGCTTTAAAGCATTCCTCCTTTTCCCCAATTTTTATCGATTTATTCCAAAATCAACCAAACCTAATATTTTTTTTTTGAAAATACTATCTCTTTACGACTGCATATTGTCAGAGGAAAACAACAAGATAATGGCGGCGTAAATGAAACCACTGATCTAAATCAGTAGAGAACATTATGATAACAAAACATATTATTACAAAGTGACCACTGGTCATATTATTTTGGAAAGAATGTAAGTCGTTTAAGAGGGACAAGACTTGTTTTGAGTTAACGATATTAATTTGAGTAACCATATATGTATATAACCGTTAAGTAAGTAAAAGGTCAATGTCGACACAAGTCATGTGAGACAATAACTAAGGAAAAGTAGGACAAAGAATATTAACACAAAAAATGAAATCAGTGAAGATAATACAAAAACAGCTTATTGTTTTTGGTTTAGCATTAGCATGTTTACAGATATGAACTATGTTAACAGTTGTTGATGTATAGGTCGCACAGTGCAATGCACTAGGGATTTTAAAATACCATAATGTTATGATAAAATTCCGAGCCAGTGTTACTAGCTTTGGCACAATACGTTAGGTACGCATATTCTAATCATGAACGGGAATAATATTTGAAAATAAATCGTGTTCTCCGAATCCACTTTTTACACTCACACCATATATTTATTAATTTGAATTTTTATTATTTAGTTAGTTTTAGTTAGGTTCTTAAAGGGACATAATGGTAAGAATTTCACTTAAATAATATGTAAAAAAAGTGTATACGATTTCAAATGATGTAAAAAGTTATGCACTTAATGTTAATTATATATTTCAAAAGTGTCCATAACAATTTGTTTAAATTTAATAAAAAAAAAAAAAAAAAAATATGATCAACCTTGTAGCTATTTCATATTGCATATTTCATATTATTATTTTTCGATGTGCGATATTTTGAAGTTGATAAACATTGCCAATATTTCACAAAAAGTGCCATAATTTTGTAAAGAATCTAATTTCAAGTATCACAACGCTTTCCGGAAATCAAATGCATGAAGAAACTATTGAAATCGAACCATTATGTCCCTTTAATTATTCATTTTGTTCATCCATTTATCTAGGTTCTACATATATCCGAATACAATCAATCTAAATGAAAATATTACTTATAGTGTGTAATTATTCATAACAATACAGACTTTTTATGGAAATAAATAGTCAACAAATGAACCGTTTTGACTAAAGATCTCAACAATATGAATTAAATCAGTAGTCATGCTATGTAGTCTAGCGTGTTATGCACGTAGGTTCTTCCTGGATACCACGTAGTGTGGTCGATAACCGATAGTATACAAACACCTGCTGTTACACCGATTGTTATCAAACCATAAACACGTGGACGGGTCGATTTATCTTTTGTCGTATCACTCGGTCAGTGTGTTGCCTCGATCCATTTTTAGACTGTTAATTGGTTTAATATTTAACATAGTATACAAACATGTATACGTAATCAAAATCAATCTTTACATCTAATATGTCTGTGTTAGTACATACCGAGTTAATATTGAGGTCGATATCCATGGCTCCCGTCTTGTCTGCATCAATATTTGTCCTGTATATCTGTCTGTTGTCTCTACAAATCGTCAATATATGAACACATTTGATAACATCTACAGTTTAACAGTATAGCATGGCATCACATATTCTAATGTACCCTATATATACTATGACGTCATTCTATTTAAGCACCATAGCAATTTGTCATTAAATCAGTGTACTTCAATATACGTTGATGCTAACTTTACAATTGCCCTAGTAATATGTTTTTTACGTGGTTTTCCTAAAGAAATGACAGCTGGAATTTTATTATTATTTTTGGATATGCTAGGTATGATAAGTTTAAAGATATCGAGAAACGAAATCGCTTAGCAGGAAGTTGCTTACCTTTATCTATCATACACAGTATTATTACTATTGAAAATACTGGTAGTAACAGTATTAAACTCGGTCTTTGCATTAATGTCTTTAACCTAATTGTAATCATACCGATACTTACTCTGGTAAAGCAGCAATGATTTATTACTCTACCAATCACCATCATTAATAAATCTGCATAACTCTGTACTAAATTAAGTACATGTATTATGTAGCTACCACATATACAGCTACTTCCTTCCTATTAGCCATTAGGCCGTAAGTGTGCTGCGGTCCCCTTGGGCAAGTGATGTTCAGGTGATAACTGTCCGTATATTTACTTGTGAAACACAGTAGGTATATGATCGTGGCCCTGCCTATCTATAACGTTTCTCTCGTTTACATTCCGTGGTTTAATCAGGTGTTAACTGTAACACCAAAGGTTAGTAAACTGCGAGAGCAATACATATCTGCCATGTATGTATAAGATTCCAAATAGATAACAGGTCATTATGGAGCAACACGTATGTCCAATGTTCAAGGACAACCGATAAGGAAACGATATTAAAACATCTAAACGGCAATATGGAAGATACATCCTAAGCTATACTATCAAAACAAAACACCTTAATGCGCGGACCAATCAACATATTGAAACGGTAAATTAAAAACTGTGACTGCAACACAAAAATCTAATGACAAATTACTTCAATGTTACGATATGGCAAATGATTAAGAAGATCTTTCGCTTATATATGAAGAAGGTTGTAATTACACACGAGATATATTAAAATGCACATTCAATTTTCTTTCTAGACTATTACTAAAGGGTTGTGTATACACACTGTAGTAATATATAAACATGTTACATTGGACATGTTTTAGTATGTTGATTAAAACAAGATATTGAATGCTTTAAAATACCAACCTTCCTAGCACAAATCGAGTCTGAATTATCTTTCCAAATGAATGTTAATGCCGATCCACTATACCATATGGTTAGTCCATGATCATCTCGTGCATTTGGAGTCCCGAGGCTGTCCGGAAACATATCATGATATACCGTATATATATGTGTATTATATGTATTATACACATGTCCACATGACGCTGCAGATGTTGCCTTCTCAACGTGTCAAAGCGCATCACACAGGAGACGGGCACCGTCCTCGTGGGTTATAATCCCAGGACTCTCATACACTACACAGTAGTCAAGCATGGCCGACTCCGGAGCAGTCGGAGGACCGACACAGTAGCGATGTTGTCAGTTCATAACATACATATCAAGTTTGGTTTGAAATGGGTTTTTTTTATATGTCTTTCCTGAAACAAAGCCATCTGGGCCGTTTTTAATTTCGCGTTTCAGTAAAAAAACGTCTAGGCTGATATTCTTCGCCTCTAATTGTTTTTGTCCTCAGAATAGAAGTATAATCTACTACACAGTATGTCTAGAAACCAGGACTCGTTCCATTAGCTACTTGTAATAGACTTGTGCCTTTATGAAACAGGAGACCTATTGCAGTCTGGCGTTCTCTACAATCTTTACAAAGACATTAGATGAGTCAATCCGTCTATAGATCGGAAAAGACGCCATGTTATGTGGATGTAGTAATAACAATGTTTTAGTGCAGTATAACAGACTGCCGCTATACGTACCTGTATGCTCCCTTGCTGTGCCCTCGTCAGCCTTTCCATTGATGGATATTGATCTCAGGTGTATCTACATAGGGCCGTGTTTTACCTGTAATTAATCAATAAAAAAACATGATCTTACACGTTAAAGTGGGCACTATACATAAAATGCATCATTTAAGGCGCTCATCACATCATTTCGTTTCCAACGGAACAAATTTCTCCAACGGTTAGTAACAGATATATTGACAGCAGTGGGTCCCTACGAACACATTGACAGCAGCAGGTCCCCTATGAAAACTCGGTAAATGATGAATTTAGAAATCCTTTCTTCTGATGGACTTAACATAGTTATATTACATAAAACAAATATGAAGCAATACTAGGTATGTTGAATAGATGAAAAATATATAATCTACTAAATGAATTTATTCAAACAATCACCCTACTGAAACCAAATAAGGCAATTTGAAGGCGATGTTATAACATTGTAAAACAAAATGGACTTCTTCCTCAATAATATCAAAATAAATAGTTATAACACAAGATCCATTTCATTACCAGTATCGTAGAAACATAACATGATAGGAAGTTAGTGTGGCTACATGGACACGTTTTGCTGTAAAACAAACTAATGATACTTACATGGTAGATGTTCGAATATCACCATCAGTTGTTTGGTATCTTGTAATCCACTCCAGTTCTCTCAATTAATATGATAAAACGCCATTTGCGCTGGTTAAATAATAATCCTCCATCTGTCTACTCCAAACTCTGACCAATAGAGCATTTACATCCAAGTGCATACGTCTACATAGTCCATGTGTATCTTATATCAATCGGCTATCTCTTTACTTTAGAAACCGCCATGGATCAATGATCTGAACATTACAGCAGGCATTCGAATGGTTAAAAGCTTAATAAGGACATGTCGTCTGTACATTCTTGTGAAAAGCCGCCATTTGGTTATATAATCCCTCTTATAAAACCGTGTGAATATGAGTGACCGACGATAACTGTGTTCTCGTGAAGCCAGGAGACGTTACCATCTCCCAAGAGACGACATTATGGCCCAGTCGACTTCACCGGCAGTCAGTCTCCATACAACCGTCCAAACGCGTGCCCATCTGAAAATGCGGGTTACATGGATCACAAACTGTGTCGTATATCTGAAATTTCTTATCCAAACGCCGGCTGCAGTTAGCGGGCGTACATGCTCTGGCTGTCTGTGATGTAACTGTAGATATCGCGCTCCACTGTCATATCACACCCAAAGATTTGCGTAATTACCGTGCCATGAGGAACAGATATGGAAGAAATTCCTTTAGTGAAAAAGCGAAACTGGTTTATTACATTGTGTGCAGCTTAGCCCATCTGTCTTCGCTCATTGCACGGGCCCTAACAGGCCATTTAGCTTTGTTAGGATCGACAAGTAACAAGGAAAAGATTCGCCTTAGGTATAGCTTCCAGCAGTTTGTGCCAATTTAAAAAATAAACGCGAAATGACATATCACGTGATTATTTTTGGTTCAAAATTACTGCACCAAGGAAATTAATGCCAGTAATGAAATAGACGATGGCATTTCAAAATCATTCATAATACAGACCCTATCAGATTACAATATCCATCCTACAGACCACATGTGACTTGGCTCAAATTCGAAACACACAGACCATATATAAACCGTGAAATGTGTGACATATCACATATATTATACAGGCCATGATCACTAAACAACATGTATTATACAGGCCACGACATATTACATGTATCATACAGGCCATGACATATCACAGGTATCATATAGGCCAAGACATATCACAGGTATCATACAGACCACGACATATCACATGTATCATACAGGCCACGACATATCACAGGTATCATATAGGCCACAACATATCACATGTATCATACAGGCCACGACATATCACATGTACCATACAGGCCATGACATATCACATGTATCATACAGGCCACGACATATCACATGTATCATACAGGCCACGACATATCACATGTATCATACAGACCACGACTATCACATGTATCATACAGGCCACGACTATCACATGTGTCATCCAGGCCACGACATATCACATGTATCATACAGGCCACGAACGATCACAACTGTTATTATACAGACCATGACCGATCACACCCATGTTATTATACAGACCATGACCGATCATCCATGTTATTATACAGACAATGACCGATCACCTCCTGTTATTATACAGACCATGACCGATCACCCATGTTATTATACAGACCATGACCGATCACCCATGTTATTATACAGACCATGACCGATCACCCATGTTATTATACAGACCATGACCGATCACCCCTGTTATTATACAGACCATGACCGGTCACCCATGTTATTATACAAACAATGACCGATCACCTCTTGTTATTATACAGACCATGACCGATCACCCATGTTATTATACAGACCATGACCGATCACCTATGTTATTATACAGACCATGACCGATCACCCATGTTATTATACAGACAATGACCGATCACCTCCTGTTATTATACAGACCATGACCGATCACCCATGTTATTATACAGACCATGACCGATCACCCATGTTATTATACAGACCATGACCGATCACCCATTTTATTATACAGACAATGACCGGTCACCCATGTTATTATACAAACCATGACCGGTCACCCATGTTATTATACAGACCATGACCGGTCACCCCTGTTATTATACAGACCATGACCGATCACCCCCTGTTATTATACAGACCATGACCGATCACCCATGTTATTATACAGACCATGACCGATCACCCATATTATTATACAGACCATGACCGATCACCCATGTTATTATACAGACAATGACCGATCACCCCCTACTATTATACAGACCATGACCGATCACCCATGTTATCATACAGACAATGACCGATCACTCATGTTATTATTTTAGTTAGTTTTTGCGCCAATATCATTGGACGTTGAGACCCCACGTGACCATCCTTAAAACAGTGATCGACCGATAAAAGTTGATTGAAAAAGTTGATTGACCGATCCATCTATAAATAGATCGGGAAAAAACCGCGGCAGAGCATCAGAGCATGTTAGTCATTTGAGCGTTTGATTCAGAAGGGCACTGAAATAAACAGTCAAGCGTCTAGCGTGATCTTGATTGTAAACAATCGCAGACGAGACGAGTCGAAATGGCTGACAGGTTTGCTTCTCTGTCAGTGGATGAAAAAGACAGAATCTTTAACAATGCAGATGCGGCAAACACGAAAAGAGTTACCACGACGGCAGTGCGAGTATTTAGAGAATACCTTACAAGTAAAAGTCTTTCTGCGGAGTTTGAAACGTATGAAATCTCCGAGCTAGATGAGGCCCTGGCTAACTTTTATCTTGAAATGAGGAACAAAAACGGACAACTGTACATTTGAAGAAATGTTTTATTGTTTATTTGATGAACACAAAACCAAGAAAAATAATAAAACAGTTATAGCCTTTAGATTTCGGTCGATGCATGGTTTTATTGACCGAAGAAAAATTATCAACCTCGGACTTCGTCCTCGGTCGATAATTTTTCTTCGGTTAATAAAACCATGCATCGACCTCATCAAAAGGCTATAATTGTATATTATTATACAGACCATGACCGATCACCCATGTTATTATACAGACAATGACCGATCACCCCTGTTATTATACAGACAATGACCGATCACCCCCTGTTATTATACAGACAATGACCGATCACCCATGTTATGATACAGACCATGACCGATCACCCATGTTATTATACAGACCATGACCGATCACCCATGTTATTATACAGACTATGACCGATCATCTCTGTTATTATACAGACAATGACCGATCACCCATGTTATTATACAGACTATGACCGATCATCTCTGTTATTATACAGACAATGACCGATCACCCATGTTATTATACAGACCATGACCGATCACCTCCTGTTATTATACAGACCATGACCGGTCACCTCCTGTTATTATACAGACCATGACCGATCACCCCTGTTATTATACAGACCATGACCGATCACCCATGTAATTATACAGACCATGACCGATCACCTCCTGTTATTATAAAGACAATGACCGATCACCCCCTGTTATTATACAGACAATGACCGATCACCCCCTGTTATTATACAGACAATGACCGATCACCCATGTTATTATACAGACAATGACCGATCACCCCCTACTATTATACAGACCATGACCGATCACATATGTTATTATACAGACCATGACCGATCACCCCTGTTATTATACAGACCATGACCGATCACCCATGTTATTATACAGACAATGACCGATCACCCCCTGTTATTATACAGACAATGACCGATCACCCATGTTATGATACAGACCATGACCGATCACCCATGTTATTATACAGACCATGACCGATCACCCATGTTATTATACAGACTATGACCGATCATCTCTGTTATTATACAGACAATGACCGATCACCCATGTTATTATACAGACCATGACCGATCACCTCCTGTTATTATACAGACCATGACCGGTCACCTCCTGTTATTATACAGACCATGACCGATCACCCCTGTTATTATACAGACCATGACCGATCACCCATGTTATTATACAGACCATGACCGATCACCTCCTGTTATTATACAGACAATGACCGATCACCCATGTTATTATACAGACCATGACCGATCACCTCCTGTTATTATACAGACCATGACCGGTCACCTCCTGTTATTATACAGACCATGACCGATCACCCCTGTTATTATACAGACCATGACCGATCACCCATGTAATTATACAGACCATGACCGATCACCTCCTGTTATTATAAAGACAATGACCGATCACCCCCTGTTATTATACAGACAATGACCGATCACCCCCTGTTATTATACAGACAATGACCGATCACCCATGTTATTATACAGACCATGACCGATCACCCCCTACTATTATACAGACCATGACCGATCACATATGTTATTATACAGACCATGACCGATCACCCCTGTTATTATACAGACCATGACCGATCACCCATGTTATTATACAGACAATGACCGATCACCCCCTGTTATTATACAGACAATGACCGATCACCCATGTTATTATACAGACCATGACCGATCACCCATGTTATTATACAGACCATGACCGATCACCCATGTTATTATACAGACCATGACCGATCATCTCTGTTATTATACAGACAATGACCGATCACCCATGTTATTATACAGACCATGACCGATCACCTCCTGTTATTATACAGACCATGACCGGTCACCTCCTGTTATTATACAGACCATGACCGATCACCCCTGTTATTATACAGACCATGACCGATCACCCATGTTATTATACAGACCATGACCGATCACCTCCTGTTATTATACAGACAATGACCGATCACCCCCTGTTATTATACAGACAATGACCGATCACCCATGTTATTATACAGACAATGACCGATCACCCCCTACTATTATACAGACCATGACCGATCACATATGTTATTATACAGACCATGACCGATCACCCCTGTTATTATACAGACCATGACCGATCACCCATGTTATTATACAGACTATGACCGATCATCTCTGTTATTATACAGACAATGACCGATCACCCATGTTATTATACAGACCATGACCGATCACCTCCTGTTATTATACAGACCATGACCGGTCACCTCCTGTTATTATACAGACCATGACCGATCACCCCTGTTATTATACAGACCATGACCGATCACCCATGTAATTATACAGACCATGACCGATCACCTCCTGTTATTATAAAGACAATGACCGATCACCCCCTGTTATTATACAGACAATGACCGATCACCCCCTGTTATTATACAGACAATGACCGATCACCCCCTGTTATTATACAGACAATGACCGATCACCCATGTTATTATACAGACAATGACCGATCACCCCCTACTATTATACAGACCATGACCGATCACATATGTTATTATACAGACCATGACCGATCACCCCTGTTATTATACAGACCATGACCGATCACCCATGTTATTATACAGACAATGACCGATCACCCCCTGTTATTATACAGACAATGACCGATCACCCATGTTATGATACAGACCATGACCGATCACCCATGTTATTATACAGACCATGACCGATCACCCATGTTATTATACAGACTATGACCGATCATCTCTGTTATTATACAGACAATGACCGATCACCCATGTTATTATACAGACCATGACCGATCACCTCCTGTTATTATACAGACCATGACCGGTCACCTCCTGTTATTATACAGACCATGACCGATCACCCCTGTTATTATACAGACCATGACCGATCACCCATGTAATTATACAGACCATGACCGATCACCTCCTGTTATTATACAGACAATGACCGATCACCCCCTGTTATTATACAGACAATGACCGATCACCCATGTTATTAAACAGACCATGACCGATCACCCATGTTATTATACAGACTATGACCGATCATCTCTGTTATTATACAGACAATGACCGATCACCCATGTTATTATACAGACCATGACCGATCACCTCCTGTTATTATACAGACCATGACCGGTCACCTCCTGTTATTATACAGACCATGACCGATCACCCCTGTTATTATACAGACCATGACCGATCACCCATGTAATTATACAGACCATGACCGATCACCTCCTGTTATTATACAGACAATGACCGATCACCCATGTTATTATACAGACCATGACCGATCACCTCCTGTTATTATACAGACCATGACCGGTCACCTCCTGTTATTATACAGACCATGACCGATCACCCCTGTTATTATACAGACCATGACCGATCACCCATGTAATTATACAGACCATGACCGATCACCTCCTGTTATTATAAAGACAATGACCGATCACCCCCTGTTATTATACAGACAATGACCGATCACCCCCTGTTATTATACAGACAATGACCGATCACCCATGTTATTATACAGACCATGACCGATCACCCCCTACTATTATACAGACCATGACCGATCACATATGTTATTATACAGACCATGACCGATCACCCCTGTTATTATACAGACCATGACCGATCACCCATGTTATTATACAGACAATGACCGATCACCCCCTGTTATTATACAGACAATGACCGATCACCCATGTTATTATACAGACCATGACCGATCACCCATGTTATTATACAGACCATGACCGATCACCCATGTTATTATACAGACTATGACCGATCATCTCTGTTATTATACAGACAATGACCGATCACCCATGTTATTATACAGACCATGACCGATCACCTCCTGTTATTATACAGACCATGACCGGTCACCTCCTGTTATTATACAGACCATGACCGATCACCCCTGTTATTATACAGACCATGACCGATCACCCATGTAATTATACAGACCATGACCGATCACCTCCTGTTATTATACAGACAATGACCGATCACCCCCTGTTATTATACAGACAATGACCGATCACCCATGTTATTATACAGACAATGACCGATCACCCCCTACTATTATACAGACCATGACCGATCACATATGTTATTATACAGACCATGACCGATCACCCCTGTTATTATACAGACCATGACCGATCACCCATGTTATTATACAGACTATGACCGATCATCTCTGTTATTATACAGACAATGACCGATCACCCATGTTATTATACAGACCATGACCGATCACCTCCTGTTATTATACAGACCATGACCGGTCACCTCCTGTTATTATACAGACCATGACCGATCACCCCTGTTATTATACAGACCATGACCGATCACCCATGTAATTATACAGACCATGACCGATCACCTCCTGTTATTATAAAGACAATGACCGATCACCCCCTGTTATTATACAGACAATGACCGATCACCCCCTGTTATTATACAGACAATGACCGATCACCCCCTGTTATTATACAGACAATGACCGATCACCCATGTTATTATACAGACAATGACCGATCACCCCCTACTATTATACAGACCATGACCGATCACATATGTTATTATACAGACCATGACCGATCACCCCTGTTATTATACAGACCATGACCGATCACCCATGTTATTATACAGACAATGACCGATCACCCCCTGTTATTATACAGACAATGACCGATCACCCATGTTATGATACAGACCATGACCGATCACCCATGTTATTATACAGACCATGACCGATCACCCATGTTATTATACAGACCATGACCGATCATCCCTGTTATTATACAGACAATGACCGATCACCCATGTTATTATACAGACCATGACCGATCACCTCCTGTTATTATACAGACCATGACCGGTCACCTCCTGTTATTATACAGACCATGACCGATCACCCCTGTTATTATACAGACCATGACCGATCACCCATGTCATTATACAGACCATGACCGATCACCTCCTGTTATTATACAGACAATGACCGATCACCCCCTGTTATTATACAGACAATGACCGATCACCCATGTTATTATACAGACAATGACCGATCACCCCCTACTATTATACAGACCATGACCGATCACATATGTTATTATACAGACCATGACCGATCACCCCTGTTATTATACAGACCATGACCGATCACCCATGTTATTATACAGACAATGACCGATCACCCCCTGTTATTATACAGACCATGACCGATCACCCCCTGTTATTATACAGACAATGACCGATCACCCATGTTATGATACAGACAATGACCGATCACCCATGTTATTATACAGACAATGACCGATCACCTCCTGTTATTATACAGACAATGACCGATCACCCATGTTATTATACAGACCATGACCGATCACCTCCTGTTATTATACAGACCATGACGGTCACCCATGTTATTATACAGACCATGACGGTCACCCATGTTAGTATACAGACCATGACCGGTGACCCCTGTTATTATACCGACTATGACTGGTCACCCATGTTATTATACAGACCATGACGGTCACCCATGTTATTGTACAGACCATGACCGATCACCCATGTTATTATACAGACCATGACGGTCACCCATGTTATTATACAGACCATGACCGAACACCCCTGTTATTATACAGACCATGACCGATCACCCATGTTATTATACAGACCATGACCGATCACCTCCTGTTAGTATACGGACCATGACCGATCAACTCCTGTTATAATACAGACAATGACCGATCACCCATATTATTATACAGACCATGACCGATCACCCATGTTATTATACAGACCATGACCGATCATCTATGCTATGATATAAACCCACCGAAAGCAACGTATAAATTACATTAAGAAAACGTCGGTGTGTACGAAGTTATAAACGTGAATGTAGTGAAGGGTCGATATATTTCGTATGTCTGTAACCGCAACATTACCGTTATGGCAAGTCGGTTGTCCATGCGAAAGGAAAACCTATCTTGGTGCCTTTGAACATTCTCTATTACATGATCAATGATGATCATGCATTATTCATGTATCCTGAGAAATGTTTCGCAGGGGTTTACACTTAGTGTGCCAATGTTTCACGTTTATGACACGTCTCTCCACTAGAAACATTCACAAATGTGTAACCAGCTGAGCACCCCCAAAGCATGTGGCACAAAGGACACCCACTGCCGATCCCAAATATGCCATGTTAGCTTGACTCTTCAAACAAGGCATACATATACTTATAACTGCAGACTTAGCGTATTTGAATTTTCATTAATTATTTAAATATAAAGATTTTACACAATTATTGAGAAAAGGTTATCTATAACGCGATAAGGAACCACAAAATAGAGATACATGATATCACATTATTAAGCTTGGTACAGAATGTCATGTATAGAGGTGGTGTCGTGGGAAGATATGATCGAAGCATGATTGGAAGATAAATGGCCCGCAGTTTGTTTCTGAAGATCTCCGCTGGAAATGACATGCTATGCGTTGATGTCACAAACACATCAAATCACTAAGGAAATCGTCAGATCCATTACAACCATCCAGGGCATTGCCTCTACACAACAGTGGCTTCAGCTCTGAAAACCTCGAGTTTTTTCATCTGCCTCTTGTTGTTCTGTTTGAAATATTTATAATCGATAAAGGCGATTTTTTACGATTCATCCAAACCCATGCAGATTTAATTGTTATAAACAGATCATGCTCTGATAAAATCTTTCAATGTCTCAATCTCTTTTACAAGTGTGAATCAATAGCATGTGAACATAACTATAACGATTTTATCAATATATCACCACTTGTTCTGATTTAAATGCATTTGGAAACTCAAACATGGAAGATCAGCCGTTTATAAGCTTACTGAAAGACATATATCACAACACATGTCCTAGCGTAACAGCTACATAGTAAAGTCTGAACAGGGTCAGGTCATTTGAGGATAGGGTCAAGGAGAAACTAACAATCAGGTCATTTGAGGATAGGGTCAAGGAGAGACTAACAATCAGGTCATATGAGGATAGGGTCAAGGAGAGACTAACAATCAGGTCATTTGAGGATAGGGTCAAGGAGAGACTAACAATAAGGTCATTTGAGGATAGGGTCAAGGAGAAACTAACAATCAGGTCATATGAGGATAGGGTCAAGGAGAAACAAACAATCAGGTCATTTGAGGATAGGGTCAAGGAGAAACTAACAATCAGGTCATATGAGGACAGGGTCAATGGGAAACTAACAATTAGATCATATGAGGATAAGGCCGAGGAGAAACTAACAATCAGGTCATTTGAGGATAGGGTCAAGGAGAAACTAACAATCAGGTCATATGAGGATAGGGTCAAGGAGAAACTAACAATCAGGTCATTTGAGGATAGGGTCAAGGAGAAACAAACAATCAGGTCATATGAGGACAGGGTCAAGGAGAAACTAACAATCAGGTCATATGAGGACAGGGTCAAGGAGAAACTAACAATCAGGTCATTTGAGGATAGGGTCAAGGAGAGACTAACAATCAGGTCATATGAGGATAGGGTCAAGGAGAGACTAACAATCAGGTCATTTGAGGATAGGGTCAAGGAGAGACTAACAATAAGGTCATTTGAGGATAGGGTCAAGGAGAAACTAACAATCAGGTCATATGAGGATAGGGTCAAGGAGAAACAAACAATCAGGTCATTTGAGGATAGGGTCAAGGAGAAACTAACAATCAGGTCATATGAGGACAGGGTCAATGGGAAACTAACAATTAGATCATATGAGGATAAGGCCGAGGAGAAACTAACAATCAGGTCATTTGAGGATAGGGTCAAGGAGAAACTAACAATCAGGTCATATGAGGATAGGGTCAAGGAGAAACTAACAATCAGGTCATTTGAGGATAGGGTCAAGGAGAAACAAACAATCAGGTCATATGAGGACAGGGTCAAGGAGAAACTAACAATCAGGTCATATGAGGACAGGGTCAAGGAGAAACAAACAATCAGGTCATTTGAGGATAGGGTCAAGGAGAAACTAACAATCAGGTCATATGAGGACAGGGTCAAGGAGAAACTAACAATCAGGTCATATGAGGACAGGGTCAAGGAGAAACTAACAATCAGGTCATATGAGGATAGGGTCAATGGGAAACTAACAATCAGGTCATATGAGGATAGGGTCAAGGAGAAACTAACAATCAGGTCATATGAGGATAGGGTCAAGGAAAAAACTAACAATCAGGTCATATGAGGATAGGGTCAGGGAGAAACTAACAATCAGGTCATATGAGGATAGGGTCAATGGGAAACTAACAATTAGATCATATGAGGATAAGGCCGAGGAGAAACTAACAATCAGATCATATGAGGATAGGGTCAAGGAGAAACTAACAATCAGGTCATATGAGGATAGGGTCAAGGAGAAACTAACAATCAGGTCATATGAGGATAGGGTCAAGGAGAAACTAACAATTAGATCATATGAGGATAAGGCCGAGGAGACACCAACAATCAGGCCAATGTGATACCAAACAAATAGGAAGCCATATACACAACAAGAATGTATCCCAAATCAAGACACACTAAAGTAAACAGGCTATCTGAAATTAATCTGTTCGTACAACATTATGGCACAGGTATAAGTCATGGTAACTTAATGCGTTTGGTCACAATGACGCATTCATACAAATACGTGTTGTACTGATAATGTCAATCCCACTTTGGTAAGTACAGAGAGCTGGTGTGCTACAAGGGAAATTGATGGAGCATATAGACCTGGAACTACTATATCAGATTAATAAACAGGACACTTGTTTTCAATTAAAAAATAAGAACTTTTGCTTGTAACGTCGGATCAACTGCAGCAGTAAAAACAGTAAAAGTTAAACTAATACTCGTGAATTTTGATGACCATAACACCACTTACCCTCTAGATATGAAACAGATCAATAGGAGTGAGAGTTTAATACGAGGATCATTTTTGTTTACCGGTAATATACCGAATCAATTCCCATACTCGCGCAATACATGGTCCGTGATTGCGACATTCTAATGTTGTTGTTTTTTTTGTTGTTTTTTTTCGCTAGACAAATTGCACATTTGGTTTTGATCTTTATTGGACATGTCATCATATAAAATGTGTATATGGTGAATCAACTCCGTTGTCTTATCAGTATCACAGATGGGCGTTGTGGAGAACTTGTATAAACACTGTTCGTCACATGAGAACGCCTCTTGGAGTTCTACACTAGTTGATTATGTTTTCACGTGAACAGTTGACATTTCAAAGCAAATGCATCGATTGGAGGGGGAGAGCTACAATGTATTTAGTCTAAGACAAAGGTATTATAGTAGAAAAAGTGCAATGTAAAAATAGCTTATTCATCAATATCAAAATGACAAAAACACTGAAAAAGAGAAAAGAGGGAGAGTGATTTAAAGGACAGATAGGAAGAAAATTATTATAAAATGATTGGATACCTAAATGAGATATATATGAGCTGAAAGGGGAGAGGAGTATATAGATGAAAGTCGAGTGAAAAAAAAAATCAATCGTGTGCGTGTACGTTCAGATGTGAAGGAAAAACGGGTGAAGTTAAGTAGCTACTGTAGTTACCATCAAACCTGGGAAGGGTGGAGTGAAGTAGCTACTGTAGTTACCATAAAACCTGGGAAGGATGAAGTGAAGTAGCTACTGTAGTTATATGACAGATAAAAATAGTCTTAATTATGTTATGTAAACAAATATAATATATATACACACTGTATATAGATAACAGGATAAGGCTGTCCACTGTATAGGTAAAAGTGCCATGCTGGGCCCATAACCCCTGACTGAAGGGAAGGGTCTGTCCCCCATGGTGACCATATGGTACAGGAGACATCCTAAGCTAAAGAAAGTTTAAGAGGTTGTGTTTGTTTTATATTTAAAACAATAAGTAACTTAATAACTATTTTAATGTGGACTATAATATCCATACCATTAGATGCAGTAAGTGGTCTAGAATTTATACATTGTTTTATAATTCAATAGACAACATAGTTTAGAAGCTGGGTAGCTTTTACTGTAATGTACAGTAAATAGAAGTCTGTATTTCTAAGGTAATATTTATACTTAATAATGGTTTTATGTAATTTCTATATCAGTAGGAAATAGAAGAAGTCCTCTTTTAGATACAACTTTTATATTGATTGTAAATAGTGAAGTTTGTTTGCTATGACAAATGAAACTAGTGTAACAAATACAAACTAGTCCTGTCAAGCCATATCCAGAGATCCCTAGGGAGTCTATATTGGGTGTCCTCCGCGAGGGACGAGCTGAAACTATAAGGTAAGGGCTAAGAGCCCAAAATAAGGATTACAAAATAAGGGATTACAAAATAAGGGGAATCAAAATAGGAAGAATCTAGGATTCCAGAATCAGGAGAATGAATAAGAAAGGAAAGATTCCATTAGAAGGACTATATCACTTTTCTTGGATACTAAAATATTATATTCAGACTCTGGTTTAGAGTCGACAGTGAACAGTCAAGTTCCAAGTATGGATGATTGAGATATATGGGTGTGACTGAGAGCTGTTGGACAACTATGTACCTCAATATATGTATTCATGTTTGAAGTTAAAATAAAACATGAGGAATGGCAACCTTGGACTACTGTGATATTTTGTGACATCATCATGGAGAACAATTATTATATAAGTGTTATGGCCGAAAGCGACGCTCGGTCATAGTTACCATCAAACCTGGGAAGGGTAGAGTGAAGTAGCTACTGTAGTTACCATCAAACCTGGGAGGGATGGAGTGAAGTAGCTACTGTAGTTACCATAAAACCTGGGAAGGGTGGAGTGAAGTAGCTACTGTAGTTACCATCAAACCTGGGAAGGGTAGAGTGAAGTAGCTACTGAAGTTACCATCAAACCTGGGAAGGGTAGAGTGAAGTAGCTACTGTAGTTACCATCAAACCTGGGAAGGGTGGAGTGAAGTAGCTACTGTAGTTACCATCAAACCTGGGAAGGGTAGAGTGAAGTAGCTACTGTAGTTACCATCAAACCTGGGAAGAGTAGAGTGAAGTAGCTACTGTAGTTACCATCAAACCTGGGAAGGGTGGAGTGAAGTAGCTACTGTAGTTACCATCAAACCTGGGAAGGGTGGAGTGAAGTAGCTACTGTAGTTACCATCAAACCTGGGAAGGGTGGAGTGAAGTAGCTACTGTAGTTACCATCAAACCTGGGAAGGGTGGGTGAAGTAGCTACTGTAGTTACCATCAAACCTGGGAAGGGTGGGTGAAGTAGCTACTGTAGTTACCATCAAACCTGGGAAGGGTGGAGTGAAATAGCTACTGTAGTTACCATAAAACCTGGGAAGGATGGAGTGAAGTAGCCACTGTAGTTACCATCAAACCTGGGAAGGGTGGGTGAAGTAGCTACTGTAGTTACCATAAAACCTGGGAAGGGTGGAGTGAAGTAGCTACTGTAGTTACCATCAAACCTGGGAAGGGTAGACTGAAGTAGCTACTGTAGTTACCATCAAACCTGGGAAGGATGAAGTGAAGTAGCTACTGTAGTTACCATAAAACCTGGGAAGGGTAGAGTGAAATAGCTTCTGCAGTTACCGTCAAACCTGGGAAGGGTGGAGTGAAGTAGCTACTGTAGTTACCATAAAACCTGGGAAGGGTAGAGTGAAATAGCTTCTGCAGTTACCGTCAAACCTGGGAAGGGTGGAGTGAAGTAGCTACTGTAGTTACCATCAAACCTGGGAAGGGTGGAGTGAAGTAGCTACTGTAGTTACCATCAAACCTGGGAAGGGTGGAGTGAAGTAGCTACTGTAGTTACCATCAAACCTGGGAAGGGTGGGTGAAGTAGCCACTGTAGATACCATCAAACCTGGGAAAGGTAGAGTGAAGTAGCTACTGTAGTTACCATCAAACCTGGGAAAGGTAGAGTGAAGTAGCTACTGTAGATACCATCAAACCTGGGAAAGGTAGAGTGAAGTAGCTACTGTAGTTACCATCAAACCTGGGAAGGGTGGGTGAAGTAGCCACTGTAGATACCATCAAACCTGGGAAAGGTAGAGTGAAGTAGCTACTGTAGTTACCATCAAACCTGGGAAAGGTAGAGTGAAGTAGCTACTGAAGTCACCATCAAACATGGGAAGGATGAAGTTAAATAGCCACTATTATATACTATATACGGCTACCATCAAACCTAGGCAATATAGGTAGACCTTGATACAAAATCGATGTTGGTGAATATATGATCGACTTTCTGTGGAATTTCTGTTTTTGTTTTGTTTTTGTTTTAAATTTCCTGTTTCATATCCTGTGGTGTCTGACATTTAATGTTAACATTATACACAGCCTGATCAGAGATGTATCTATATGTCAATGATATGGACGTTTCTATTTGAATGTTACTGATTTTGATATAGGCCGTGCTACGATCAATATAACCATACTAGATGCCACACAGACTGATATTAGAGAGCGATACGCTGTCAGATTACATCGCTTTACTGTCAGTGCATAACCAAAAACTCATGAAAAAAATCTAAAATACTCTATACCAGGAAATATTCGTTGTAGTTCATTATTCTATTTCGTGACGAATACATTGATAACAAATAGTATAACTGTGCCTTATTGGGAAATTAACACTGTTGGACACTAGGCGAAAATTTCACTCAATAAAATATTGCTTTGTATTTCATAAAAAGTACGTTATTCATACATCAACGGAAACCTACCAAATAAACACAAACATTTGTCACGTGAATTTGTTAATCAGGTATTCTGATGAATCTGGAATAGAATTTTTAAAAAGTAATCTTGGTCTCTCAAACTCTTACAGTTTTTCGAATGATCTTCCATCAATCTTACTAACGATGCAAGCTTCGCTTAACTTCCATCGATCCCGTAGGAGCACTTGAGCATAAAGTGTCGTATTTATCACTTCTTCGTGAGCCATATCCAGGTATTTTATTGGTTCCGATGAAAATGGTTTCGGAACTGATCAATCAGAATCGTCGTTTTCTATGTTATTTGTCAAGTTGGCAAATAACCAGCCATCCCCAGTCATGGCACAGCCATCTTGGTGTATAGAATTTCTTTTTTTTCCGAGCGGAGCAGATACCCATTAACACAAAAAGAATTTTGATTGGTCGATAAAAATATGAATATTCATGTAAAACCGACGGATTAGGCCAGTGCTCCCATCCATTGGTCGAACGAGTGAAAAGTAGAGAAGATTCCGTGGGGTCCGACGATAATGCAAACCCTAATTATCAGATAAATCGTCGTAGTCGGCAGTTAATATAACAAATGTACATCTATTATAAAAAAAAAAGACATGTGCTCTGTAAAAGACTCTTGTCATTAAAAATGTATATCACACGTATGATAAAATTATTGTGGCATCCTCAATAAATATAGACAAGTGCCCTCCTCATCCCTCAGTTACCTTCCCGGCGTACACTACACAGAGGACCGGTAGCGAAACCATCTTGTGTAGGGAATTCTTTTCCAGTGTGTGCTCATCTTTATTACACATGTCATGTCATCGTGTAGATGGTTACTTCCGCAGAAGCAACACGTGGCAATAATGTCATTGTCACAAGCATATTGTACACTTTTCCCGAGGTCATTTTAAAAAGCAAAACTTACGATCACTTTACTTTGTTTTTCGATCAAAGGGTACATGAGGTTTTAGGCGTCTTAATTTAGAATGCGTACGTCACCGGATATAGAAGTAAACATGGCAACCCACTTCCGGTTCTATAAATATCAGCGGAGCGCAGCCCTGGCGGTTTGTTTGTTTGTTTGTTTGTTTGTTTATGTTTTACGGCCCATCGACAACTAGGGTCATTTAGGGCCAAACAATATTCTAACATGTTTTATTTTTAAAGTTAAAATCGGATAAAATTTGTCATTTTTAAAAGTATCCGTATCGTATATTTACATCATTATGATAAAAGGTGGTTAAAAATGGTAAAATATATATATGTACGAATAGATTATGTGAAATAATATGTACGAGTAGATTATGTGAACTTTGTTATAAATAGAACGTCAAAGACAGTAACGTAAAAGACATCAAAGTCTATAAAATAGATCGATTTCTTTCAAGTAGCTAAATATTGTTTTCGAATCCACGGAACTGAAAAGGGTTTTCATATCCGGGACTCGAAAGTATTTATCACGAATATGCTTCTATTAAAAAATGCTGCACTGTGAATTGAACATCACATGCATAACACACCGGTGGATCCTCTCGTTTCAAAAGGAACGAATGAGTAGGATATGTGTGCCCGGTACGGAGCCGAGAGAGGACTATTTCCTCTCTACGATCCTTCCGGTTTGGTTTTGATGTTTTAAGTTTTGGTTGTACTTTAAAAAGTTTGTTGCTCGTCTCGAGAGACCAGCGTTGCTGCCATTTACTCTGAATGGTAGAACTAATAAGAGGTTTGAAATCTGTATATGGTATTTTAATATTTGTTTGTTGCAGATTTAGAGCAAGTTTTGCTTGGCGGTCAACAAGTTCGTTGCCTTTAATTCCGACATGGCTCGGAATCCAAAGTAATGTTATTTTGCATTTTTTTAAGATACGAGATATTCGTAAAACAAGGTTTTGTATGAGTATGTTCTTTGGATCTCGTGATTGTAAATTCTGAAGGACGGATAGAGAGTCGGAACAAATGATTGCTTTTCTGATGCGTTGTTCTTCGATATGGTCGAGGGCCAAATCGATGGCACATGCTTCCGCAGAGAAGATAGAGGCACCATCTGGTAAGCGGATTGAAGAGCAATGGTGATCGGAATAGCATGCTGCGGAGACCTTTACTCCATCTTTTGAGCCATCAGTGTAGATCTGAACATGATCAGGAAAATCTGCAATGCACTCCCGAAAAGAAGATTTGTGCTCTTCGGGTAATACGCTCGACTTTGCCCTCTCATGTAGAGTAAGGTTAATATCAGGTGATTCGACAAGCCACGATGGTACATCAGTTACGGTGTACTCGCCTATGTTGTCTAAACTTATGTCAAGTTCCTGAAGAAAGTTAGAAATTCTAATGCCAAATGTTGGTAGGAGTTTTTGGTTTTGAGTAAATATGTTTTGGTATTGCGGATTGACAACAAGGTCAAAAGCTGGATTTTTCGGGTTGGATTTCAATTGGGCGGCATATTGAAGAGAAAGCTTTTTCCTTCTGTCATTTAAGGATTGTTCATTTGCCTCTACATAAAGGCTCTGCACAGGTGTTGTTCGAAAAGCACCAAGTACCAGACGTAATCCTTGGTTTTGGATAGGATCAAGCATCTGCAGGTAAGAATTTCGTGCCGATCCATAAACGATTGAGCCATAGTCGAGTTTTGATCGAATAAGCGTCCTATAAAGGCGCAGAAGCATTTCACGGTCTGCACCCCAGTCAGTATGGGATAGTACTCGTAAAATTTTCATTGCCTTTGAGCACTTATCTTTCAAGTATTTTATATGTGGAACAAAGGAGAGTTTCGAATCGAAAATTAGTCCGAGGAATTTAGTCTGCTCGACAACTGGAATTCTGGCGGAGAGAAGAGAACTAACGAAGGGAACCAGTCTGCAATAGGATATACTGTGTAACAGTGTCTGATGTAAACAAAAATCACCTGTCTTACAGGAAATATGGAAAGTGATGAGATCAAACTTCCTGAAAAATAACAAAAACCGAAGTACATGTAGTCCAAAAGGAGCCGTAACCAGGACAAAATTGGCATCCCAATATGGATCCATGGTGGAGGCGACCAAAAATCCAACTCGGAAGATGTTTTTTTAGGATGGGTGGGCTGAAGATCAGAAGTAAACTGTGCAGTCGTTTATCCGTGGGAAAGCTACACAATCTGTGGCAGTCGGCCGTTATCATGAACATTTTAGTACTAAATGTCTGGGGTTTGAAGACACGGCTAACAGAATCCTTTTAAAATCGTTATAATATGGGTATGCGCTCATTGCAGAGTTGTAGTGGTAAAGAGCATTTTGGCTGACAGGAAACTAATGCAAGGAAATCTTGAGAGCTACGAAGCCAGGATAAACAAAAACTAGAAATAATCATACATCATGAATGTCACATGGCTCAGGTGTAGAGCTAGCAAGAGAGGCGTTAAACATAATGACAGCCATGAAACTGAACACGGATCTCGTAATATCAGAATCAAAGGAAAGAGAACGGATAGAAAAAAAAAATGATTGTGTTTGGTATTCCTGGACAATGCGACCCAACCTGGATGGAAAGAAATAAATGAAAAGAAGTGGATATAATGAAGTAAATGTTGTGGAGAACTGGACATAATTACAATGCGTAAGGAGGAGAACTATCCAACAATGTTATACGAATAGGGAAAACTCCAGATCAGCCTGAAGCCAAACAAAAGGGAAGGGCAATTTTCATTGTACTGATATACATACATATACATTGTATAAAGTAATAGAACTATTCTAGGTACATGTACGTCCAGGCACGGCGTGATCTGACGTATGGGTATACTGTTGAAGGGGTACTTTTCTCTTACTATGTTCTCATAAAGAATTCTGTGATAGAATAATCTGCCACTCGTGTCATGATGCATAAAATGATCAAAGACGTTTAATGAATCACATATCACATCCCCGAAAGTCTTCTATAACCCCGCATTCTACGAAGAAGTACGGCAACTTAAATCTAACGCAGTGTAATGGTTGATTTTCTCTGGTACTCATAGACTTGCCTATGTCATTTTTGATGATGTGACTTTAAACTTAACCGGAAGTTCCAAGAAACTGAACAATTAGTTATATCCAACAATTAAATATATAACTTCCGTAGTGAGTAAATGTTACTGGCTAGAGAGATTGGTCTTTGTGGTAATCTTGTATATGAAGAAGATATATAAATGTACGTCAGAAAATCTACATGTGTAGCACACGTGCATTCGTGACATTTGGCAGGTGTTGATGAACATGGTTCTGTCTATAACTGTCACCCGCGTTGTTGTTATTGATAATGATATATGACATCCGAATATATGCAAGAGGATGTTATTCAATCGTAACGTGCTGCTATTGTAATGCTAGTGTGTTCGTGTGTCACAGTATAATTATAGTGTATACAGTAAATCCAAAGTATAAGCCCGTCTGGACAACACTCGCCATATATATATTATACATAACAGTGCAATCTCATATTATTAACCAAGTAGATATCACCGTAAGTTGTTTCTATGTTGTAGTTGACAGAATAAAACGGAAGCTGAAACGTAACACGTGTTCGACATGATCTCAAGTGAAATATTTACACCAACACATAACTAAAATCAACAAAAACAAAAAACAAAAAACACTGTTATTGAACTATTAAATGAACAAGAAAGTCAAACCTAGATAAATATATTTCTGGGATTAACAAAAGTGTGCATGTGTATGGAATTGATATTTTATAGAGAATATTCACAAAACGGCGTGTAATGTACAGAGATTCAAATTAATGGTTTAATGTACACTAACATCAAGAAGATTAACTATTACATAACCACGTTTCCTCCGTGGGGAGGAATCACGCTCAAATGTAGGAAGTCTGCAGCTAATTCAACCTAATTGGGATAAAATAGTAAAAGTGGCATTTTAAAATGGCAAAAATAAGGAAATACGAAACATGTATTCGAGTATCTGCTGAATCAAATACAAAATGTAGTCATCTCTGATGGATGGTATTTCAATATTGCTTTGAAATAAATCAATGAAATATATAAATAGACACTAAAGTAGGAAAACCAATGGTATAAGCGCACCATTACCCTTCATTTTTCAATAGTATTTAATTGTGTGTTGTACGGTTTATCGTCGTTAAAATATGTGCTATGACATGCTATAGAGTTTTGTCAAAATATGAGTAATTTGCATCATTACATAATGAATAACATCTATATAAACATGAATGATATAATATTTCATGTTCTTGTACAATTATCTAATATCATAAATGTTCCAAATCAATTGTGATAAGGGGTTCCGATTATCCAGACTGGCCCTTTGAATCTCCACACTTGTGGCCGTCAGCATCACTGACTTCCCTTATAGATTTCCATACGTAGTCCCTAACACCATTGTCTTCATTTCTAGATATCCATACTCCGGGCCCCTAACATCAGTGTCTTCATTTCTAGATATCCATACTCCGGGCCCCTAACATCAGTGTCTTCATTTCTAGATATCCATACTCCGAGCCCCAACATCAGTGTCTTCATTTCTAGATCCCCATACTCCGGGCCCCTAACACCATTGACTTCATTTCCAGATCTCTATACTCCTGACCAATGGTATCTCTGACTTCCCCGCTGGATCTCCATACTCCAGACTCTAAGCAGAAGTGATTTCACTTCCGTATCTCCGTACTACTGGTACCTAGCATCACAACTAACCTAACCCTAACCCTAACCCTAACCTTCTAGATATCCATACTCCTGGACCCAAACATCACTGACTTCCCTTCTAGTTCTACATACACCTGAACTCTAACACCACTGACTTCCATTCTAGGTCTCCATATTTCTGGCCCTTATCTAGATCTCCATAATCCTGGACCCTAACATCACTGACTTCCATTCTAGAACTCCATAATCCTAGACCCTCACATCACTAACTTTCATTCTAGATTTCCGTACTCTAAATCTTATTTACATCAATTCACTTACAATTATGTTATGTATGTATTATTATATTTATATATTAAATAGAGGCAACTCCTATTAGTAAAGTTCTCATAAATATTAATCTATAAGATCAAGTTGGTGTAACCCACCCTAAAAATATGTATCTATTTGGTGAAATTGGGTTTTGATCCCTAACAGTGGATGGCTATTGTGTTACACAAATGGACTTTAAGGCCTGTGTCTGTTGGGGGAATAAATTCAATCTGACCAAATAGATGCACTCAGCAATCAAAAAATAACATCCAAAATCATTTTAGAGGTTCACCTCATTTTTGTATAATAAACCTTTTTCTTCACATTGAGGAGTTGCCTCCCCTTTTGTTGCATCATTGTTAATCTTAATTCATGTGTGTATATGTGTTTATGTTTGTTTGCCACCTATTATATAAGGAGAGGACTAATATAGGCAATGCCTGCTGTCTAATCCTATTGACAAAATTACATCTTATGTCAATAAAATACGTTGAAATCTCCATACTCCTGGCCCCTATCCGGACATCCATACTCCTGGTCCCTATCCGGACATCAATACTCCTGGTCCCTATCCGGATCTCCATAATCCTGGCCCCTATCCAGATCTCCATAATCCTGGCCCCTATCCAGATCTCCATACTCCTGGCCCCTATCCAGATCTCCATACTCCTGGCCCCTATCCAGATCTCCATACTCCTGACCCCTATCCAAAGCTCTATACTCCTAGCCCCTCTCCGGACATCCATACTCCTGGTCCCTATCCGGACATCCATACTCCTGGTCCCTATCCGGACATCCATAATCCTGGCCCCTATACGGACATCCATAAGCCTGGCCCCTATCCGGACATCCAAACTCCTGGCCCCTATCCAGATCTCCATACTCCTGGCCCCTATCCAGATCTCCATACTCCTGGCCCCTATCCAGATCTCCATACTCCTGACCCCTATACGGACATCCATAATCCTGGCCCCTATACGGACATCCATAATCCTAGCCCCTATCCGGACATCCAAACTCCTGGCCCCTATCCAGATCTCCATACTCCTGGCCCCTATCCAGATCTCCATACTCCTGACCCCTATCCAGATCTCCATACTCCTGGCCCCTATCCGGATCCCCATACTCCTGACCCCTATCCGGATATCCATACTCCTGGCCCCTATCCAGATCTCCATACTCCTGGCCCCTATCCAGATCTCCATACTCCTGGTCCCTATCCATATCTCCATACTCCTGACCCCTATCCAGATCTCCATAATCCTGGCCCCTATCCGGACATCCATACTCCTGGAACCTATCCAGATCTCCATACTCCTGGCACCTATCCAGATCTCCATACTCCTGGTCCCTATCCGGACATCCATACTCCTGACCCCTATCCAGATCTCCATAATCCTGGCCCCTATCCAGATCTCCATGCTCCTGCCCCCTATCAAGATCTCCTTACTCCTGGCCCCTATCCAGATCTCCATACTCCTGGCCTCTATCCAGATCTCCATACTCCTGGCCCCTATCCAGAGCTCCATACTCCTAGCCCCTATCCGGACATCCATACTCCTGGCCCCTATCCAGATCTCCATATTCCTGGCCCCTATCCAGATCTCCATACTCCTGGCCCCTATCCAGATCTCCATACTCCTGCCCCCTATCCTGATCTCCATACTCCTGATCCATATCCATATCTCCATACTCCTGACCCCTATCCGGACATCCATACTCCTGGCCCCTATCCAGATCTCCATACTCCTGGCCCCTATCCGGACATCCATACTCCTGGCCCCTATCCGGACATCCATACTCCTGGCCCCTATCCAGATCTCCATACTCCTGGCCCCTATCAGGACATCCATAATCCTGGCCCCTATCCAGATCTTCATACTCCTGCCCCCTATCCAGATCTCCATACTCCTGGCCCCTATCCAGATCTCCATACTCCTGCCCCTATCCAGATCTCCATACTCCTGCCCCTATCCAGATCATCATACTCCTGGCCCTTATCCAGATCTCCATACTCCTGGCCCCTATCCAGATCTCCATACTCCTGGCCCCTATCCGGACATCCATACTCCTGGCCCCTATCCAGATCTCCATACTCCTGGCCCCTATCCGGACATCCATACTCCTGGCCCCTATCCAGATCTCCATACTCCTGGCCCTATCCAGATCTCCATAATCCTGGCCCCTATCCAGATCTCCATACTCCTGCCCCCTATCCAGATCTCCATACTCCTGCCCTCTATCCAGATCTCCATATTCCTGCCCCCTATCCAGATCTCCATACTCCTGGACTCTAACAGTATGGACTTCCCTTCTAGGTCTCCATACTCCTGGACCCTATATCCAGACATCCATAATCCTGAACCCCAACAGATTTTTCTACTTGATTTTTCAGTCCCTGCCCTAGCATCACTGATGAGTTTTAGAATTAAGTAACAGCTGAATAATTCAGTCGTATGATCCATATATGTACCCATTACTATATTGACATTTTAGGTACTCGTCGCTTGTATGTCGTTTGTACACATGTATAACATATGCAATGGAAAGTTGCCCCAGTATTGCCTTGTCGTTACTTTGAGACATTCAGACTAAGTTTGCTATTTTTCAATAGTTAAACAGCCTGTTAAACTATCAGCAAGCCTTCCGAGATATAAAGCTGATCAAGAGCATTATTGATCACCGAGGTAATCCGTTCTTAATATAATGGGATATTGTTTTAACAATTCTGAACAATATGTTATCAGGAGGATGACGGATATATTCGTCAAGATATGTATTTTAATTTGTGATTTACATCAATGCATAATTAATCAAAACATCTATACATGATGTATATGTAGGGACTTCTAGTTTATTTCCCTGGTTTGGTTTGATACACTTGCCTATCCTTCCTCTCTAGGAGTGATCCCCCCCCCCCCCCCCCCCCCCTTTTTGTGATTTTTAAAATATTGAATTTAGACATAAATCATAGCATAATCTTATTCATTATTTCCAAAATCTAATAAGTTCAGAAGAAAAAGTAGCTTTTAATGTGGCGTGTAAAGGTATTGAATTATTTCTACATTTGAACACCCAATCTTTCTCGTGAAAAGTCGACAGGAATGATTCGATATCCTGAAAATATTTGATTAAATAATGCTACATTCTGGAGCCATTTACTGTTTTAATTATTTTCTTAATGCTATTTATAACTTACCTTCTTTTCATCTTACATATGTAGTTACAACTACACCAGCATGAACAAGTTAGAAAAAAGATGTATAATAAGCGTGATGTTTCCATTGTCAATTTTCCTTTTCTAGATAGTAACATCCCTGCTTCCCCTACCTAGGATGTCTGTATATCCCAGTTGATTCGATATTCAAAGGTTTGTTCCATTCATCACAAATTTAACGACAGATGTCGATTCCTAACTGAGGGTGAAATATTCTATTCCCGTAAACGACGTCGGACGTCAGACGTAACCGGTGTTTGTACCACCCTAATTTTCATTTAGAGTTTGTAATATAACAACTTTTGCCTAGATAAGAAGTCAGCCTTTTCGGAACACCTTGTCTTATTCTCCTTGTAAGTTATGGGTTTCCGTGCAAATCTATAATTTTGTTCATAATTTGCCCTCGGCTTATTGATTTTGAGATGGAATTATGTTTTCGTTATTCTTTGTAGCTTTTATAAATGTCACGCCACATCATCTTGTCAAAATAAAATGTATTAATAATACAAAAGCATTCACTTCTTTCTAACAATGCACATTACGTAGTTAATTATCTTCAGCATTCCTACTAAATAATTGGTCTCGGATCTATTGTTTTTACGGAATGGACAATAACCTGGATATTTAATCTCACACCAGGATTAGTATTTCCAACTGTGAGACGATAATAGCCTAATCAGAGAGTCATTACAGCTAATATTACTCGGTACCGTGTTTTAACAATAATCTTCATCTGTAGCAGGGAGTCGTAACCATAAGCTAGCACATAATTGGCATAAATGTTACTCTTCATAGCTGTATAGAAATTCTATTTATAGAAAGTGTTGCATTAGAATCTAGTTATGTATGATCAAATGTGTCACAGGTGGCAGTGACATGTTTAATTTCCTCATGCTCAGTGGCAGTTTACACCATATAAGACCCCATTGAATCAGTCCTTATATAGATAATTTGCTTAGTCTACCGCTATTCCTATTTCACTAAATGTAAAAATATAACAAAGCGCCATCGCGGATTCACACTCATTTTTCGCACAATGTATTCCTACGCACCAGACTGACCAAAGTGTAAACTCCATTTTGTTGATAAGGCCAAATATAGAACACAAACGCGAAATATAAATATTACAGTTTATTGTGTTTGTAGAAACAGCCATACTTGGTTTGCTAAAGCAATACATGTCCCCGACCAAACAACCCTGACACTACTACTTATCCAACATATCATGATCCTAAATAAGAGTATGGGGTTTCGAGAAAATCCCTCAAAGGAGACCACTAGAGCGCTGATTTTTCTGAAAAAAATGTGTCGATGACCTTGACATTGATTAACAAACTTTCAAATTTGCCCGAGATATTATGGCCCCTTTTAACTGTGTGAAGTTTGACCAAAATCCTTCAAGGATTGAAGACGCTACAGCGGTGATGAGGATTTTCTACAAAATAGTAATTGTGACCTTGACCTTGATCCAACAACCCTGAAACTCAAACTTATTTGATAGCTTATCGTCCTTTGTATGTGTTTCTAATTTGATCAAAATCACTCAAGGAATGATGATGCTAGAGCGCTAAAATTATTTTCAAAAATTAGTAACATTGACCTTGACCTCAATGACCAAGATATCATGGTCAGTTAGAATTGTCTGATGTTTGTTTTAAACCCCCCCCCCCCCCCCCCCCCCCCCCCCCCCCCACCCCACCACCCAAGGAATAAGGTCGCCAAAATGTGATTTTCTAAAAATAGTAATGGTATCTTGACTTTGACCCAACAGCAATAGCATGGTCCTTTATCATCGTGTGAAATGAGCGCTGCAAATTCTCTGACTACTTATACGTAGATTTTATTACACAAATTCCAAAACTGGTACAATTGTTTATTTCATAATTATAATGAGTTCATCCCCGTCCGTTCTCGAAGCTTTAACAGCATTTAAGACCATGCATTTTAAAAATGGTTCATCAAGAAAGAGGTGTTTATACATCACACAACAATAGAAGTCATTTTCTTGATATCAACTAAATTACAGCAGGCACCAGTTTCGCAAACTTTTTGTTAACTTTAGCAGTTCTTTAACTAAAGTTTTGTTAATATGAAAGAAGTGTCAGTGTTGCATTTGGTTTTTTTTTAACGTCCTATTAACAGCCAGGGTCATTTAAGGACGTGCCAGTTTTTAGAGGTGGAGGAAAGCCGGATTACCCGGAGAAAAACCACTGACCTACGGTCAGTACCTGGCAACTGCCCCACGTAGGTTTCGAACTCGCAACCCAGAGGTGGAGGGCTAGTGTTAAAGTGTCGGGACACCTTAACCACTCGGCCACCGCGGCCCCTCTATCAGTGTTAGTTTAAACAGTATTTTATTCAAAATATGGCAGTGACAAAATAATACAAAAATCAACAAAAAGGATTCAGTACATAATAATAAAATAAAGTAAATAAATCGTGCCCTAAAATCGTTTCGCCTTACAGATAAATTGTTGGACAGAGTCAAAAATATTTAAGTTATATTGATCTGGCATATCAGGATTTCCATACAGCAGCAGATTTAAATTATTCCCAGGTGGAAGATTAGTAAAACATTGTAGTCTTAATTGTTCGAAGTTAGGACAAAAGAGGAGAAAGTGTTCAGTAGTTTCATCAGAACGGTTACAAGAACACATGGGACTTTCAGCTAAGTTACGTATCAGTGTTGAAATTAAACAAATCAAATACATATGTTATAATGTAATCCTACATAATTTTTTTCCCCTTCTTTTCTTTATGCTATTAAATGTTTGATTGCTTTATTTACATGTTTCGATAGAATACTAAACAGAGTGCTGTAAATAGTTCTGTTGACGGTAGTATATTAATCGTTCCTGCATACAAATATTTCATTATTAAGTATACCATGTATAAGGACTCCCCGTGCCATAGCACCAAATAAGGATCAAAATTCTTAACACGCATAAAAGGCACAGTAATTCGGAGATCATCCTAACATGTCAATTTAATAGTATGCTCACAGTATTTGCAACAGCAAAAAAATGAAGCTACATACTTGACAGGGCTCTTTTGTCCCCATCACTCTTCAATGACAAAGGATACGAAATTCGGATAGCTGAAATACGGACGTAATGTAATATCAAATTTTGATGACAATGAAAATAATGCATTCTTTATTAATTGGTGTTTTACTACGGAAGCAAAGTTTGGATCCCAGCGAGTATGATAGTAGCAAAACGTCAGGGAAAATGAGGAGTCCCTATTGTGAGACACTGGTCTGTGTTTTCACAAACAAGTCGAGATAAAATCAGTCTTTTGTTCAGAGATTATTGATTACTGTAAGTGCTGCCATTTTGTCTCCAAGTTTATCTTGACTAGATCGAGAAGAGGGGAGGTTGCTGGAGTTGTGAGTAGGCATACGTATGGAAACGTTTTAGGGCCTCTACTTGTTGTGATATATGTCACTTTCTCGACATAATTTATGTCGATTTGTTCACTTCTAACAAGACATGTCGTCATTGAGATGTCGACATGTTAAAATAACATCACAATTTGTCGTAATATTTAAGTCGCGAAACAAAAATATCAAGATGCATCAAGTCGATTTAGTTATGATGTCGATATATGAAAGTCGACTTTTTCGTAACAACACAACTTACCGTCGTATTTAAGTCGTATAAACAAATTAAAATGTTGAAATGTGTTGCGACTTGTCGTGAAAACTAAATTACGTCGATATCACGAACATCGACTTGATGCTTTAGATCGCCTTTTTCGGTGTTCGGATCATTTTTTGCTGTTGATGAAGAAGGCTGGCTGGCTGGCTGGCTGGCTGGCTATATTTAAAATACAGATATATCTGTTTAAACACAAAGTAGATATCTTTAAATATTCAAATACAGATATCTCTAATTTATTTAAAGATATCTTTATTTCAATAAGAGATATCTGCATTCCATTGAAAATAAAGATATCTTAAATTCAAATACAGATATCTCTGATTTAAATACATATATCTCTAATTTGAATACAGATATCTCTAATTCAATTAAAGCTATCTCAATTTCAAATACAGATATATCTAATTGTTGTAGAAATACCGATTTTTCTATTTGAATTAAAGATATATTTATTTTCAGTAGAAATTGAGATATCTGTATTTAACTTACATTTAACATACAGTGAAACCTCGTTAACTCGAAGTCGATGGGACCGTGATACAACTTCGAGTTATCGAGTATTCGAGTAAAGTGTAGCTGAATTTATAGCATTTAGTTAGTTGGGACCAAAAACCACTTCGAATTATCCAGGGTTTTTTGAGATAAGTGAGTTCGAGTTAACAAAGTTCGACTGTATCTTTAATGATCGAGATATCTTTATATAAATTACAGATATCTCTGATTAAATAAAGATATATCTAATTAAATAGAGATATCTTCATTTTAATACGCAAAAAGAGGCCCAAGGGCCTTAACGGTCATCTGACTATCGATCATGGGTAAATATATATCAGAGTCCGCAGAATATTTACCAATGGAATTTGGTCCCTCCCCATGGGGGTAACGTGAAACTCCAAGGTAATGTAATTCCTAATTTCTGTAAAGGACCTTATAATGCTTTCATCTATGAAGAGTATTTCATTCTACCTTATCTAGAAGTTAAGAGGACGTTTTTAGAAATTTTGGCCAATTTGACCCTTTTTGGCCCCTCCCCCTCAGGCCCCAGGGGGTTGGGGACCATATAATTCACAAATTTGGTAGACCTTCAGACATAGAAGCTACCTGACAAATTTCATTGAATTTGGTTTAGCAATTTTGGAGTGAAGATGAAAATGTAAATTGTTTACGACGGACGACGACGGACAAAAGGCAATCGCAATATGTCATCTAACCCTTCGTGACCCAAATTAAAACCCAAACAGCTTGCCATAGATAACTGGCGATTTTCAGAGGACTACTGTATTTGATGGATCACTACGGGAAAAGAGGCAGCACAAACTGTACATTGATTAACCTGGATCCAGAGTTTCCTACATGATAGGACACAAAGGGTATATGGAACACCGTTTTAACACAAATTCAATAATTTGAAGATATCTTCAATTCATTAAAGAAATCTTAAAATGGCAAAACGTATTTAAAGATATCTTTAATTCAATTAAGGGGTCAGTACTGGGTCCGTAGCTCTTCGTCGTCTTCATAAACCACTTGCCCGAGTGTGTGCAGTCGAGTGTGCGGTTATTTAAGCAATTAATATTGTAGAAAATGTTGTTATATGGCCTTACATTTGTATGACACCCATTGATATTGATGACAAACTAAATAAAGTCCGTTAGGGCTTTAAATGTAAGTTTAATTTGTCAGCAATTGAAATGTGTGTCATAGGACCATAACAACATTTGCTAAAATATTCATTACTTATATTACATTTGAATACAGTTATATGATTTATTTATTGGAAACAATTAGGTCATTTTGTTGTAAGATCAATTCAGTATGGATTTAGTCATCAAAATTTATCAGTAACACAGAAGCAATTAAGGAATTATAACATGTTTACCAAAGGGAGATAAGCCAAGACAGTATTTGAATAATTGGAGACCAATCTCACTTCTGAATACAATCTATAAAATTGCTTCAGGCGCTTTTGCTAATAGAATAAAAGCTGTTTTAGATTAACTTATTAGTTCTGACCAAACTGATTTTATTTCTTGTAGACACATAGGGAAAAATACTAGGATTATAACCGACATTATGCACTATACAGAAGAAAATAATATTCTGGGTATGATACTTCCTATTGATTTTGAAAAGGCTTTGGATACTGTAAGTTGGAATTTTATCGAGAGAGTCCTTACATTTTTCAATTTTGGAAATGACATCAGAAAATAGATACACAATTTTCAAAAAGGGTCAAGCTCGTCAGTAAATCAGGGGTAGGGGGTGTGGTGGATTTGTCACCATTTTTAAATATTAAGCGTGGATGTCGACAAGGGGACCCAATATCCCCATAGCTATTTATGTTATGTGACGAAATACTTGCCATTATAATAAAAATATAAAAGGAATTAATATGGATGCCACTCCAATACTATTGTCCCAATACGCAGACGACACTTCAGTAATACTTGATGGATCTAGACACTGTTTGAGAGAGACACTTAATGAGTTAAAAGAATATGCTAATATTTCAGGATTGAAAATAAATAAAAGTAAAACTAATGTGATTTGAATTGGTAATAAGAAATATAGTGAAGAGGAATTTTGTCCTGAATGGTATTTACATTGGGGAAGCAGACAGTTTACAATGATTGTACAAAAGACACACATGATTGTAAGCACCTTGAAAAATTTTAATCAGGTATTGATTTTCATGTCGATTTACACAGAGTTGTTAAAATGAATTTTGACAAAAAGTTAGTGAAACTGAAAGCTTTATTGAACATCTGGAACAGAAGAAAACTTACACCTTTTGGTAAATTACATATAATTAAGTAACTTTTAATATCTCAATTTAATTATCTTTTTACAGCTTTACCCAATCCCGACACATCATTTATCCGAAGATTTAATACTGAACTCTATATTTTTTTTAGGAGTAGCAAAGTAGACAAGGTGAAAAGGTGACCATGTATCACCACGCGTCAATGGGGGACTTTGATTATTTCCCCAGTACGTTGGTTGGGAGGTACATCAGGATGTGGTTATTTACTTTGGGGGTATTAGCCTGGTAGGCATATAAACCACACCCTTCTGAAACCTCTCTGTTGGTGACCACGTGGTGATATTGAGTCTTTTAGATTGAACTGCAGACACTGTCACTTTTCTCTATAATGTTTATTTACACATAATTTTTACAATACAACAATTCCTGTTAGGCGCTGGCCCATACTTATACTGGGTAATTCCTTGGGTACGCGCCTCACAACTTCTTGGCTCACTCTGGTGTTTCCAACTCACATACTCTCTCTCTCCGAGTGTCTATCTCTAAGTCTCTTCTTTATTTTATAATTCAAACATTCCTTATATAATTCCTAATTATTTACATTCTGACATATATCATTTGATTGGTCGATTTACCTAAATTGTGGGGGAAGTCTACATATTAAGCTGTTGACCAATTAGTATGACCGACCACTGTTTATACTACCACTGGACAATTATATACAAAGACCCTAATTAACTAAATATGTCCAGACCTGTTTTGTATCTAGATAAACTGGTTTACTTATAATATTTGTTGTGCAAGGTATTTAACAGAAACAATTGTCACTGGTTTTTAGCCTAATCTTGTTTATATAACTTATTGAAACATCTCACAGACTACATAATTATTAAAGTACAATGCCATGTCTAAAGACTGGATTATCCCCGGGGCAAACATTCTTAAATTCTGATAGTTTCTCTATACTTGAAAGACCTAAATAATAAACAATACTCTAAAATTAAAATTAACACTAAACTGTTATCATATATGAAAACTATCATTTTTATACCATGATACATTCCTCCCTGTTAGTTATTAAAAAACTATGCCGAAGGCGGATTAAAAATGGTAGATATACAGTCTATTATTATGGGATTAAAACTAACTTGGATCAGGAGGTTGTACTCTAAAACAAGCAAGTGGAATTGTTTACTAAGAAATACCATTGATAAAATACCATTGATACAGGACTTTTGGCTAACTGGGGTCCAGAATACATCAAAGAATGTTAAAGGAAGTGTAAAAATAGTTTTTGGAAAGATGTATGCAAAGCTTGGAGATATCTTAAAGATCACGAAAACCTTTTAACTAGTAAGAATGCTTCCATACTGAAAACTCCTATTTGGTTTAATGAAAATATAAAAGTAAATAGAAAACGGTATTTTACAGGAACTGGTACAGTAAGGGCGCAAGTTTAATTAATGACCTGTTTATATTACCAATTTCAAGAATTTAAAGAAAAAATATGACATCAATACCAACTTTCTTATATTCCATGGTATAATAAGTTCTGTGAAAAATTACATTGCACATAAGGAATTAGATAACAAACTTCCATCTTATTCGATAATACCCCCTAACCTTGAAATTTTGTATAACAAGAGACTCAAAAGATTTCTATAATAGACTTTCTTTAAATAACTGTGTTTCTACTGGGAAAAGAAAATGGAATAACATATTTCAATTTGATGAGCAAACTTGGAAAATTATTTATCTGACTCCTTTTATTGTCACTAAAAGTTCAAAATAACACTGGCTTCAATATAGAATAAACCAGCATATATTAACTACCAACTCATATTTATTCAAAATTGGATTATCTGATCATCCGCAATGTTTCTTTTGCAAAACAGAACAAGAAACAATAGTGCATTTACTGTGGGAGTGAAAGGAAGTGCAGACATTTTTTGAGGAGTTTGTGTTTCTGTTAGATTCTTTATTTATACCATTTACTATCAATAAAGAAACTTTCATCTTTGGTATGAGAAACAACAAAAATGTGTATTTTAAAACTGATAATTTTATTTTACCCCTGATAAAGCAGTATATTTACTCAGCAAGATGTTTACAACAAGCCTTCTCAATACCCGTTCTAAAATCTATAATCAAAGACAACTACAGAATTCAGAAATATGGATGCACAAGTAAAGGTAATGAAAGCCTAGTGCTTAGTATAATTTAATGATAACTGGAAAAAATGCCATGAGGGCTGTTTTAAATAAAAATCTCCAAGAAGTTCACAAAATTGATATAATTTTAAGAATTACTTGTCATGACTAGAAATTAAGCATTGGCCACGGATTGTTGACATTAACAGTTCAGGCTTTTGTAAATACGAGTTATTAACTAATGAAATGTCAATTGCACTTTTTTCTCAGGGGCTCTTTCCCAAATTAGCTGACAAAAACCCTGCTGCAACCGATTCCCACATCTCTTTAGTCGCAGGATGTGGGAAAGTTAAAAGAGGTTTTTTTTTAAAATGTTTTTTAACTTTGTGGATGTGAGGGTTTCATGGGTTAATATAGAGAGATGTGCATAGTAACCCTCACGTTGTGTGCATTTTACTGCTGCTTGTGGCAGGAGGTTCCATTGTATTATTGGATGAAAGAATGAACATTTATATGTGTCCTTTGTTTGAAGTGATAGGTTTGAGTGTGAGTGAGTGTGTGAGTCTGGTTCCTGGGTTAGTTGGTATTAGTGTGGAGTACAATTCTGTAGAGTAGTATGAGACAGGTTTGCATGCGTCTTGCTTGTAGTGCTGGGTACTGTAGTGTATGTAAAATGTCAGAGACTAAACTAGTGTTGTGGTATCTGATTTGTACGTATCATGCTGCTCCGCGTTGTGTTTTAGCTCACCTGGTCCGGCCGTCCGTCAACAATTTCTTCAAATGACTTCTTCTTCATAACCGCTGATCATAATCTAACCAAATTTGACTGGAAACATCCATATGAGATAGGAATTCAAAATTGTACAAATGGTGGGGCTACCCCCCGGGGCCTGATGGGCGGAGCCTAAAGGGATCAATTGTCTATAATGATATAAACGACTTCCTCTGTGAAAGTAAGCAATGGATCTGACTCATATTTGGCTGGTAGCATCCTTATGGGTTGGCAATTCATAATTGTACAAATGGTGGGGCTGACCTCCCTGAGTGGTCTGAAGCGCGGGGTCAAAAGGGGTCACTTAACCTATAATAATATACAGCAGTACTATTGTAGCAGATCTTTCCAATATTTACTGAAATATCCAGGTGAGCGATACAGGCCCTGTGGGCCTCTTGTTTCCATTTGTTGTGTTTCAATTTAGTGCGTGGGTCCCAGATGGAGGCACAGTACTCCAGTTTGGGTCTTTCTATGGCTTTGAATGCATGTTTATCTATGTGTGCTGAATTTATGTTTCAGTTGCGTTTAAGAAAACCTAGTGACCTGTTCGCGTTACATGTAATGTTATTGATAGGCTTGTGTTTTGCAGTGTAATGCCTAGATATCTGCTGGAGTCAACTGACTGTAGAATGGGATTGTAAAGTGTGTATTGGTGGGTTATCTTGTTATGTTTGGGTGTGATGTACATTACATTTGTCTGGGTGAAAAGACATGAGTAAGTCAGACTCCCATTTTTTGCTACTGTGCGGTCGTGTTGTAGTTTGAAATTGTCGTTTGCAAGTGATGCATGTGAAATATATGGATCTGTAATTTACATAGTACTTATTATAAAAATTACAACATCGGATTTCGGTATAATTGAAGTTTAACATGTCAATCAAATTTAGCACCACTGAGGAGTCCTAAGTGTATGGTGCGGTTAAACTTACTTGGGTATTTTACCCGGATTTTACCTACATTTGTATGGCGAGTGTCGTCGATGAAGCAGAGAACGCTTACTCTTCTGGAACACCTGGTTCTATTCTCCTTGTACCTTTCAGGAGTCTCCATGCATGTCTAGATTTTTGTTGATGTTTTGCCCTTGTTTAATCGATGTTGAGTTTGAATTATGATTATGTTGAGATGATGGTATTTCTTATTATTTGCAAGACTTTTAATAACGGACGATGAATGGCTTCTTTTTTCGTTTATGCAACTTTTGTTCCTATTTTGTTTTGTAACTCCTAGTCTATTGCAACAAGAGCATATTTAACTAAAAATTTCGATCAATCATGGTTTGCAACGAATGGTGTTTCAATTTCTTAATTTGAGCCGACTCTCATACAATGCACTTAACATCCACGCTGCACAACAAATTGTCTTCCCAAATGTTATTTCAACAAGACTTTGGAGATATGATGCAGTCGTTTGTTAGTGACCAGAAAGAACTAAACCTACAGTGATCAACTGCTGGCAGAAGATGCAGAACAATCATCCTGATAACTATGAAAGCCAAAACAAGTGGTTGTTTGCTTACCACTGTAAACGTCAAACCATAGAATGATCTTTAAAGAAGGCTGGATATCACATGACTGTGATAAAGGCGGGTAAAGTAGAGTATACGGTAAAAGTAGATCATAGTTTTTCGAGTTTAGAATTAGGGTTTAGGATTGATCAATTTAAAGGTTGGGGTTAAGGTTAAGGAGTTTGTGTTGAAGGTTAGGTTAGGGAATAATAATCAATATGCTACCATCACCAGTGACATTTGTCAGCTAAGATTACAATGTCGGTATTTCATATTATTTATTGCAGAATAAAAACCTCTGTGAAAATAATGCAAAGAAACATTAAAGAAAGTTGAACCCCAATCATCGCACCTCCATCTCAACAGCTTCAATTAGTCCACGAAATGAAACTGGGAATGGTGTCCACAATGACTTACAGCTGGACTGGATTTTCCGAGGTTATCGTCATCTCTAAAAAGAGTTGCACAGATGAGAATCTCACAATCTTTTTGTTGTGGTAGAAGCCATGTTTTGATGTGATATTAGGTTGACAAAATAGTACTTTATGCACCAGTCAACCTTAAAGGCCGAAATCTGTTTAGGTACTGATGTCAAAATTGCAAAAATGCAAACGTTCCAAGTAAGTTGGCAAATATTATTCATTATCGACACAGTCACAATATCATACCTGAAACTCAAAATCGGTCAAACGAGGGCAAACCATATTGTAAAATGTAAAATATTCATTAGCTCACTTGCCCTTATGCCATGGTGCGGTGTCCGTCGTCCGTCCGTCCGTCCGGCGTCAACTTTTTCCATTTAAACGACTTCTTCTCATTAACTAAAAGGCCTAGACACCTCATATTGGTCCAGTAGCAAGCTTGGATGGAGGGCTACAAAGTTTGTTCAAATGAATGACCTTGACACTCATTCAAGGTCACATGGGTCAAATAGGCTAAACTCTTCAAACGACTTCTTCTCATGAACCAAGAGGCCTAGTGACCTGATATTGGGCCAGTAGCAAGCTGGGATGGACCGCTACCAAGTTTGTTCAAATGAATGACATTGACCTTCATTCAAGGTCACAGGGATCAAATAGTCTAAAATCTTCAAACGACTTCTTCTCATGAACCAAAATGCCCAGAGACTTGATATTAGGCCAGTAGCAAGCTTGGATGTAGGGCTACAAAGTTTGCTCAAATGAATGGCCCTGACTTTTATTCAAAGTCTTTAAAGTGGTTTAACTCACACTATGTTCATAAGTTAGCAGGTGAGCGATTCGGGCACATTGTTACTTATTTTGCTGGTAACTATAATAATCCCCCAATAAACAAGAAATTGAATAAAAGACTTGGACGCTTGTTAATTCTAAGATAAAGCAGTATATATATATTCTCTAGCATATACTGTATGTATTATAAATAAACAAAGCAAAACCTGCTTAATGTAGACGATATATAGAGGATCTCAAATGGGTTTTCATTTCGTATTCGATTTTATGAAACGACTCTTGAAGTTACTTATTGTTTTGCGAGCCTGTGGCGAGCAAAAATAATAACTTCGAGACGAGTTTCATAAAATTGAATATGAAATGAAAGCTCATTTGAGATATTTTTTATCGCATAACTTAATAGGTTTCTCTTTTGATAGATGAAAGTCCAAATCGTGTTGGAATAGGCAGATATTTCTATTCCGCCATCTTCATTTCATAACATCGCGTAATTGTTTCCAATGTCACGTCATTGTTCTTGACAGCACGTCATTGACTCTGTCACAACGTCACAAAGGTTCATATGTAACTAGTTACAAATACGAAAAATATTAAACGGGCGAATTCACTGGATAACAGCCAAGTTGTGGGATAATATGAATTATCCAATATATCGAATGCAGAGATGAAATCAGCAATTAAAACATGTACCGCAAGTAAGTAGTAATTTTTTGGATATATACATGATAAATGATCTTCTGTTTGGATAATTCTTCCCCGTTAAGAAGATTCACACAAAAAGTTGCCCAAACAAACTTTTTCATATAATTCACCCCTATTTTCACATTTGAATGGCAGACATCTTCAAAAATATCGAAAGTAGTTTTGTCATCTTATTTTATAAACTTTACATTTTAATGGTCTGAAAGTGCTTCCTGGATATTTAAGGATTAGCTTGAATATATTTTTATGTTATGGAGATGTAACACAAAAATCAGAGTAAGCGGTTTATGAAAAAGAGTACACTCTGATTTTTGTATTACAGCTTCATAACATAAAAATATGTTCAATTTAATCCTTAGAATTTAATTTACTACACGAAATTCTGTGAAAATTCCAATTTGTTCAGCGGATATATTTTTAAAGAAATCACTGCGCCATATTGTATCAGCCAATGAAAAACGACGTTACAAATGGTGACGTCATTTTTACGTAATGAGATGACAATCTCTCCCAGGGTTCCTTGCGCTATGCCCCATTCACCTCTGTCAACGTCTCACAAAGTACGCCAAATCGCGACGTTATGTATTGTTATGTGCATTATGACGTCACATAACACAGCGGCCGGCGTATGCAAATCGTGACAATTGGCTCACAAATACCCGTCCGCGATATAAAATCCATAACGTTTATGTAAATATTCTAACGGTCTGGTTATTTTCACGAACAATTAGAAATATTTTATAAATGAACCAAACAGAAAGAAGTTAAGAAATGCTTTAAAAATATTATCAATGGTCTGAAATACGTTTTACAAGAATCTTGAAATTCTGGTGAGACGTTGACAGAGGTGAATGTAGCAGAGCGCAATGCACCCTGGGAGAGATTGATGAGATGATAACGTTATTTTTTCAGTCAAAAGAAATGCTTGTTGCAAGGAAAATTGAATTTTATATATACAAAGTTTAATATGATTGAAGGCAAAGCCTTGGAAGAGCGCAGTTACATATGTAATCTTTTAAACTAATTAAAACAGCGTTACTCGGATTAGCATTCGTACTGTCAACTGCAGAACTGATCAAACTGATTGCCTGTATCGAAATTCTCTGGAAATAGTAGCGTCATCTTTGACGTAGACTGGATTACCTGCCTTAGTACCAATTCTCTCCGCTAGGCTGCGCTCATTAATACTAATTTTCGGAGCGAAGCCTAGCGGAGAGAAGAAAAACTACGGCAGGCAATCCAGTCTATCTTTGACGTTGTATTTAATGACGTCACTCATGGCAACAAACAGCGTTATCTCGTATGCGTTTTTGTTTCCGACGCAATTTCAATGCGAAAATAAAAAACAAAAGCAAATTAGTCATACTTTCTTTTTTTTTAATTTAAAGCAAAAGAAATGTGGCTAAAATATTTCCATACTCCAATTAAGTTTTTTTAAAAGATAGCAACTTCCGGTGACTTTGGTTTAAGGTTATTTCATCATTAGACTGGATTGCCTGCCGTATTTTTTCTACTCTCCGCTAGGCTTCGCTCCAAAAATACAACTACGCGAAATTCTTTGAAATTAGTATTAATGAGCGCAGTCTAGCGGAGAAAATTGGTACTAATGCAGGTAATCCAGTCTATTTCACCATGAAATACTACTTCCGGTTTTGGACCATTAGACCATCTTTGTCCGTATGTATGGAAAGGGAGGCAACTCTTTTTAGAGGTACCACTTATCAGTCATAGACAGAGCTCCGCTCGCGGCCCTTCGAGCTGCGCTCTTATAAAACTTGGTTTAGTACCCTTACCTCACCATGCTTTAAATTCATTATCAGCGTTATAGATACATAACCTTGCAAATAGTTGTAGATAACTTCTCATAAGGGCCGTTCAAGTAGCACTTAATTCCAGGTACCTACTTTCTAAACACAACTTTAAAGAGCTTTTTTGTTACTGAGAAGACGTCGTTTGAACGAAAAGTGTTCGTGCAGCGGACGACGACGGACAGAGCAAGATGGCTACATGTATCTGTCATCCTGAACCTCCGAGTCAGATGACCTTAGTGATAGGTATCAATGTATCATGAAAAAGAAACAAACAATGTTTCCATACAACGTCTATCAATTATTTAATCACGCATACTAAGAAATTGATAATTAATCACATGTAAGTAATCTAACAATCAAAACATTAACACTTAAAGCTATCTAATGAAGTAGAGATTCGAATGCATTATATCTTTTTTTATCTATATGCATCAAAATAAGATCCACACTCAAATCCTGAAAGGTTAGCATGTAGATTGTTCCAATATTATGAACGTAATCATTCTTTATTGAGGTCCATTAAATTGGTCAAACATCTGTATCAAAGCAATCAAGAACTCATCAGCATCCCTTAGTGTTTGAATACGAGGAATTTCGTCTCTAGCCATTCCAGTTGCAAGTTCAAGAATTTGCAGCAACTCATCTTTACAACCTCGAGACGGATATTCTGTTGTGTATTCACTTGCGATTTCGTCTATGGTCTCCAAATTACAAGGAAGTGGATGAGAGCAATCAGAAGTTTCGTAGATATCAGGTTGATGGTAAAGTACATCTGGGATTCCGTGAGGTATTCGGAGTTGTCGTTGGGCTCTGATTCGGTGAGAGTTCCAGTTCAAGACGAATATATCCAATTGTTCTTGAATGATGGGTAAATAACAAAATGGTATGCATTCAATATGCAGAGGATTTGTTGTATCCAACATGCCGCTATCTCTCATGTCTTGGAATTTATTTCTCCAAAAGTCAGTGAATGTAGTTCTTAAGGTACCCCATAAACGTTCAATTCGTTGGTTACCGCTTGATCTGGCTGTAATGTAACTTCTAATGCCGTCCATTTCATCACCGTGATGCATTCGGAGACTCGTTTGCAAGTCCTTTACTAATACATTCTCGGTACCAGCATCTCCTCTTACAATGTGCGGAACCCTTCCCAGCGTGATGATGAACTTAAGATATAAGTTTGCAATTAATTTTGGATTGTTATTAGAAAATCCAGCTTTTAACCACAATATCTTTCTTGAGAATCCATCTATAGCTCCATGAATAGCAACACCAAACGGTTTAAGCTTATCATATCCATCGATGTGTACGAGGTAGTTAGGACCTTTGCTATAATATAATCTCCGTCTTAAGCAACGTCTTGATCTCAGATACACTCCTTCTACGTCCATGATGCTTAAACATGCTCTTACTGTGTTCTGAGTTACTCTTATCCCATGGACAACATTTAGTAATCTCCACATTGCTTTGTAACCTAAATTGCAAAAACCATCTCGGTGCATATCAATAATTTTCTGTATTATTATTTGTAATGGAACTTCACATGCGTGTCTCCTTAATCCAAGTCTTAATTTCATTCTTTTCAGTGTTGACGTACTTATGAGAACTCCATGAACAAACAAAAGAAAACCGCATATTTCGCGTGAATTATACAAAAGTCCGAAGTAGTATCTGACTAGGTCTTCAACTTGTGCATTATCGCCTGGGTATGGAATAACAGCCTCTGACCGCATTAAACAACACAGAAATATCAGGTACTGAAAATAGAACCACATTATTTTGATATATATAAGCACCTTTATAAGCTTAGTACACATACAGCTATAAATAATGCACGATATACACAAAGAAAACCTCATTTTAAGTTATGGAGATAAGCCTCAAACTGTGTAATATGTGTGAGAATGAACAGTATCCGTCAGGGCCGAGATTTGTTCATTCTCACACATATTTCACAGTTTGAGGCTTATTTCTAACTTAAAACATAGCCATCCTTTGTGTTAATATAGAACACATATACGTTTAATTTAAACCAGAAATGCAGCCTTTTGTTTATTAACTTTCTAAAACAATGCAAACTCTAGAGCAACATACTAGTAATATATGCAGGTGCATTTTGTGCAAGTTAACAAGTTTTGTTCTCATTCAATTTTCCCCTATTTTGCTTTGAAATACAGAAAATGTGACCTTTTGTTTGTTGCTTAATGCGAATACAAGGGGATTATGACGATATTACCTTTTACTTTGTTATATGTTACTGTTTTATATTAGAGTCACATATAAGACGGTAAAAGGTAACATTTAGAACAGTTACAGGAAAATAATTTTGCATATGTAGATATTTCTTTCTTTTTTTTTAACAAATCAAGAATTTATCGATCTTCAATATAAATAGACAAACAAAAACAATAAAGCTTAGTTATAGTAATTCACTCATATTGTTTTCATCAAATACATTGTATTTTCATTACGTTCATGATAATAAAATCCTTGGCAAACTATGTAAATTACTTGTATCATGCATATACTTATTTGTACTGCATTAACAGTGTTGAACCTACCTTTGATAATTCCATCTTTATTATCAGCGTCGCCAACATCCAGCTATACACTCATGCATGGACATCACCAATGATGACTGTACACGAAGGAAGTTACCAAGTGATTTCACAACAAGACAACATCATGATGTCGACTTCTTTATGTTTCAAAGACAAGTCAATTTGATCATGTCGACATGGTGTTATAACTTTTGTTATACGGGCGACTTTATTAAGTCGTCTTTATGTCTAGATCGGTACAAGTCGATTTTGCACTAAGTCGTCTGTCGACTTTCGAAACAATTATCGCGATGGTTCATCTCGACATTCTGTGTTCTTTACTGCCAAGTCGAACAAAACATATCGCCAAGTCATGATAAATGCTCGTCATGTCGTTTTATTTAAGTCAATTTAAGTAAGTTTTATCACACCAAAAGAAGGTCCAAATACGTTTCCATACATACGAGATAGCTATAACCCCATTAACTAACATTGAAGGCCTGCTCTAATTCTACGTTCTAAAATTGATTTTCTCTTATTCATTTAACCAAAGCAATTGAAACGCCTAACATTCAATGAAATTAAAGAGACAAACAGACAAATATTTTTAACTGTTTAATTAGATTTCTTAAATTACTTTCTAGAAAAATGTATTCCGTTTCTCTGTGCATTTTTCATTGTGTTTCTTTATTTCATTGAAGACTTTTCTTCATCAAACAGAGGAAAATCATTAGCCAGTCCTGCAGCAGCCAAGTCTCGAATACAAGTATTGTACATTATATATTATGTATGTCAGACCTACGTGTGTTTATACATCAATATTAGCTTCTGTTTGATATATTTATGCATCACAGGATACACAACAAGACGTCAGTAGCACAACCACTGTGGCCTTGATGTTTCAAAACATGTTTCCGCTATCCAGTATTACGACTACAGAAATACGTAGATGTACAAGAACATTACAGTACTGTTGTGATGTTGCTTCAATACAATATGAATTAAATAATTAAGATCGACGCTGGAAATGGAATACCAAGTAAGACAGATAGTATGAAATAAGTAAGACAGATAATGCTGACAGAAAACTAAGTTGTCAATACAAGGCAAGACGGTGCGTAAATACCATCCAAACCTGGAGGTAAATATCAGACAAATAGGACATAAATACCATCCAAACCTGGAGATAAATATCAGACAAATAGGACATAAATACCATCCAAACCTGGAGGTAAATATCAGACAAATAGGACATAAATACCATCCAAACCTGGAGGTAAATATCAGACAAATAGGACATAAATACCATCCAAACCTGGAGGTAAATATCAGACAAATAGGACATAAATACCATCCAAAACCTGGAGGTAAATATCAGACAAATAGGACATCAATACCATCCAAACCTGGAGACAAATATCAGACAAATAGGACATAAATACCATCCAAACCTGGAGATAAATATCAGACAAATAGGACATAAATACCATCCAAACCTGGAGATAAATATCAGACAAATAGGACATAAATACCATCCAAACCTGGAGATAAATATCAGACAAATAGGACATCAGTACCATCCAAACCTGGAGGTAAATACCAAGTAAGACAGACAGTATGAAATAACTAAAGCTGATAATGCGGACAGAAAACTAAGTTGTCAATACAAGGCAATACCATCCAAACCTTGAGATATATACCAGACAAATAGTACGTAAATACCATACGAACCCAGTAGACAAATTGACTGGTGAAAGAAAAATCGAGGAAATGTAAAATGGAAGAAAACCAACAAATCCTATCGAAAATATCAAAGCACGCTAAACAGTAAATGAAACTTGTTAACAACTTATTTCATTTCTATAAATATCACACTGAGAAGCTAATGATTACAAAGGAAATTGTATGGCATAAAGAATGATATTTTGGATTGTTACGAACAGGTCTGGAAATGAATACTGATACAAGAACATGGTGTAGAATAGTACCGATACTCGGAGAGCCTGGCTAGACTCACTACAAGATAAACTCCTGGTCCTAACACGCCAACGAAGCCATCAATTGTACAGGCTTGTACGTATTCAAATCAAATTACGTTTCTTGCAGACGCGTTCAACAATGTGGGAGATAAACGACACGAGAACCTATATTTACAATTGCTGTCCACAGTGAATGTTACGCATGAGGAAATATTTCCATTTCCTTTCAGCCATTTTCATCATATCAACTATAGCTTTGTGACAATTTAAAAACATGCAGTTATATAACACAATATGTGAAGGCGAATTTTTCTTTAACTTTCTTGGATAGTGTTGGTCCTACTATCTTTATAAGTCTCGTTCTAAATTAGTCCGTTATTTCCGGTTTATACGCCCTACTGTTCTGGTCGCTTGCCCAAACCTTGTCTCTCGCACTTTTGTCGTAGCCAGGTTTCAGGGCTTTTTCTGGGGGCTTTTTGGGGTCGTTAATGGACCCCATTTCCAATTGAATTATTTCATTTTTAAGCGAAATTCCTAAAATTTGCAGTTTATTCCAGAAAAAGTCTTTCCCGGTTCACAAATTTTCTTCCCAAAATGAAACAAAAAGGCCAGTGAGAAAAAGCCCTGGGCTTAATAAGGTTTTGTAGGCCAACTCCCGGGTCACGAAACATATAACCAGTATTTTATTACTATGTTGATTCTCTGTCTACAAGGCCATTTTGGCTTTTTAATTATGGGGTCACATCCCAGTTATGGTATACTTATAGTCTTAAGCGGCCATTAGCGCTGGCACTTTACACGAGCCCATAATCGTTTTGAATTTTACGACCATTTTGGACTGTACTTATCTACCGACTAATTGAACCTCGCCTTAGGCTTAGTGTCACAAAAATTCTTTTAATCAATCACAAAAGAGCAGAATGTTAAATGTGCATCTATTTGCAGTCTATGTGACCATAAGAGCAGAATGTTAAATGTACATCAAAACAAAACAACATATCATTAAAAGAAAAAAAAACCAGAACATTAAAACAGAAACCGCAGAACATTAAAATAGAAACAGCAGAACATTCAAACATAACAACAAAACATTTTAACAAAAAACAACAGAACATTAAAACAGGCACAGCAGAATATGAAAGCAGAAACAGTAAGATATTAAAACAAAAAACAGCAGAACAGTAAAAAAACCAAAAAAACAACAGAATATTAAAACAAAACACAACAGAATATTAAAACAGAAAGATCAGAGCACTAATACGAAAAAACAGCAGATCATCACAGCAAAAACAACAGAACAATTAAACAGAAAAAGCAGAACATTAAAACCAAAACAACAGAACATTAAAACAGAAACATCAGAGCATTAAAAAGAACACACACAAAAACAAAAACAGATCACCAAAGCAAAAACAGCAGAACATTAAAATAAAAAATGCATACCATTAATTAAAACAGAAACAGCAGAACATTATAACAAAAATAAACAGAGCATTAAAACAGAAACAACAGAACATCAAAACAAAACATTAGAACATTAAAACAGAAACTGCAGAACATTTAAACTGAAACAGAACACTAAACAGAACCAGAAGAACATTAAATCCATTGATAGAGAAGCTACAAATCATCGTAAATGCTGTCAGCGATGATCATTTCCAAAGTGTGACACTCTTCATAGTGTCTACTCTCAATGAGGGAAGTATCTAGGTCACCAACCGTGAAAGGCAGTGTCACGAATTTGTTTTATGCTGATTGGAGGAAGAATTGACTGACTGCTTTCGCCGTATCTTTGGTGTTTTTAAAAGCATAGCAGTAAGCTAGGTACGTGAAGTCTAATTATTAACATAACGTATCCGGAAGTTAGTGACGCGAACAGACGCCGAATTGTAACATAAAAATTAACGGTCACGAAATGTTAGCAAGCAGGAATTAGGATGAGGTTTGTGGAGCAATAACTGTCAAGTGAAATAGGGTTTTATCTAATTTAGATTTTTTAGGTAAATTGACTTCCATTCGTAGCATACATCTATTGTAAATGCATGTAGTATATATTGATATCGGTGTATACATAGGATATATCTTTACTAATGTATATTATATAACAGTATATTTACATTTTGGTGGCAAAGCCACGATATAAACTAAATAAAAGATTTGCAGTCTATGTGACCAAAATTGACACCCAAAACGTGACATCAATCCATGCCGCGCATGAAGATATTCACCCACCGGAACTACTTGTAACTAACGTAAACAATCATGGCTCTATGAAAAAAAGCCCAGGACTACGTCGTTTTTTTATGTTAATTAAAAAGTATCAAAAATATTTTATACAATATTGTTACACAAATAATAAAAAGAATTGAACAGACTGTGTTTTTTTCCGTATTATTTCAACGCTAGCGCGAACAATATGACGTTTGTTTGCAAAGCTCTGGCATCTATATCGACCATAGACACACAAAAAGACAGTTTAACCTTAAATACATGTAATTATTGTAAATGTTGTATTTTGTTTCCGTTGTGCAATGTATTACATTGTAACTGATGTACAATTTGCATCATTGTGGGTTCATAATTGTCTGACATAAAGAAATACAGACCATCTCTATTTTCATTTTACCCTTTTGAAAATCAGGAAGAGATTTACAATGAATCGAGCCAGAATTTAAAACTAAGATTAAAGTTCTCTGTAACACCAGTTCCATTACCTCAGCTGATCATGGCCTGGAGAGCATTACACAAGCCATAGAACTTGAACATGTCGCCATTGAAATCACATTTGTAGTCAATTACAAAAAAAATAGAAGAGAAAATACAGAAAACAAATCCAAATCATCTGAATTTGTCAGAACATCTTTCAACAGTGGGTACTATTACGTGTTCATGACCTTTCATGGTTGTTTCCTCTCTGTTTCTGTATTATGCTAGCCGAGCCGTGTCAACAGAATAACTTTTATTTTGACATTAGTATAATTTTGCTAGAAACACATCGTAGTAACACGATGACTTACATGAAACATTAAACAGGCGTACACAATATATTTATTTGAGTGTTGTGTGTGTGAACCCTTGAGCACTTTCCTAATTTCCTTGGCGTGACATATAATCGGCAATTTTACTAATTAGCAGTGTCTCGATACAGACAGCCTACGTGTGTTTGGAGTTTAAGTATTGTAAACGTTGAATACTGGCAAGTGTGGATCCTAAGCCTTCGGCACACCGTGTTGGATTAGAAACATATATCTAGAGCATTGAGCGAACCCTATTGCCTTTTAAGGCTTGGATGTCTTTTGACATAATCTTTTTGGTTGTGACGAATGTGAGATCTTTCTGGACCTTGTAAGGCCTGAAGACTTAGCTATGCTAGCTATGCAAAATATGACGTCTGAAACATTTCACATGACCTGCAATGATGTCTATCAGAATTTCTTGGTTGTAGAGTAGATGAAGTCCGAAGTGTTTGAAAACCTGATGGTTATAAAACAATGAGGTCTGTAGCGTTAGACGAATGTGAAGTACTAGTATACAAGGTCTGAAGCTTTTCACGGAACATGATGGTTATTGGATATAGGTGTCGGTGACATTTGATGTGAATCATGTTCATGTTGGCTGTGATGTACATGAGGTTCGGGGCGTGAGGCAGTTTATGTTGGCTGTGCTGTACATCATGAGGTCTAGGACGTGTGTTATATTAGTTCATGTTAGGTTAATGTACATGAGGTCTGGGGCGTGTGGCGGTCCCTATTGGCTGTGATGTACACGAGGTCGTGTGACGGTCCCTATTGGATGTGATGTACATTAGGTCGTGTGACGGTCCCTATTGGCTGTGATGTACATGAGGTCGTGTGACAGACTCTATTGGCTGTGGTGTACATGATGTCGTGTGACGGTCCCTATTGGCTGTGATGTACATGAGATCGTGTGACGGTCCCTATTGGCTGTGATGTACATGAGGTCGTGTGACGGTCCCTATTGGCTGTGATGTACATGAGGTCGTGTGACAGACTCTATTGGCTGTGATGTACATGAGGTCGTGTGACGGTCCCTATTGGCTGTGATGTACACGAGGTCGTGTGACGGTCCCTATTGGCTGTGATATACATGAGGTCGTGTGACAGACTCTATTGGCTGTGATATACATGAGGTCGTGTGACGGTCCCTATTGGCTGTGATGTACATGAGGTCGTGTGACAGACTCTATTGGCTGTGATGTACATGAGGTCGTGTGACGGACCCTATTGGCTGTGATGTACATGAGGTCTGGGGCGTGTGACAGACTCTATTGGCTGTGATGTACATGAGGTCGTGTGACAGACTCTATTGGCTGTGATATACATGAGGTCGTGTGACAGACTCTATTGGCTGTGATATACATGAGGTCGTGTGACAGACTCTACTGGCTGTGATGTACATGAGGTCGTGTGACAGACTCTATTGGCTGTGATGTACATGAGGTCGTGTGACGGTCCCTATTGGCTGTGATGTACATGAGATCGTGTGACGGTCCCCATTGGCTGTGATGTACATTAGGTCGTGTGACGGTCCCTATTGGCTGTGATGTACATTAGGTCGTGTGACAGACTCTATTGGCTGTGATGTACATTAGGTCGTGTGACGGTCCCTATTGGCTGTGATGTACATTAGGTCGTGTGACAGACTCTATTGGCTGTGATGTACATTAGGTCGTGTGACGGTCCCCATTGGCTGTGATGTACATTAGGTCGTGTGACGGTCCCTATTGGATGTGATGTACATGAGGTCGTGTGACGGTCCCTATTGGATGTGATGTACATGAGGTCGTGTGGCGGTCCCTATTGGATGTGATGTACATGAGATCGTGTGACGGTCCCCATTGGCTGTGATGTACATTAGGTCGTGTGACGGTCCCCATTGGCTGTGATGTACATTAGGTCGTGTGGCGGTCCCTATTGGCTGTGGTGTACACGAGGTCGTGTGACGGTCCCTATTGGATGTGATGTACATGAGGTCGTGCGACGGTCCCTATTGGCTGTGATGTACATGAGGTCGTGTGACAGACCATGGTGGTTGTGAGGAATGATAAAAATGAAGCGTTTGAATTTAGAACCTGTTACCGACATTTGACAAACCGTATCGACTGCGAAGTCTAAAAGGATTACATGACTGTCCTAGAAGATTTTAACAGATCCGATCTCTTGATTTTCTTGAAAAAATAAAAATACAGCTCAGTATGTAAATTAAAATAGGAAAATAGGATCTTAAAATAATATCTCGACCAGACTAAACCAAACTATCGCTTCAGTTGATGATTCACTTAATCAGGCTACGTTTCTAAGAGAAATAAAAAGAAGCGACAACTCCCTCTAGACAGGCACCATTATGAACAAGCTAACCAGTACCTCTAGACAGGCACCATTATGAACAAGCTAACCAGACCTTAGATCCATATTGTATTGGCTGAAATGAGGTCATTAGACGGGACGTCTCTGTGTTGTTATTCATAGGCCACATGAGGCTTGGCTGGCGAACCTGACTAGTCAAGACAGGGCATCAAAAGATTTCCTGTTCCAACTGGAAAACATTCCTGGTGTATGTGTTTAGCGTCTGAGGAAAGCATCGATCATGTAAATGAACTTTGTTGACGAAAATAAGACAGTTATAGGACATAGGAACTCCAATTTGACATAAAACAGCTACTTTATACACGGTGTCTAACATCCTTTCACTGCCCCCCCCCCCCCCCCCCCCCTGCCCCCCCCCCCCCCCCACCACCACCACACACACACACACACACACATAAAACAAAACATATACTCGATCTACTCTGTGATAGTTTTCTGTAAAGGTGTGTATGTGTTTTCTTTTTTGTTTTTTGTTTTCGTTCAGTTTTTCACGGTATTTTCGCAGGCCTTAAGCAAAATTGATATTTTCCGTAACTTTATTACGGATAACACTTTTTTATATACACTATCTTTTCTTCGATTTTCTTTTCTCCTAAAAATAGTGATAAAAACCTCTTGAAAATAACGACCTTCACAGCTGTAGGAGTCTGTCTGTCGACACTAAGACATTACGCGGTTCCGCAAAACTCATAGTCTCTGAACGACAGCATTACTTCCGTTAAAGACGATGCTAAGATCCTGATATTTTCGCTCATCTTACTACGAGTACGGAAATTATGCAAGAACTGGCATTACATCGTTGTATAATTAATAACAAAATGATATCAAGCATTGTTTCTCAACGATCGATTGGCTGACCGTTGTTTCTGTACAGACATTTTTTCACAGTGTGTTGGAACATTCTCAATTATCCACAAGAGACACGCTATTTACACAGGCGCTTGCATAGAAAATATGACTTTCAATTTTTTTTTTGATATGACAGTGGTATGTGTAATCTGTTAAGCTGAACCTTCAGCTTAACAGATTACACATACCACTGTCATATCAAAAAAAAAATTGAAAGTCATATTTTCTTTGCAAGCGCCTGTGGTTATTTATAAGTTAAGAAATCTCGGTGCATGAAAAACAGTATTCGCTTCGTGAATACCGTTATAGATGAATCGCTCGACTCCGTGTGGTCGCTCATGTCAGAGTAGCCATTAAAGGATGCGCAAACATACAGTACCTTCGAATGTCTGGACGATTGAAGCTCAAGAGCATTATGACTATTACATAGTCCAGAAAAAAACAGTATTGATTAAAAGTCTGAAAATATGACTTACGAGAACTGTGACTTGTGGAAGTATGACAGTGGGATGGGCGGGGATTATGAAGTGTGATTAAGCAGCATGACTGAACGTAGGACTGGTAGAAGGGCTGAATGTGCGAACTGAACCGGAAGTCTGAAAGTAGGATTGTTGGAAGGTCTGAAAGTGTGACTTAACGGGAAGTCTGAAAGGAGGACTAGTTGAAGATCTGAAAGTATGAATTTGCCGGAAGTCTGGAAGCAGGCTAGTAGAAGGTCTAAAACTAAGACTTGTGGAAGGTGTGAATAAGTGAATTTGCCGGATGTCTGAAAGTGTAAACTAGCCAGATGTCTGAAAGTAGGATTGTTGGAAGGTCTGAAAGTGTGACTTTACCGGAAGTCTTAAAGGAGGACTGGTGGAGTTTGAAAGTGTGAATTGGCCAAAAGTCTGAAAGTAGGACTGGTAGAAGATCTGAAAGCAGGACTGGTAGAAGGTCTAAAAGTATGACTTGGCTGGGAGTCTGAAAGTAAGACTAGTGGAAGGTCTGAAAATGTGAATTGACCGGAAGTCTAAAAGGAGGACTGGTGGAGTTTGAAAGTGTGAATTGGCCAAAAGTCTGAAAGTAGGACTGGTTGAAGATCTGAAAGCAGGACTGGTAGAAGGTCTAAAAATATGACTTGGCTGGGAGTCTGAAAGTAAGACTAGTGGAAGGTCTGAAAATGTGAATTTCCCGGAAGTCTCAAAGAGGGACTGTTGGAGTTTGAAAGTGTGAATGGGCCAAAAGTCTGAAAGTAAGACTGGTTGAAGATCTGAAAGTGTGATTTGGCCGGAAGTCTGATAGTATGAATTTGCCGGAAGTCTGAAAGCAGGACTGGTGGAAGGTTCGGAAGTGTGAATGGGATTGAAACCCGACTGGTAGAAGGTCTGAAAGTGTAATTGGCAGGAAGTCGAAAATCGTGATCAACAGAAAGTCGGAAAACGTGATGAAGAAAATTTGAACGTAAGACAGAAATCTCTTCAGATAACATTACGGATGATTTACGGAAAGTCAGTACATATAAAGCTTACAGACAACAAATGTATGATGCCACTATTTTCCCTATTAATAGTTTTCTTTCCAGCAATTTTTATTTCACGTAAAATGTGTAATAAAATAAAACATCAAACCAAACGAGAACAGAGGCAAAGGAATTATAGAAAAGTATCAAATCTATATCTCTTCTGACGAATACTCCATATCTAGCCAATGTCCAAATGTAAAAAACGACATCTGTATAAGAATATAGGGGTACAGTTAATTGTGTTGAGCATGCTTCTGGAATGTCGATGAATTTAGACAACATCAGCCTTGCATGCAACTGTCTGTAATATTGAATTGTTCTAGTATTACGATGTATAGCACAATGGGTTGTGCCAAGGACAAGATTGTGCTATCCTGCGTGACGCTATATGAAAAAGAGAGGAGACGATCTCTAACAGGAAATATGAAATAACTTTGTTAAGAACCTGTAGTCATTATACCTTAGTAATTGAAGGTCAAATCAGTATGAGATATGTAAAAGTTTGCATGTGTTTGTGTGTACCTTGGTGAAGTTTATTGGCATATGGATAGATATTTAGAGAACATCGACGTATAGTAGGCGTATGTGTGCGTTGATGTGGATATAATGCAAAACCTGACATTTGTTTGCTTTTTCACCAGATATTATTTCATTCTCAATAGCTTTTCTCATTTGAATAGTATTTCAAATGCTACACAACAATACACATACTGCTTCTCACAAAAATGTATAAAATGGCGCCCCGTGGTATAGAGATACCTAGTTGACGCTAACAAATGTAAAATAATAATAACTGTATCCTAAAACTGGTCATTTGTCAGACAGAATGCTACAGGACATATTAATTTCTTCGGGACGCAAAATACATCGGCCGGACATGGACTCGAACTCGGGACCTCCGAACTACAGACGGTCATTCTAAACTACATGTATGTACAAAAGCCATGAGCACATCCTGGGGAATATTTTTGTAAAATAAACAAGAAATTAAGAGGCATGTAAGTTTACGAGGTACGCAAACAAGTTAGAAAAAGAAAAAAAATCCTGTAAGCTTGAATTTGAATAGGATATTTATGAAATTCAACTTACGCATATTGTACTTTGTATATTCTGTAAAATGAAGACATGTACAGAAAATAATACGTGTTTTACGACAATACAATTTGTAAATGGCTGTCAGCTGGGAAGACAATAAATATATATATAATTGGCTACATAGATTGAGTGGAATACGTTCATTACATCTGTAATATAACCTATAAGCACTATATATATCAGATATCAGACAAACACGAGACATGGACTGAAGAAAGGGCACATAGGGCCCGTGTTTATATATAGACACACATCACCGTCGGAATGTCAGCCCAGCGATGCTGACTCCGACTAGGTGATATCACATTTGGTGACCGAAGGGTTCAAGTTCTGATTCCCGCCGGATTTGAATGATTTTGGATGATTTGTCTTTAATCATAACCTTATCATTTGTTGTCCATGTCTGCAGTATCAGGTTGGCCTTAACTAGGTTCCTCGCGAGATAGGCTAATCGACCACGATATCTAGTAAGGTCCTCGTTCACAGAGATGCCCTTGAATGTATCTTTGGAGCGAAACCCCCGACGTGACTTGAGTAGAGCAAACTTGGCGTCCACGCTATGATTTGGCGTCCACGCTATGATTTGGCGTGGTTTCCCCCTGTTCTGGTCCGGTTTGCCGACTCGATGTGAACGCTCCAGAGCCTGTAGGGGGAGGTCGACGCCACAATCTTCAGCTGCCTTCAGGATGATTGCGGAAGTATCGTTTTAATTTACAGTATCATTTCCACATCAAGTAGTTCTTCAGAGGACAGATTTCTTCTGCAGGATGTATATTTGTAAGTTGTTTTTTTTTTTAAATAAAAATCAGTTATAACTAAATCTTCATGATTATGGAAAATTGTGCATTGGACGTGTTTGACATGCCATTAAAATATGCCGGCTTTAAAATTTCTCAAATTGATTCTGTAAAAAATTATATACAGATAGATGGAGTGTAAAAAAAGTATAGAATATAGACAGTGATTAACAATGTTGGATACAGTTTAAATCGTTTGATGGGTGGATATAAAATCATACTACTTATGATGGCGTTATAAACATTGGCAACGTTATAAGCAGTGACAAAGCAATAGTATAAATAGACTAAAGCAGTGTGTCGTACAGCCTAAAGTCATATTCATACGAAATATTCCGCTAAAATTTCAATTTTTGGCGACAGATATGACACATGGTAGTGCATTAATATATAGTGAAATACGGATCCAAACTGACAATAGGAAGAACTGTTTTTATTATCACGTATTAAAATTCTACACCAATTTCTGAAGTTATAAGATGAAAGCTACATGATCGGATGTCCGAAATCCTCATAAACTGACCACGTGTCTTCTGGAATGGCGTTTGTCTGTAATGTCAGTGAGGTCTTTAGACCACTCGTGAAGTTATGGGTAGGGTACGTACATGATTTTCTCCTCTTGTCCATTGTAATTTATACAGTTTTCAGAACTAAACATTAAAGAACATTATATAGCTTTTTACTTCGTGATCTTTCACGTGTACATATGACTGATTATAGAGAAACATAAATGATAAACATGGCTGGAAATATCAATGGTCTGTGAGATGAAGAGTTAGCTTTAATTAACATATAAACGTATAAATGTATACGAATATACGTAGAAATAATAAGAAGGAAATATAATAATGTGAACAATTTAAATAATGAATTTTACATGTACAATGCATAACATGTATATGGTATTAAATATGCATGCTTTATAATGTGTTTACATATATAAATTAAGATACGTTTTGTAAATTTTTCTTGACATATAGAATCTTTCAGAATGACTGTATGTCTTTGTGTGAAAGGCACTCGGGTTTTGTCAGAAACTGAAGATATGACAACAAAATAAAGTTGAAAGAAATTCGTGAGGCTGTGCCATAATACACAACGGACGGGAGATAACTCTTATTTATCTACAACCATTCATACCATTCTGATACTCTACTTTATCTTTTTCTCTTCCCGACAAAGATTGCAATCTCATATATTACTAATGTAATGAAAGAAAATACGGGGACATGTTGACCTGAATTCATGTTGCAATGTTGATCTAGTAACCAACCAAATTATATATTTTGTTAAACCTTTTAGTTATATCATTTATTTATTTATCTATTTATTTACTTATACATTTACTTTTACCATCTGTACACCACCTAAGATATTTTCTAATTAATCATAATAGGCCCTCGGCGAATTAATTATCAGCCGAGAGGGATCGTTTTTACAACATAACGATATTTATTGTTGTTTATACCCACTATATTTGTGTAACTGTTCCATGTTCTATGACTATATGTGATCGTATGTAATTTACCTGTGTCTTGATAAAGGGGCAGATTGCCTCGAAAATTCGACAGTTTACTTGTCTGTACTGTCGTTATTACTATAGCTACTTGACAATTATAAAAGATATAAGACATATATATATATATACTTTTCTTTATCAGAATCTTATATGTTTATTTATGAACTTGTAATTTGTCTTAAAAGACAAGTTATAAGTTTAAAAAGAAACATATAGGATATCTTTTATAATTATAAGATATATAATTTGGATTGCTACATGAATAAATGACAACTTAAAAAAATGTGCGTAAGGTGAAGGAATCACTAACTGAAAGGCCTGAGCAGTTTCCGGAATTCAGTTGAAATTCTGCTAGGGGATATATAGCCTATACAATGTATGATTCCACAGGACGCACTAGAAAATATAGATCGTGATTACAGAAATTAGAAATAATGTAGATGTTTCTGTTTTCGGAATTTTCTAAAAGTAAATCATATAATTTTCGGTAGTTATAACACGATCGTTCCTTTCATTTGTGCCTATAACTTTAAACTAATTGTATACAACGTATAAATAAAACATAATGACTTAGCTAGGTGATGAGGGTTTCATCAAACTTTCATGTATCGTAACCGAGATAGCATTTCAGCTTTGATACACGGATCATAATACAATGCATTTCAGTAACGATATTGATGCACTAAAAGATTTTAAACAATATCCATTGTGGATTTTATTTTCATCTTGATGGTTCCTATTTATTCAGTTTATTTACATGGTATGTGGATGGGTCTTGTGATACAGTTAATTATTATATGTAATTTCTTCTTATCAACGTTACACAAGAAGTACATTTGTAGATGTAACTTTTCAAAGTTGGCCCAGTAAGCAATAATTTTTATTTATTTATTTTTGTTATCTAATTTTTGGTGACCTGACTTTTTTTCTGTTACAAAGAAGATAGATTTCTAAAAATAGATTCCCAGCAGTGGGTCTACTGTACAATATTGCAACACAAATGACGAAGGGAGAGGCCCCCAATCGCCTAGCCAGTATATTGGGCAGTGATGGTCTGCCCGATACCCCGACATGATCAAATACATACATGGATGCGTGTACTAAGATAAGATAAGTTTATTTCTGGTTCAGGACTTTTAAAGTCCTCTATACCAGACTCAAATAATACATGAGATTGATATATTACTTCTGTCCGGTCTACTGTACATTGTTTATGATTTAATTGATGCTTTGTAATTAAAGAAAAGTTCTTGGTTTTTCCAGTGATCGTCTAGCTTGGTTTTGAAGGAGTTTACATTTAATGCTGAGATAACCTGTTGTGGCAATTCATTCCAGATTGACACTGTTCTGTTTGAAAAGTAGTTTTTTCTTAGCGTATTTGTGGATAGTCTAGGGAATATTTTTTTGGTATGTCCTCTGGTACTGTTGCGTTCAGCAGCATCCTTCCATAAAATGATACCATTAAAACATTCTTTATCATATAGTTCGCTTATTATTTTGTACAGTTCTATCATATCTCCTCTAATTCTTCTGAATGCCAAAGTTGGTAGTTTGAGTTTTTCCAGCCTCTCGCTGTAGGTCAATTCCTTCATTCCCGGGAGACACTTGGTTGCTCTTCTTTGAACCCCTTCTATCTTGTCAATGTGTTTTTGTAAGTGAGGTGCCCACACAGGACTAGCGTAGTCCAGTTGGGATCTTACCAGACATTTATATAATGGGATAAAAGACCTGGTGTCCATAAACTGGAAAGTCCTTCTGATGAGTGCAAACATAGAGTTCGCTTTCTTAACTTTTTCAGCTATATGTTCGTCAAACGAAAGCTCGGAGTCGATGATTACTCCTATGTCCTTCTCTTGTTTGGTTTTCTGCAGGTATTTCCCGTTGAGATGGTAGTCCGGTTCGGGTTCATGATGTCCTCTTCCCTTTCCCTTGCTTATTCTCATCTGTTTGCATTTGTCTGGGTGCATCTTAAGTAGCCATGTATCACTCCACTTACACATTGTGTCCAGATCCTTTTGAAGCTCTGCACTGTCGTGCTGGCTTTTTATTATTTTGAATACTTTGGCGTCGTCTGCAAAAAGGTACATATCCGATTGAACTGTTTCAGGGAGGTCATTTACAAAGATGACAAACATTAATGGTCCTAGCACTGAGCCTTGAGGAATTCCTGATGTGACTTCGGTCCAGTCAGAGTCTGCACCATTCACAGTTACTTTTTGTTGTCTACCTTTTAAGAATTTTGCTATCCAAGAGATTATTTGGTTGGAGAAGTTGTATGAATTTAGTTTATTGAGGAGTCTATTGTGTGGAACTGTATCGAATGCCTTCTGGTAATCCATGTAAATACAATCTACAACCTGTCCTTTATCCAGGGCTTCTGTCCATATATCCAAAACCTCCAAAAGCTGAAGACTTGTTGATCTTCCAGATATAAACCCATATTGTTTATCCGAAAAATATTTGTTAGATCTCATGAATTTGGTTAAATGTTCCCTTATTAATGTCTCCAGAATTTTGCATACCACTGATGTTAAACTGACTGGTCTGTAGTTGCCTGCTTCACTTCTATCGCCTTTCTTATGGATAGCACTCACACGGGCTTTTTTCCAATCGTCTGGTAGAGTTCCTGTTGATAGTGATTGATTGAATATTGTTGTTAAAGGCCCTGATAATGACGAGCTGTATTTTTGAGAAACATTGGATGGAGTTCGTCCAGTCCAGGTGACTTTTCCGGTTTTTGGTTGATCAGTAGTTTAAATACTTTCTCCCTTGTAATATTCAGAGTTGTCATTTCCTCAATAACTTCCCGTTACTAACTAGGACAGGAAATTAAAATCTTTACCTTCGGCGAGGGACTACAGAGATCAACAACACATCAGCCTAGTGCATATGATACATATATAATATTGTGCTGAAAATAAGATATATAAAATATAGTAACACAAATGACGAAGAAAACAACTTTATGGTTCGTGCCAAATATATTATAAATATAGATTCTATGTCTACATATAGAGTCTGTTAACTAATATAATAATTATGTTCTTAGAAATATGAAATAAAAATTAGAAATGTGAAATGTAAAATAAAAAAATCAGATTGATTAAAAAAAAATCTACTGACATATGAATCATTAATATACAAGTCAATGATAACACCGGGAGACGCGTTTGTCATTGCTTAAATTTAATATTGTGACATCACCGGTTACACGCTGGAATAATTGTGTATTGATAGAGTTATCCTTCTTGAATGGTGTCAGTGAGGTGACGTCACGTCCACTTGCCACGGCGAATGAGAACTACTTTTCTTTCTTTAAATAAATACACATAATGAAATAAAGTACAATAATTGATGCAATCGAATTGTAATTCCTCGTGTTTTACATATACTGATAACAAGGTAAACAAAGAATGCTTTAGATAATTACGTATCGAAACCAGGTTAGTTCATTTTAGGGTTTATTTTCTTGCAGCGGAGGAAGTTGATAAGTCTCTTAGGAAGCCATATTGAAGGCATATGACGATATGTTACCTGTCCATGATTAATGAAAACCGGCTGGAGATTATAATTGTTTTACTCGTTCTTCGGCATATGCGGACACACTGGGGAAGACATCGTTAGATTGTGCCTAAGTGGAACGAAATACACCCAGCTGTCCAGATGATGCGGTATAAACATCCAATATTTTTTGCATTTTGTTTACCTGTGCCCCCCCCCCCCCTTTTCGTGATAACTTCCTAGTGTATCATGTTGTGGAGACCTTGAGATACCAGTTATTGATAACATATGACCGGTGTCATCGTTGTAACAGCCTTGGGATTCTATATTGATTGCTGGTCTTGAGTTCGACCGGCAGAAATTTATGCAAACATGCTTAGCTGTTAGATGACGTTTGGGGGTGGGGCTCTGATTTTATTGATGACTGGTCATTTGTAATCTTGTACAATCTACCAAGTAAAATACATCGTGGGTTGAGTTGATAAACCGTGTGTTACACTTGTATGAGAAAAACTTTATTGTGAAAAATAGATAAATACATGTTGAAATTCCACAAGTGTCATATTGTGTCTGGATTTCCCCCCACATACTTTTAATGATTGCTGTCATCCAGCATGTTGATCATATTGTGTTGTATATATTTGGCAGGTATTTGTTTGGATTTTTGATATTATTGGTCGCAGATAGCAATGAAAGTTGTTTTTTTTTTTTTTGACAGATCACTGACAACGCCGACTCCAAAACGGCTTCGGGATTTAATCCGAGAAATAAGGTCAGCTCGGACAGCTGCAGATGAACGTGGAGTGGTGCAGAAAGAATGTGCAGCAATTCGTGAATCATTTCGGGATCAAGACAACACATACAGATGTCGCAATCTGGCCAAACTTCTTTATATCCACATGTTGGGTTACCCTGCTCATTTTGGCCAGGTTAGTTTTCTTATGGAAATCTGTTACAAGGACAATTTTTGGCTGCTCAAAGTGCCTGTCATCAATGGCCCATTGTCTGTTGTTATTTCTCAAAATGAACCATAGTAATATGTGTGTTCATGTGATACCTAGACCCAAGTTTCCTCTGGCACTGACACTAGACTTAGACATTCTCACAGAAAGATATCTGGTGTAGGGTCGAAGCACACTGCTACATGAAAACGTGGAATCCAACTGTTTGGTGTCACTAAGAGTTTTGTGCAGACAAATGAATTTGGCATGACATAACACTAAACTACCTATATATACCGTATTTGACCTACCGTAAATATTCGGGTATAGTACGCACTCGCGTATAGTGCGCAGGTACGTTTTTGAGGTTCGTTTAAAAAAAAAAAAAATGAACAATTTTTTTTTTCAATATTCAACTGAGCGGTAGATGAATTCTAAAGCATATGATGATAGGAATTTGTAACGTATGAAAGTTTATTTACCACATTTAATTGGAATCATCGATCAGATTTGACACATTGGATTGACAGGTTGTTTACATTATACCGCGACAGGCCTAGTCAGCTTGCAAATTGTAGCGGTCCCATCTCCGCTGTTGTACAAACAAAATAATTAATCCTACCCTCAATTACCTTGTGATTTTCACGCAGGTGTGATCTCTTGTGGTATCTGTCCACGAACATACAAAGCTAATTAAGCTCAATTATAACACGATTGACTAGTAAGCTGACTGCTACGTAATGTAACACAGGCCGCCATTTTGTATACAGTACGGAAACAAGTCTGCTGTCGTCGTGGTGGTCACAACTTTTATATCAATGAATTAACATGTGTAATGGATAAATCTACAGTGCAGACGATAAATAAGAGTACCCCGGTAGTTTTCACAGTCAGATCGTATTTTATATGGCCAGTGACTGCCGCACGAGATCAAGGCATTAGTGTTACCCTTTCCTAATTGCGCATGCGTGCTGTTACAGCTTCCGTAAATAAACAAGTTGAACGTTATCAGTTTCTGGCAGTACTCTGTTATTAATTTAGAAGTATGAAATAACGAAGTACTGCTATATCATTTCAAGTTTTGTTTGATGTTAATTGAGATGTTATACATCGTTTTGGACCTGAATACGAGAACATGCTCAAGTGAGATCGTATGTGTACGGAACGTGTGGCTCACGATCGACTTAAATATCCACGTAATTGCTGATAAATACACAATTTCAAGGAATTAAACATCAAGATAACTATTCATTTCTTTGATATTTTGTTAACTATTACTTTCTTAATGCTTTATATATGTTATATATATATATAAGTATTAAATCAATCCTGCTTCGGAAGGAAACGATCGCAAATCTCCGTCAAATCACATTCATTCTGACTGGGGAAAAGGCTTGTACTTGCGTATAGTGCGCAGTGGTCTTTTTCACTTGTCAATTTTTGAAAAAAAGTGCGCACTATACGCGAATATTTACGGTAATAAGGGCACATGGCACGTGTAATTGACAGAGGGGGCGCCCTTATTAAGATTAGTTATGCTGAAGTTTTATGAAACAGACTATACCTTATAGCAGAATACCCAAGGCTGTGGAAACGGTAAAATATTCAGTCATAAAAATATTCCAGAGGAAGATATCTATTCATTATCATATATTAAGCTTAAACATCACTTGAATATTCCTGTAAACTTGTAAACCATGCCAGCTAATCTTTAGACCAGAGAGCGTTTGTTCCACCATTTATGTTCAAATGGAACTCTTTTGTGTTCTATTTATAGACACAGGTGATTTCCCAGATCATATCAGACATCATTTTCTTTGACCTAATAATTGATATACAATGTCTTTTACTAGATTTCTGTTCTGAACAAACGTTATTTATCAACAAGAATGAAGTCTTTTACTTTATTTTCAAATAAAGATGGTAAGTTATTATTTGTATGTGTGTTTAGTTTCGGGTGCTCTTTGCACTGATATGTCATCTATAGGAATTCTAATAGGAGATTTATTTCCTTGAAAAAAGGTAGGGGCGCCCTTATTAGGGCAGGCGTCCTTATAAGGTCAAATACGGTATATGGATCAATGAGATATTCATCCATCCAAACGCAGTCATTTGGCGATAGATCCCATGTCTATGTTCCATCTCATCCTAGTCTTCCCTGGTAAACTAAATTATAAATCAGATCCCTGCATTTCTAATTTCAGCTGGAATGTTTGAAATTGATTGCATCCCCAAAGTTTACAGACAAGAGGATTGGCTACCTTGGTGCCATGTTATTATTAGACGAGAGACAGGATGTCCATCTGTTGGTCACTAACTCCCTGAAAAAGTAAGTTGACAAGTGTTATATCTGAGTATAACATTGTAACTTTACCTCATTTCTGAAGTTCATTTTCGAGTTAAATGTAACATGCTGGATATGTAGGTTAATATAAAGCATAATTTTGAAAAGGATGTAATTTACTACCATGGTCATGTTGTTATTTTTGTAATATAGTAATTTATGTCTAGAGACTAAGGAAAACACCTGTGCTATAAACATGCATTGTGTTTGTGTTTCAGTGACCTTGGCCATCAAACCCAGTATATACAGAGCCTTGCCCTGTGTACACTGGGCTCAATCTGCTCCACAGAAATGAGCCGAGACTTGGCAGGGGAAATAGAAAAGATGATAAAATCATCTAATGCTTATGTGAAGAAAAAGGTAAGACATGTCTGATTTTTTTCTTTCATAAATCTAGGTAGGAATACATTTTAAATATCTTAGTTTATTAGTAAGGATATTCTTGCGAAGATTACCATAAAAATTTGTGTAATTTGCACAGCCTTTTTGTACTGAAATAATGTTTGAAGTTGGGGGTGTGAAAATTACACAGAGACTTCTTAAAGTTTTTTTTACAGATAAAAGATTGTAAAAACTCAATGTCTGCCATCTTGAAAAAAGACCGAAACTCAAACATTAATTAACATGCACACAGCAATTTATTCTTGTTAAATGTGTAAGATAATAAAGAGATGTATAGCTACCTACTACATGTGTTGATATTTGAGTTAATTAGGGATTCATTACAATCAAATATATATCATTTCTGCAAAAAAACATAACTAAAGAATGATGTATCAGTGCCATACTAAGGTCTTAAAGTGAATTTTTTCCCCAAATTCCTAATAAAAATGAGACTATATTCAGGCACTATCATAAACAAATTGATAAATTGATTAGCCTATTAATTGTATTGTTTAAGTAAGTTTGCCATGATGATGGGGTTACCGATCTTTGAATCCCATATTCCATGGAGCTAGGCCAATTATAAGCTGAATTCTTTTATTGGATTGAGAGATAATCGCCTCTTATCTGTTACTGGCTGTAATCTAATTAGGATAGTATGCCTTTTTAACAGTCTTGATTGTGGCTTGTCTCCATTTAACCAACCAACTTTAGGATGATATATCATATGCGGTCACCTTGGTAACCGGGACCTGGTCAGTGTAAATTTTTAATGGGAGAGCCTTGTATATTGGAGCACTAGCTAGCTAGGTTCTGAGGGAAGTGTAATTCCCACATTATCAAAGCAGACATCAATTTCTGTTGTCAAATTAATTGGGCTTAATAATTAAGCACAATTGTAGCAATATATGTGAAAGTAATTACTTAATTTTATATTTCATTGAAATTTTGTGTTAACTGATGAATGTTTTTATGCTGTGTGCACAACGGTTACCTTAGTTAGCTTTTCGTATACGGTTGATGTAAAGAACAAGACACAATTTGGCTATTTCCTTTTAAACTTATTACAAACAAAAAATTATCAAATCATTTTAATCATCAAGTATATAGTAGTATAATTTCATGCACAATTTTGTTATAGTCTGTCTTAGTTTCATTTTCATACATCAATTTTGGGACCTGCCGGACATCGTTTTTGGTCAAATTTTTTCATGCGCAAAATATACGGATAGGTTTTTTTAGCATTGAAAGCCCCTACAAGCACCTTCGTAAATTAAAACCAGTACGCAAATTCACAGGTTTTTACAGTAATCAATACGTTCTGAAAATCAGACAAAAATATGAGAGATACTATAAGGTTTGGAAAAAGATGATACAATCTAAACTAAGACATTACACAATGTTGTGCATGTGACATTTGACTAAACCTATTATGAAGATCTCACATGTACACAAACCTATTATGAAGACCTCACACAAAGATAACATTATGAAAGTTCTGCGAGTGAATGCCTTCAATGGATTCACAATCAATATTTAGCCTCTTCTCAAATGAAGGTTGTATGCAATATGATACAGATTCTGTCTGTCCAATCTGATAAAAAGTTAAGAATTGTCAATATCTATAAATCTTACTTTTAATAATGCAGCTCGGGTTGCTCTTCTGAATGTGAACACATGATGGAGATACTTTGTTTTCCTATTTTTTATGAGGTTGAAATTCCTCTCTTTTACATATATATATCTTGTTTTCACTTTTTAGGCAATATTGAGTGCATTTTGCATTATAAGGAAAGTTCCTGATCTCATGGAGATGTTTATCCCTGCAACCAGGACACTGTTGAATGAGAAAAACCATGGTATTTATTTTGTTACACTTGAATATTATTTTACTGTCCTACAAAGGAAGATCATGTATGTCAGTCTTGAGTGAATTCTAATGGGGTTTCATCCACTATTTTGTTGGATTATGTTCTAAACTTGATGTCAAAACAGATAGGGTATTATATATACTGTAATGTGGGTTTAACTTTTGTTTTAAATTTTTGTTAGGGTATAAATTTTGTGAACTGAACTAAAATTTAAATAATCAAGACAGAAATTTAAGGAACTTTGTTTTAAATCTTTTTATTTACCACAGATTGGCATGTTAGAAATGATATCTGAACAAATATATATATTAATATATATATACCATCACTGCGTCATTTAAAAGTTCTTTTTTAAGAATGCTGATGTGGTGCAGTGGTATAAGCTGCGGGTATTTCTGACTAGGTGATTGGGTGTCGTAGATAATGAGTTTGAGGCCTGATGAGAGTACGAGTCATAAAGAGGTCTTCCTTCGTCAATTGTGTTACTATATCTAAATATATATAAAATAAAAAAAATCATATACAATATTGATTTTTTTTTTACATCAGAATATTCATGTTTTGTATTTCAGGAGTTCTTTTGACATCTGTGTGCCTGATAACAGAGATGTGTGAGCGTAGTCCTGACACACTACACCACTTCAGGAAGGTTAGGGTAACACAGGAATTGTTATAGCATGTGTCCTACAGTGGGCTGCAACCTTTATGTGAGAAAGGTCCTAATTCACATTGGTATCATTGTCTTCAGAATACATTGTATATTACTATAATTGACATTCTGTTGTAAAAGTACATGGCAAAAAAATGTATGCACATGCATTTTTCATTTTCGTCTTAAATCAGGGACGTTACCCTGGTACAATTTCTGAAAAAATTATTAATGTGAAAATTTAAGGACCTTTTTGTTAAGGAGGTGGTATTGTTAACCATTGCATGTTTAATTATCTTACTACTTACATATCACAGAATTGAAAGAGGTTGAACATTTGAGGTCACATTGCTATTCTAACATGATATAGTTATGCATGCTTTACCGCTTTTAATATTCTGCAAGTGATTCAGTCAGAATGCTTTTATGACCCCCGATGACATGGGGGGTGGGGGGGGGGGGGGGGGGGGCATATAGTGCTACTCGCTCATGTCTGTCCCGTCCCGATGCAATGTAAGTTGATAATCTCAGGAACTGCTGATGCGATCCTCACCAAACTGCTCTTTGGTTGTCACATGGCAGCAGGGGCACTTATGTCTTACAATTTCTAGTTTTGTTAATATTTCAATGTCAGTGTACGTAACTATTGTTGAATCTGTTAGCCATAATCTCTGAACTTGTTCATTTCTGTATCATATTTAGCAGTCTGATTGCTACATCAGATTTATTCCACAGTAAATACTTTACTCCATGTGGGGTAACAGTTTTTGAAATCAGGACCATGAAGAAAAGAAATTAAGTAATAAAGGACTGTATATTAAGACATATGCATTTTCCTCAGAACCACACCATTCAAAGAATTGTTTTACTTCTGTGTCCCTAGTGAGATAAAAAAAAATTTACTGGAATATTCCTGAGCAGCGCATTGCATGTATTACTGGAACATTCTTCTTTGATTAATACTTTTTTGTTTTATTACATATTCATGATAAGATATAGATTATGACTTGTAATATTTTTGTTTAGACTGTCATTGAAATATCTCAAAATATTATATTCAATCATAAAACTATGAGAAATGGATTTTTAGTTTTCAGCTCAATGCATGAAAATGACTGCAATACAGACTTTGTGTGGCATGAACAACTTAATCAGTTTAGCAATATACTATTTTGACTAAGAATGAGTTTTGTGTGGTTTATCAGAATATTAGATCTGCCACCCTTATGTACTGGCAAGCTGTACATTATCTGACAATGCTACAAGTATGTAAAGGTTTGTGTGTTTATCTCCAGACTGTGCCACAGTTAGTGCGGATTCTGAAGAACCTCATCATGGCTGGATACTCACCCGAGCATGACGTTTCTGGTGTCAGTGATCCTTTCCTACAGGTAAAGTAAACAAGTTAGTCGGAATATGTGATGACATTAAATATCTCAATTTAACAATCAAAAACAAATTTAAAGTAATTGATGCTCTTTTATGAAATTTGTCTTCAGTTTTTAAATCACCATAAACCTGGTGAACATAACATCATATAAGGATTTCTGTGAAAAAAAGCTGTGTAAAGTATTTTTAGCAACCAATCAAACTTCATTTGTATGGGCTTTCCAACAGGCCAAGATTTTGAGACTCCTGAGAATTCTTGGAAAGAACGACACGGAAGCCAGTGAAACTATGAACGACATTCTTGCACAGGTATGTTCTGTAGACATCACTTGAGTGTTCTCAAGATTCCAAGGTGACCACCAAAGAGGTTATTGTTTCTGTTGGTTTGATTTTGTTTATAACAATTTACCTTTTTGACTTCTTCTCAATAATCAAGTGGCCTAGAGACCTGATATTAGGCCTATATCATGCCAGGGTGAAGGACATGTATCAAAATTGTTGAAATGAATGACCTTCATTCAAGGTCACTGGGGTCAAATATGATAAATTCTGTAAATGTCTTCTGCTCACTTAGCAAGAGCCCCAGAGATCTGATATTGGGCATTCAGCATGTTGGAGTGAACGACATTGACCTCTAATTCAAGGATACTTGAATCAAATCTGCCAAAATGTATCAAAACTCAGGGGACCGTTAAGGCCCATGGGCCTCTTGTTATTCAGTAACATACATTATGAATAAGGCTTCAATATTCATCTATACCTGCATTGGCATTTGCTTAGGAGTACTACGTTGTAATTATTTCTTCCCTTTGAATGAAGGGAGGCATGTATTAGTACTGGTTCTACTTCATCTGGTTCTTCTAATAACTCAAACTGTTAATGATATGTTGACCATGCTTAAGTATACTTGCATCACCTGAAGCCAATATGCAGTGTGCTGCCATTTGGTTACTTTGGCCTTCAAGGTCTAATAAGTGCAAGTTTTTCTAGTAATGTTAGTCTGGGGGATAACTCTTAAACTATTTAAGATATCATAATGCAAGTTGCTGTATACGTTTATCACTCCGAGGGCAAGGTGAAAATTTCTTGTAATAATTTCTTATCCTATGGACAGAGCTTTTAAACTGTTTAAGATATGTTCAGTTAAAGTTGCTAAATGGAGTGCCCTGTCATTGGATCGTTGTGACCTTGACTTCAAGGACAGCGGTCAAATTAAATGCCTTTTTTTCATGATAGTAAAATGTGGTGAGTATTGAAAATATCAAGTTATGCCTAATGCCAATACATGTACTTCTATAGTTGTATAAATGTCTCTGTTTTTTATAGGTGGCCACAAACACTGATACCAGTAAGAATGTAGGGCATGCTATCTTGTATGAGATTGTCCTTACCATCATGGGAATTCAGTCTGAAGCTGGCCTTAGGGTAAGTATTGAACACCAAGGTTGTATAGATAATCCTTTATCAGATAAGCTCAAATATCTTATAATCTAACTTCACTATAACTTTGATTTTTCATTAAAGTTTTGTTGAAGCTTTGGGATCAGGGTTTAATGTTATGGTCATTCCCCGCAAAACATGTTTGCGGGGATATTAAATTGGGCTCTGTCCTACTCCTATAACATAAGAGGCCGCTGGTCGGCTCTTTTTCTATGAGATATTATTTTGCCGACTGCGACCTCTTATTTCCGAAGCACTAATTCTTTGATGCAGTTTCCGCCCGAAATCCGGGCGGAACTAAATATGCTTGAAAAAAACACTTAAGAGGTTGACAGGTCATTACAACGATGTATACGTATCATGTATGCAATATTTATCCCATATGTATGTCAGAGACACAAATATATAGTATAATACGGTGTATAACACACAAAATACATGCCCATGTCGTTGTAGCACTTTTCTAGTCGTTTTTAAAAATGGCTGCCTAAGGTTGATACAAAATAGTTGTCGTTATTTCAAACGAAACGAAATAATACGGACTTTGTTGTATTCCGCTTGTAGGACATAGGTTGTAATCCATTTTTGTATTAACCGGCAAATCACGTGGTATTTTTACTATCACTAACGGCAGTATTGTCTGCTTGCGCTCTGCTCCGCTTCGGAAGAAGAAAACTTCATAATATGTGTTTGTTACGAAATTATTCTCATTTAATCATTGGATTATGGAAAGCAATATATATTGGACACCGTTGATCATTTAAATGTAAGTTGACACGCTATATTTTTACAATAAACGAACTTTGAAAATTTCATCGTCAGCATCGGGAAAATCAGCTATGGGCAGTTAGAGGTTACACGGCGCCTGTCAAAAGTATCTCGCCGTGTAAAACCTCTAACATTGTTGGAGTAGGCTCTGTCCATGCGTTTGTGCGGCCGGTCGTCCGTGCAACCTCGGGCTTTTCTTGACTGTAACTTCAGAAGCGTATGTATTGGGTTAGTGCTCTAGTTGTGCCTTTTTCTAATGACGACATTTCAATTTTTATATATTTTCTGTTACCATGGAAGCATAGTCAAATAACACAAAATTAGTGTTTACTTTTCTTTTCGGGCTACAACTTGGAAAACGTTCCTGGGGACCACTAAATTGACAAAAGATGTTACATTTTGCACTAACACTTTCACTGTATTAGATCTGCTGGTGCATATATATAGTAGTGGCAGTACATAATTGTGTGATGTCACAGATTGTTATACCAGTATGTCATATTTGGGTTCCATACCAAAATGCAGCTGGGCGCAGGGGATAATGCCACGTTTTGCAGCTCCTTGTTTATCATTGTTTTAATTTTTCTTTTCTTTATTTTTTTAATCTTATTCATGGTCAGTCTGATGATTGGCAGTTCCTCCGAAAGTACTGAAGGGATCTTTCTCAAATTTCATATGTGGGTTCCCCTTGGTCCCTAGTTATGCATATTGCATTTTGAGACCAATCGGATAACAACATGGCCGACAGGCAGCCATCTTGGATTTTGACAATTGAAGTTTGTTATCGCTATTTCTTAGAAAGGACAGAAGGGATCTTTCTCAAATTTCATTTGTAGGCTCCCCTTGGTGCCTAGTTATGCATATTACATTTTGAGACCAATCAGAAAACAACATGGCCGACAGGCAGCCATCTTGGATTTTGATAATTGAAGTTTGTTATCGCTATTTCTGAGAAAGTACTGAAGGGATCTTTCTCAAATTTCATATGTAGGTTCCACTTGGTGCCTGGTTATGCATATTGCATTTTGAGACCGATCGGAAAACAACATGGCCGACAGGCAGCCATCTTGGATTTTGATAATTGAAGTTTGTTATCACTATTTCTGAGAAAGTACTGAAGGGATCTTTCTCAGATTTCATATGTATGCTCCCCTTGGTACTTAGTTATGCATATTGCATTTTGAGACCAATCGGAAAACAACATGGCCGACAGGCAGCCATCTTGGATTTTGATAATTGAAGTTTGTTATCGCTATTTCTGAGAAAGTACTGAAGGGATCTTTCTCAAACTTCATATGTAGATTCCCCTTGGTGCCTAGTTATGCATATTGCATTTTGAGACCAATCGGAAAACAACATGGCCGACAGGCGGCCATCTTGGATTTTGATAATTGAAGTTTGTTATCACTATTTCTGAGAAAGTACTGAAGGGATCTTTCTCAGATTTCATATGTATGCTCCCCTTGGTACTTAGTTATGCATATTGCATTTTGAGACCAATCGGAAAACAACATGGCCGACAGGCAGCCATCTTGGATTTTGATAATTGAAGTTTGTTATCGCTATTTCTGAGAAAGTACTGAAGGGATCTTTCTCAAACTTCATATGTAGATTCCCCTTGGTGCCTAGTTATGCATATTGCATTTTGAGACCAATCGGAAAACAACATGGCCGACAGGCAGCCATCTTGGATTTTGATAATTGAAGTTTGTTATCGCTATTTCTGAGAAAGTACTGAAGGGATCTTTCTCAAATTTCATATGTGGGTTCCCCTTGGTGCCTAGGTATGCATATTGCATTTTGAGACCAATCGGAAAACAACATGGCCGACAGGCAGCCATCTTGGATTTTGACAATTGAAGTTTGTTATCGCTATTTCTCTGAAAGTAGTGAAAGGATCTTTCTCAAATTTCATAAATAGGTTCCCCTTGGTGCCTGGTTATGCATATTACATTTTGAGACCTATCGGAAAACAACATGGTCGACAGGCAGCCATCTTAGATTTTGACAATTGAAGTTTGTTATCGCTATTTATCAGAAATCGCTGAAGGGATCTTTCTGAAATTTCAGTTGTAGGTTGCCCTCTGTGCCTAGTTATGCATATTGGATTTTGAGACCAGTCAGAAAACAACCTGCCCGACAGGCAGTCATCTTGTATTTTGACAATTGAAGTTTGTTATCGCTATTTTACAGAAGGTACTGAAGGGATCTTTCTGAAATTTCATATGTAGATTCCCCTTGGTCCCTGGTGTTGCATTTTGGGACCAATCCGAAAATAACAGACAGCCATTATCGCTAAATCTTAAATTTTATGTATAGGTTACCGTTGTTTGAAAAGCACTAGAGGGCTGTTTCTGAATTTACACAGATTAGTAAGACTTAGAGGAAGGGAAAAGTAGAGAAAAGATCAATCTGACATGGAACCTATAAAGATCATTCAATGGTGGGCGCCAAGATCCCTCTTTCTATATTTCATCCATGCTCTGCTGTGCTACAAAGCATAGATGGTGAAATAACTCAATATGTTTGGAAATGTTTTTGTCTTCTTTTTGAAGTTACATAACATTTTGGTTTTTATTTTCATAGGTACTAGCAGTAAACATATTGGGCAGATTTTTATTGAACAATGATAAAAATATCAGGTAAGTTTTACTTTTATTTCTGTTTTAAAACCAATGTGGATAGTGTACCTAAATAACAAAATGAAAAGTTGTTCATCTTTATTTTTTTAACTCCTTTTTTCCCCTAAAAATTAAAATCCCAAGTGTTAGTATATATTATAATTGATATAATGTAACCGCGTACCATAGACATAATCCATACAGCTGAAAGTTGGTTGTGTTGTCAAGGAAAGTGTTTCAAATTAAGTTCTGTATTTAACTTTGGTATATATTGATGTATTTGACATTGTAACTTGTACAGAATTTTATGTTTAGTTGGTGGACCTCAGTATATATTGATTTTTATGACCTTTACAGATATGTAGCCTTGAACACATTATTACGAGTTGTACAAGCGGACTACAATGCTGTACAGAGACACAGAACAACTATAGTGGATTGTCTCAAAGATCCAGATATTTCAATTAGGAGGTATGGTTTACATTTAGATGGACATGATGTGAAATTTCACTTACCCATGTGTGAAGTGTGACTTTGCTTGTTTTAAGAAGTAAATATGATTAATTTTTATATGGATATTGTAGTACATTATTGTACAATATGTAGAAAAAAAATTATTTGACAATTTGTGGAAATTGAAATATTCATTCACTAATTTTAGGCGTGCCATGGAGCTGTCCTTTGCATTAGTAAATTCTGGAAATGTACGTGGCATGATGAAGGAGCTTTTACACTTCCTAGAAACATGTGACCCAGAGTTCAAGGCCGATGTTAGCTCGAACATAATTTTTGTTGCTGAAAAGTATGTAATAGTTGCTTTAGTACACTTGTTAGTTAGTTTTTACTCCAAGGGTATTATACAGTGTTGGATAATCTGTCACAGATATAGATTTGTTCACTAAGAACTATTCCAGTAAAATGTATATCCAATGGGAGGACTCGGGGAAATAAAGAAATTCTATACATGGTGAGTTCTGGAGAAAATGACTAAAAAGCTACCAGTTTTTAATTAAATCACTTCTATTGGTGGTCCCTATTTCATAGATCTGGAGTCCTTTTATTGGGTAGATATTTTGGTGAGTTCTGGAGAAAATGACTAAAAAGCTACCAGTTTAATTAAATCACTTCTATTGGTGGTCCCTATTTGACAGATCTGGAGTCCTTCTATTGGGTAGATATTTTACTGGAATAGCCCCAATCAATTCACTGGATTTTATTGAATACTGATAATTATGATTAATAAGACATCAAATGTTGATTTATTTCTATATTTATCTTGCTGAGATATAACAAATGCATGATGAAAATATTGAATAAATGGTGCGACACACTGGACTCTTCCTCAGTCTAGTTATATTGAGCTTTGTATACACATTTTAAGACTGGTTGATAATATCAAATATAAGTTAGCATGCAAAAATTTGAAATTAAAATGATATTTTACTGATTGTTATGTCAAACTGTTCAGTCACTTATTCATGGAAATAAAGCTATAAAACCACATTTTCATTACTTTCCTCCAGATACTCTCCAAACAAGCGTTGGCATATAGATACAATCATGAAGGTTCTTATTACGGTAAGAAATTGTTACAGTACTTCTCACCTGATTCTGATTTGATACAAAGAAGTGAATTTTGTTTGAAACTAAATTTTGTATGAATTAATTTCATTTAGCTCATTAAAAAGAATAAGAGTTATCTTTTTTCTCTAGTATTAATGATATTAAATTGTTATATTGATGGCTAAATATCTTTTTTCTCTAGTATTAATGATATTAAATTGTTATATTGATGGCTAAATTGATGTAATTTGCAGGCTGGAAATTATGTACGAGATGACATGGTGTCAGTTTTGATCCAACTAATATCAGAGACAACAACATTACATGGTTACACAGCCAAGTCCATGTTTCACCATCTTCAGGGTGATATTACGCAACAGCCCCTCACACAGGTGGCCACATGGTGTATAGGGGAGTATGGGGAACAGCTGTTGTTGGAACAGCCTGATGAGGAGGAACCCATGCAGGTACTACTACAGTGTTTATAACACTTACAAGTTGTATATGATAGATATTGTCAATATTTCCTTCTACCCAATCACAAAGTCATATTAATATGGAATTTTATCATTTTCATTTTCGTTTTTAGCTCACCGGTTACGAGTAACCAAGAGCTAATGCTGTCACATCGGCGTCCCACCCCAAAAGTTTTTGGGATCAGTTTTTGGAAAGCTAAGTCCAAAAGTATACACCTTCTAATTTGGTTTATACATTCATTAGAGGTCTAGGAGTAATGTTGTGGCAAAATCATGCAGAAAAAATTTGTGATTTTTTCACATTTTAACCATTTTGTGAACATAACTTTTTAAGCACCAAAATCCACTTTAAAGTTTTTGTGGTAATTCCAAAATTATGCTCTCACACCCTTCTAATTTGGTTTATGCATTCATTAGATGTCCAGGAGTGGTGTTATATCAAAATCAGGCAAAAACAAAATTGGGATTTTTTTTTGCATTTTACCATTTAGTTTTTGAAAGCTTGTAAGTCCACACCCTTCTTTTTTGGTTTATGCATCCATTAGAGGTCTAAGAGCGATATTATGTGACGTACAATTTCAAAATGACATGCTTATACATACATACATAAATGAATGCATAGTGTGATTGCTGCCGCCGGTGAGCCTTCGCAATCATTGATTGCACTTGTTAAGTATTTCCAAATTGTTTTGTCCAGCAAGTGCATTTCAATTTACAAACTAAAATATACTAAAATAGTTTAAGGCATTGAACCCTGACCATCTTTGTGGAATGCTGAATTGTTAACTCGGTTAAATCCAGCTTGAACACAAGTCAAATTATTGATGTTGCATTAGGGCTATTCCAGAAAAAATGACGTCCCCTCACCCATGTTAATTTAATTACCCCACCACTCATGTACTAAAACTTTCAAAGTGGTGTCGTTTCATTTTTATTTCTACCGTATATACATGTATTAATTAATACAGATATGTTCACTTTCTGACATGAAACCTGTCTTGATTTATTCTGCTGTCAATTCCCGACATGGATTTAATTTTATTAAAATCATCAAACTCATTTTCAATGAAGGCGTGTACTATATTGCGCCAGATTTGCATTTTCTAAAAACTTTCTGACGAAATCGGCTCACAGAGGAGCCTTGGTCATCCATCTTCCTCAGCTTAAATCACGTGATTTGAAGTAACCAATCAACGCATGGTAAACCCGAAACGTCTCGGGACTCATCAAAGAAATACATTATATTCGGGAGTCTTCTGCATTGGCCCTAAGACGTGTTTTTTTCTAGCTGGATTGGCTTTTTTTTTTGCCGAAATTGTTTTTTTTTTTTTAAATAATAAGACAACAAAGCACATGTATTTTTTATTACATAAGACAACAATGCATAAGTTTTTTGATTCATATCAATTTTCATAGTACAACCAACCATGGAATTCAATTTTCTGCGCAAACGACCACCTACAGAATAACGTTTCCCAGAAACACCACTTCTCTGAAAATATTATAAAATGACACCCAAGGAATAGGAACATGTCTAATTAAACTAATAAATTAATGAAAACAAGAAACATCTTTAAAAAAGATAAACAGCATGGTTTTATGCTGGTGGTTATAATGTAAAACTGCTGGTGAAATAAATCAACGAACTAAATGTGTTTCAGCACAGATAACAAAATTAGATCAGTTCGAATCACCTTTAAATCGCTACTAGTCCTAAACTACTCAGTGGATTTTGACCAAATTTGGTCTGAAGCATCCTTGGGTGAAGGGGAACCAATTTTGTATAAACGGTGGGTCTGGCCCCCCAGGGGCCTTAGGGGCGGGGCCCAATAGGGGAAATATAGCAAATTCTTTAAAATCCTTCTTCTTCTGTAGAAATGAAGGGATTTGATTCATATTTGGTCTGAAGCATCCTTGGGTGAAGGGGAACCAATTTTGTATAAACGGTGGGTCTGGCCCCCCAGGGGCCTTAGGGGCGGGGCCCAATAGGGGAAATATAGCAAATTCTTTAAAATCCTTCTTCTTCTGTAGAAATGAAGGGATTTGATTCATATTTGGTCTGAAGCATCCTTGGGTGAAGGGGAACCAATTTTGTATAAACGGTGGGTCTGGCCCCCCAGGGGCCTTAGGGGCGGGGCCCAATAGGGGAAATATAGCAAATTCTTTAAAATCCTTCTTCTTCTGTAGAAATGAAGGGATTTGATTCATATTTGGTCTGAAGCATCCATGGGTGAAGGGGAACCAATTTTGTATAAACGGTGGGTCTGGCCCCCCAGGGGCCTTAGGGGCGGGGCCCAGTAGGGGAAATATAGCAAATTCTTTAAAATCCTTCTTCTTCTGTAGAAATGAAGGGATTTGATTCATATTTGGTCTGAAGCATCCTTGGGTGAAGGGGAACCAATTTTGTATAAACAGTGGGTCTGGTCCCCCAGGGGCCTTAGGGGCGGGGCCCAATAGGGGAAATATAGCAAATTCTTTAAAATCCTTCTTCTTCTGTAGAAATGAAGGGATTTGATTCATATTTGGTCTGAAGCATCCTTGGGTGAAGGGGAACCAATTTTGTATAAACGGTGGGTCTGGCCCCCCAGGGGCCTTAGGGGCGGGGCCCAATAGGGGAAATATAGCAAATTCTTTAAAATCTTTCTTCTTCTGTAGAAATGAAGGGATTTGATTCATATTTGGTCTGAAGCATCCATGGGTGAAGGGGAACCAATTTTGTATAAACGGTGGGTCTGGCCTCCCAGGGGCCTTAGGGGCGGGGCCCAGTAGGGGAAATATAGCAAATTCTTTAAAATCCTTCTTCTTCTGTAGAAATGAAGGGATTTGATTCATATTTGGTCTGAAGCATCCTTGGGTGAAGGGGAACCAATTTTGTATAAACGGTGGGTCTGGCCCCCCAGGGGCTTGGGGGTGGGGCCCAATAGGGGAATATAGCATATTCTTTAAAATCCTTCTTCTTCTGCAGGAATAAAGGGATTTGATCCATGTTTGGTCTGAAGCATCCTTTTGTGAAGGGGAACCAATTTTGTATAAACGGTGGGTCTGGCCTCCCAGGGGCTTGGGGGGTGGGGCCCAATAGGGGAATATAGCATATTCTTTAAAATCCTTCTTCTTCTGCAGGAATAAAGGGATTTGATCCATGTTTGGTCTGAAGCTTCCTTGGGTGAAGGGGAACCAATTTTGTATAAACGGTGGGTCGGCCTCCCAGGGGCCTTAGGGGTGGGGCCCAATAGGGGAAATATAGCAAATTCTTTGAAATCCTTCTTCTTCCGTAGGAATAAAGGGATTTGATCCATATTTGGTCTGAAACATCCTGGGGTGAAGGGAAACCAATTTTGTATAAATGGTTGGTCTAGCCCCAAGGGGCCTTAAGTGTGGGGCCCAATAGGGGAAATAGGGTTAATCCTTTAAATCGCTACTAGTCATAAAGTTATGAATGAATTAGAACCAAATTTGGTCAGGAACATCCTCGGGAGAAGGGGAACAGAGTTTGTATACATTTTTACTCTGAACCCCCAGGGGCTTGAGGGGCGGGGCCAAATAGAGGAAATAGGGTTAATCATTTAAATCGCTACTAGTCATAAAGTTATGAATGAATTAGAACCAAATTTGGTCAGGAACATCCTCGGGAGAAGGGGAACAGAGTTTGTATACATTTTTACTCTGAACCCCCAGGGGCCTGAGGGGCGGGGCCAAATAGAGGAAATAGGGTTAATCATTTAAATTGCTACTAGTCATAAAGTTATGGATGAATTTGAACCAAATTTGGTCAGGAACAAGTTTGTATAAATTTTTACTCTGAACCCCAAGGGGCCTGAGGGGCGGGGCCAAATAGGGGAAATAGAGATTAAGTCTTTAAATCGCTACAAGTCATAAAGTTATGAATGAATTAGAACCATATTTGGTCAGGAACATCCTTGGGGGGAGGGGAACAGATCTAGAGTTTGTATAAATTTTACTCTGAACACCCAGTGGCCTGAGGGGCGGAGTCTAAGAGGCCCAAGGGTCTTTCCCCACCCTAAGGGACTTAGTTTCTTCACAATTAGGTTGTAAAAATAATCCCTAGGGTCTTTCAGTCCCTTAGAGAGTATGTGTATGATCAAATTGAACATGAACATTATTTTGACATTTGGTCAAATCCAACAAGGTGAGCGATACAGGCCCCATGGGCCTCTTGTTTGTGGTAATAAGACTGCATTTGAATCAGGAACATCATTTTATTAATGTGTCATTTGAGAAGATACATCCACTTATTCAGCTTGCATTCTTAACTTTGTTTCGTTTTTAACTGCATATCTGCATTTTGCATTTATCGCTACATTGACCAATCACATACTTCATCTTGACCAGTAAAGCCACCTGGTGCATCATATCCAGGATCAAAAGAATATTATACGGCTATGCCGAAAAATAATGTCTGCTTCCTAATAATGATTGATATTAAGGCCAAAAATTACATTGAATTACAAAGTACAGTTGTATAGAGGTGAAGCATGATGAAATTTCTTTGGAATGCAATTAATTTTTTTCCTCAGAGGAACTTTAAATTTAAAAGATATAATAAGAAGCTTTGACTTTTGGTGGTGGTAATGCCATTAAGTATGGAACTTTTGGTGTTTTGTAAAAATACACAACATTTTCCTATTTTCAATTGGTCATAATTAAATCTTTGTTGGCAAGGTAGCGCCTTTAATTTGAATACCCTTATTTTAAGTTTATAATTGTCCGTTGTAATTCAGATTTATTTGTTTGTTAATTATTGTGGATTCCATGAAGTAAATTGTTTGATAATGCTTTGTCTTCCAGTTCACTGAAGATGAGGTGATAACAGTGTTAGAGAAGGTACTTACCAATAACAACTCACTGGAGGTTACCAAGGAATATTGTATCACAGCAGTCATGAAGCTTAGCTCCAGATTTAGAACATCAATGGGGTGAGTTATGAATAATTGATCGGAAAGTCTGCGGTAATAATGACTGTCAGCAGTTAGGTGGATGATTCTTTTGTGAAATGTGACATATAATCTAATTACTGAAATGGTTACCAAAGTAGAATCAGGATTTGAAGAAAGTTAATGGATACATTAGCAAAATGATTAATTTCATCTTGAAATGATTTTGTACTCTTAAAATTGGTAACAATTTTAATTAAGCTATAATTATATGTTAAGGTTTTTCAACCATATATGAGATATTTCAAATCAGTGTTTTTAATTAATTAGTTTCTATTTTTCCACCAATAATAATTGAATCATTTCAAGTCCAGTTACAGTTTAAAGTATGGGAAATGTATTAAAATTAATGAACTGTATCACTTATTGTATATGTTGCCATGCATGCTGTTGGTATTGCAGGAGGATCAAGAAGATGATTGAGTATTACAGTACCAGTGTTAATGTGGAGTTACAGCAGCGGTCTGTAGAATACACATCTGTCTTCACCAAGTTTGACCATATGAGGTAAGATTTTCCAGTGGACTGGACAGTGGTATTCTCTGGAACTGGTTTTAAAATTTTGAGTGACATTTGTGACATTTTAATGTTGCAAAATATTTGCATTAGTTTTTGTTATAAACACCTGCATACACATTGACCTTGTTCACCTATAGACCTAAAGTGGTACATTGTTACAGTTAACATGCATACAGCAAAGTGTGTAGGACATGTGTGTAGTAAATTGTTGAAAAAACAGTACTAGGAAAACTGAATTTCCTTTCCTGTTCACTTTGAAAAACTGATATGTTTACTTCATTTACAAATTGGATTCATTGTAGTTATTAAAAAAAATGCCAAGCAGAAACAAGATTGAAAAAAACCCATTTTGGACATGTTTTTAGGTCAGCATTATTGGAACAGATGCCTTTGATTGAGAGGAGTCGGAGTAAAAACTTGTTATCTAATAATGAAGATGAGGGGGTAGGCAATGGGATGGATATATTAAACTCGGACAAGTCTGTTGGTGATGGCAGTACAAAACTTCTAGACACGGTGAAACAGAGCACACAACAGACAGAGGTAAACAAATTCTAGAATGTTGTTGTTTATATCATTGTAATATACATGTATATATTTGAAAATTGATCAGTAAAATTGTGAAGCTATGAAGAACTTTTGAAAATTTGAATTGGTAAAGTATTGCTAGAATAATGAAGTGTTGAAAACTTTGATTTTTTTTCAAGGGTCAAAATATACTAGACCTTTTAGGGGACCTTGGTCCTACACCTGTGATACCTACCAACCCGGAACCATCCAAGTCAGCTGGAGCTAATGACCTCCTAGATCTCCTAGGGGATGTAGCAAATGCTGCTTCGGGTAATACAGGTACTTTATTATACCACTATTATAGTAAACTTTGTTAAACCAGTATTACAGTAAACTTTATTATACCATTATTACAGTAAAATATTGAGAAATGGTGATATATACGCACACTTACATGTTTCTTAGAAATATAGGTCTGCATATTTCATTTGTCACAGAATTTCATGTACATGTTCACAGACAACCAAATGCTTCTGGTCAAAAACATGGCCATCATCATTAAATACTAGAAATGAAGTTTTTGACTTCATCAGTCTACATATAAAGTTTCTCATTGGGTTTACATTGTCTGGGTGCTTTATAGCAATACACTTCAGAATTCATTGCTTATCAAATTGTTTATTATAAACTCCACATGTGTTCACAAGTTAGTGTTTGTATCCTCTGAGGTCAAAAACATTGTAAGCAGTTCAGTCTATAAATAGAACATTTCAAGCAATTGGAACCATGAAACTTTGCACAAACATTACCTATAAGATGGGAGAACCAACACTCTTATAATTTCAAATAGCTGTAATGTTACTTGTCAGATAGTGGTATACTGCAGAGATCCTATGTGAAGATGATCTTTGATAATAAGGGCTTCACAACACCAAAGAACAGTTCTTTTCTGCAAGTAAAACATTGTTAAATAAAAGATTTCAGAAGAGAGACATTTTTGTTTGAATCCTTAGATAAAGGTGTCTAAGCATTTGAGGTCAAATTTAGTGTGCCCAATATGATAGAGTGTTAGAAGGAGAAATGTCTGGACTTTACTGATTATTTCATTAAGACCACGTTTTCTCTTTCAGTGAACAACATGGTTCCTGCTCCAAATCACAATCTGATGGACAATTTATTAGGCGCAACAACACCTAGTGCCCAGATGAATGGTGGAACAACAGGTATGTTTGTGTTATTAAATTTTATTCTGCCCGCGATGAAATGGGGGGCTGTGGATATAGTGTTACCCATGTCTGTCCCCTCCCATCACGTTCTGTCGTATCCTGTCCCATGTAAATGCTTATCTCAGGAACTGCTGATGTGATGTCTGTAGTAATATTTCATCTAAGAATTTGATTTTTAGCTCACCTGGACGAAAGGTCCGGTGAGCTTATGCCATGGTGCGGCGTCTGGTGTCCGAAATTTGATCAGAAACATCCTTGGCGGAAGGGGATCAGATTTTGGATAAATGGTGACTCTGACCCCCAAGGGGCCCAATAGGGGAAATTGAGGCAATTCCTTTAAATCACAACTAGTCATAAAGTTATGAATGGATTTGAACCCAATTTGGTCAGAAACATTCTTGGGGGAAGGGGAACAGATTTTGCATAAATGGTGACTCTGACCCCCAAGGGGCCAAATGGGCGAGGCCCCATAGGGGAAATAGAGGTAGTTCCTTTAAATTGCTACTTGTCATAAAGTTATGAAAGGATTTGAACCCAATTTGGTCAGAAACATCATTGGGGGAAGGGGAACAGATTTTGCATAAATGGTGACTCTGACCCCCAAGGGGCCAAATGGGCGAGGCCCCATAGGGGAAATAGAGGTAGTTCCTTTAAATTGCTACTTGTCATAAAGTTATGAAAGGATTTGAACCCAATTTGGTCAGAAACATCATTGGGGGAAGGGGAACAGATTTTGCATAAATGGTGACTCTGACCCCTGAGGGGCCAAAGGGGCGGGGCCCCCATATGGAAAATAGAGGTAATTCCTTTAAATCGCTACTAGTCATAAAGTTATGAATGGATGTTCTAAAAACAATTCTTGAGGTCTTTCAGACCCTTAGAGAGTCTGGACTTCGTTATTTCTTTAAAGCAGTTGAATCCCCACACCATAACCATATAAAGCATTGTTTGAGATTGACAAATAAAACGAATTGAACATGAACATTATTTTGACATTTGTTCTAATCCAACCAGGTGAGCGATACAGGCCCCATGGGCCTCTTGTTTCATATGTATGACATTTCATGAAAATAATTATTTTAGCTAGTTTGTTAATATATGAATGCAGAAAAATGTGACGAAATTTTACATTTGTTATTAGACTGAATTGTTTGCTTTCTTTGCAGGGTTGGAAACATTAACAGCATTTAACAAGAATGGTTTGTTAATTGAGTTCATGTGTGAGCGAGACGAGACACAGGCCAATATCACCACTGTCAATGTCAAGGCCACTAATTCCACAGCCACTTCAATGGCTGACTTTGTCTTTCAGGCTGCAGTACCGAAAGTAAGTAAAAACAATATCTCGTTTGAATGTCTCGAGTTGTAAAGATCAATTTTGGATGGGAATTTGCATGAGTCAAGTAACTGTTACTAACTTAAGATAAAATCTCACATTGTATAATTTGATGCATCGGTTGCCCTAGAGGTGAACTCTCTTGATTTTGGCATTGGTTATCAATGGTCAAGGCCTTCAATGTCAAAATTAGAATGGTCATTTACTTAAAAGGTAAACCAATGATAAGTTGATTGGGTTATTTTCAAAGGATATGCTGTCCAAGCTTCTCACATTACTGCATGGTTTGGATACCTACTCTGATTAACAATACCAGATAATGGTAGATTGTCTTTGAAAAACAAGAAGAGTTGTAAAAAAATATATTCTTTTTTCATGCTTGCCTGGTCAAAAGTTAAATCCAAGACCGTTGTATTACATTATGAATTTCTATTTCATTGGATTGGAATATATTTTTTCATATAACACTAAGAATCAATGATATGTGTGTTGTGTCTTGCAGTCATTCCAGTTACAGTTATTGTCCCCCTCTGGTAATGTGATTCCTCCAATGAATGATGGCGCCATTACACAAGTTATCAAACTTAACAATCCACAAAAGGTAAGGAAAACTTCTATCATGTGGACTTAATGTAATAACTTGAAGTAGGAATGTATTTAAGCTGGCCTTCATGATGCTGGCTATAAAGGTTTTAGGTTACCTTGTAAGCTGAATATTATGTAGACACTGTAAATAATGAAGACTGAAATCTTCAATCGAGCTGAAATATGTTGGTAAAGAAAATAATATATCAATCTTTCCCAGAACATCAAGATTGTTTATTTATGTTGGCCGTAACACCTGAAAAGGCTGAAAATAAGAAATCTTGATCTTACAATTACGTATTAGAAGTTGCTAAAATTAAGGATTGATGTACTAACTATTAAAATCAGCAATTATTGTTTTCTTTCTGTTTCAGCAACCAATTAGAATGAGACTTAAAGTTTCCTATGTTCAAAATGGCAATGCCATTTCTGACACAGGTGAAATGAACTCCTTTCCTAAACAGCTATGGGAATGATGCCAGCTATACAGTGTACCAGCTGCCAAATAAAAGATGGGATTAGTCATCAGATTAAAAGTGCAAATTGGAATTCAGTGAGAGGAGACTTGGACATTCATCAACTTTCAATATTGGTTGGCATGGTCCACATGTGGTATCTAGTTGGCCAAACTCTTAATAATTGGTCAAGGCAACAATTTCTTCAGTTGTGTGACCTTCATGCAGGCAGGCTCTGCCCTGGTCACATTCCTTCGTGGCTCTTTGTGGATACGAGTCAAAGAATAAACCTTAGTGTCGCTAGTCATACCCAAGGATCAGTGCATAAAGACAACTCCCAAGGTTTTAGAGACAATAATGTTGTTTATGGAGCAGATGTGGACATCATGAAGAAAACATGTATTTAGCTATGTACCAATTTTTGATATTTATAAATGTGCTAGAAGCCATCTGTGGTGTAAATTGGTCCTAAAATGTGAGGTGGGGAATGAAAGGCAGTGAGAATGGTACATGGGTCAGACCTTGAGTAAGACATTGATCTCCAATGTGTACATGGGTTTCAGTTTTTGTCAGTTTGATTCAGTACAAGACAACTATTGTTGTATTCCTGAGAATATTTATTTATTAATGTTTAAAAGAAAGATAAAAGTCTTCCTAAGGCCTGATTAAATATTTTTATCTTTGGACTCATTGTATCTACATTTATTGATCTAAAAAAGACGACACCACTGGTTTAGAGATGAATAATGCAGTCCATTTGATTTCCTGCAGAGTTTTTGTTCTGTATTTGGGTCTGATTGAGAGGTAGAGGACAGGAAGAGAGGAATAATATTGAAATATTTTACCTAGTGCTATGAAGTGATACTTTCATCTCTGATCTTGCTTTGTCCAGTCCTGATCATAGTGAAGAATGTTTGTTTTGTTTACCAAATACCGTATTTGACCTAATAAGGGTGCCTGCCCTTATAAGGGCACCCCCACCTTTTTTCAAGGAAATAAATCTTTGACTGAGTGTCAAAATGGTGTTCAAAAGTAATAATTCGTGTGAAAAGTTTTGCTACTTTATGTGTTCAATTTTCTTCAGCAAATTAAGTAACTGGAACACAAGTTTTCGCCACATCTTGTCTATTCCTACAGATGACATGTCAGTGCAAAGAGCACCCGAAACCTAAACACATATACAAGTAACTTGCCATCTTTATTTGAAGATAAAGCAAAAGACTTCATTCTTGTTGATAAATAACTTTTGTTCAGAACAGAAAGCTAGTAAAAGACATTGTAAATCAATTATTAGGTCAAAGAAAACGATGTCTGATATGATCTGAGAAATCACCTGTGTCTATAAATAGAACACAAAAGAGTTCCATTTGAACATAAATGGTGGAACACACATTCTCTGATCTAAAGATCAGCTGGCATGGTTTACAAGTTTGCAGGAATATTCAAGTGATGTTTAAGCTTAATATATGATAATGAATAGATATCTTCATCTGGAAAATTTTTATGACTGAATATTTTACCGTTTTCACAGCCTTGGGTATTCTACTATAAGGTATAGTCTGTTTCATAAAACTTCAGAATAACTAATCTTAATAAGGGCGCCCCCACTGTCGATTACCGCGCCCTGCGCCCTTATTAGGTCAAATACGGTATATCCCATTATATTTGTGAACATTTGAATTGTAAGGAGACTGTGAATATGAGAGTAAATGGGCAATATAGACAGTCGAGGGTTTCTTTCTCAGTTCACCAACAATTGTAATAAATTTATTGTGTGTGACAATTATGTAAATGTGATCTTTGTAACATGTTTATGCCATACTGGTCGTGTAATCTCATTCTAGAATTAAGTCTGGTAAACTTGTACTAGCCAAGGAAAACCACTGTTGTTACTAGAAGGAAAACATGAGTCAAAGCATTATAAGATAACTTTCCAGGATTGGCAGAAGCATTGTACTTTTTTCAGTGTTCTTTAACAATCAGTTGTTGAAAACAACACTAAGTGTTAAATTGTCAGGTGTCAGCTGTAACTAACTGAACCTTGTTGATATATTCTGTTTAAACATTTGAACATAAGTACGTCTATTGTGAAGTTTTCCATCTAACTGATCTGAATTTTATTAAGTCAGTAGGAAACATTCAGAATCTGTACAGTTGTATAACAAATGAAAAATATGTACTTCTGTTGCAAAATATTCCATCTGAATTTATTAAAAGTCACTTTGAAAAATCCAGAATATGTAGAGTAAATAGTTTATAATAGTGTAAAAGTTAGGTTCAAGACAGACGACTGTGTTTTGATCAGTTACATTTTTGACACTTGTATGAAATACAAACAAACCATGTATACCTAAAAAAGTAGGTGGGCGGTAATATCTGTACATAAGAAGTTGGACAGGACAATGAGGGGGATTAAATAAATGAATACTACAACAGGAACATTTTGGCTGTCCAAAGGTAGTTGGCTAGACTCGCAATCTTTGGGCTGTCCAGAGGTAGTTTGCTAGACTTGCAATCTTGGGGCTGTCCAGAGGGATCTTCAGGCTGTTCATCCACACCTTGATGCACAATAAACTGAATATTCTTAGGACACTAGATATTTGTTTTGTTTACATAGTAGTGTTGTTAAGATTAAGAACCAAATACAGAGAATCTTTTTAATGAAAATGGTGGATCAATGTATCTCTTACAAATTTCAAACAATGGTTCACGCATATATATGAATTTTAGGATGAAAATGGTCTTAGGAAATTGTTCACAATATTTAGTTTAAACAGTTTTCAATATTTTCACAAAAAGTCGATTACAGACATTTCCATATAATTTGGGATAGAAAAACAAGCAATAAGCTTTGGTATATTATAATTCATCTCCTAAATATTTGTACACTAATCACACCCAACAATTTTACCAGTGTATAACATGTGTTACAGTGCAGGAACGGAAGAACTGAATAAACTTCTTTTAAAACAAAAATTCGTAATTTTTGAAGCAATTTGATATATTCTTTGGTCACAATTTTTGCCCTGGAAGTGAAACATAACACAGTGGTTGCTTCTCAGCTAGTAGACATTGGAGGTATGCATAAGGCTGCCGCCTGTATAATCTACAGCAACTTTTTCTGGAAAAAAAAACCAAATCACCAGCTAGGTTAGGTATCTGATTTTCAAACTCAACTTTGTTTATCTTTCTCATCATCTAAACCTGGATTAAAGTAAATGTTATCATTTTCTGTACATGTGGTAATTGTGATATCATTTGTTTGGATTTCTGATGTAAATGTGTACTATGCATTTGTATTTGATCATGATCATCAGCATAATTGGGGTTTTTCTTGTGATATATCAAAGTATATGATGTACAATTCAGGTTTTGCTTTATTCATTCTCTTTTGGTAACTACTGCATTGCTATCATACAGGGAGAAATGGTATAAATGTCACTTTTAATAAAGTACTGTTAAGTATATACCTCGCTATACTGTTGACTTCTGAGTAATATATAAAACATGAATTAAAGAAACAAGGAAATACCTGATGGGAAATTTGAGAAGGAAAACGTGGGGAAAGAAGGATACTATGTGACCTTGATATATGTTGGGAGGAACAAGAGGACAGATGAAATGGCAATTTAATAATAAAAAGAACATTAATGGGTAACTCTTCTACCCATGCAAAATAGGGATCAATGAATTGAAGCTTTTACTCACATGGAAATCGAAAACCATAAACATTTTTTTTTTTAAATATGTAAATGAAAATCTTTATTTCTATATTAACAATGATGTGTCTTGATTTAAAACTTGACTGTATTTTGTGGTATCTTGATGTAAAGTGAAGTTGTATGATTGATGACAAGGAACCCTTGACTGGAATGCATCATTCACATTAATTGTCACCATTGCTTCATTATGGACGCTTTAATGATCAACAGATACTGCATTCCCTAGGACCACTACATTGTGTTGAATGGAAGACAGATAAGTGCTATAAGTGTACCAATAGAGAATGTAAAACTATTGTATTGACTGGGCTAGTTTTGTCCATGTTTAATGGAGCATGTATCTATATTTAAAAGCTTTTTAAAATTTTGCTCATAATTTGATAAACTCATATATTGCAGTTGCTTTAAACAGTAATATATATGTGTGTCCTTGTGATACATAGCAGTAATTCTGAATTGTTCAACAGGGTGGAATCATGTTTGTAACTTCTATGTCGGTAAGAGAGTCTTGGGAGTAGACAGTAGTTTAATTAAGGCTTGTAGTAGGTGCAAAATGTGATGACAAGTTTAAGAGTTTACCAATAAACAATTAAACTGCAATACTGGTAAGTGATGAATATATATATATACAAACAGAGTTTTAAAATAGATGAGATGTGTTTCCATATTGACCAGAAAAAACTGTTCCTGGTTACTAAATATACAGTCATGTTGAGATGTGGGATTATTATGAGTGTGGGGTGTGTGGTTTTTCAGTTTCACAAGTAACTGTACATGTGAACATGATAATGTTTAGAGTATGATTCCTATAGGTACTTGATTCTGTGGCTCATGGCTCTTTCTTCAGATCAACTACATTATCGTGGTATACAAAATTTTAATTTATTTGAATTGAACACTTGCTTTGAGTATTTTTCATCAAGATACAGCTTATGGATTATAGTTATTGTCGGGTGGTGCTGAATTCTTGCTGTATCTGGTTGAATCGTGATGAAATTTTCAAATTAAAAAAGTGTTACAGAAATTCCTTGATTGAAAAAATTAGAAAACTACAGTGAACATGTTTATTTCTTAGATGGCCCATGATTTGTACATGTATATATGGTACCCTTCGTACATATTTTGAAAAGATAAATCTAAAGGAAAGCTTGCAGACAAAACTAGCTTCAAAATGAAGTGTTGAAAACACGAGGCCTGCTTCAGTATAGGTCACTTCCATGTACTCAACTGTAAACAAATTCATTATGTTTATCATTGTCTTGTATCGCACATTGTTATTGATTTCATCTTTTTGTTACATTCATCTCGGCTGTAATTGATTAAACAGAACAAAGCAATCCATGGTCTTCTGGTTATAATTATAAACCCTTTACTAAATAACTTGTAAATGAATGTAAACGGTTAAAATGTGTATGTATCATGAATTCAAGAGTACTTTTGAAGTTGGACATTGACTTAAATGGCCATGCACCTCAAGTGAGGCTCACAGAAATGATACCAAATCGTCGCCCAATAGAGCATCAAACTTCAATCCAGGTGTACGCGGGTGCATTCTTAGGGAATGTAAACGTTTAAAAATGCTGTGACGGCATTCTTACTAAATGTGACTTGTGAACAGGCTTAACAGTACTTAAGAAGGGCGGATTTTGAGCAAAATTCATTTGCACCTTAAGTGGAGTGTAGGGACCACGGAAATGTGCTCATTTTGGTAACCATTTTAATGGTGGACAATGAACCTCGTGCACACAGCTTCATTCTTTCCTTCTAACTGAATATGGACGGGTCAATAGGCGTTTCTGTCATAATTCCTAGAACTCTTAAAACGGTCGGATCTTCGTCAGAATTCGCATGTACCTCGAGTGGGATGTGGGAAACACGGAAATGTGCTCATCCCGGTAATCATTGTAATGGTTGATAAGGAACCACGTGTCCGCAGCAGCATTGTTACATTTTTACGCAGTGGTGTCCGGTTATATCGCGAATATGTTATCATTTCTACAGTACTTAGGACGGTAGGTTATTGGTCATAATTCGTATGCACCTCGAGACGGATGTGAGGAACACGGAAATGTGCTAATTCCGGTAACCATTTTATTGGCGGAAAATTAACCACGTGTCCGCGGCAGCATTGTTACATTACTCCTGAATATGGTGACGGTTCAAAATACAGTTCTGTCGTCATTTCTTGAGTACTTAGAACCGTCGGATATTAGTCAGAATTCGTGTGACCTCGAGTGGGATGTGATAAACAGGAAAATCTACTTATTCCGCAATCCTTTCATTGGTGAACAATTAACCACGTGTTCGCGGCAGCATTTACAATACTACGGAATATGGTGACGGTTCAAAATATAGTTCTGTCGTCATTTTTTTAGTAGTTGGAAGGTTCGGATCTTGGTCAGACTTCGTGTGCACCTCGAGTTGGATGTGATCAACAGGAAAATTTGCTTATTCCGATAATCTTTTCAGTGGTGAACAATTAACCAGGTGTCCGCGGCAGCATTGTTACAATACTACGGAATATGGTGACGGCTCAAAATACAGTTCTGTCGTCATTTCTTGAGTAGTTGAAAGGTTCGGATCTTGGTCAGACTTCGTGTGCACCTGGAGTTGGATGTGATCAACAGGAAAATCTGCTTTTTCGGACAATCCTTTCATTGGTGAACAATTTACCACGTGTCCGCGGCAGCATTGTTACAATACTACGAAATATGGTGACGGTTCAAAATACAGTTCTGTCGTCATTTCTGGAGTAGTTAGAAGGTTCAGACTTCGTGTGCACCTCGAGTGGCATGTGATCAACAGGAAAATCTGCTTTTTCGGGCAATCCTTTCATTGGTGAACAATTTACCCATGTGTCCGCGGCAGCATTGTTATAATACTACGGAATATGGTGACGGTTCAAAATATAGTTCTGTCGTCATTTCTTGAGTAGTTGGAAGGTTCGGATCTTGGTCAGACTTCGTGTGCACCACGAGTGGGATGTGATCAACAGGAAAATCTGCTTATTCCGGCAATCCTTTCTTTGGTGAACAATTAACCACGTCTTCGCGGCAGCATTGTTACAATACTACGAAATATGGTGACGGTCAAAATACAGTTCTATCGTCATTTCTGGAGTAGTTAGAATGTTCAGACTTCGTGTGCACCTCGAGTGGGATGTGATCAACAGGAAAATCTGCTTTTTCGGGCAATCCTTTCATTAGTGAACAATAAACCACGTGTTTGCGACAGCATTGTTACAATAATACGGAATATGGTGACGGTTCAAAATACAGTTCTGTCGTCATTTCTTGAGTAGTTGGAAGGTTCGGATCTTGGTCAGACTTCGTGTGCACCTCGAGTTGGATGTGATCAACAGGAAAATTTGCTTATTCCGATAATCTTTTCATTGGTGAACAATTAACCACGTGTCCGCGGCAGCATTGTTACAATACTACGAAATATGGTGACGGTCAAAATACAGTTCTGTCGTCATTTCTTGAGTACTTAGAATGTTCAGACTTCATGTGCACCTCGAGTGGGATCTGATAAACAGGAAAACCTGCTTTTTCGGGCAATACTTTCATTAGTGAACAGTAAACCACCTGTCCGCGGCAGCATTTTTACAATACTACGGAATATGGTGACGGTTCAAAATACAGTTCTGTCGTCATTTCTTGAGTAGTGCCGCGACTGTAATTAAACTTTTTGAGAGAAAAAAGAAGATATAGTTTCTGTGTATATGTAGATATATACACGTGTACTTTAATTTCTACTCTGCGCTAGGCTTCGCTTCGAAAATACAACGTATTCATGAGCGCAGCCTAGCGGATATAAATGGTACTTAAGGCAGGTAATCCAGTCTAGTATTGTCTCAATCGGAACCCCTCGTCATTTTCTCCGAAACTACGTTCGCAGACGGAGGCGAGGTGTTCCGACTGGTATTGTCTCTGAAATCATTCCCCGAGGAGTTCCGGATGGAATAACACCGGGGACTTCACGCCGCTTACTCGTTCAACTGAAGGCTTAGCTGCAGTCAAAGTGAGTTGTATTACATTTTACCGTCAGGACCATGACTTTTTAATATTACATTGGAGGTTATAGCTGTTCTACTATGACCAAATATGTTGCTTGACAAGATCAGTATGCATCGTCAACCCAGACCAGCGTTAAAATTCTTTCCGATAACAAGCTAGGCCTTCTGTAAATGTCATACGACATATTATGGCAAGCCATTTAATCATTTAATCCCATTTCCTCTTAAGGGGATATTTGTTTCACTTAAGTGAAAAAACATCATGCAAATAATTTATTCATCTTAAGGTGAAAAGAATTTCACTTAAGTGAAATTCTTTTTTCACTTATGTGAAATAAAACATAATGCAAAGAAATGTTAACTTCCCTTAAGACAAAAAGAATTTCACTTAAGTGAAAAAAAATTATGTGCAGACATAATGCAAAATACTTGTCCCTTAAGTGAAATTCTTTTCATCTTAAGGTAAATAAAACTGACCATATGTTCTTAAAGCCACTCTGTCCTCCTATCCACCCCTATTGTATAATGGAATGAACCCTCCCCTTGGACCTGTCTCCAAACCGGTTCAATACCACATTTGTATATCCACAACCATAACGTGAAGTTAATTTTTTTTTGTCATCATGAAAGTAAAGTGAAATAGATTTTAATATACGTTATGTTTTATTTCCATTATGTTTTATTTTCTTGAAGATAAAAGAAAAATTGTTTCCATTTTGTTTTATTTTCATTATGTTATATTCCCCTTGTGCTTTATTTGCATTATGTTATATTCCCCTTGTGCTTTATTTGCATTATGTTTTCTTAGGTTTGTAGCTGTTTTCCTGAGTAAATAACATATGAAATGGGTACTTTCTATATACGAGAATAAAGAGTAGGGTCTTGAGGTTTGGAAAATCAAAAATATACACTTCTACTGAAAATAGAATGGCGTAGGATTCGAGGTGTAAAAAGGCGGGAATTCCCCGGGTAGGGGTTCCCAAGTGTACTGTAAATGTCGGGGTTACTGTCTTTCGAGTACCCGTGTGCTCTAATATGCCATTAAACTTATACAATAACAACATTTACCCGATAGAAAAAAACTTCAAACTTTAATTTGATATCAATTTCATATCCTTTGAACTTCAAACGAGTGAATAAAGGGATGGAGTCACTAGTAATAACATACATGTATACACGTGGTAAATTATTTAGTTGTGTGAGTCCTTTAACAAATTCTCCCTGTGGTATTTCCGTGGCCTAGAATATTTAAATGTAACTTTTAGTGAATAGGTCGACATGTCATTACTTATAAATACATTTCCATCTGATGCTATTCCCGTGTTGATTTAAAACATATGCGAGACCATTACGCACTAATGATTCCTTAACAACTTCGTCGTCGTGAGTCACAGGTGAAAATTGTTCATAATTTAAATTACAAGACAACCACGAAGTTTCACTTAAGCTGAATTAATTAATATTTGAGTCGGCTTCGAAATCCAAGATGATGTAAAATTAATGCAAAACATTTTAAGTTGAACTAATTTTGGAATGTTTGTGGTGTGATGATCTTGTAAGAGTTGCCTTTCTTCCCCCCCCCCCCCCCCCCCCCCCCCCCCCCCCCCCCCGGGAACCCCGGAATGTCGCTAGGCAACTGAAATAATAATGGATTATTAACGATAGTTATTACATTGGTTATAATAATAACTAAGACAACATTGGTTGATGTGAATTTACTACGGGTGGTGGTTAAAGGTCTAATAAAACAAAGCTTTCTGAAACACCAAGTAATGAACGAAATAATTCATTTTTATCACTCATTACGAGCACAAAATCTTCCAGAGCAAATTATTAGGAAAGTTTTCAATCCACATGGTAAAGGAGGGGGTCGTTGAGGCTTGTACTTTACATAGTGTTATATTTACATCTCTCCCTTCTTCAGCTTATTAAACTCGGACTGCGAATAAATTAGCATACACGCAATGAAAACAAGAAAATGCAGCAAAGCTGCTGGATAGATTCATTAAAAAATATCTTCAAAGACATGAAAATCATGTAGTTGTTTGATGCATCACTAATGACTAATCTCAAGAGATATTTACCATTCAAAATTTTAGTGTCCTACGTATACTCGGACGTCTTTAAAGCTACATATTCCCGAACAACCTGAAATTCTAGTTGCACACATGCATTAATGGCAATCCAAGATGCTCATTCACGCTCTCCTAACATTACAATGACTACTGGCCTGGACGCTTGACCGAGGGAGCCCAAGAGACATCAGTGTATAAAATAGCCTAATAATGCTTTCATTTAAACATATTAACAGAATATTCACGTAATACACTGGTAACTGAACAAAATAAACAAACATAGTTAACATTTGAATCCTTTATTCTATAATGTAGCAAAATGCAAACAACATATTAATAAAATCATAGATCGGTAAAGTTGACAATGTTCAAAAGAAAAATCGGAATTCGAGTCTATTCCGTTTTATTCTCTCATTAAGTTCCAGTGAATCATTTCCTTTCCTAAGAAAATACTTGGGTTTTGCAGATTCCACACAATTTTTTTGTCTTTTTTTTTTGGCAGAATCTGTCTGCGTTTTTGCAGTTCCACGCTTGCGGCGTTCCGCCATTTTGTATGGACTGTAAAACCAGCCGTTGCATTGTGGGGCTAATTTTCAGAAAAACTTGGTCCAGCAGCCACAGTTATTATTTTTGGGAATTCCCCGTATACTTTCATAAATATACATTTTCTTTAAGTTTCTGATTCACATCAATCTGGTTGGTATGCATCAAGTCCGAAAACTGTAAAAAGCTCAAAATGTAAACATTGATATACCGGTACAGGGGTATGTGGCTTTAAGTGTATGTCCATCCTGAAATTACAGTCACTTTTCTTTTTTGTTGAATCTGCAAAATACAAGTTTTAAATTTTTAACTTTGCAAGCATATAAGTGTGTTATAAATTAAAGATAAAACTATTAATTTCAAATGATACAAAATTTCTCTTTGGATTCTTTAACCTTTTAAAATGACTAATCAATATAGTGAAAGAAGTCAATCATCAAATTATCTCTTTAAAAGTATATATGTTCTAAACTGTGTAATTTAGTGGTAATCCGAGCGCCATAGGCGCGAGCAGAATGTTTTTGGCCAGGGGTCTGGAGGCTAAAATTTCGGAAAATGAAAAGATTATAGCAAATTTTGCAATCTTTGCAAGATTTCTCGTCCGAAAGAGAAGTTATTTGCTCTAGAAAATACCCAATTTAGATATATCCATTCTCCAATACACCGAAATGCAACAAAAACTACAAGCAAGAACTTCTGGAACAACGAAACTGTCGTCTGTTGACTCCAGTAGTAATATTCTGTGATGCACACATGACAATTTTCAATGTAAAAAGTTTTAGAAATTTTAAGCAATAGATTTAATTGTATCTAACAAAGAATAACAAAGAGTCTGGATGAACATTTTTCTCCGCACTTTCTTGCTAGACTTCCAGTTATTATTTCAATTAATATTCTATATTCAAATTACCGCAACTGAGCCTTCCGAAGTGTATGTAAACATAAATATGATCGGTTCAGTATCACTTCATTCAATAAACTTTATCAATGAACGTTCAAGTCAGCACAAATAGTCTTCTATCTTACCTGAAAAGTCCATTATATCCTTATTTAAAGATGTCATTGGCATAAGAAGACAAAAATTAGCTGATATAAACTTATAAACGAACTTACCTTTCAAATTGTTCCCGCAAAACAAACTCTCTCCTCTCTATCACCGAGCGCCTGCTTTCACTACTATACTTGGCAACCATGACACCTTGTCGATTTCCGGCCTAATCTCGAACCGAATCCAACTGTCCGACAGATATTTCTACTAAAATACTATAGAACTTCAACTACACATTTACTTTTATAATAAAATATCTATTGTATGAGAATTCTCTCGATTTTAGCTCTTGAAATCAGTTTATTTATGTTTTTTTATTCATAAAACCCGCGAGATCTCGAAACCGCGATTTCCGGTTTACAGTTACTTCCGTTTTAGAGGGGCAAAAACAGATTAAAAGCCTCTCGGCAAAGACCGGCCTCCGGCCGATCTTTGCCGAGCGCGCTTCGCGCGCTGAGGCTTTTAAAAAAAAAGTGGAGTCACTAGTAATAACATACATGTATACACGTGGTAAATTATTTAGTTGTGTGAGTCCTTTAACAAATTCTCCCTGTGGTATTTCCGTGGCCTAGAATATTTAAATGTAACTTTTAGTGAATAGGTCGACATGTCATTACTTATAAATACATTTCCATCTGATGCTATTCCCGTGTTGATTTAAAACATATGCGAGACCATTACGCACTAATGATTCCTTAACAACTTCATCGTCGTGAGTCACAGGTGAAAATTGTTCATAATTTAAATTACAAGACAACCACGAAGTTTCACTTAGGCTGAATTAATTAATATTTGAGTCGGCTTCGAAATCCAAGATGATGTAAAATTAATGCAAAACATTTTAAGTTGAACTAATTTTGGAATGTTTGTGGTGTGGTGATCTTGTAAGAGTTGCCTTTCTTCCCCCCCGGGAACCCCGGAATGTCGCTAGGCAACTGAAATAATAATGGATTATTAACGATAGTTATTACATTGGTTATAATAATAACTAAGACAACATTGGTTGATGTGAATTTACTACGGGTGGTGGTTAAAGGTCTAATAAAACAAAGCTTTCTGAAACACCAAGTAATGAACGAAATCATTCATTTTTATCACTCATTACGAGCACAAAATCTTCCAGAGCAAATTATTAGGAAAGTTTTCAATCCACATGGTAAAGGAGGGGGTCGTTGAGGCTTGTACTTTACATAGTGTTTTATTTACATCTCTCCCTTCTTCAGCTTATTAAACTCGGACTGCGAATAAATTAGCATACACGCAATGAAAATAAGCGCGGGAATCGGTAACATATTCATGATGTCGTCTATTTGTGACGTTACCGGAACGTCAACTAGCTATAGACAGTACCATTTTTAAAGGACTGATCAACGCAATTTTAGCGTTTTCTCCTGTTACCCGATGATCTCTGCACAAAAAGCTCAAAGTGAGTATTTTGTCAAAAACTAAACTGAATATTGCGGAAATGGGGCATATTTAACTTCTCAACGAGGTAAGCTTGCAACAAATGGCTGAAGCGTACAGGTCTTAGATAACATTTGACCACGTCACTACTAAATCTATGTCAATACATGCTTGACAACTACACTAGTTAATCTGAGACGGAGATTCTGGATTGTGACTATATCAATTAATCAAAAACGTAAAAGGATTTAACAAAAAAAAAATGTTAACATAACTGGTGTCTTTACGTAGATTCACTGGAACTATATTATGTTAGCAACCACGGCTGCCATAGTTACCAACGTCGCAACACACCCTGAATTTTATATTCTTCGTACTGTATTGATGTAAATGTAAGGATTGTACCTCATTTTGACTGTGTAGGAACCACGGAACCAAATGATTTCCCATAGACGGTAATGTTAACGTTTACCACTGTCCTGCTTAAATGGAGTTTTCAACACTGGTCCACTAGCCATAATTTTGAAGAATGACATCTCGGAAACCTGTAAAAAGAATGTTTAAAAATTCTACCTATTTGAACTTTTTTTTTTTATGGGGGGCAACATCTTGTATTGAATTCAGCACCAAAAATTCACCTAAATTTACAACAAAATACACGCATAATTAACTCCCCCTGACAAAAACAGGCTAGATTTTTTTGAATAATTTTCTATATATTTTACATCAACGTATATACTGTACATATCTACGGTATACGCAGTCAAAATGAGATCCAATCCTAAGGATAGCGGTCTCTGTCACCCTGCTGACATATATGCCTTATTGGCTCTTGAGGCGAGTCGGAGTTATCATACGGGAGGCTCGGGCTCGATTCCTGTAGAGGCGGTCGGTAAAATGAGTATCCCCTGTTCTTTCGAATAATTTGGGACTTGATTTGAATTGTTTCCCTACCTTAACGGGATTCCAAACGTGTATCGTACATAAAACAGGTTTAGAGGTTTATTCTGTCGAGTAAGACTTGTTCCTCAAGCTGTTAATTCAATAGATATTACACTTGAAATGTACCATTCTATATGAAACTTTCCACAGAGATGGCTCCCTATGAAATTGACATTGGTAAGTTTTATTAGTTTGTTCCCGAAACTGATTACCAATGTATATTTTTCCTCAATCTGTGTACACATGTCATTGGATTTTATATGATTTAGTTCAAATTAAAACAAATTGAAAGGATGGTCGGGTGGCACAGTGGTAATACACTTGTCTTTCACCCTGGCGACCAAGGTTCGATTCCCCGATCGGATGTGAAAAGGTTAGGGGTCACCTGCTCAACCACGTGAGTTTTGTCCTGGTACTCCGGGTTCCTCCCACAGTAAGACCCCTCTTACGCATCCGGCAGTGCTAACAAGTGTGATTAATATGAACTGTTATAATTTTTTTCGCAACTGCTGTAAAATGGATACTCGTAAAGTTTACATTTCTAATTTAAACAAAAGTACATGTAATTCAACTCCGACAAAATACAAAAACAACACCGTTCCAGATCTCGTATTAATTTGTCAAGGGTAACATTGAGTTTTTAGACACCAATGTACAGTATAGTATTGTTGTGTGCAGTGTAGTCTAGCAATAGTCATCTTTCCGTCTCCATTTGGTTTAGTCCAAGAACCGTCTGTTGGATTAGTTTCCCTTTTGTGTCGTCCCTTTTTCATGTTCGGTTGATCCCCATTATATTCCTTCTTCGATCCTCCCGGCAAGCTTTGGTCAGGCGTTAGATGACTAGCATGTCCTTTTCACCTCTATTTATCGGTGTTGTCGGTGTTATCATTGTTATCAGTGATGTCCTCTCGTCCTGGGAAGTTTCTGTTCGACCGAACAAAATGAAGAATTCTTCTTGCAAAATGCTTGGCAATGAAATAGATCACAAAGGTAATTTGCAATACTCAAATAGTTTATTTCATCTATGTCATCTGTGTTCGCCTTCTTCGTTGTCATATTGATTGAGTCATTGGGTCTGTTTTTCGTTAATATGTGGGTTTCCGTTGGCTTTTTTGGTCCAAACGGTTGAACCAGTTGGACCGGTGTTGTCCGTTTATGAAATAAAAGACGGACCTGGTGATTTTATATTGTTTTCAGACGAGCCTTGATAAAGACTTCCAAGGCCTGTATTAAACATTTTCAGTTCCGTCAAGATAAATGTTTGAAATACTTTTTTAGTATTCCATTTATAAACGAACAGGCCCATGATGTGAGGGATACCCTGTCGGAGTTACTTACCTTATACCATATTGACATTTCAAAGGTGCTCTGAGAACTTGTGACATAAATTGACGCGGGATACAAGTAATACTTCAAAGATCGCGGCCAATGGAGCAGGTTCAAAGAGTACTTTGGCGGAAAGAGTAATTTGGTGGCTATGCCGTCGTGGAGTATTTGATTGTTGTTCATATTTAAACTTGAGACGCAACCCGAGTCTTTAATCAATCATTTAAGCAGAGGTGAATTCTTTTAGTTGGAACAAATCAAAACAAAATCTTTCGCAAAAGACTGCGATCTAACTGGAACCAATTGAAATAAAGACATTCACTGATTAAAACATTAATATGAACCGCAGAATGTGATAACTGCAGTCGTCGTTCTCTTGTATCTTTAAAAGTGCCTACACTTTGATTGATAAGGTCCTCATTCAGTCCGGTATAACGACATGTTAACTTATCTTTATTCGTTGACGACCTAACATCAGAACATATATATATAATTGTAGATATGTACACTTGATGGCCCGGTCATACGAATCTATGTTCTAATGACCTACATACTTCCACCCTCCTTTATTACATTCCCTCGACATCACCGATGCAACATCCTCATCTACTTCCCCCATATTTAAATACTTTACATGCTGTAAATATCATTTAAAACCCAAATTAACGTCGTTTTCCCCGTTTAAGTATATCATACTTTATTTGATCATACTTAATTTGATTTGTTTATATTATCCAATATACCTTAGCTTCTTAAATAATCTGTTCAATTTCGGAGTAAAATAATGTGTTTTTCCAACTTGCAATGCACTTGCTTTTCCGTCTTAATTCTTACAATGTATATATATCATAAAAATGCGTCTTTTGTTCCTAAATCGGAGATCACGTGACAGTAAAGTATATCACAAAATGAACAAAATGTCAATTACTATTGCTTCCCTTCGTGCCTCTTTCTATAACCCCAGTAAACGTGTCATTTCTAATCTGCAATAAAGCTGTTGTGCTGCCTGAAAGTCACGTGCAATTAAAATCACTTACTTTTAGTTTAGTAAGTTAAAGGAAAACTCACAATTCAAACACATTGGCTCAGTGTTTGTAAATCCGGCCAAAGTACATTTACCCGTCAGCTTCTATATAATCTTGATTTTGCATTAAAATAAACTATTAAAACAACACATTTCAATCAATGTTTTTTTTTTCTGTTAAATTCTCAGGCGATGAGATGTTTTAATAGTACATCGGTTAGAATTCTAATTCAACCGAACAAAGTTCACACTGCCTTCGAACCTTTTCATCGAACATGAATGTCTTACTAAGCGACGCAGGTGCGTATCAAACAGATATACATTTGGTAAGATATCTAAGCATTACAGACAGACGGAAAGTCAAAGGTCATAACATCCACTGGCAGTCAAAGGTCAGTCACAACATCCACATCCAGAGAAATGGCCTCTTCGTTTTAGTGTTAGAAACCCACGAGACTCTTCACTGTGACTCAATCGACAGTGCAGTTCGCCGGGAGTCTTGTTGGTTTCCGAACTCATCGTCGAGGCGAGTCCAGGAGTCAATCGACAGTGCAGAATTTACTAGGATAATTGGGCTTTGTATGTTGTGTTTAGAAAGTGTTTTTGTTACTGTCAAATTGAACAGATAAAAAGGAATCAACCAGTACCATTCCCAACACTTAGTTTTTGTTTGTTTGTTTGTTCGTTTTTGTGTGTGTGTTTTTGTTGTTTTTGTTGTTTTTTTTGCTATTTTGAAACATTGTTCTGAAGGAAGAATGCAGACATACATTTTATCGAGACACAGAATTGGTCTTGGAGATCTGTAAACGGACAGTAGGGATAATCCCACCTATCTTGTCGATTTGACAGGTGCTGTCTCACTGTACTAATCATTTGTCGGTTATTTGTCACAAAGTGCTCCCCAATGTAGTTTAAAACGTCAAATAAATGCTTTTAATAAATAGAAAGAATTCATTGTTATGACTTCAGAATAAGATGGCCCATTATTTTATTCAGCATAGCTGGCGATAAGAGTTTCCCGATAGAGTGTTGAGACCAAATCTTTAACTATAAATCAATGAAAATCAATGTTGGACGTCATTTTCATTGAATATCCTAACTGTCATATGCTTCTCCAAATTGTCTAGATGTAAGAAATCAATCCAATGATCTATTTGAAGGACTATGACAATACCTCTTAGTCATAAGCTTTAATATATCAGTTTAACTGTGATGACAGACTGCACAATCTAACTCGCATAGACATTTACAATAGATACTTTATAAAGAATTAAAAAGACATTTTATCTAAATTTCATCAGATTATATGTTGTTTCATATAATATATCTATATTACTGGATATTGTGCCAAATGTTACGCGCCTGTAACTTCACACGCATTGAACCCTGCAACTGAGCAGTAACTTAAGGGTTTACAAAGTGCACAGGACGGTCTGGACAGTGAAACGGAAACGAAATAGGAAACTGAACAGACGTACATGTATAGCAGTTTACAACTCCTAGGGCGTTATTTGAATTTAGAAATGAAGAGAAGTATATGACCGGGAGGTATAGAAGTGTTTAACGTTCACAAACATGGCTTCACCTCGGCACGTTATCTCTGGTTTATGACGGTCAGAAATTGTGTGGATCCCATAAATCCATCCAGAAGATGTCCAGACCAAAGAGAGCCTATCAGACCAGCTGCTCGTACTGGTCAGCCTTGACCGGGGTGTAATTACGGCCAGGTACCGGTCATTCATTGATATCTACGAGGCACTGACCACAGGAAGCAACGAAATCATATGGCCAAAGCTTGGTCATTCCGAAGCATTAGTATTTTACGGGTCATCAATATTTAAAACTTTGAACTTCTGGATGGTCTCCATTCACAGAGTTCTGACTAACCTCAGACTTCATGTTATAGAGTTTGATGAACAGATCGACACCGTTATTTATCCTATCTGCTCCTACACGCGGACGACGATTGAACTGTGTGTGTCAGTGCTGGCCGAGACATTATTATACTCTGCCCAACGAATAACTCCTTTGGACTTTTAAATATTCTCTCTGGTTGTACTTTCTTTCCATGAGTCACGTGTGCCACAATCCGAGAATAGATAATATCGCGACTGTAAAGACAATTGCGATCTTAAAATAAAATTGTTTGAAATACACCCGATAAAGACTAAACTATTTCCTTCAAAATCCAGATGCATTTTTTTTTGTTCATTTGATGCGTAACTATCGCCGTTTCACTTTCAAACGCAAAGACAAAGAAGACAGATGGTGTATTGCCGAACAAAGAACGGAAAAGAAATTTCCATTTCATTTCCCTTTGTTGTTGTATCGTCAGTTTGCTTTAAATTTCCTTTTAAAGTAAAAACCGTGCATGTTTAATGATAACTATATTTTGGCGCAGTGAATTGTTGTTTTCTACGTCCCGATTGAAAGTGAATTTACAGTTTGTCTCTCTTAACTTACAGGTTGTTAATCAAAATGACGATATGTTGTACATCAGTCGTCTAAGTTTGTCCTGTAATATATATCACAGCGTGTCAGGCTAGGTGTGAAAGGGTCAAAACCACTTACAGGAAGTGTGGTGTCATACTTTTACGATGAGTGCGTATCACATGGAACTCATTTATACATTTGCTATGTCGACGTATTTCATATGCAAATGCAGGCGGTATCCTATTTCTAAAAACACAGATACCAAACACTGTTTCTGATCTCCGTGATAGCTAATGTTCCAATAAGTGTTTCCTACCCTAACTTGAATGAAGTACAGAAGATCTAGTGACTAAAAACTAACCAGAATGAAATCCCCCATAATTACCTTTTTCCGATTGTTGGAGATAGAGATCGCCTGTCTATATTTTACCTATGATGTATCAATCGTTGTCTTTAGAAATGGCGACATCAGCTTCGTGTAGTTCAAAACAGGAGATGTAAAGGCAATCAGTTGAGACACAAACTTACGAGCAGCATATTTATTCTTCAATATAAACAAACAGTGTAATGTTCGTTCTCGTCTGCCCTGGCGGGGGGGTTCACGGGCCATTACAGCTAGGGAAGTCGGTAAAAACGGGTTACAGCAATTTATTTAGAAATATGAGGAAACAAATGTTATAGACGGAGCGCTTCTTATCATACAAATATGTATGTTGTATTCAGAATTCCCATTAATATAGTAAAAAAGTACATTTTGTTTGACAATCAGACGACTTACGATGGAGCGAGAATGACGAATTGGATAAACACATACTTTGAGATATGGAAGGGGTACGTATAACCTTTCTGCAGGAAGTGACGTATGGCACTGTTCCTAAAGTCAGTGACCGAAATGTCTCTCCTCTCCCTAATATTGTATCTGGCTATCACCATGCAACGTGTCTCTCGTTAATAGCAGTATCTCGGTATAATCCGACAAGGTACGTAAACTGATCAAGCAAATCGGACGAGATTTGCGACTGATTTTCGATTTAGCCATCGTCAAATCATCTCCTTATTGATACGAGAAGCAGTGGTCATCGCATTATTGCCCTGAGTCAAGCAGGGCAACGGGCCTTTGTTTGAACATGTGTTATGTACGTTGAACTGAACTGCAAACAAGTATTTACCATTGGCATTGGCACCAGGACCATTGTTCATCACAAGTGATTTTTTTTAATTAAAGATGGCAATGAAAAATCAGACAATGGCGCGGTCAATGACGTCATTGATATAAAATTAGAGAAATATGACAAGCGAAACATTGAAAATATTCAAATGTTTTCTTAAGTCTTTATCCGCAAAAGGATGATGTTCTTTCTAATTTTTGTGTTAGCTACTAAAAGCTGAATCATTATTCATTGAAACAGGTGGACGGTGAATGATTGAATACGTGGTTAAAATCCTGGTAGGTATTTCGCATGCGAGCACCTTAAAAGTACAGCAGTTGACGGGGTCTTACTTCATAATTAATTAACCCCTAGTTTGTTATCGGTCAATGGATTGCGATGTCGAAAATGTCTTCGGATGTTCATACTTCAATCGGTCAATGTACGGATAGGATTACGTATGCTCGTGAAATCGCCTCGCCTAATGGCACGAATCTAGTAGGCCCGAGATAGCGTTGATTAGATTACAGACTCGTTACAATTGTTAAAAGACTCAAGTGGTAATGCAAATACGGTCATTATCTATATTTCAATCGTACAAATAATTTGCTGATAACGAGTTTTTAACGGAAGGCCAGAGCTGGTGCCGACGAATCTTAGAAACAGCAAAGAACCAAAATCACAACAAATCAACACAATCCAGAATATCTAAGGATGGTGACATGGTTATATATACGATAAGAGTGTATTTATTCGACAATGAACTGAAGTTGTTTTGTCGTCACATGCCATCCCGTGGTTAATGATATAATGAGTTCGCTCACCTTAAATATCAATTAATGCGGAATACACAATGACAAGGGAATGCACTTTGATTAGATTATAACTTACTTTCAACTTAGAATTGTTTTGTCTTTGTGATTTTGTATTTCAGAAAACAAAACGCCGTTTACTTTGCTGAGCAGATAGCAAAGTACTGCCAAGTACGAAAAAAAATGTTAGTCGCTAGGTTTATATAAACATTCATTTAATGTTTGTCACCAGTGAGAATATATCTCTTAATAGGACAAAATGAAACATTGTTATTGATTTCCTGTTGACATGTACAAGTAAACCTGGATAAAGTTTCGGGATAGTTATGGTTGTGTATGCCAGTTAATAAGTGTTACTTTTAGTAAAAACAACAATAGGTGGTTTCAAAAAAGAAAGGAACAAAGCTTTGTTTATTGTGATTAATGACGATTTGTCATATCTATCATACATGTACACATTATATCTTATTTAATAACACTTACCCACAGCTTCAACGTAAACCAGCAGCAACCTGCGTGTGAGTGCCTAAATCGACTGACCTCTTAGGGAGGGGTTCTTTTCTTCGAGTTGCGAGTTGGAAAATGCGAGTTGTGAGTTGCAAAATGCGAGTTGCGAGTTGCAAAATTCTGCTGTGGGGAAAATACGCAATATAAAATGATACAGCCGAAGCAGAAATCGTCCTCATCAGCCTCGATGCTTTCGTCCTACCAAAAAAGGAGGAGGAATGTTATTATTAGAGAGAGGGAGAGAGAGAGAGAGAGAGAGAGGGGGGGGGGGGGGGGGGGGGTATTCCTTGCTTAACATCTATTATAAGAGTTTTAATAGCTTGTGTTGCTATCTATAACGTGCTTCATTCAGTAGTTTACGTCTTAGGGACTCATGGTCTTGCATATTCATAATATTCATAAGTCATGACGTTGTCTTATCTTGGGGTTGTATTACAGTAATTGTTCACACATGTCGCATTTTCTATGGCGCCATTAATATGAAACCCAGCAATGGTTTAATTCTAAAATGGATTAGAATTTAATTTTTGACACTCTGTTTTGGCACTACATCATATAGATGTGTTGACAATCAAAACAGTCACGTCAATGAATCAATTCCGCATTGTGCCCTGCCAGTTGAATGTAGTCGGTTTGAGACATGTTGACATAGGCACTATCAAATTCTGCGATAAAATATGTAAATTTTGGTGTGCTAAATTCTGTGACGGTGAAGAGCATGGCCTGTAAAACGTCGACGAAAGGTTTGCACTCAACCTTGTAGAAGAAATATTTGTCTTACACCGCGGGAATGTATCTAGATGCTTGTTAGAAGCATTCACTCTCAATTTCACGGCTCGTTACGACGAATGTAGCGATGAACTGCAACAAGAGACGGGGTTAGCAGGTAAATTACCAGTCATCGTATACTCCAGAACAACAAACTCCTGTCATAATTATACAAGTGTAGATCTGGAAACGTACAAGTCAGGTTGCCACACGCTCCAAGCATTTATTTTCACTCACATATAACCACTGTTAAACAGCACAGATTAGATAAGAAATAAATGTGATGACACTGATCATCTAAGAAATAATTTTTTGTTGTTTCTTAGTCTACTGGTTTTTGTTGGGGTTTTTTTCATCAATTTTAAATTGCAGTCGTTAGTGTGTTATGCAGAAATATCTATAAAAATGCAATTTACGCACCAGTAAACAATAACAACAAAATAGAAAATAATGTTTTATATTTACATTTTGACATATTTTTTTACGTTACGTCATTCATTTGGCGTTATACGCACTGAATAGTTCGACAAGTGATGGAATAGAAAAACAGGGGATTTCAATTCGGCGGGAAAAGTCAACTACACGAGGTAAACAAAATATAGTTCCACATAAAAAATCATCTATATATTACATTTCCATGAGGTATTTGAAACATTTCCAGTTTCCGTTCACAAATTGTTTTGATTTGCATCATTGTGTATCAAAACTGTACTCATCTAATGGAGATGTTAGAAGAAAGCGTATGTGTGTCGAATCGTGGCCTCGACCTTACCCACTGTTTATAATGTATTCCTACGCGCCAGGCTAAAGTGTCAGGGTCACTTTCCTTGGAAGTCCAAATAGAGAATAGTATTGTCCCTTATCAATAAATTTTGGTTCCAAATGACTCATTTCTTTTTGAACACAATAGTTGGTTTTAAATACGAAATGATCAGACGTGGGCTGAAAAGAAGAAGAACAATAAACACATGTCATTTAAGTTGATAATTCCATAGGATAACATCTTTGAGCGAACAGGTTTGACGTTACAAACAAAAATAAACTTGTTGGCAGTCGGAGGTGTTATTTAAGGTTATCATAGATAGACATCTAACAGTACAATTGGGCGAGTGTTACCCTATGGATGGTGTTAGATATACTCACTTTCCCCGGCAGTCCATCACTCGCCCTCGAGGGGGGTCTTTGGATAGATCCTCTTTCTGGGATGTTGACGGACATACGACTCATTCCACTGATGAGTAAGAGGGGGCGATGATCTCAAACTAACTCGGATTTGAACAAATGACAGGACGTAACCTGATATCAACTAGGATTGAAGTTTCATGTCTTCGCAACAGAAAAAAGTAGAACGTGTTATTTCAAAAAATGAGATTTATTTACGAATATCACTATGTAAGCTATAACATGGAATACCCCTTTCTCGTTTTATTGTCCCTTGGCTGATTTAGCCTTGTTATCTAAGCTTTCAAAATATCGTGTCCTGACTTTTCAGGGCATCTGACGAAATCAAATTTGCGAGGAGTTCAAAATGGAGGCTGGGTATTTTACAGCGAACATACAGATGACTTCTTAAACGTGTCAAAGACAAAACCCTACATGATCACTGAGATGACGACGGAAGCATCTGCTCATCGAATACTGTTTTAAATTTTGACCAATATGCATGATGCTCCTGACAAAGAGCAAATGACCACGCCCTAAATAAATCCTTGTCTGTTCCGTACGTGTCAGTGGGATATACCACGTAATGGCCAGTACAAGTCAGGACTTCAGATGTCAGATGGACACGCCTGAATGGTGTTAAGACTTCAGATGGACAGGTCGGAATGTTGCGAAAACTTCATATGGACACGCCGGAATGGTGTCCATATTTCAGATGCACACATTGGAATAGTTCTTCAAGCATACCAGCAACAGTCAATACTTTTCAACAATATCAAAGTCACGTGACTATCGAAAACGTAAGGTGTGATAGGTTCACTAAGATTACACTAAACATCATATATAGATCTAGGCGAGCATGCGAAGAAGATCAAATGACATCACAATCGGTTAACGCAAAGACCGATAGGATCGTTAACGCCTTCACATTGTCTAGAGATACGAGGATCTTAACTCGAGGAGGAGAAATTCCTACACTGTGCGTGTCGAGTGTTTGATAACTTAGGCATCTTCTGCCTCGGTTGATCCCGCTATCGTATCCGAAAGAGATGATTGATTCGGTTTCGTTTTCAGTGTCTCTGTTGTCATGTGCTAACGTCACTGAATGTAAGTATTGTTCAATGTGACATTATCAATTGTTGATGGCTTGCTCAAAAACAAACTCCGAGGCGGCGACAGATGATGTCTTGTTATAGGTCCGAGTTACACATTTATCGAGGTTTATAATCAGTATAGCCACTGTTTCCATTGATAACCTAAATTTCATACTTTTAACGATGTCGCATCAAAATAAATCCAACAGAAAACCAAACCAAATCAAAAATTAAAACACAAATCTTAAAAAAAAAAAAAAAAAAAACAAGCCAGCTTATATAACGTAAGTATTAGAGTAAATAACCTTTGTTTCGCGTGGGTTTTATGGTCGGGCTACTGTAAGGATTGGTGTTGTTGTTCCGAATTTCAGTCCGATGAATGGAAATATCTTGTCTCGGTATCACCATCTGATAATCGTTTCGATAATTATGCAAATAAAATTCATATTAATTGATAAATGTTTGGTTATCCGCTAAGGAACCCCTGTTACGTAGTAGAGGAGTACGACAAACTCTTGTGTCCGTTATCAGCACTCCGAACCAGTTATTACATACACGGACATACTAGGTCACACTCGTATCTACATACTCCTACTTCAAAGGCGAGCTATCAAGGTCACGAGATATCATAATTCTGAGTATGGAATTCAATATCACGTTCATCCCTTTGACTCCGACCCAACACGAAACAAAGGTCTTCGGTGTCATAGAATATTCCAGAACTGGCTTGGTCCAAATTCCACGAATTACACGTCCATTGTGTACCAGCTCATGTGATCTTTGTTTTATCGGGGTTTTTTTTCAGAATTACATTTGCCAAGTTGCGGCCATGGCATCTAATGTCTTTAACCTTTCATCCGCGTAAACATACTGCATTTTACAAACAACCCATTATAAGCTATACCAATGTATATAACCGATTAATAATCATAGGTATTATAATGTGTTGTCGTCAATTTATCACAATGCATATTGATATATTTATGAAATTATTTCATTTCAGCTGATTTTAATTTCCGTTTTCACTGACGAGTCCTAGAAGGATGAAACGACTATATGAAGTCCCTGATATCAATTATTGGTCCTGGAAGGCCCAAACAGCAATATGAAGTCTCTGACATCATTGACGAATCCTAGAAGGACCAAACAGCAATTCAAAGTCCCTGACATCAATGATGAGCCCTAGAAGGCCCAAACAGCAATATGAAGTTCCTGACCTCACTGACGAGCCTTTGAAGGACCAAACAGCAATATGAAATCCCTGACATCAATTATGAGTCCTAGAAGGACCAAACAGCTGTATGATGCAAGATTGTATTCATTATTCAGCATTTACATATCTATTGTCGAATTCTTATTTAAATGGCGTTCAGAATTGATAAGTAGCATGCACAAGCCATTACACTAACAAACTGACGAGTCCATAAGATATATATGATACCTAAATTTTCAATATCTAGATAAATTTATATTTGTCATCCAATTGTTCTAGCATATGGTGTGTGTGTGACATCACCACTTATCAGATCCCCATTTGCTATATTTTTTTAAAATCTAATCGTCATTATTAACACTTTAAATGTTTACGATCCAAAACAACAACTGCAGTAAATTTGTTCCTAAAAACGAAGTCCTCAGGAGGATCATTCCCGCGTGCACACGCGACCGGATGTTTAGGTTGTAAATGATGTTCAAAGGCTATCGTAAACATAATCGAGGTTAAAACGTCTGTAATCGTTCTGTTTATTGAGATAGTAACGTCAGATGTCGCTTTTTATTCCCAAGACAGACTGTCAAGTGTTGCCGATGCCCATCATATGTACACAAGATGATATCTGTCTGTACGCTTTACTTGAGGGGAAAACAAAAACTTGTGAATGGATATTGGCACATCGTAGTACACGTAAACTTTCTGATTCAGATAGCTGACTGGTACAGGACCTTCTACCTAAACATTACAGACAATGAATATGATCGATGCTGAAACATTTATAATTGGCAATCGAACAAATTGTGGATACACTGGTTTGCTGTTTGTATAAAACACAATTTATGTGTACGTACAAGTGCACTATAAATCGAACATTAAAATTAACAGGTGTATGTGTGTGAGATATGAATGAAACGCACTCTAATCTAGTGTGGAACGTGCAGAGCGAGAAGAATTATTTATATGAGTCGTTTATACCTATGGTTTGGCGCGAGGTGAGGAATCCTGTTCCGGGGTTGTGCAAGAAGAATTCCGATGCTTTATTTTAGTCTACGTTAACATGTAAACATGTAACAGTATAAACACCTGTAAATGTTGCCATTCTACATGATTTAAAGCGATATTTGAAAAGTTATATTTCGGTTATAAGAAATACCTTACACAATATGCTGTTACAATATCAAGAATGATTTTCATGAATATATCCGAGTAAACGTGGGGAGTGTATCACTTTAAAGCACGCATACAGACTTCATTGCGGATACCAGGCGATTGGGGAAATAAACAATTTATTCCATTCGTGACAAAATCGTTCTCAACAGAAAACGACAGCTCACATACGGAATACCATCACGAAAAAGGGGAATGTTTACTATTATTTGTAGTGTAAATATTTAAATACCTTCTCTATCAAATCATTTATTTTTTCATAATATGTACCACATCCAAGGTATCGAATACTAATGTGCGTACAACCGCTTTTCAGAAAAGCACAGTTGGTTTTTAAACGTGTCAGAAGGGAGAATGTAGATACATGGACATGACATTGTCTAATTCCGTATATTGATGTAAGCTTACAGACTGCGCTCTTCTCTAAACTATAGTGTTTAATATCGCCAATCAGTTGTATGGAGCGTTTGTGCCGATTCTCTCTAAAAAATACTTAGTAAATCTCTATACGAGTTTTGCATTTTACACATCGGTAGGCCACAAAGAATCTCGTTTTTACACCCCAGATATTTCTAGCTTGGTTAGGCGGGACATGGTTTTTAACTGGCTCCTCCGAATATGTAAATATATACCAATATTACACGTGCATGACTTGATTTCCGAGCACACAGATTTACGACACCAATTACGTATGTAAGGGCCTGAGTATATCTAGCCACGGCAGATTTATAGAAAATATACCTCGCTACAATGATACAGCGTGCAGCCCACTGGTCGTTAGATTCACGACCTGGCAATGTTTGGTATTCGGGGAGCCGCCATCTTGTGTTTACCGTTGATTGGCTACGAAGGTTATGTTAATGTGTGATTACGTGCATGTGACGTGTAATTACCGCGCTATCTCGTTAATTATGCGACACCGCGTACTGGCAGACATCAAAGGTTTTTCTGGGCAATAAGAGTCGACATGACGGCCATTGTTTCACCGACCATTATCTGTATTACATCACTTTCGCCTGTGTTAATCCGGTATTTAGTACCTGTACATTCTTAAGTTGTACTTTATATACAGTTAATATATTATAACGTAGCTTAAGGTTTTATCCCCGGGCCAGATATAACCGTACTATGATTAGGAATATACGAGGTTCGAATTCGCAATTTTCAGAAATCTCGAATTGATCATCTGTTCAAAACTCATAATCCTAGTTCTGCTTCCGAGAATAAAAGATTTCCTTTCAGATTGATGACTGAAAACTGAATCAAAGCATCTTAAATATCACTAAGTATCAAATTTATAATGCTTTTTCAATATCAACAGTCGAATGATGAATTGTCCTTTCTCTACAATTTAGTTAGCACGTTTGAAAACATCACTTCCTCCTTTACAATGGTGGCGACAATTTGGTCATATCTCATAAAAAGCTTGCTCGTAAGCAGTTTTTCGTAACAATATATATGACGTGATATATATTCTAATACGATTTTGCTTGCTGAACTACTTACCATAGAAAACCACACGTTCTCTAAATGATTCATATCTCTAGATGATAAAACATGTAAATATTCTGATAGGCAAGTCTCATTTTTATTTTATATTTCAAAACATGTCATATTATACACACTATGATAGAGTGATACCGGCTTGACACTGGTCGGATGTTCGGAAACTAGAATTTTACCGGAACATAAGCGGCCCTTCAATCAAACGTAAGCTAACCCTGGTTTTATCTCGGTGCTATCGACGCTTATCAAGCATGATGGATGGCCTCACACAAACCACATACTCCTCACACTGACTTTCACATTGAAAAGATGGGAAAATGAAACGTTTCTGTAAATGGGACGATAGTGATCCCATAAACAGACATTGACCTCCAGAAAAATTATTAACTGTTACACATTCAAAGGAATGGCCATGTTAAACAATTGTATCAATATAAGTTTATTTAATGATATGACGGGATGCTGATAAAGCGTCAGATATCTAACATATAACCTGGTCACAGGTCCGATCGCCGTTAGTTACACGTGTCTGCATGGTAGTAGATAAGTGGTTTTTATCCTGCTTTTAATAGGATGCCGTTTCCTGAATGTTTATCCTTGTTTGTGTATTGTCATTCAATTGTTATATATTCGCATTGGTTCTTTTTTATCATTGTTTGTGCTGTCTTTATCTATCTATTGTTTATTTATTTTTTGGTTGCATTAAGTAGTGTTTTTTCATTGTTTGGGTATAAGGATTTGTTTGTTCATTGTTTGGGTGTGAGGATTTGTTTGTCAATTGTTTGGTTGTGATGAGTTGTCTGTTTATTGTTTGGGTGTGAGAAGTTGTTTGTTCATATTTTGTTTTGGTGTGAGAAGTTGTTTGTTCGTAGTTTTGATGTGAGAAGTTGCCTGTTCATCGTTTGGGTGTGAGGAGTTGTGTGTTCATAGTTTGGGTGTGAGGATTTGTTTGTCCATTGTTTGGTTGTGAGGAGTTGTTTGTTCATTGTTTGGGTTTGAGGAGTTGTTTGTCCATTGTTTGGGTTTGAGGAGTTGTTTGTCCATTGTTTGGGTATGAGGAGTTGTTTGTTCATAATTTTGATGCGAGAAGTTGCCTGTTCATCGTTTGGGTGTGAGGAGTTGTTTGTTCATTGTTTGGGTGTGAGGAGTTGTGTGTTCATTGTTTGGGTGTGAGGAGTTGTGTGTTCATTGTTTAGGTATGAGGAGTTGTTTGTTCATTGTTTGGGTGTGAGGAGTTGTGTGTTCATTGTTTGGGTGTGAGGAGTTGTGTGTTCATTGTTTGGGTGTGAGGAGTTGTGTGTTCATTGTTTGGGTATGAGGAGTTGTTTGTTCATAATTTTGATGCGAGAAGTTGCCTGTTCATCGTTTGGGTGTGAGGAGTTGTTTGTTCATTGTTTGGGTGTGAGGAGTTGTGTGTTCATTGTTTGGGTGTGAGGAGTTGTGTGTTCATTGTTTGGGTGTGAGGAGTTGTTTGTTCATTGTTTGGGTGTGAAGAGTTTGTCCATTGTTTGGGTGTGAGGAGTTGTGTGTTCATTGTTTGGGTGTGAGGAGTTGTTTGTCCATTGTTTGGGTGTGAGGAGTTTGTCCATTGTTTGGGTGTGAGGAGTTGTTTGTTCATTGTTTGGGTATGGGGAGTTGTTTGTTCATTGTTTGGGTGTGAGGAGTTATTTGTCCATTGTTTGGTTGTGAGGAGTTGTTTGTCCATTGTTTGGTTGTGAGGAGTTGTTTGTCCATTGTTTGGTTGTGAGGAGTTGTTTGTCCATTGTTTGGGTGTGAGGAGTTGTTTGTTCATTGTTTGGGTGTGAGGAGCTGTTTGTTCATTGTTTGGGTATGAGGAGTTGTTTGTCCATTGTTTGGGTGTGAGGAGTTGTTTGTTCATTGTTTGGGTGTGAGGAGCTGTTTGTTCATTGTTTGGGTGTGAGGAGCTGTTTGTCCATTGTTTGCGTATGAGGAGTTGTTTGTCCATTGTTTGGGTGTGAGGAGTTGTTTGTCCATTGTTTGGGTGTGAGGATTTGTTTGTTCATTGTTTGGGTGTGAGGATTTGTTTGTTCATTGTTTGGGTGTGAGGAGTTGTTTGTTCATGGTTTGGGTGTGAGGATTTGTTTGTCCATTGGTTGGTTGTGAGGAGTTGTTTGTCCATTGTTTGGGTGTGAGGAGTTGTTTGTTCATTGTTTGAGTGTGAGAAGTTGTTTGTCCATTGTTTGCGTATGAGGAGTTGTTTGTTCATTGTTTGGGTATGAGGAGTTGTTTGTCCATTGTTTGCGTATGAGGAGTTGTTTGTTCATTGTTTGGGTATGAGGAGTTGTTTGTCCATTGTTTGGGTGTGAGGAGTCATGTGTTCATTGTTTGGGTGTGAGGAGTTGTTTGTAAATTGTTTGGGTGTGAGGAGTTGTTTGTTCATTGTTTGGGTATGAGGAGTTGTTGTTCATTGTTTGGGTGTGAGGAGTTGTTTGTTCATTGTTTGGGTGTGAGGAGTTGTTGTTCATTGTTTGGGTATGAGGAGTTGTTTGTCCATTGTTTGGGTTTGAGGAGTTGTTTGTTCATAGTTTGGGTGTGAGGAGTTGTTTGTCCATTGTTTGGTTGTGAAGAGTTGTTTGTCCATTGTTTGGGTAAGAGAAGTTGTGTGTTCATTGTTTGGGTATGAGGAGTTGTTTGTTCATTGTTTGGGTCTGAGGAGTTGTTTGTTCATTGTTTGGGTGTGAGGAGTTGTGTTTTCATAGTTTGGGTGTGAGGAGTTGTTTGTCCATTGTTTGGGTGTGAGGAGTCTGTTCATTGTTTTTGTGTGAGGAGTTGTTTGTCCATTGTTTTTGTGTGAGGAGTTGTGTGTTCATTGTTTGGGTGTGAGGATTTGTTTGTTCATTGTTTGGGTGTGAGGAGTTGTGTGTTCATTGTTTGGGTGTGAGGAGTTGTTTGTTCATGGTTTGGGTGTGAGGATTTGTTTGTCCATTGTTTGGTTGTGAGGAGTTGTTTGTCCATTGTTTGGGTGTGAGGAGTTGTTTGTTCATTGTTTGAGTGTGAGAAGTTGTTTGTCCATTGTTTGGGTGTGAGGAGTTGTTTGTTCATTGTTTGAGTGTGAGAAGTTGTTTGTCCATTGTTTGCGTATGAGGAGTTGTTTGTTCATTGTTTGGGTATGAGGAGTTGTTTGTCCATTGTTTGCGTATGAGGAGTTGTTTGTTCATTGTTTGGGTATGAGGAGTTGTTTGTCCATTGTTTGGGTGTGAGGAGTTGTGTGTTCATTGTTTGGGTGTGAGGAGTTGTTTGTCCATTGTTTGGGTGTGAGGAGTTGTTTGTAAATTGTTTGGGTGTGAGGAGTTGTTTGTCCATTGTTTGGGTGTGAGGAGTTGTTTGTAAATTGTTTGGGTGTGAGGAGTTGTTTGTTCATTGTTTGGGTATGAGGAGTTGTTTGTTCATTGTTTGGGTCTGAGGAGTTGTTTGTTCATTGTTTGGGTCTGAGGAGTTGTTTGTCCATTGTTTGGGTGTGAGGAGTTGTTTGTTCATTGTTTGGGTATGAGGAGTTGTTTGTTCATTGTTTGGGTCTGAGGAGTTGTTTGTCCATTGTTTGGGTATGAGGAGTTGTTTGTCCATTGTTTGGTTGTGAGGAGTTGTTTGTTCATTGTTTGGGTATGAGGAGTTGTTTGTCCATTGTTTGGGTGTGAGGAGTTGTTTGTTCATTGTTTGGGTATGAGGAGTTGTTTGTTCATTGTTTGGGTCTGAGGAGTTGTTTGTCCATTGTTTGGGTATGAGGAGTTGTTTGTCCATTGTTTGGGTGTGAGGAGTTGTTTGTTCATTGTTTGGGTATGAGGAGGTGTTTGTTCATTGTTTGGGTATGAGGAGTTGTTTGTTCATTGTTTGGGTCTGAGGAGTTGTTTGTTCATTGTTTGGGTCTGAGGAGTTGTTTGTCCATTGTTTGGGTGTGAGGAGTTGTTTGTTCATTGTTTGGGTATGAGGAGTTGTTTGTCCATTGTTTGCGTATGAGGAGTTGTTTGTTCATTGTTTGGGTCTGAGGAGTTGTTTGTCCATTGTTTGGGTGTGAGGAGGTGTTTGTTCATTGTTTGGGTGTGAGGAGTTGTTTGTCCATTGTTTGGGTGTGAGGAGGTGTTTGTTCATTGTTTGGGTGTGAGGAGTTGTTTTTTCATTGTTTGGGTATGGGAGTTGTTTGTCCATTGTTTGGGTATGAGGAGTTGTTTGTTCATTATTTTCCGTGTTGGCAGTTGTTTGTTCATTATTCGAATGTGAGTAGTTGTATGCTTATTGTTTGGATTTGAAGAGGAGTTGCTTGTCCATTGTTTGGGCGTGAAGTACTCTTTGTTAACTGTTTCCTATTTGTTTTATGCCATGTAGAATGTTGTTTCATCATTGTTTAGGGCGTTGAGTTTTGGGTATTACTGATTTTTTTACGTTTTCGTTTCACTCTCTTATTGGTGTTAAGTGTTACTTGTCCATTGTTAGGTGTGTTGAGTGTTAGTTCATTGTGAGGTGTGTTGAGTGTTAGTTCATTGTTAGATGTGTTGAGTGTTAGTTGTCCATTGTTAGGTGTGTTAAGTGTCAGTTGTTCATGGTGAGGTGTGTTGAGTGTTAGTTCATTGTTAGGTGTGTTGAGTGTTAGTTCATTGTTAGGTGTGTTGAGTGTTAGCCATTGTTAGGTGTGTTGAGTGTTAGTTCATTGTTAGGTGTGTTGAGTGTCAGTTCATTGTGAGGTGTGTTGAGTGTTAGTTCATTGTTAGATGTGTTGAGTGTTAGTTGTCCATTGTGAGGTGTGTTGAGTGTTAGTCCATTGTTAGATGTGTTGAGTGTTAGTTGTCCATTGTTATGTGTGTGAGTGTCAGTTGTTCATGGTGAGGTGTGTTGAGTGTTTGTCCATTGTTAGATGTGTTGAGTGTTAGTTGTCCATTGTGAGGTGTGTTGAGTGTTAGTTCATTGTTAGGTGTGTTGAGTGTTAGTTCATTGTGAGGTGTGTTGAGTGTTAGTTCATTGTTAGATGTGTTGAGTGTTAGTTGTCCATTGTGAGGTGTGTTGAGTGTTAGTTCATTGTGAGGTGTGTTGAGTGTTAGTTCATTGTTAGATGTGTTGAGTGTTAGTTCATTGTGAGGTGTGTTGAGTGTTAGTTCATTGTGAGGTGTGTTGAGTGTTAGTTCATTGTGAGGTGGGTTGACTGTTAGTTCATTGTGAGGTGTGTTGAGTGTAAGTTCATTGTGAGGTGTGTTGAGTGTTAGTTCATTGTGAGGTGTGTTGCGTGTTAGTCCATTGTTAGATGTGTTGAGTGTTAGTTCATTGTTAGATGTGTTAAGTGTTAGTTCATTGTGAGGTGTGTTGAGTGTTAGTTCATTGTGAGGTGTGTTGAGTGTTAGTTCATTGTGAGGTGTGTTGAGTGTTAGTCCATTGTGAGGTGTGTTGAGTGTTAGTTCATTGTGAGGGGTGTTGAGTGTTAGTTGTTCATTGTTAGATGTGTTGAGTATCAGTTGTTCATTGTTAGGTGTGTTGAGTGTCAGTTCATAGTTAGGTGTGTTGAGTGTTAGTTCATTGTGAGGTGTGTTGAGTGTTAGTCCATTGTGAGGTGTGTTGAGTGTTAGTTCATTGTGAGGTGTGTTGAGTGTTAGTTGTTCATTGTGAGGTGTGTTGAGCATCAGTTGTTCATATTAAGGTGAGTTGAATGTCTTTTGTTCATATAAAGGTGTTTTTATTGTAACTTGTTCATCGTTAGATGTGTTGAGTGTTAGTTGTTCATTGTGAGGGGCGTTGAGTGTTAGTTGTTCATTGTGAGGGGTGTTGAGTGTAACTTGTTCATTGTGAGGTGTGTTGAGCATCAGTTGTTCATTGTTAGGTGGGTTGACTGTTGTTTGTTCATTGTTGGTGGTGTTGGATGTTTGTTAATTATTAGTATGTTGAGTGTTTGTTCACTGTTTAGAGTGTTAACTGATGTTTGTTAATTATTAGTATGTTGAGTGTTTGTTCACTGTTTAGAGTGTTAACTGATGTTTGTTAATTGTTGGTTTGTTTAGTGTTTGTTCACTGTTTAGAGTGTTAACTGATGCTTCTTAATTATTAGTATATTGAGTGTTTGTTCACTGTTTAGAGTGTTAACTGATGTTTGTTAATTGTTTCTGTAATTCGCGTCGTTGTCTGTTCCTCGTTGGGACGCTGTACTTTGTTTGATATCATTCTGCAGTGTTGACTTGGTTGTTCTATGTTTAGTTCGCAGTTTTGTTGATTACAATTGATATTTGCTGTCGTGATCGTGTGCCGATTCTTTGTTCGTTCTGTTTGAGTAATCTGAAGATTTGTTTTAGTGGTTGGATGTTCTTTGATTGAATGTTGTTTGGTTTTCATTGCATGGCGTTGATACCTAGTAAGATGGTTGGATTGTACACACCAACTGATGTGTCTGAGTTTTATTCCTCCTCTAATTCTAAACTTTATAAAATAACTTGTCTAACAGAAGACGTCGACGTTAATGCATGATGTTTTACGATAATTGGACGTTAATCGTCATATTAAAAGTACATGGGAACCTCAGTAGCATTCGTACCTATTGGCGGAGTACATGATATATAAGTAGCTTTGACCAAAGTGCTCCGAATTTATATTGAAACAACCATAGAATACAAAACATTCACAGCTAGGGCATTGAATTAACCCGAGACACCAGCTGGCAAAATAGACTAAATCAGTTCCTGTGTATATAGCGTGATTAAATTTAAGCTTATTTTGGCTGCTGTAATTGAGTTTAGTGACGACAACACTCACACATTTTAAACGTTTTCTAACTTTTATAAAAACGTACCGCTGTTGGCAATATCTAAAATGGCTTAATTAATGGTTAGGAGCAATATTTTAGAGCCTGATAAACGCCTTCTACAAATCTGCCTGGCTTTAGAGGGCAACATCAGTGGTACTCAGCATTAATAAATTGGCGAGTGATATCATCTTGCATTCTGAAGGAGATAAATAGTAAAACGTTATGAATAACATCTCGTGGTATCTCGCGTCACGTTGTGTAACCTGCTGTGATTTGCTGATACGTTTGCCTCCCGTCGGTAACATCCGCTGATTATTGTTACGGCAGCCATTGATTTGTGCTGATTTATTGAAACTAAAAAGGTTCGCTACCCTTGGCTTCAAGCAGAACTTCGCAATGTGTTGTCAGAAAAAATAAAGAACGATTACACCAGAAATGTTCAGGCTACAAAAGCCATCTAATAAAGAATGAAGAATGCGCTTCAAAAATGAAATATTGCCACAAACGACTCCACCTATGTTACCAAATCAATAATGATTTCGTACATACAAAGCGGGACTTGTAAGATTTCACCGAAATAATAATTTGCTAATTTTCCGTTATTATATAAGTCGTAAAAATGTTAAACCTACGTCCTTTTCTGCAAACATTAACAGTTAATAAGCATTTTTTTTCTATTGCGCAATAAATTTTACATTATTTAGCGCGGCAGTCCAATTCAATCTCGGTTCTAAGTATTTGACTCAGTGGAAGACGGTATGTGAATGATGAACAATGGATTTGTAAGACAGTGACAGAAAATCGTTGAAAAGTCGCCAAAATCAATGTAGTTTGGGATAAAACTAGTTGTTTGTGTATGAAATCCTAAAATGAATATGTAAATTAAATTAACTAATATTGAAGGTGTGCAATATACAAAATGTATAAAATGATACTTCGCGGTATTTGGAAGGTCATTTGAACATATGAGGTAATTCCAACATAGTACGCAAAGCAATTCCGACATAGTACCCAAAGATATTCCGACATAGCAAAAAATTCCCTAGCAAACAATCCAACAAAGCACATATGACTTTTACTCTATTACATGTTTTCTTCGCAGACGTGCGCCTTTCCCAACAACCCACAATGTCATATTGATGCCGTGCTCTCAAGAAATCTGTTTATACATTACCTAATCTAATTGAAAGGTTGGAAGAAAATTCACATTGGAAGTATCATTTGGGTAATACAAAACAAGTATACCATACCAGTACTTCTAGAGAATGCCAGTCTTTGCACCTTATTGGAATTCGATGTAGTCGTGCTACACGCCCTAACCTCTATGTATATAGTGGAGATGTCAAGCCCTTCTTACGGAATCTGTCTCGACGTAAGTACCGATATATCTAAGCACGACATATGCATGGTGTATATATAGTATGCACTCGTGGATATGGTGTAACAAGACGTGACATCAACGATAATCGCGACCACATGACACATATATTCTTTTATTGGACCCCAGTTTCATCATTATTACTTTTTAACTTTAAAGTTTCCATAAGGAAACATGACAGAATTTGAGGAGAGTTCCGTAACTCAGGTAATGTTGTCATACGGACAATTTTAAGTTAGGGACACCAAGACCATTATTATACTAACTATACCGTCCGTCGTCGTCACCTAACCAAACAGAAGAAAGTCCAAGATTTGCAAAAGTCCACATTATTCGCTCTAGAATATTTCATGTCATCATTAAAGGATGTTACGGCTGACATTATTCTATTCTGAATACCAGGCGAGATAATTGTGGAGAAAACTTCATGGAGAATCTTAACAAAATAAATGCAAGAGAAGCAATTTTTATTTCAAATTAAGTCAATGTACAACACATCCATGTTTTTGCCAGCTTCAGAAGCATTTAGACTAAAGGCTGGCTATGTATGTACGCACTCGGCTTACCAACATCTAGGGGTCGTCTTGATTCTGCCGTGTAACGTAAAACTGTCAGTAGGAATTAGTGTTGTTGTCTCTTCTAGCTGAAGTACAGCGCGTTCGTATCGGCAGGTACAGGTACAGGTACCCTCAGATGGTGTATTGTGGTATCCACAGCTGTGTAGGATGACTGGTATACCTGATAGTATCTGGGATCGAGAACGTGTGTATCTACAGCAATCAGACGCGATCCCCCACACGGAGACGTACCGACAATATTTGAACCTAGAGCCAGGTGACTATCGTACCTCTGAGTACAATGGGGTGACACAGCACGATTAATCGTTAATCTGAAAAATCAGTGTCTTCTGCCAGGTGGAACAATGACTAATAAACGTACGACAGGGATGATAGGTGCCAGGAAAAACAATGTTTATTAAGAATGTTTGAATGCATTGCCGCTAATTAGAACCATGATTATTGTTCGTCTTTCTTGCACAAAAGATGATTTTGTGAACTACAACTAAAATAATTGTAAAAAAAAAAAAGGGGGGGGGGGGGGGGGGGGGGGGGAGGGCGGGGGGTGCAAATCAGTAGCGTATTATTACCACTCCGAGGGAGAATATGGTTTATGTTCTTGTTTTAATACTGAGAGTGTCTCCCTCATTTGAGGTAGATACATCTTTGTTGTACAGTAGTAGCGTACTGTTGAGTGAACAAACGTTGCCGCAGTTGCATCAACATAAAGTTACATTCGAGAATATATTGCATGATAATTTTATTTCTAATGACTATATATTTCATCGATTTTTTTTTTGTTATTTTTTTGTTATTTATTTTTTTTTTTTTCGTAACTGCAAAAGCATACTCAATAATTATTCCTTAGAGACCCCCACATTATTGGCCTTTCATCCGCACTCAGTAACAGCAAATAGATTCTTTTCTCATTCCTCAAACCTGCAGGTGTGGTTTCTAAAAATGCCTAACAAGACAAATATTCTATGTCAAATTCCGGTCTTATGATCAATATGTTGTTCCCGAAACTTTGTTGGCTTAGTCAGATTTCACTCATAATCAAAACTGTTAGCTAATTGAAACTGAATTTATGAAATATAACGATTTTAATACAGAATGGATCATAATCGAAACAGAATGTTTGCCATTAAGTTAAACTATTTAGTTGGTGTAATTCCCCCGGAGAAATCACCGGATGTGCTATCCCCTCCAGCCAGTGTCTGAGGTTCCTGTATATGGTTTTTCGTAACACGTGAATTTGGGCTGTGTGTATTTCGTAATTTGAGTGACAGCAGTGCGATAAGAGACTGGGCTGTATAGACATGTACGATAGTACGATAACGGAAGACATAAAGCGACACCAGAGGAACAGTAATTAACGTATATGCGACAACATATATATTGGGCCTCACTCTCAACGATAACGGCGCAAATATTTCTTATTTATGTTCTCCAACGGGGCGGCAGAATTACCTCCCTTTGAAATAGTTATAATTTTCTTTGTTCATAATTCGTAATCGGAAGCTTCTCACAGAAGCTTGGGAATGACATGTGAAAGAACCCGTCTTTGGCGATTTCCTGTAGTCTTAGTTTTGTTAACCAGATTTATTCTGATCTAAAAGCGAAAGTTATCTCGCCGCGTCCCAATAGACCCGATCACTTGTTAATGTACTTATACTACTCACTTTTATTAACACGATGTTTAAATCAAAAGGTTTAGTATACAAAAACAATGAAGACAACAAACTGTTTAAACTACTGTTTCTAATGTTTTTTTGTTGTTGTTGTTTTCTCGTTATTGTACCGGTACCTGTTGCTATTTGAACGTCTTGAAGATAACCATAAGTCGATATCCATGGCCGCATTAATAATCTCTGTTTTCTATTAAATCTTTATTTCTAGATCCTATTATCTTCCCTGATGATTCACATTTATTTCCATTCCTGTCCATCAAAGTCTGTAAACCCTGATTTTTACACTTAGTAAATCTGCATCACCAATGCGCTTTCTTTAACCCACACTAGCTGTGTTATGCCCGCCGTCCTACATTCCAGAGGGGTGTCGAAAGCCAACATGAGGCCTGTCAGCGTCACTGTGCCGTAACACTATTAAACTCAACGATACAAAACAGGTTGAAATTATGACAATTTTTAAATAATTGAAACCAGACGCTTATAATTTAAAGATACATGGAATATAGGTCATGAGTCTTTGTGTATGCATAAAAAGAAAACTATGACTGGCTGTAGGCCAAGTCGGCGGGTTTAATTTTAATACTGTCTAAATGTATATGTGAAACAATATCTTAACCTCCTCCAGATTTCAGTAGTCTTAAAGGTAGAAAACCTTACTTTCTGAATTTAAATTGACATGAGAGTATAGTGTTTTACATTAATTGAAAATTAAACAGGATTCAATGGAAAGCATTCAGGGAGATGAAAACATGCAGGAAAGCTAATGATACCTCATACTTCCATCGTAAAGACAGGTATTCCTCTAGGTGTTACTCTGAAGAGTTTTATAATCTTTTATTACACGTACATATAACTAAATAGATCGCCCACTTGTATTCATGATGAGAACCTGTCACATTTCGAAGGTCCTCATCCGAATGTCAGCAAATTCCTATACAAAGGAGTGGGGTGTGCTTGAATCAAGAACGGAGTTAGAGCACACCATTAGGGGAGGCTGCCAAATGGGACACCGAAAGGTTCTTGTATGGAATTTACGGAAGATGCTTAAAAACCGTTTTCATTCACGTGGATTTCCTCGATAACTATATCGCGCTGTGTTTGTAGTAATGCTATATCACTACCGCGCCAATGTACGACCGAGCCCAGTACGATAGCTAGCTCCCACAATAAGACGGGATTTGTTGTAAGTCGAATTTCAGTCTTGGGGGAGAAACACAAGTCACTCCCGCTAATATAGCACACAATCTGTGCCCAGAATATAATTGAAATACATTTTCATATGGAAGAGTTAAATCCATCTGGATTAAATTAGACAAGTGTACGTCACTTATCAGCATAGTTTAGCTCTGAAATCATATTTACTTATAGGATGTTAGAGCGGAGGTGGTTTAATACCTCCTCCAGTAATACCTGGAAACTGCCTAATGTTTTGTGTTCAGTTTGTCAGTTTAAGATGGTTGTCTCCGTCAGAACTAATTTGTTCTATTACTATTTTTGTAGAAACGTTGTTCTATTAAATTCCAGACTTCCACAATAATTACATTTATATATAATCTTTAGCATCGGGATAAGAATATTAAGGTGTATTAAAGGCTTATTCTAGATTGATTATCGCGGAAATGAGGCATTCAGTCATCAGTCAATTCAAATGCGATTTTTTAATTAATTGTACTTTGCAATAAAAAAGGTATTCTCGCGCGCGACTTACCTTGAACGCTTATTTGTTTATATTATCTTTTCTTGTTAAAGGGAAGATAGTTTTGGCGACCTACCCAATGATGATGACTGGTTGTGTGGGTGGGAGATCAGAATTTACTTCCAAACCACGGTTCTGATACAGATAGTGGACTGCAATGTTACTTTATGTTCTAGTCTCCGTTATTTACCGAACTACATGTCTGTAGTATATAAACTAGTATTTAAGTGGTACAAAACTACAGCAATCATACATATTTTATTCCAATTGTTCTTTTATGACATATTTTATCGCTGTAAATAATTTCATTAAAGCCATTATGTATCTACGTGTTAATAAGGTACTAGTAAACTAAAACACCATTACTGAGATGTCAACAAATCGTAGTCAAGGTCATGACGTCATAGATTTCAAATTAGAATTTACAGAAAAAAATGAAATAATACGATTTATATCAGATATATTTTGGCAATAAGACGAAATAGTTCTGATGTACAATGTACCTCGATTTCTCGTGCAATGCTAATTTTTTCAAGATGGGTCATTTGTGTAATGTTGAAAATGGACCCTCGATGAAAATTGACCCTGGGTCAGTTTTCAACGTCGATTATTAAACCTGAATGCCGTTGGAAATTGAACCATCAGAGCATTCTTCACTTAGACCCGTGGAATATGGACCCCGTTGAAAACTGACCCCATTACAAATGGTTTACCATTTCGTTACTTAAACCCGCCCAGTCGACCCGATTTATATGGCAGAATTGACCACACCAAATGTCAAAGGCACTAAGTCAATGTTTAGGTCAAGCGATGAGTTGTTTATTTATAGATTTCATTTACATGAAACATGATCAATATGTTTTCACCAGCCAACGAGGGAACTTTTGAATGTCGTGTAGCTCGGCATACGACATGCAACATTCAGAATGGTGTGAAAGTAATTCATGGGCTTGTGCGGTACATATTTATACTGGCGTCCCCAAGTAGATCACATCGACCAAATCGCCAAGAAGATCACATCGACCAAATCGCCAAGAAGATCACATCGACCTAAATCGCCAAGTGGAGAATGGTCATTGCTCTTTATGTGATATATGCAGCTGGTCTCATAATCAATGTAGAAAACAGATCTCTACATGTCCATAGTTACAATACCTACTCCAGAGAGGGCGCTTACAGGGATAGAGAACCCATGTATTTTATGTCAAATGGAGTAGATCGATGAAGCTGGGGTTTTACAGTCAATTTTCAGCGGTCAATATTCAAAAGTTGCACCGGCTCTTCTTAAACTTCTGTGTAATCGACGACAACCGCCATGCCAATATTTGGTTAAATCCATTTCAGTTATGTCATCAGAATGAGAACCGGGTGAGTGACAAATTGAACCCCCAACTAACCAGATTAGTGACAATGGAACCCCCACCTAACCGATTTAGTGACCATAGAACCGCCACTAACCGGGTGAGTGACAATGGAACCCCCAACTAACCAGATTAATGACAATGGAACCCCCACCTAACCAGATTAGTGACAATGGAACCCCCACTAACCGGTTTAGGGACAATGGAACCCCAGCTATCCGTATTATGACAATGGAACCCCCCCCCCTAACCGAGTGAGTGACCATGGAACCACTAACTAACCAGATTAGTGACCATGGAACCGCCACTTACCGGGTGAGTGACCATGGACCCCTAACTAACCGGGTTAGTGACAATGGAACCCCAAGCTAACCGAGTTAGTGACAATGGAGCTACCAGCTATGTAAAATCTGTCGTCAACAATTCACGCATGGATTAGACATTGAATGTTCAAAAAACATATACAGCGGATAAAAAGTAGTTACAATCTACTAAAACGGTTATAAGAACGATACACACTAAATTCATTTCGTGAGCAACTTAATTAGATATTCAAATATGCATTTATTTTTGGAGAAATATTTCGTTGAACGTATTTACGAAGTTAGAGATAAATACAATTATCTTTACAAATAACAATGTTCAAATACTACAATTAACTTAGAAATTCACTCTAGAGTATTATTGCAAATTTCCAAGTATCAATTTGAGGAGAAAGCTTGACTATTAATATCCAATACTTACCCTGTACAACGGTCTCTCGTTTCGCGTAATTAGCGTGTCTGGTTGATGAATAAAATCTTAATTCTGAGGAATATCAAGGTCTATTGACCACGTCCAACATCATATCGCATACGAAACAGTATTAGCTTCCAATGACATCCGGATGTGACCATGTAACTTGCACTACGACTTCATCAACTTGTAGTTCTATAAAACGTCTGCTGTAAAGTTTTTCCTTCAGCGGTCGGAATCTGCTGCAGTGATCTTGTTATTTGTGACAAACCCTTGTCCGTTTATACAGGACTTCGCAGGTTCTTGTCGTGATTTTTAAGGCCATACTTCCAAAGAAAAAAAATATATAAATGTTTACATTTTGACCTCTTTCCATTTTTCAGGCTTGATATATACCTAACAAATTATGTGTATTTATGAAAGTATACGGGAAATTCCCAAAAAACAATAACTGGGTCGGACAGACCACCAAGTTTCTATGCAATTAAGTATCACAATGCAACGGGAGTGTTATCAGTCAAAACAAAATGGCGGAACGCCGAAAGCGTGGGGCTGCCAAAGCGCAGACAAATTCTGCCAAAAAGAAACGTAAAAGGGTCTGGAATCGGCAAAACCCCAGGATTTTGTTAGGAAAAGAATTCATTAATTGAAACTTAGCAAGAGAATAAAAAGGAGTAGGCTCGTATTCCGATTTTGCCGGACGTCTATTGGATTGCAGTTTAGCTTGTTCCGTTTTCCTTGAACATTGTCAACTTCACCGATCTGAATTTTTTCAGTGTTTTGTTGTATGCATATTGCTAAAATGAAGTATTTAGTTGTATCTATGTTTCTATTGATCAGTAATTACAAGATCGTTTTGCTAATATCTTCCATGAAAGCATTAATAGGCAAGTTCACGTACACACTCGATATGTAAACAACGGTCATGTGTGTAATTTATGTGTAGTGTACGTTGTTGTAGCCCCGTTCTCGGATCTGTGACAAATCTCGCGATAAAATAAATGCGTCGAGTTATTTTTATACATTGATGTCGCAAGGATTCCCCCGGTCAAGCGTCCAGTCCATTGGTCGTGAGCATCTTGGATTGCCATTAATACATGTGTGCAACTAGAACTTCACATTATTTGGGAGTATGCGGCTTCAACGCTTACTATCGGATAATGGTGTTTTTTTGTTATTTGTCGGATAGGGACCAAAATATCAGTATCTGATTATTGTCAGAAATCACTATAAAAACCTTCGAAGTCTTATATTATAGGACCTTGACAAACGGTTACAACTGTTACACGTAGGATATTGAAGCTGAAATAGAAAGTTAACTACATTGTACTGCAGGAATCTACTACCCTACTTATACCAGCTTATTCGTAAGTTATTCCTACTCATGTTGTCAGGAAAGACAGGGGTAAGTGGAGTTTGTTCCCGACAGTCTGTTAAGATATCTTATTACTCAACAAAGATGTTATCAACAGGAAATTCAATCCTCCACGCCCAACTCTCAAAGACTGGAATAAATTATGTTTGTACAATCATTTTATCTTAAAAGTAATTTCTTGGTAGTGATTAGCTTGGAAAATCGACAATGAATATCATCTAGAAGGACATTTTGTAATTATCAGTGGGTGGAATTGTCACACACGACCTGGTAAAAAGCGGACCCCGACATTCCAGTAAATGATTCCGTTTATGATAGCTGGGATGTATTGGTGCAGTCTTTAGTCCGTAGTACTAAATATGATATACTTTATACCTACGTATGTACCGAACTACATGTATGAGAACAGATCTGTAAGAAATCATTTCGGGAGATGATATAATAATGTATAACTTTATAGGAACATATTGCCGCAGTGCACCTATAGGTTCTGACTGATCGGCCGAGGGCCATGACAGACCATTATCAATTCTGTTTGACTTGTAACTTCAGAGGAAGCACAGCCACAGTAGGCCTAACAAAACCATCCCAGCCCACAGCCACTGTATCCCTCCTCACCGTGAGAAAGGGGCCTGCGTCCTCTGAGACGGGCCCTTATTCCTTTACTTTGTTAGTCCTAAAGCCTCCTGCGCCTTTAAACTCTTCTCAGAAGCGACATAATGAAAAGAGAAAACGATTTCAAAGAAGCTAATTGTTAAAAAAAGAATAATGTTATGTTTGTATTTCCCTTTAATCTGTGTAATTAGTGAGGGGCTTTGTTCCCAGTATAACTTTGGTATTGATATATACATGTAGTATATATAGGTAGTCTCGGTGTCATTACCCCCATTGAACTGCTGGTGATTTTCTAGCACATGTAAGTTTTACATACATGTAGACATCCGACGATTATTTATCAGTAGTCTATGGTTTAGGCTCAATTTTGTGTTATATACCAGATTTTAGGAACACCATGGACATGTAATATGATTTTGTAAACGAAAATAAGAAAATATCTAAAACACGACAGCTTATATCCAACCAATATCACCCTTAATACCAATACTAATAAAACTCCAGATCCGGATGGTTTTTAGGAAGCTGAGAACACGGCCTGGGTGGTCGTTGTTGTGTCTTTGGATAAGACACGGTCTGACCGATATTGAATGCGTTTGATAAAACGGACAGACAATTTGATATTATATATTTAGACCTGTCAACCTCTAAAAACAACGACTGTGACATTTCCGATTTTATTCAAAATGTATTCGCATTTTTATGGTAAACAGTTAGAGAAATGTAATCATTGTAACAAGAAAGTGGTGTTGCTATAATCCATTCAGTTGTATAATGTGGACATTTTGTGGTTTAAGTATGATGAATGGAAATGATGGTAAAACTTTAAACAAGTATGATTTTAATTTGTGTGATAACTGATTACCTATCGCTACATCAATTCTCAAAATGTGTTACTTTTTTATTTGTATTCCGCAATCTTTTATCAACTTTTACTAGTATAATATGCTGTTAAGGCATAATCTATAGTATATTATTTGTATTCCGCAATCTTTTATCAACTTTTACTAGTATAATATGCTGTTAGGGCACAATCTATAGTATATTATTTGTATTCCGCAATCTTTTATCAACTTTTACTAAGTATAATATGCTGTTAAGGCACAATCTATAGTACATGTATATTATTTGTATTCCGCAATCTTTTATCAACTTTTACTAAGTATAATATGCTGTTAAGGCACAATTTATAGTACATGTATATTATTTGTATTCCGCAATCTTTTATCAACTTTTACTAAGTATAATATGCTGTTAGGGCACAATCTATAGTATATTTCTCAAAAAAAGTGTATTTTTCTCAACCTTAACTATGTCCGAAGTAATCTGCATGCGGTTAATCCTATTGTAGTTTCTGACACCTCCGTACACTCTCCGAAGTATATATATAAACATATATATATCATGCATATCGCTGATCACAGTAATAAGCCATGTACCTCAATGTAGTTTCTGATTGGCTGCCCAGATACACACATTACAACTTGGCCAGCCCCTCGACCAACCGCTGCTTGTCAGCCGCTGTACCAGCCCGTCTCACGCGTGTATACTCAGCGGACCGGGAACGGTGAACCCTGCCTCCGGATACTCTCGTTAATGAATTCGTCATTTTTCACATCAGAGGGGGTAAAGTTATACGTGACCCATGCAACACGGAAACTTCAAATCGAAATCCTCTGGATCTTTACTTGTGTTTAATACCTGGTATTAGGTCGGAGGGGCCTTAGCTTCACTATCTTGTTCCGCTGTTAAATGTTTTCATTCGACCGACTTTTTTAAATGCTATACAACTAGTTGATTGTCAAAGTTTTCTTGTGTTTATTTTGGCGAGATTTAAAATGTCAGTCACTTTTTATCTCGTCTAGTTTCGGTTTCGTTTCGACATTTTGTGTTGTGGAATAGTGTTTGGCGGTGAATCAAACAACTTATTATTGGATTACAGTTTTGATAACAGAACAAAAACTCAACCTGGAATAATGTGTATGTCGACATGAAATTCTACGGAACTTAATGGATATGTTATGTTTAACGACGGAAATTAATCTCTAATCACTAATTTATAATTCCGCAACAACAAGTGTGTGTGCATGTTCTTGGATTTCTCATCTCTTCACGACGATGCAGATTTTTGCAAGTAAGTATGACATTTTATTATCCGGAACCATTTATTACTACATACCCAGCAATAGTGTATGCCATTAAGATATTATAGATAAATAGTACACACGAACGGCAGTTGTCAATCTCAGATAACCATTTATTCATATCAATTTGTAATTCAAGTTTATACATTCATACTCTCCATGATGGAAAAAAATGATAATAGATAAAACAGCGACATTGTAGCGATTGAGAAGAAGATGAAGGATGATAAATAGAAAATAGAGGAGGCGCATTCGATCAGGTAATTTCCTGAAACATAACACTTAAATGTCAACTATAAAACGACGTGTAAGTTCAAAAAGTAAGCAAAAACTAACGTATGTATCACTCATCATTACCATACCTTCCCTTCGAGGTCTTCGTCTGTCTAGTTTCTGGCCATCATCGTTTATTTTAGTCACACATTCGATGATTCATTCGTCTTATTAATCATCAAGCCGTCCATAATATATATACATGTAGCTGCCCAGCGGATGTTCTATGCCACCCATTCACATTCGCAATATTTACTCATATTCAATATCATCAATAAACAGTTTCGTGGTAGACTGGAACACTCTGTAGCCCATATGAAGGTGTAAATTTCCTACAAGCAAACAATCAAACCTCCTAAGTTAGCATTTTTATGCTTCTTAAAATTGGTGAACAGGTTATTTAGGTTTTTTACCCTTCAGATAACTCTTATGGGATTTCCCTTTTATCGGTTATACAGAAAATAAAAAGGCACATACATGTATTTACCCATCCCGTGCAGAAAAAAATGTGCTCATTAACTTTGCGAGGGGACATAAAACTAAGTAGATTTGTAGGGGTAGGGGTAGGGACGGATGTCGGAGCCTGGGTGGTGATATTTCTCATCATAGTTTAGCTGAATCACACAACTACAAGTGTTCTCTACTCCGGTTTCTCAACGCAAGAAGGAATATACGATGTATGGTATAATTAATCTAATGAAGTAAAGTCCCATGTTGTAGATAGTTACCGGTGTATGAACATTATGTTCATGGTTTTAGCTATCGTTCTGATTTATCCTGATATATCCGTAAATTGCTATTAATATTTTCAGACCATCAGTTGTGTGTAATTATAGATCACACAATAGTGGCTCAGATTAAGTAAATTACAACATTGTACATGATACCAGTTTCATATAATATTACATATTTGTATACATAGCTAGCTTTTTACAAAGCGTCTTATTTCATACTTAAGTTTTTCTGAAGCTTATCTGATGTCTATCACTGTCTTTCCTATATTAAGTAACATTAACAAACTAATACAGGTACATTCTTACATGAACGTCATTTCAATGATCTTTATCCAAAAGAGAGTTTTTAACAGTAGAGTACTTGTCCAAATCAAACGGGTCATCTCATCCTCACCAACACCAATCAGGACAGACGATTTCTTTTGACATCGTTGTTATCAAAATAGTTGAATGCTAATATTTTTTTAATAATAAAGGGTGCCATATTCCTACTATCCTGACGGTTCATTAAGTTGGCCTAGACGGGTTTTCTGTACAGAGTAAATACATATGGTAAGAAATAATGCAATTACAAAATTAGATAAACAAAATATATGTTCAAACGAAATGTTCCACTTTGCGGTGTAGCCGTGTAACATAAAACGGGAGTAAGGCGTGAACAGATTGTTTTGACTTAGAACATGTGTACCGCTGAGTGGCTGGATTATGTCATAAACAAATAAACCGCTCTGACTTTCACGTTACATCACAAATTATCAGATTTATGGATAACGCATCTTAAAAAGCCAAGTCTGACCCGGGATGACGTTTTTATGTACATGTGTATTTTTGCCAGGAAGTGAGGAAGATAGTCACACGCATTAGAATGTGTATATATGATATAGATAGTAATGTTCCCAGGTATTTGGTCTCGGGTTTGGTTGGGGTACGGCACGGAATTTCATTTTTTTTTGAGAGGATTCAATTCCGTAACTAAAGATTCTCTTACGGTTTAATATCACCAAGTTCACAAAAATAATCAAATTCTTGTACAATTACCACGTATCCACTTGTGCAATTACCACGTATCCACTTGTACAATTACCACGTATCCACTTGTACAATTACCACGTATCCACTTGTACAATTACCACGTATCCACTTGTACAATTACCACGTATCCACTTGTACAATTACCACGTATCCACTTGTACAATTACCACGTATCCACTTGTACAATTACCACGTATCCACTTGCAATATGACTATCTTCATATTAGATTACTGGAGTTCTGTTGCCATGACGTCAACTCAAACAAATCATTTGACAAATTTCCACTGAGTGACTTAACATAAATCACCGTTTGACATCAATCGAAGTCTTGAATGACCTCTGTGATATATGGTGGCATTTTCCCTTAAATGAATTTGTCCTTCGCGACTTCCTTCCGGCTGTGCAAGCAATTCCAGTATCATAAAAACGTATTTACACTTTGAGAGTTAAACACATGAATATATACACAAAAGTTTGACTGTTGAGACTGTTCCTTAATCAAGGTTTATGTCATTAACGTTACAGGTTGACGAACGACTTTAATCCGCTAAAGGATTAACGTGTGATCCACAGTTAATGCGTATTATCTACACAGTTTATGAGAATACTTGTCATAAGCGACACAAATGTAAACTGGGTTAAAATCCACACATAATACATGTGCTGGTAGTGTTACATTTGTATTTAGTACAGTCACTGCATATTGTATGTACAGTTGAGGGCACCAAGTGTTCACGCTGTGTTAGGTTAGTTGAACGAGGGTTCGAATTCCCGCGGGTGGTTTCGCCAATGCTTGTTTAACCTGTCTTTACAGTTGTTTACAGACGAAGCCACACATTCAGGTAGCGAATTCCAATTCTGTACAACCGTGGTACATACGTAGTTGTAGTTTTCTGCTTTTTACATGATTTTTTAATAGTTTCTTTGAGTGGCCTCGTGTAGAGCTGTAGTCACACACTGACAGTGTAAAGAGTTTGTCCTTTTCCAATCCCAAGGACAAGCTACCAATGTAAAATTTCGATAACACGATCGAGGGTGTTACAACAAGGAGGGGTTTCTTTATGTTCGATCTGACGTCAAAATCACCTGGTCGTAGAGCATTACGTCATAATCAGTTTCTTCTCTCATTACCCGTGGTTGACAGTGGTCAAGGTATCAATATTAACGTACACGTGTACCTTATATTTTAATATTTTACTTGGTTAGGCAGACCTTGTCTGATGGATGCTATATAGGTGGCGAGTACAGTGAGGTTGGTTGTGTGTGTTGGGGTGGAGGGAGTATCGCAGAACAATGCAAACCATCTTATGAAGTACACCGCACCAGATGATAATGAAGATGATGAGGGGAGATGAGGATGACTAGCCTAGCTACCGTCTGCATCTAATCAAGTCTGGACATTGTACAGTACAAATACCGAGCGTTACGTGGGGGCACAAACGGAGTACACCGTATAACGTCGAACGATAACAGCCACTAGTTCACGGTATTGGGTTCTTCCCCACACAATGGAGGGAGATAACGACCTCCAGTAACATGTATCAGGTTCGTCCCCAACGCTTGGAGGTTGGAGAGGGTATACGAGATAACCAACTGTTATTGTAATGCGATCCCCTCCCCACCCCCGCTGTGACTGTCTCGGGAGATACAGACATTTTTCGTAGGTTTTCGGCCATTTAAATAATTTACATCCATAAAATACAAATGAATCTCTCACGGTAACTAGATGGATGCGATATTAAAACAATTCCTGTCGGTCTTAGTCATGTCAGAGACGCATCTTTAGGGTACAAGGACAACCCAGCTATCTATTTTTTTCATTAACTATGCTGAAATCGTGACTTCCTGAAAATAAAGTTTTCCTTCTTGATGTTCTCGAACAGAATCTTTTAATATAAGAAAGGAATTCGGTGTATGTATCATTTTGACTGGCTCGACTAAAATGAGAAACGATTAATTTCATCAACCTCCGGTGAAATGGAATCTTATCCAAAACAATTTCAAAATATGAGGCCCACGTTTTTATAACTTGAGGTACACCGTGATGTATACTCCATAATAGATGCTGCCTTACAGATCTTTTAACAAAATTTGTTGAAAAAAATCCTTTCTTCTATGTGATATCCTGTTTGTGAAGTCATATCAGACCCTTTTTTTGTCATATCAGACCTCACCATAAGGTCTGGTCTTTGTCATATCAGACCTAATGGTGAGGTCACAAACGAAAAGTATCACCAGGTAATATAGAAAAATATCTATCTTAATTATCAACTTCGAAAAAAAAACATGAATAAAAAATAGTCGTATAACCGTGTTCGTCCACGAACCGTAATATTATTATTTATAACCCAACAAGTTTTGCTGAGCTGAGGAAATGGGTCAGTTTCTTACAATGCAAAATTGTTCCTTATCTGCGATCCGTCAGAGAGTCGGTGATCCGTTATCCGTGCGGTATATTGAAATTGACGAGTCCGTCTAAGCTGACGAGGACGTAAGTCGGAGATGACGTTATCTGTTGTCTTTATCACGTGTTCCGTCTTCTTTCCGTGACGTAGCTGTCACAACTACTGTATCTCAATCAGACATGGCCACGCGGACCTTGTCAGGCCGAGGACACGCTCAACTTCAGATCGATCAATATCACCTACAAGTCCTTAGTACTTAATTTATATATCTCAGAATGTATTGCCATGACTTTGTCTCTGGTTTCTCTAAGAGCTAATCCAGAGACCAGTCAGACCTGTGCCCTGGTTTATCATGGCGCTAATCCCAACACCAGCCAGGGGTTGGACTAATATCCGGATTATGCCGGCATTGGACTCATTTCCGGATCAGCTAGGTTAAAATATGCTAAAATCAGGATCTGTCAGGCCAGAGAATCGGCTAAACTCGCGATCTGTTTGCAAGGGCTGAAGTAAACTCCTGATGTGTCAAACATAAAACCGGACGGGAAGGAATACGGGGATCTGTCAAAAACAAAACTAAAGTACTTTTGATTACACTGTCGGTTGCTATCCACGTAGGAGGTGGGATTACTGGTGAGGGGGTTTTGTTATCTTTGACATTCATTGTTGGGGTATTGTGTGTTTTACTGAACTCGCTTTGTAAGCATTGGAAAATGCTGATGAAAATGGCCTACTTAGTCCAAAATGCAACTCTCAGACAGAGGCGTTTTATTAGGTCTGACATTCTGTTTCGCTGATGTAAATCAACACGTTTTTATCTTTATGATGAAAATTAAACAAGAGTCGCGTAAACATTAACTGCGGGTCACCTTCCGGTCAAATCCAACATGGCGGAGTTTGAACTCCACAGGTTGTATTTATCACTTGGCGCGGTTATAAACACATAATTAGCTGTTCCGTGTCTGTGTCTGTTGTCTTTCGGTAATGAGAAAATATCGACGAGCAGCCTAGACGGGACGTTATGATAGAGCGCACATGCTGCACGTGTAACATCTGGTCGAGCACGCGTAATTCTATACTGACGATTGAAATATAACAAGATACTGTGATTCTTATATTACCGTCGATACCACTGAAACTCTAGGATACTTATGGAACACGAACAAGGATATGGTATTCGATAACGTTGTTGTATCGTACGTAGTTATGATATCAACAACCTTGTTTTAAAATATACTAGCTCGTATTGACTCATACATCTTATTTCACGAGAAATAACGGTCGCCCACAACATTTTACTCAGAGTTTTATGATAGCATCTTAAAAGTCAATCTGCCTGAAGTGCCATCATAAGAGAATGTAGACATGCCAAATACGTTTCATCTGAAATCAATTACAGAGAACAGAATCGAATGTGCCGAAAAAAAACTCCTAGAAGTGCCATTTTTTCAACATGAATCGGTACACGTAAGCTACCAATTAGATAAGCTATACGTAATTTAAATGATAACCTGACGTGTACCATATTGGTATGGGTTTAATGCTTTAATACCGATGTTTATAGCTTGTTCTTTATGCATTGCTGAGGAACATCAAAAGAACTACTAGGCCAATTTACATTAGACAGGCCTAAATCATTCATTTATAATTAGAGATGTGTTGAAGTGCAACTATCAAAACACAAAACAAAACATATTTTATGGGAAGGTATATTAAAAATGGTGTTTACGTGGCAGAGGCTAAATTGGTCACTGTCTCTAAAATGAAACTTATGATTTTTATCTCATTGAATTACTAATAATATATTATTTGTTTCACGTTTCTATCATTAGAATTTGGCTCGGCAATTCTTTATTAACAGCAGCAGACCAACTATTCTCAGTTCTTGTGAATTAAACGTAAATCAAGAATTTTCAGAACAAGATAATAACCAGATTATCCAAATCAGGCGAACTATTGCGTAATATATCGGTAGCTCTGTTACCATAGTAATACCCGTCACACGTACTTGTCAACGTTACGTTTTTGTATCGTGAAATAAATGTGTCAGGGCTTTAAATGAACAGGAGGTAGTTTATTGTTTTAGCTGATTCTTGCTATGTATTCTCTAGAAGTCAAGTAAATAAGAAAACTCAAGCCGAGTGTAAGATACTGGTATGTGTAAAAACGTTACCCTTTAGTAGTATAGTCCTCACAGCCCAAACATCCCAACACTAATACAAATATGCAACAGGCATATCATGAGCATATCTAACGCCCCTCACTTGACAGTGGGGCTGTCGAAAAATAATTATTATAAAAACAAATACAGCAGGTTCCAACGCATAACTTCTCGTTTTGACATTACATAACAAGAAACGAGAATGTGCTGCCAAGAAAGATTTTCCCAACACCAAGCTATCTCAGTGTGTTTGGAGAGAATGTTAAGGCCGGGATCTACAGGGTACTCCCGGTCATCATAATTTATATAATTACTTAAGTTACATGGATAGACACATTCTACTAATAAATCAAAATTAGCTTATTTAAGTATGGCTTTTAAATACCAGACAATGACTTCGTGGAGGTAATGTATTATATGAATGGAAATTATAAACTTTTCTAGAAAATAAAGTCAATAAAGTAAAGTCAATTGACTATCATCGTTGCGATGTCCCCATTTTTCTCGTGTTTTTTTGTGCTTTAAATTGAATATTTTTGGATGTTTTGTTTGTGTTTTTTTTTTTTTTTTTTTAATTTTTGACAAGTACCAAAATGATTTTGTCACATTTATCTCATTACCATCCAATCACATCAAAGCAATACTTTACTTCGATAATCGAGGTAAACCGCGTCGTTTACCTTATTACTCTTGTTTATTTCTTTAGAAAACAATATCATGAAGGTTAGGTAATGGAGATCGGCAGTTCATTCGGTGTAACGCCCATATGGACATGGTGTCAGCTTATCTTGTGTTCTTAACACTGGATTAGATCTCGTCGAGAGCGATAAGATGTGTTATCTGTTTATCAGATAACATGGCGTTACAGTACTATCCTCGGCGCTAGCATAACATCCCAATGATACCGGGAATCCGGTAAAAAAGGCCTGAATACACCTACAACATTGGAGCGGGAAGTACGCTGCTCATTACCAAGACAAGGTAGCTGACAGCTTGCCATGTCGCTGGGGTGAAACACTGATGGTTACATAAACGTTTCTATGTGTGAGGCACTTGGCACTGCCTCCAGGTGGAGCACGATACAAATGTATTGTTAGGAGCAACATTGACAGACTTGGTTTCGTATGGAAGTCATCTAAGGCTTGATACTGGTGGTCCTCACGCCAGTTTATCACGAGAATTTATAAACATTTTCGTAACTGAAGTTTGCATGGGTAAAGGTTTATTGTCTAAAGTAATTAAACCCCATACATGTGGATGATTTCCCCATTGTATGATTAACACAATTCAATTGAGAGAGGCAGAAGCTATCATAATTTTCAGTACCAAGTATAGGCAAGATGAGTAATTTACTGTACTGATAAACTGCGAACATATATTTCCAAGTACATATATAAATTATTGAATACATTTGTATGAAGTTATTAAAACTTAAAACAACTCTTACAAAAAGGTCAACATTATTAACACTACATAATACAAGAACTGCCAGTAGTTATATACATATATTTACATTCTGTGTTGCATTTGCCTATATGTCGGTAGTAAACCAAATTGTATTCATGAGACTGTATACTACAATTTACAGTGATTCGGTCAAAGTAGGAATACAGCCCCATGTGTTGCAGGTCAAAACATATGGCCGCCAGTTACTTTCGGCCTGGAGAGCTTTCGAATGCTAGCATTTATAATCCACAACAAAATAATAAAGCAACTTCACAAGTTATGAGAGTAATATTTTATAATTAAAACAAAATGTAGTCAACACAAATTAACTATAAGCGCCGTTCTTTATCTAGGGATTATCAAATTGTCAAGTCAATGTCGTCACACTCACAGGGGCTCGTTTCCGATTTTTCAGAAATGCAAGAAACGACATTAACATTAAAAGTCCAGTATTTATATAAAAAAAAATCTGGTTTTGTATGTAAATTGAATTTTAGTTTTGTGGTTTTTCACTGATGTCAAAGGCCTACCTTACAAAATCGAGCCCCTGTGAAGTTGAAAATCGTCTGCTAAGATGTGACTGGTTAGACTTGAATCTGTTTCGAACGAAATACAAATGAATCCTTGGAATCGTTTTCACCTACTGTCAAGACGACCTTCATTTAGAATTTAAGAACTGTTATTCTTCTGAAATAACGTAAATCCAGTCGATAGAAACTTAGGTGTTTCCAAGGAATCGAGTTTATCCTGTGCAATACCCGTTCAAACCGCATCACTTCTAAATGCTAACCGTATAGCATTGCGCCGAAAAACGGCTTGGATTTTAAACAATCAGAAATTATGCAATTGTGAATAATTTGACGATATCTACAAACGTATATGAAATAGAAAATAAAGTCAAATTTGTGCAAAACCATTGTATGTGTTTGCTATTAATAACGACACGAGGGACTATATTATTCCTTCTGGAAATTTTGGCTGTTCCGGTATTTGAGCTAGATGACATCAGTTATAGGGTAAGCGGCAAATTCAAACGCGTCATAATCTACATTAAATAAAAAAATCTTTATGAATGTAAATATAAGCATTGAATTGTTACCAAATGGTAGTATACAGTCGATATGAATACAATTTGGGTGACAGATAAATATTTTATGTCACATTCTATTTATCTGTCACCCAAATTGTATTCATATTGACTGTATGCTACCATTTGGTAACAGTTCAATGCTTAAGTATAACATTGGTATATATTGGTCATTACAACCATAATTGTGATAAGAGGTGTACATACACCATCAATTTGTAGGTAAGCAAAACATGACAAAGGTCCAATATAGTATAAGGGCACACGAAGCCTGGGGATTCCCTCGTTATCAATGAAGGAGACTTCTTCGAACAAGATCTCTCAGGGAAGATTTACATTTTGCATCAAAGGACTAATATATTGATAATGTATTCACTTTTCATTGTACCTTTAGAATTACAGAAAATTATGGATGATATTTTGGGATAAATAAAATAATCAATAGGTACCTACTCCTTTGACTGTCTTTATGCGATGAATCTCACTGTAATTGTGTAAATTGTTATTTTGGCTAACGATATAATTTATACTTCACATAGTTCTGATGCTTGTCATGGGTGAAAAAAGCAAGCAAAATCAAAGCTATTTCCAGATATTTGCGCGAAATATTGGCTAGTACGGCACACGTGTGATATAATTTTGAACCTTAGTTAATTAACTTATAGCTAATTCTGACATATGTATTAAAACCTGATGTAGTAAGTAGCATCTTGATGCTTGTCGCTCACATTAATCTTCATCTCATGTTGTAAACAAGCCTATGTCAGTAGCATTATGAGTATGCGACAGACTGCTACCTAGGCAATGTGACCTCTGTAGTCCCCTGTAAATAGCACATGCATATCGAGATACCTGAGGATGTTTTGGCAGCTCAAGTCATTCTGAATAAGCTACAGACTCCTCTGACAGCCCTTTGCTTCAGGACACGATCACGAATGACCATCTCAGCACCAGTGCATGATTTGTATGAATCAATTCACATCGGTTAGTTCTTCCTTCATTCCTATTGACATCGATGACCATGACCTTTACCAAGAGTCCAATTACCACATAGTGTAATACCATTCCCGCCACCTCGCCCCTCTCTGTAACTCTCAGACCTAGTCATAGTGTAACACCATTCCCGCCACCTCGCCTCTCTCTGTAACTCTCAGACCTAGTTGGATGTCGCCCAGCGTTCCTTAACTCGTGTCTAACCGAACACTCATCAGACACGTTAACCAGACGGCTTCCCAAGGGCTTCCTATATGATTTATGCGCCAATGTTTTGATGTATGCAAAGAAATATTGTTGTAATTGCAATGATGGCCGTGAATAGTGTTAAGTGCTTGTTACAAGAGTTTGTTAAAGTGTAGTGCTTGTCATAAAACACCTCGAAATATTACTGGTCTTCTAGTCCTGAATGATTCAACCTTAATTAAAATGAAGAGCTCATACTTTGGACTTTAATCCTTTTTAAAATTACCGTCACCATTTTGACGATCAATACGTAAAACATAATTATGTTATAATGCGGAATTCCATATTCTTCTTTATGCCAATGTCGTCATTTTTTTTCTAAACCTGCGCAATATTTCAATTCAACACACACATGTATCCATGCCAGTGAACCTGATCCATTATGATATTGATCGTATAGCCTCGTAATCAACAAACATCCTAAAAGCTGGATTCCTATACAGTATTTATAATGTCATTACCGAAATAACTTACCGTAGAATAATTGACCCTGGTACATAAACAGGGACTGGTTATTACTAAACAATAAACTACACGAGAGTTAATCGCCATTACGGTCACGTAACGGCAGTCTATGTTAGTCCAACAGAACGGTGTTAATCTAATTAGCTGTCATTAACACCGGTCTATACCTCCCTGTTAATGACTTCTCGTCCATCACTCCGAAACCCGGCCATGACAAGGCGCATTATCACCGACCCAGCCTAATTACCCCCACGTATTTCTGACATTCGCGTATCCCTCCGCCACAACAGGACGAATTAACTGTACTCGCTGTCAGTCGCATGCAATAACACGCAGGTGCTTCACTCTGGAAATTCTTCACAGCTATTTACGCATAGTTTAGTTCTGTGATTAGACAAGGTCTTACTGGAACATTTTTTCAACATTTTGTCCAAAATGACACTTAAATGCTTAATGAGTTTTCTGAATGTTTATCATGATAAGAACGCTAACATAACTATATCATTATTTCTATGAAATCCTCATGTTCGTTAATAAAGGGAGACAATCGACAGCTGGGGATAGAGGAGACATTGATATGGGTGTAGGGGAAAGCCAACAAAGTGCCTAGATAAAAACTGATCCTCTTTTTGTTGTGTCTGTCAAAGTGGGAGATTAGCCTTGCATGCAGGTGCAGGGTTCTGAAATGCCTTGTTGATGTGACGCATTCTTGGCATCCAAAAGTACCCTTCCCTTTCACTTACGTTTTGCCCTAGATCTCACCCATTTCTTTTGATATCGAGATATGGTTTGAAATCCAGATACGTATGCGTATGTTATAGTATTTCTTACGGCGATATTCCTGGTATTTTGAAGTCAGTCATCAAAGGAAATCAGACGGTACCTGTTTCGTATTGAGAGTTATATTCCGTATCCTTCTCGGTACATGTGATTCGGTCCGCATGCATAGCTTTAAGATTACAGTGCATGATGTTGCACTTTCATCAACGTTTGAAGAATCCCTGTGATATCGCACATTTTGATTTACGAGTAAATGTGTTTTTCACGTGTATAGTACAATTCGTTATCATCCGAATCATTAAGGCGTTTGGGTTTACTTTTTTAAAGGTTGAAAACGACACCGATCATCTATTAATACGGCAGCGTATTAGGAAGATGTATCTGGTAATACTGATCAACCGTCTTCTGGAGCTTAGCGCTTGGATCAGAATTGTCCTATTCAATCCTACTACTCCAGTAAAAGCCAAGAAGTTCCCCCTCTATACTACTCTTTTATAGTGGCTGTAATACAGATATAGTCTTCCTTTGTACATATATCAGTCCAGGACGGTATCGTCCATGTGTCCATTATTAATCCAGATGACGTCCCCTGAGTATCCGTTATCAGCCCAGACGGCGTCCCCTAGTTATCCCCTATTTTTCCATTACTGATTCAGGTGGCGTCTCCCTAATTGTCCATTATTTGTCAGGACGGCGTCCCCTAGTTATCCTTTATTTGTTAATATAAACTTTATTTTATTCATTCAATTCATACATATACAATACACAATCATACAATCATAATTTGAATGGGATTCGGAGACAAGTATAAGACTTATTTGTTCCGGCGGCGTCTCCCAAATTGTTTATCATTAGCCAGGACGGTAATACTTGGGTATACATTATTAGACCGCTCTTCGATAAATGTCCATTATTTGACCGGACGATGTTCAATGGAGTGTCATGCTAATACTGTGTGCTGTTTCATGACTTCCAGACACTGATGTGACAAATAAAGGTGGTCATGTGGAGGTGTCGCCGCTTAGCTGTTGCAAGTACCTATCCTGGCACTCTCTTACTGATTTCACAACATCACTCTCTTCACAACCGACCTCTTTTTAACTCTATAATTGGCGAATTGTACGATGGCGGTATCGCATTGGCTGTGAAATGAACTGGCCGTTATACGAGGAATCGCGTTGGCTATGATCAGAGTTGAACTGGCCGTTATATAAGGTACCGCGTTGGCTGTGATAAGAATTGGACTGACTGTTATATGAGGTATCGCATTCGTTGTAATAAGAATTGAACTGGCCGTTACATGAGATATCATCTTTGCTGTGCTCAGAACTGAACTGAAAGTATCCGTTCCGTTTATCTTTATCAATTAACATTGGGAATTAGTGGTATATTGTGTCTACTCGCAGTAAAGCATAATGGTACATTTATTTCTCCTCGTGGCAACAGGAAGCATCTGTGGCCAATGCAACAAACACAAACGACATTTTTCTTACTTTTTGTTGTTTGTGTTTAAATTAATGATCGACTGTGACAAGTAACTTGGCGTGGAAAATATCTTTATCGCTATACAATATGTGTGGAACTTTGATACGAATAGAGGAGAATGAAAAGATTAGTCATAACATAGGTAGATGAGCGAGTCCTTATAATGGTGCAATCATCAAATGGCGTTGACATAATGTTAGTAATTACCTTGAAATGGTAAATAATCTTTTGACAATAAACATATAATGTTGCTTGAGTTTACTATATATCCTTTCAGTGCATGTTTGCGTAAAAATCTGCAATAAATATTCCCTCGATACTGTTTCCGTTATATAACAAACGCAGATTTAACATGCCCATGGTAATTCAAGTTTGATGTCGAATCTCCACACCACCAATGGCTAATGAAACTCTTCCTCACGAAAAAATCCCTCTCCAGAAATATTACAGGAGGGATTACGACTGTTCAACATAATGTTTCCTAACACCGCCCGGAGCTTTGATCGCTAACGAAAACCAAACGTTCCAGGGCTAGTTTTCACTACAAATAACACATTAAATTGTCTGTATCAAATTGATTTAAGAAATAACATTTCTAAAATATTCTAATTATCTTATATATATACCAACGCTTGCATCTGTTTTGTGTTACTTAATTGCGATGTATACATGTCTGAAGAAGAAATTCTGATTAATATAAAGATATTACCATCAGATATTTTCAGAACAACATTTTTAAAGGTTGTTCGACTTAATGAAGTATGTAGAAAGTGATTAGCGTTTTAAACAACAGTGAGGCGAGTGCTGTTCTTAATGCATATCAATCTTACTGGGGATAAAATCGTAATTTAACATTTAAATATTGGCCTAATGGCGCTCTAGGGAACAGCTTTAATATTAACAAGATCCTTACTCTGTCACATGTTCTATTTTAATTTCACATTTAGTAATAGCACGCGCTAATGAGATACATTTGCCACCCATTGACCTTGACTGCATACATATAACCTTTACATATCTGGAATACCCGGATGATACACCATAAGATTTTAATTTGATGTAAACTATCCGTTCCGTTTGCCGTTCTTCATAGGATTTAAGGACATTTAAGTTATAAGTGTTTCTGCAATTTGTAAAAAGGCTATAAGCGCACTACCTGCTCTCTGTCTACTTGACCAAGAACATTTCTCACTCTGCTCATTCGGCTGAGTGTCAGACCAGAATACTATAGGTCACAGGTTATATTGAATTATTATGTGTTTCATTGAGTTATGTTCATTATGGTAATACCGGATCACGAGTGTGCACGTGCATGTCACCGTAAGTAGGAAATGCGCACAAGCAGTGATAAGTAGTTATCGACAGTATAGTAGTCGGTAACATCCATACATCATTATCCTGACATACATCACCAACAACGAGTACCTTGGAACCTTACATCTCTGTAACTAATTATCACATGTTAATTACGGTAATCCCCGCTTCTCTGTGTCTATCACGGGCACACAACAATGCCTCATGTTACAAAAATCTCATCTGGTCCTCATATACCTCTGTACACTACAATGTAGGTCTAACGCGGTAGACATGGTAACATACAATCGGAACTTTTCGGGACTTTCCGGGAATCTCCGATATGTTCCGATCAGTTCGCATGTATGCACTAGTGTTCCGTTAATACTTTGTAAACTTCGGGAATCCCGGATAGACCACATACATGTGTGATAGATTGATATGACACTATCGTCTCCAGGCAAAAACATAGTCATGATACATATACACATTCTATATTGACAAGAAGCATGCAATGTACGTGTAAGTCATGCACAATCTCATAGCTTTGGTTTCAACAGGAAAAAATAAATACAATTAAAAACACACACAAACCAGCCATAAACCACAAGAAGAAATTTTGAGACTTGTCAATAAATGGGGTTCCGTCGATTTTGAAAATAAATTAACACTTTATGAATCTTGAACAGGCAAACTTCGGTTTAGACATTGAGGAACATATTAGAAAGGAATGCAAAACTAAAGTTCAGAATGCAGGTGTGTAACGAGTTGAATACATATCATTTATGGGTGGTTTTCATTTTCTGTTATACCCAATATCGAAAGTGGGCAAGTTTGGTAAAGATAATTTAGATGAAAGGTTAAATATGATTTGTTGTAACATTTTCAATTTCTAGCCTAGTATTAATAAGCACACGTAATTGCGTTGGTAGTATTCGATAGAGTTTGAAATAATGTTCACATAACCTTAATATTGTAAGGTAGATTTTTAAACAGTGATGTTGTGATCGATTTACATGTTTTTGAAGTGTTGGCATAACCTATCTATTGTCGGATAAATCTTGAAACGGTGATGTTGAACACTACCTGGAATTTGTTTGACTGAATTGAAATTACTCAATGTCAAGGCATTTGGCACTATGTAGGCAAACATATGGCGAAAATGGAATGTTTTGACACCGTCTCGAGAACAGCGTAAGTACTGTGTTTTCTGTACAATGTCTCGAGAACGGAACATTGGACATATAAGCTTTTCTATATCAAACAAACATACTGAGTAGAGGTAAAGCATGTCCTCTACCGGCCCCAGCTAAAATATCATCGTGTGAAGCTCGACCGAATTTCTCAAGGAATGAAGCCGCTAGAGCACGGACTAACGTTGGCGTTACGTACATACGTACATATGAAGACGGTCGGGGAGGAAACTTATAGTACCCTTGGTTTCTGGTTTCACCAGCAGGGGACCAATAAGTGTATTATGCCCTGTTACAAGGGAAAAGAAAACATCATAACTTTGTAAAATATATTTCCTAACTGATAGAAAATGTTCTATAATATTCGACTGGTATTAACAGTTTTCGCCTGCCACTGTGGTGTTATGGCCAATATTATGGTAAACGATAACGAGGATGACTAGTATTTGGAGCCGGGCGTTCTTTGTGGAAACCAACATAAGGACCTTCTCAAGGAGAACAACTGTTTTCATACTGATTACATCAAGTGGAGTTACTTATCAAGTCATCGCCCCTTGTTATGGGTTTAACCAATAAACAACTGTTTTACATATGATATCATAAGAGTGTGATCTATCCTGTTATCTGCCTCGTTACGCCTGAGTTATCGCCCCTGGCACCACTCTTTAGTGGTATAGGGTGTGGATGGCGGTGTTATCGTAGTTCTAATAAACACTAATTTTACATAATGTGTGAAGTGTCTATGGTACGAAGATTTTATAAGACGATCTTATCTTATCACAAACCACTTATACACACAACACAAAATACACGGAAACACTCTTAACGTATCTCCCTACGATATCACAGAAATCTACAACAATTGGAAACAATAGTTATTTTCTTGTATTGTCATTTTAGACCAGGTAGTGATTTGTAGCCTACGTAATGAAGGCCAAATGCTGAGTTTATCGCCTTATGTTATCACTGTAGTACTGTATCATATAAGCGTCCTCCCCCAGTGTAAATGTTTAGTATCAAGGTTTTGGTACTACTTATTTGTAGACCACTTTTAGCTAACTATTTACAAATCGACGTTTATGCAAGTCAACGTTTCAAAATGCAGACTCGCCTCTCTACACGCAGTGGGGCTGTACAGCGATAGGTGTCCTCTACAAGGTGGAATACAGTAACCTGTACTGAAATCATACATACATACCGGAATCTAAAATAAAAAGGGTGGATTAACAAAAACAGAAATGCATCTGGATTTCAGCTGCCGTTTATGGCATGACCCCAGAAATACTTGAAAGTCATCCATGACCCCCTAATCACGTGCTGAAGCAAAGGCTTGACCTTTGATTCCTGATTTCTATTCTGGTATTACAATGACTGAACACGATACGGTTTGTGGTGAGCTTGACAGACAGGGTGTTTTCCATGGCATTCCTGTGCGTAGACATTCCGACAGAAGGGTACTTGGTTGTTGATGAGGCGGGCATGTACCTGGGCGATAAATATCACTGGATTATTAATGTCGTGTACAAGATAGTGTTGTGTCAACTTGTGGTTCGAGATTTATTACATAGAGAACATCTGGGTGGAGGCTCCCATATAGGAATAACCCAAGGTATTCGTTTGTAGAGAAGAATAATAAATTGCATTTATGTATTGGTGAGCTATTTGTTTCTTTTATCATCATATGAATCGAATTCTGTTTATTCCTCTCTGACGTGTAATTGTTCAATACAATGCACACTTTCTTTTTTTTTGTTGAGATGAATATTTTCTTTTTATATTTAGACAGATTCCACATTATGATGCCTAAGTTACATTTATCTGATTGGTAATGCTTAATATCTTTCGAGCCCATCTACGATCTAGTTGACAAGTTAGCCATAGTGATCTTGCAACCCATACACAATGACATGTACATTGTAAAGTTTCATTCCGTTTCGTAGAGAGCTCGAGTCTCTCTAGAGACTGATGTACCTGCTCCACTGTACCTAAACACCCGTACTATCTTGCCTGCAAGAGATAGTGATAAAATAGCAACACGGTTTTATTTCCAGTAACAAAGGCCGCCGACTTGACCCCTAGCTTATCTACCATCAGTTAGGACCCTGACGTTTATGTCCCGTTGTAAACATGCCGGGGTTGTCATGGTTACGTCACTACACCGATATGGCAGCATCTGCATCTTTCATGGTCTGTCATGATCAATGGTCGGCCCAGATCCTGTCTAAAACCTTTACTTATCGCAATCAGGTGAATTCAAAGCGCAAATCTTTAAATGGGTCAAAGTATAGTCGGCTCTGCTATTTTGTGCGCTGCAAAAATATGAATCTTGCACAGATACCTGAAAATTGTTGTTGATATTCAGTCAGATAACTTAATCTTTCGGTTGTTAAAATAAGAACATTAAAACTGTTCTGGAACAAGGACGTTCAATATAACAATTCAACTGTTCCGGCACAAAGACTTTCAATATAAGAATAAACTGTTGCGGTACAAAGACCTTCAATATAACAATTCAATTGTTCCGTACAAAGATGTTCAATATAAAAATTCAATTGTTCCGTACAAAGACGTTCAATATAACAATTCAATTATTCCGTACACAGACGTTCAATATAACAATTCAATTGTTCAGTACAAAGACGTTCAATATAACAATTCAATTGTTCCGTACAAAGATGTTCAATATAACAATTCAACTGTTCCGTACAAAGACGTTCAATATAACAATTCAATTGTTCCGTACAAAGACGTTCAATATAACAATTCAATTGTTCCGTACAAAGATGTTCAATATAAAAATTCAATTGTTCCGTACAAAGATGTTCAATATAACAATTCAACTGTTCCGTACAAAGACGTTCAATATAACAATTCAATTGTTCAGTACAAAGACGTTCAATATAACAATTCAATTGTTCTGTACAAAGATGTTCAATATAACAATTCAACTGTTCCGGTACAAAGACGTTCAATATAACAATTCTTGCGTCTCTTTCTACCGCTTATCCACCATATCCACTCCGTGATTTTGAAAAGAAAAACTTCATCATTTCAGTGTGTTAGCTCCAAGCCACACGGAACGATCCGACCGCATTGCGATACTAGTATAGAAGGTGTATCATCTCCTCGGCTGGCGATGATACCATTGGGTAAAGGTCATCCCTATAAAACGCTACCGTCAATGGTCGTAAACAACATGACTGCCAACCAAACACATAAAAGAAAAACAAATAGAAAAAAAAGAAAATTTACTTTCATATCAAAACAATGGTAGGAAGATCAGCAAAGTCAACGCGAAGACTTGCATACCAAATACTTTACGTCAAGTCATGTCCGGGATAGTAAAATAATTAAGTCACCAAGTGAAAGCGAAGTGTATAATGTGCCTAATAAGACCACCCAGGTTCTCGTGAGAATCTATGTGGTCGGGAGGTTCATCATTGTTCAAAATGATGTAACAAGATAGTGTGCAGCCCCTAGTGATGGTCATATGATACGGCGAGTCTGCTGACCATCAAAGTGGACATCTGGAAGACATGTGGTCAGATATTTTGACAGTTATTAGTTGAAGATAAAATCCTCAGCAATAAAAGTGGTTACATGGAACATCAGCATTACATATCGTAAACCACGTTACTTAATAGGTGACAACTTCCGTCAGCGCCGTGCCTGATTTGGTGATTAAGATTTATTTTATGTATGTTGAGTCATTAGTCTTCATATGGGAACAATAAAACGTACCTTTGTGTTATTTTGTCAATGTGTTTCATTATCAAACGAGCTGTAGTGTTAACTGAAGCACACGCGTGGTACAGCAGTAAATACATTATAAGAAATACAGTATCAGATTGGTCATCTGTGTGATCGTTTTCTTAAAATACAATCAAAGCCCATGTACTTAACAGAATTAGCACACGATAATTCGAAAGGAATCATGTTATACAACTTAATAGCAATGTATGTAATTCTATAACCAAATAGAATATTAAAGGAGTTCTTTTAAGGGAAAACATAACAATAGAACAAAACATATGAAATAATAATTATTACATCACTAATTATAATACAGGTACAATCATCAATTGTAACAGGGTATATAATCACACGAGTTTCTGCGGGTTTTCCCCAAATGTGAACGAGGGTATCTATTGCAAGAGTCAGTTTCTGGACAACACATGGTGATGTTTGGACAATGTCCAGTGCAATATTATCATCATTATATACTACATAAATCTCCATTTTATTCACTGATCGGACTACATTTGTTCCACATTACATGCATTGGTCCCAAGTGAGTAAGTGACTTGATACGCGGGTGTTGACAGATTTCGCTATTTATTGCGAGGTGTCTGTCGGGTGACATGGATGTTGTATATAATATAGTGATTCAGGCAATACAGAGGGAGTGTGGACGTGTCTAATCATTTACACAAACAGCTGATCACATCCATCATTAAAGAAAATTGTCATTATAAACAATTTGTTGAAATGCTTAGTCGACATCGTTTAACTGTTTGAGTGACAGCAGAAATCCAAGCCGTATGTAAACAAACATAAATTTAACATTAATTGGTTGGAATCATGTTTGTTTCCAGTATTCATTAACTAATAAGCATCTGGATTTTATCCTGGCTGTGATCGTATTACAGGAACTGTCGCTATAGATACATATTACACTAACGTGCAGTGGTAAACATAAACGACTGACATCCGTCACTATGCTGTGTGCAATTGTATACAGCATATGTACATTATCAAGAATGTACGAAAACAGAAGTATGTCCAGTACATTATATTGACATCCTTTGAAAGAAACAGCATAGTACTTGAAAATTGTTTATAAACTCCTCGTGATAAAGGTCTATTACTGCACTGCTATATAACCTGAAAGCACGTCATTAAATTCTACTGACGGTGTCTATCTAGTGATCTTCTTAATTTATATATGTCTGTTTGTCTTAAAATTTATCTTTAACACATATGAATTATGGGTTTTTTTCAGACGGTAAATGTACTTTTATTCTCTTAACTCATGGTTTATTTTTCAGAGCAATAGTCGTAAATGCCATTTTGTTGTTGATCTCTGACACACGTTTACAAGTTGTACAGATACCCCGACCATTCTTTTATGAATTATGATTTCTATAGAATGTGTGGAATAAAGTTACTAAAATATTATTGAAAAAAATAGTTCGGTTAATGTTTGGTACACCGTCTGTTCCTGTATGGTATCAACAGCTGGGACAGCTATACAGTTTTTCAGTTTGTCATTTACAGTTTTACACATACATTGGTACATGTACTTCTTGATACCGAGAACCTGAATATAAAAACAAGTATGTATTCTGTACACAACTTGTCGAGTTTGACGCTTCCTCAGCCCTTCCTTCAGATTAACAATGATAACAGAATGATAAGACAAAATCTTCCAGTGACAACAAGACAAAATCTTTTTTTTTTTTCTAAAAACATTAAATGATGTACAATTGGTTGGCAATTAAAATATTTGTTTCGAATTTCTTTCCTCATATTTTCGCTATTTCTGATTCTCGAATTTAAATATTACACAATATATTGTCAGTCAAGGTGGACAATTGTTGTTTGTTTTCATATTTCAATTATATTTTTTGTTGTTTACAGTTGTGTTAGCGGTTCTTTACGATTGGATCCCCTTGTCGAGTGGGAATGGCCTTGATTCAGGTAAGTTTGATACATGTAGCAGGTTTCGTATTTAGGAATTTTACTTTTTATAGGTTCGTGTTTTATGAAGACTTGTACTAGACTGGCCCACGGTCTCTAAAATAATAGAATTATAAATAAAATTAAGTTTTATAATTTTGGTCTCTAGGGTATGTCTGATCTAGAAAGAGATAATTTAGTATTGGAATACAGTTAAGCAATTGTCAGCTAAATGTAGGGGCTGGTGGCCAGTCTTGTACCTGACCACATGTTTTCGCTTAACCTCTTACGAGGAATACTTATATGGTATTTGTAGTATAAAACAAAATTTGCTAAACCAATGGATTTCATAGTATGGTTCATCAACATTTAAATACGAGACATCGCGATACAGTACGCAATCCAACATGTGATAACGGGATACAAGAATAGGGCCGATACTCCTGGCTCTGTCTATACAAGTATCTACTCCTATGTCAATAAATCAAGACTGAACACCCAAGCGTTGGCATTTGTGGGAGCATATGGCGCAATACACCATTGCATTTGGAATCCATTTTGTATTCATGACTTAACCAAGAGTACATTGCATACAAGTGCTTTAGTCTGACCCTTCTGACATTTATCTCCTACCGTTTACGGGGTACACCGTCAATGAGTAGGTAAGATAAGGGCAGTAATTTGATTGGGTGGCAACCGTTCTGCTCATATACATCTCTAGATATCAACCGGATGTTGAATTATCAGGGGAGGTAATCATAGATTATAACAATCAACGGGAAACAACAGGCTTTCGTGTTTGTCTTGAAATTATCCTTATAATATATAAATTATTACATCAAATGTGTTAATGTCAAACAAATAAGACAGTTAGGACACTAAAGATAGATTCAAATGAAAAAAAGGCCAAGCTGAGAACTGTTTGTTTGTCGATGATTTTCACACGAACTTTTAACCTCAAAAATAATTCCTTGATATCTATAAAAATTGAGTTGAGTTCCGAGGGTAAAAATTGTCACGGTATGGTATAAATTGTCCCTATGACGCTGTGATATATGTAGTTTGTTTTTATGTGTGGACGCTGTGGTATAGATGCCGTTGTGTTTTGACATTGTAGTATATTTTGTCTCTGTGTTTTGACATTGTGGTATGTTTTGTCTGTGTATTGACATTGTAGTATGTTTTGTCTCAGTGTGTTGACATTGTAGTATATTTTGTCTCTGTATGTTGACATTGTAGTATATTTTGTCTCTGTGTTTTGACATTGTAGTATAGTTTATCTCTGTATGTTGACATTATGGTATGTTTTGTCTCTGATTGTTGACATTGTGGTATATTTTGTCTCTGTTTTGACATTGTAGTATATTTTGTCTCTGTATGTTGACATTGTGGTATATTTTGTCTGTGCTGACATTGTAGTATATTTTGTTTCTGTATGTTGACATTGTGGTATATTTGGTCTGTGTGTTGACATTGTGGTATATTTGGTATGTGTGTTGACATTGTGGTATGTTTTGTCTCTGTATGTTGACATTGTGGTATGTTTTGTCTCTGTGTATTGACATTGTAGTATGTTTTGTCTGTGTGTTGACATTGTGGTATATTTTGTCTCTGTGTTGACATTGTGGTATATTTTGTCTCTGTATGTTGACATTGTGGTATATTTTGTCTCTGTGTTGACATTGAAGTATATTTTGTCTCTGTGTTGACATTGTAGTATATTTTGTCACTGTGTTGACATTGTGGTATATTTTGTCTCTGTGTTGACATTGTGGTATATTTTGTCTCTGTGTGTTGACATCGTGGTATATTTTGTCTCTTTGTGTTGACATCGTGGTATATTGTGTCTCTGTGTTGACATTGTGGTACAATATATATATTTTGTCTCTGTGTTGACATTGTGGTATGTTTTGTCTTTATGCGTTGACGTTGTAGTATATTTTGATTTTGGAACGATACCTTAGACACATATAGCGATTGAAAACTGTGCTGGTGAGCTTTGACGTCCGTTTCCTTTGTCAAGCATTGTTTTGTATTAAGAAAACATTGTCTTTGAGTGGCTAAGTTGCGCTGTTGGTAGCGCACAAGTCTTTCGCAAATGGTTAGGGTCACCTGTTTGTCCGGATACGTCGGCTTCCTCACACGACGTCGCTACACGTGTCTAGCCGGACAAGCAATACTGATGACAAGTTCATATACATTGTTCCTTACAATTGCGTTTCTTTGATTTCAATGCTAAACACACCGCTTTAGCACACCTGTAACAAGTAAAGTATTAAATTCATGACGACATGATGAGTATAATTAAATTCCATTAAATTAATCTTTAATAGAACAATTCCAATAACAGTAGCAATTTGATATAAACTCGTAAGTAAAAAATACAGACGTGTTATCACGATGAGATAAACAAAGTCAAACTGTGTGTAGGTCCATCTTTCTCAGTTTTAACCACTCTTTAATGAATACACATGTCTGAAGTATCAACTTCGTATTATCAGATAAAAATATATCGGGCGAAAGCATGGTCGCTTAATGTAGAAACTAAAAAGATTTCTCAGCTGGGAATATTATTTATTTCTAGCAGCTTGGTTATTTGAACAGTGAAAAAAGAAATGCAATTATCATTCAATGAGTTGCAAATTTTGCAAAGTCCTGGCATTCAAGGTCAGGATCACACAATCTAAATTTTGTGAAACACCTTCTGATATTGAAATAAGATATACGGAGATTCAATTCTCTCCGGTAACAAGGTTTCATGTGTTTGTATATAGATAAATCAATGTATTGCTCTCATGCAATGACACCGGTTTATCACGTAACACTCGTTGGTGTTATTTCATTTAGGTCTATTAGATGATACATGCTATATATCTCTATCATTGGAGGTTTTTGAAACATGTATTATGAATGCATATCAACTACACGTGCCATTACATATGATTCGGGGTTAAAGCAGTGATCACATTTAGATTAAGGATACTGTGACTTCCCGTTGCTTCCAACAGAAATGGAGAAATAAACACAAAGGGATAAAATGACTAAGAATGAAACATATGACAAAAATAAACGAATTCTTTCTGCATTGAAATGGAAAGGGATGCTCGAAATTACAAGTACAAGGAATCTCCCGTGGTAAAGATTGAATTAATTACCTTTTCGAACGGAATCACAAAAATGTTAAGAACTTCCAATTTTCAAAATATTCAGTGTAATCATGCAAAAGTCCTCGTACTCTTTGATAGCTTTGCATCTATCGCTACCGGGATTTGTACTCCCATTTGACTTTAAAGAAATGGAAATAACCGAGGATTCCTGAAGAAGCTGCTACTAATTCGGGTCGGCTGGTAAGGCACGGCGTACAGCCGCGAAGCTAGGCCGTTATATTCGTATAGACAGGATACATACTGTACACTTTGTAACCAGGGGCGCGGTGTCTTAGTTTTTATATATTTTTATTTTGACACTGTTAAGGTTTTCTGAATTAGATGAAATTGGCCTCAAAAATGCTGAAGTACACAAAAACGGTGAAAGAATCCACTGTCGTTCTTTAACATTATTTTGAGAGGAAGGGAAATATAGACGAGATTGACAGATGTCAGGATGATTCACGCGATCATGTATTAAGAAAATCTTGCGCTAAAGTTCGGAATGAGGATGAGGGTGGGTTACAAGAACACTTTCTTCGGCTGCGATACCAGGCTATTATCAACGACAAATCGAATGTCTAGTCAAATCCCAGGTTTCTGCCATTGTCTGGCATTGTATGGTTTCATTGCCGTCAAAATGACAGGACACAGCTCTACGGTCTGTGTTTTTACAAATTTATAACAATATCTTCATTGGTATTATAAAAGTATTAAAGTATGGGATTGGGGATTTATAGCAGGTTTCTGTTTCCCTCGATATGCCATATTTGCCTTGGCTTCACCTTCGAAAATAAACGGGAAACAAGAAACTAGCAATAGGCCTAAATCCCATTCCGTACTGTATACTAAGTAAACGATCCAGTAGCTGGATAACGACAATGATATCAGTTTAAAAGATTACTATATCTACCCACTGTATCAACAAGCACTTGTAGGCCGAGTAGATATGGCGTGGCACTTATGTAGGGAGTGGCAGTACCGACCCACTCTACCCTTTAACCCCTACCCTTACTACACTTTAATAGAACTACGGCAGTGTATTCCAGTCATTTGCACTCGGCGTTCTCTCGTCATCATTAACTGTCTTAGAGCACCTACTTTGAAATATGCCATTTATCGATAAAAACGAAATTTCATCAGACGAAATCGAAGCTTGTATAAAAAGAATTCCGGAAACATGTAATCACCAGAGATTTAAACCGCCATACATGTTAGGGAGGAGGTCGATACCGGGATATAAATATATACCGAGAACTGTTATCACAATCTTCAAAACAGATAGTCATTGATGAATTCACACTGCTACATATAGTGCTCCGTATCCGTTGGATGTCTGCTTTACCGGTGTTAGAACTGATATACGATAACGGAGTACGGAACGGTTGTTACAGGGTACATGGGAAAATGTACGGAACGGTTGTTACAGGGTACATGGGAAAATGTACGGAACGGTTGTTACAGGGTACATGGGAAAATGTACGGAACGGTTGTTACAGGGTACATGGGAAAATGTACGGAACGGTTGTTACAGGGTACATGAGAAAATGTACGGAACGGTTGTTACAGGGTACATGAGAAAATGTACGGTACGGTTGTTACAGGGTACACGGGAAAATGTACGGAACGGTTGTAACAGGGTACACGAGAAAATGTACGGAACGGTTGTTACAGGCTACATGAGAAAACGTACGGAACGGTTGTTACAGAGTACATGAGAAAGAGTACGGAACGGTTGTTACAGGCTACATGAGAAAGAGTAAGGAACGGTTGTTACAGTGTACACGAGAAAAAGTACGGAATGGTTGTTACATGGTACATTTTGTACATGAGAAAGAGTACGGAACGGTTGTTACAGGCTACATGAGAAAGGGTACGGAACGGTTGTTACAGGCTACATGAGAAAGAGTACAGAACGGTTGTTACATGGTACATGAGAAAGAGTACGGAACGGTTGTTACAGGGTACATGAGAAAATGTACGGAATGGTTGTTACATGGTACATGAGACAGAGTAAGGAACGGTTGTTACAGGCTATATGAGAAAGAGTAGGGAACGGTTGTTACTGGGTACATGAGACAGAGTAAGGAACGGTTGTTACAGGCTATATGAGAAAGGGTACGGAACGGTTGTTACAGGCTACATGAGACAGAGTAAGGAACGGTTGTTACAGGCTACATGAGAAAGGGTAAGTAACGGTTGTTACAGACTACATGAGAAAATGTACGGAACGGTTGTTACAGGCTACACGGTCAGAGTAAGGAACGGTTGTTACAGGCTACATGAGACAGAGTAAGGAACGGTTGTTACAGGCTACATGAGACAGAGTAAGGAACGGTTGTTACAGGCTACATGAGACAGAGTAAGGAACGGTTGTTACAGGCTACATGAGAAAGAGTAAGGAACGGTTGTTACAGGCTACATGAGAAAGAGTAAGGAACGGTTGTTACAGGCTACATGAGACAGAGTAAGGAACGGTTGTTACAGGCTACATGAGACAGAGTAAGGAACGGTTGTTACAGGCTACATGAGACAGAGTAAGGAACGGTTGTTACAGGCTACATGAGATAGAGTACGGAACGGTTGTTACAGGCTACATGAGACAGAGTAAGGAACGGTTGTTACAGGCTACATGAGACAGAGTAAGGAACGGTTGTTACAGGCTACATGAGAAAGAGTACGGAACGGTTGTTACAGGCTACATGAGAAAGAGTAAGGAACGGTTGTTACAGGGTACATGAGAAAGAGTAAGGAACGTTTGTTACAGGCTACATGAGAAAGAGTAAGGAATGGTTGTTACAGGCTACATGAGAAAGGGTAAGGAACGGTTGTTGCAGGGTACATGAGACAGAGTAAGGAACGGTTGTTACAGGCTACATGAGAAAAAGAAACCGTACATGTGCATCTGCCATTAGAGAAAAAACAGATATTATCAAATTCAAAATTTTACAGCAGGTGTACCAGAGTGGGTGACATATACACGTCAGATTTAAATAAAAAAAACTGATCCTATTTTGAAAAAAAAGGCAGTCCATGCAGAGAGGTTGGTCTGATACTGTCGAAGCGCTATTTATAGTCGATCAGATGCCGTGTCAAACCTGGCGTGATGTCCTGTTCCCGCCAAAATTAGCCTCATTACCAATGTTATTTTCGGGCTCTTGTTTGACTCACCGATAAACTATTATCATTCTGTAACGTTATGTAAGCTCGCTTTATGAATTTGATTCATCCTTTATCAAAAAACAAACATCTACATATATTTATTCTGGTGCAGACAGGCGGTTCTAAGGTAGTTATTTCAACACCTGGTGAAGAAGCCACCTCCACTAAATGCCTGACACGAAGACATACGATAATAAGCCATGTCGTCACTCCTTATCGTACTGCCATCTACAGATGTAGTCAGGCATGGTAACTTAATGTTCCTCACTGCAGGTCGTGCTGGTAAATGCCACGCCAAATATTGGGAGTCATATTCAACCGGTCCTCTAACACTGCAGAATTGGTGGTAATTACTGCACATTTACGTCAGGAAAGAGGTCATCTCGTGTAGTCTCGCGGCCAAAATGTTTTCTGGTGTGAGAAAATTTTCAAGCCAATAAGATAACTGCATTTTTGTTATTTCGTCTACTCGTTTTGTTTGTGGATATATATATAACAACAAAACATGGTCATGTGTCATAGAAATTATTTGCAATCAATTGTTTTTAAAACATCAATTACTTTGAGAAACCTTATGACGCCATCATGGTATGGAATGATGACAGATCTATAGGATTTTCTCCGAAATCGAAACAATATGAAATCTGCCATAACCTTCATCAGTACTTCTTTTTAAAATGATTTGTATACAAATTGTATGATTATAATAATGACGTTAATTTAATTAGTGGTTTATATGCCAGTAATTTGTAAGGAACATATTTATAAATATAAATTAAAAATCTTTGTCCAATCATATGGCAATTACGATTTCGCTTTTCTGCACGTCTCTTCATCATAGTCGGCGTCATGAAACATCTGTATAAGTGAACATATGATAAAAAGTAACATTCCATGTTAAATTACAGGAGATGTATTCGTTTTTTTCTGTATATAAAGATTAATGTCTACATCAGGAATTTAACCGGTTAATGGAAGTCATTTTGACGAGCGTCGCTCCAATTAAGAAATCTAAAAATCGAGATGAGGGGCGCCGAATATGTTAACCGGCAGATTAAGTCTCCCAAGAATAATTGAATCATTTTGCGATTTTCTGGATTATTACATGCATAGAATTTGGGTTATTTTTGTGTGTAATGCACGACTCCTATGTTAACGGTTCAACTGGCCAGAACTGTCCGCTATAGTGCTTTACTGGTGTTTCTGTGATTGGAATAAACTGATTTAAACGTGAAAACTTTACCTGAAGGTATGTTAAATGAATTTTAAAGAAAGGAATAAAACGATACTGTTATGCTTAATGAGGAGAGTAAAAGTCAGAGACGTATATAGAACATGTTGATACATGTACCTATTGCTGTGTTACATGCCACGTCCTGTCCAAGACGGATGTTATGTGCTACATGTACGTCCTGTCCAAGACGGGTGTTATGGAAATATAATCGAATTGCTGAATAAAATAGTACATTTTATGTATTGTAATCGTTTATATTGCTGCATCCAATAAATAGTAGTCACCAAAACTGATTATACCGGAGTCCTAGGTTATTCCCAGTTTAAACGTACACTCTTCGACCAAGCTACACAACAGCAACATCTGTATAAGGAATTTATTGTGTTCAAACTCATTATTTTATTATATATTATTTTTTCAGAAACTCCACCCTCTGTCGCCGCAGCCCTCGTATACCCCCAACAGGCCCTTTTAGGAGATATTGTTACCCCAGAATGTTGGAATTTCACAAATGGTGACCGTCTAAGAGCAGAGTTCTACAGTCCGAATTATCCCGAGGAGTACCCGAATGACATCGAATGCACACAGTACCTGGAGGGTAGGTTTTCTCGATAGCAAAATCTTACATACTATGTGATTGAACGCAAAGTCACTGGTGTATATTAATTTTCTCCTAGAAATAAGTTAAATTGGCTTCCCCACCATCCTTTCAAATTATGCTGTAATTTCTTTGGACTCCCCGAAGTTCGGCTTCTTTACAAGTCAAAACCAACGCCACAAGTTGATTTAGTGGAATATAAACACATTATTCAAATTTACGTCCCTTAAATGACTTTTGGTACACTTCAATTAGCGTTTCCATTTGGTTTTGGCCATGTGTTGATGGCCCTATGTCGTACGTCCACCAACTGTACAACACGCCGAGATTTAACGACTAACTCACTATCAACAGTGCCAGAATGTCACAAAATCACAGTTTTAAGATTTAATTATAAAAACTATGTGTTTGTGTAATAAACCGCGCCTGTACGTACCGGAGTTTCAGACTTGGGTGATGTATTAGATCGTTAGTGACCCCCTGCCTTCCTGGGAAATTCTGTGTCTAATTCAATCAGACCTGGTCGATTATTCACCGCCCCTAGTAACGTCACCCTGTTAAACAAAAAAAAAACCACCATAACATTTGGACATTGGTAGTTTTTGGGGAATAAACAACAGTGGTTGGTTTGGACGGGGAACTAAGGGGTAGTAGTACTTCAGACAGTAAGGGTGTTCTGTCAACCATTTCATTCCGAAATCTGGATCATGGTACGTACAGAATGTGACAAACAAATGAAGGGCACCACAATAGAATGAGATTAGGTTAATTTCTAAACACAACGGTAACACTCTTGTAAAGGTGTGTACACTGATGGTGTAAACTAAAGGGTCAATAGAAAAGTTTGAATAAGTCTTGAAAACATGATACACGTATGCCAATGTTCAACTCAGAGTTCAAAAACATGTATGAAACTGTATATATCTGAACTTATTTGGGTACACAACGTTTTCAGAGTTTATAAACATGTATCAGTTAATATAATTACCACAGATTTTAATACACGAATGATGCTCTCCTTTTTGAACTACATTATTACTGTCAGGTTTTTGTTTGACTTCATGCCCATGTAAATAATATCATTTTTACCAGAAACATCTCAAAATAAACTCGCTTAGTGTTATTTCACAGGTCATCGAGGTCGAACGAAAATAGAAAAGAAACATTCCATTTAATTCTAGCTACAAGTTCCCTTAGGCCTACCTAATCCCCGGGGATTTAATTTGTTTCACCTGACTTATGCGGTACAAATTGATAACCATTCACTTATGAGTTCTATGTATTAGTAAATCAGATTCCAAGTAGAAGAAGCACGTAATATCGCCTTCACATCTAAGATAACCACCGCGTTCACGAAATTAGAAAATGGCAAAGACAATAAAATCCCCTCGGTGGTAGCTAGATCAGAAGTATGTTTATAAGTCAAAATAAAAGTAAGTGTGGAGTTGAAGGTAGATGATGGGTATGGGATTGATAAAATAATGTTAAGAGTTCATTTATTGCTTTCACGAAAATAAAACTTATTCTTACACAATTTAGTTTTTATTTTTAATAAAAAAAACATTTGAACAAAAGGCAAGGGAGAAGTTCCATTCACAAACTCTTGACGCTCTGCCTTACTGTTTCTAAAACGCTCTTGGGACCACGCTGAGGTCAGAGTAGGTGCACATCCATTTGGCGAAGTGACGATCCCCTAGCGGCTCGGGCTGGTACAAAAACTCGGCCCTAATCCCCTAAAGTATGGGGCTTACATCTTAGTAAAGATATATACCAGATATCTTTGATTTCGCCCCCACGTTAATAAATCTATATTGCAATGCCGACATATCGATATGTTTTTGCACTTGTCTCAAGTGATAATCAGCCATTTTTTTTTTATGTTTTGCAGACATTTACCGATAACAAGAGCATTTGAAATTACTTAAAAAATCCTTGACACAATGTTAAATCTATCTCGCACCCATCTAACGCGTCGCTGGCTGTGGCCGTGTTGTTACTGTTATTACGTTACTAAGTTATCTTACACACACGGAATACAAGATATCCCCCCCAATGATATATTTTCAATTTTTGTGATGTTGAAAGAAATAAAAATCTTAAAATCCATCGGTGAATGAATTCATGTTTCTGGACTGAAATAATATAAATTATGTGTTTCAGGTAGGGCTATATCCAAAGAGCGCTACTTCATTCTATGAATCAAAATTCTATAAATGTTTCACTATCACTGTTTACATACAAACGCACTTAAATGATTTGTACTGTGGCGTCCAGGAACATACTGTCTCCCCGCTGTGTATGTCTAGGTCATACTCTACAACCAATGTCCATTTAAACATTCTATAAACAAACGCAAAAATGCATTTTCCCTTTTAAAAATTTCGAAAGATCAAAGGAAGCTGAGAAGATAAGTGTGAGACACTTTATACCGAATGGGACTCCCACATCAAAGAGTTCCGATAACACAAAATGGCGGAATGTAAACATATGCGTAATACGAATGATGGATTCTATATACCACATCTGGATTTAACCCGTGTGAAGATTTCTGAATTAATGAACTATTGAAATAGTTGGTAAAAATCCATATATCAGATGTGTTCATCAGTTTGTGGTAATAAATTCTCTATCTAAACAGAAACAAGGTGTTCTTAAACGGGAAGAATCCTCATCACGAGAAACCAAGAAGCACTTTTTTTCTTCTTGGTTTCGATTTTGTATCCACAATCAGTGTAATTATTTTATTCTTAATGCATTCCTATCAGTTTTAAAATAAGATTCACTGGTAATAGATCGGGAATAAGTGCCCGTCATTACTGAAAATATCTTAAACATGCCCATTTTTTATGATTTAAATATTTCTCTCCAACAGCCCAGCCGGGTTACCGCATTCACGTGGATTTCCGGGGGAGTTTCTCCGTAGAAAAGTCGGAGAAATGTAAATACGATTTCCTTGAATTCCGAGATGGGCCCTTCTCCTACTCACCACTCATCGGCAAATATTGTGGGAAGGAGTTCCCACCTCTCATTCGGTCTACAACGCGTTTCATATGGATACGCTTCAAAAGTGACAAAAACCTTGGTGACAAAGGTTTTAAGGCGATCTACTCATTTGTAAAGAAACAAGGTAAATATCCATTCAGAAAGGAAACAGGAGAACTATAAGGTCAATAAATCGACCATATTATCGTTCCTATAGTGATAACCTAATGTTAAGTTTTGGTAATGTTGGGCACGTTTCAAATATCACGGAAAAGTCGCATCTTAACAAAGTATACTACTGTTCACCCTAAACACATTTATGATATAATGAACTATTATTAAGTTGACCTTTATGTATTTATGATATAATGAACTATTATTAAGTTGACCTTTATGTATTTATGATATAATGAACTATTATTAAGTTGACCTTTATGTATTTATGATATAATGAACTATTATTAAGTTGACCTTTATGTATTTCCAGATTATAATCCAAAGAGAGAAGATGCAAATGGTAAGAATTTTTTTATTTTATTCACATACTTGTTACGTGCATTTCATTTAATTCTAAAGGAAACTTTTCATATAATGCAACGAATTTGTTTTAGACAGGATACAATTGGTCCAATATATTGTTACAATGAAGATCTCGTTTTGACATTCGTCCATATTTGGAACAACATTTTCTCCATACAAACGTCTGTATACATGTACGGTTTTACAGACATAGCCTTTCCTATGTCTGAATACGTCACTGTCCGGTAAAGAATCACTGTTCATATCACCATTTGGTTCTCCATAATAATACCCTAATTCATATTCCAGTTTGTCGGACGCTAGTCAACACCATTGACCCTGATGGGATACTGAAATCATCAGATTTCTCTATTCATAATGACGATGGTGGTCAGAGACAAGGACATAGAGACTGCACGTGGGAAGTTCACGCGCAACCTGGGAGTAAGGTATGTTGGCCAGGAGCCATATAACAGTATCTACTCAATAAAATGTCTCGTTGAGTGCGGTCTCTGTATCGACAAAATTCACATATATTATATTACGAACAATTCCTACTACGTGGCACTCTTTGCATTAAAATCACACATGAGTGCACGTCAGTGAGGATACAACTACTCCTATAGCAAATAACTCCAAATTCTAACCTGATTAATGTTTGCACCTCGTGACGACAAACTGCGACTGTTGCGAATTGTTCGTCAATTCGGTTGTAGTGTTAAACAATATTCCTTCTTGTTGTAGAGTTGAATATATACTCCTTTTGTCGTAGTTTTAAAACAATAGTTCTTTAAGTTGAAGTATTTAAACAATAATCCTTTTTGTTGAATAACCTGAACCAAATTGATCAACTAAGCGCCAGACTCTTCAATGACTCTTTGATACAGTTGTTACAACTGCTCAATCGTTTGGTTATTGGGAGACTGCGAGTATGTTTTTTGGGGTGTCAAATATATATATGTGTGTCTTAACGTGTCGAAAGGTCCGTAGACGTCCTGATCGCTCAGATTTCCGTAGCTGTCATTCTACATACAACTTAGCTAATTTGCGTAAACGATCACCATACACAAATTAAATAAAGTGCTATTATTGTGAAAATACATGTACAAAATGTATACTTATCTGAACCAACCTGAGAGTCTTAGGCTGTTACAAACATAGTCGTGCATCCTCTATCAATAAATTAATTATCATGACGAACAAATTTGAAGACGTTTTGAATGAAATAGTTTTTGAGTCGTTGCCATTGTGACGTTTAAAAATATTTTTTCTGACGATTTTTAACATTTTCGTTTGTGTTGACCCTACAGATTCGCCTGTCCCACGTGTCAGCCTGGTTCCCATTTCCCCAGGACTGTGGCGCAAACTACATAGAGATTTACGACAAAACGACGGCCTCCAGTGACAGAATATTCCACTACTGCAACGGACCACTTCCTGAGTTTGTGTCAGTCAGCAGCCGAGTGTTTATCCGTCTCTATGGCAACCAACAAGAGTCTTTACCCAGGATAGAAGTTCAGTACTCTGTGTACAGGAAGGGAGTGACCGGATATTCATCCAGTTCAGGTGAGTGTTAACACGAGTAACTAAAGTATTATTTGTGTAAAGTGACACCCTATTGATGACACAAAAATATATTCTGTAATGGTATTTTTAGTAAATGAATTTGCAACAAGCTCACACTTTTTTTATATGTATAAAAACCGGTATATTATATTTTCCTGAAGATGACAAGTGCGCCAGCCCCGGGGAGTTTTTCTGTGACAAGTGGTGTATCAGCAGTGGACTTGTCTGTAATGGCCGAAGTAACTGTCCACACGGCGAGGACGAACAACACTGTAAACAGGAAGTCGGTACGTATCTGTAGAAAACCTACCTGGTCAGAATTCTTCAATAGAAATACTTAAATCTTTATTTCTGTTACCGAAATACTTTCTATTTGGTTAAAACATTTGGCCACAAAATAACATGATGAATTGACTCATATACAACAAGTGAAAGACTAGCGACGCTGTTTTGTTGTAACGTGGGCAAGAATCAGAAGTGAGTTAGATTGTTAGTTGTCCCTTTTTACACACACTACTGAAAATCTGTTCCTGGCAAACACTTAAACCCGTGTTATGTTTTTGCACAAAAATGTATATTTCACGAATGAATACCAGTAATAGTCTTCTTGGGATCCTGCTTGCGTTGCGAATACCCTTTTCTTTTCAAAAACACAATGTCTCTAGGAATTCCGACAGCGTGTCTGAAAATAAGATAAACGCGAGAAACATTCGTTTAAAAATTGCAAAGACGTCAGGTTGACAATTTTAGGAACAATTAACCGAAAGATGCCAAGTTCTGTTTTAAAACCTAGCGTTAGCTTTAGGCCCACTTTAAACTGCATTCCAGCTGTCTGTCTACCGTCCGACGTATTATTGCAAGTAAGACAAGAAACTGAAATGCCATCCGCGTTACAGCCCGTAAGACCATTATGGTAGATAAAATCTCACATGTCGCGACAAACCACGCCCATTTCTGGATAACAGCTCCAGATTATAATGTTATTGTTTTAGTGATTTATTACGGCTAAACATTCCAAGGACGCAACAAGTTTTAAGAGGGCCAGGCCCCAGATTAATCAATATCCCATCACCTTCAACGAAGTTTTTTTCCATTGGGAAGCGTTACAAAATTAAATTTTCCTCAAATCAGATGTCCCCTGAAATCCAATAATGCTTTATAATGATGATAATTAAGCTTTGGAATTTCCGTAAGTAAAGGTAAATTGATGAAACTGGGACAAATAAGGTTGAATGGAATTTGAGAGGTATCTTATTTTGAGTTTGAAATTGAAATATAATTTGATACTTGCTGTTAATTTGATGTAATTGGCGTGTTTAAACTAGATTGTGAATTCCAAGTTAATCTGTCCGTGTTCTATAAAATACACCATTCTTAAAGAAGCTTATGGATCGCTCCTCTCTTGGTTTATCAAACAAGCCACCCATACCACTATCCAGAGAATTCATATAACAGTAATAAAGAATTCAAATAATAAATCAATATAAGGATAATAAGCATTACTACCTCTCAGTTTGAAGATGTAGGGAACGAAATACTGTAGTTAAATGATACAACGATAATCTGACCATATTCCAATTATACATGTTTCATTTGAAGGGCGCTATATTTCAAGCGAAAGCAGTTAAAATTATTTCTTCGTAGCTATTAAAGGGCTGTCGATTCCTTATCTTGATGTATGCTTTCATCGCAAGCAAATTAAGAAAACTGATCACTAACGCAGATTACGGCGGAAGCAGTTAGTTTGTAAAGGAGATATTTATGTCGACTGGAACCATAAGTTTCCAGTAAATACAACACGCCGGAACAGTGTTGTGAAACACTACACCAAACCATTCACCTAGTATCAACAGGCTTCGTCATAACCTGCACATGTTTCCCGATCAGTAGTATAGAACTGTTCCCTACCATGGAGCGCTAGTCTTCGCCCCTTTTAACTATAAATAACAGGTATCCCCCTATCTGTGTTTCAGATTGTAACTGTCCTATAAGGTTTCGATATCTTTTAAAAAGCAAGCTTTATGTGTTAATTATCTCTTCCCATTGTCAAATGACGTTTTGAAATTCCGGTTGATTGCTGTTCGCTTTATCTATCTGCCTAAAATATTAGGTCAGAGTTTTCGAGTCTCTGGGTTATATCTGCAGCATTTAAAGTGAAAATGTAGGTAATTTTTCTATTCCTTTTTTTCACATTCTGCTTAGTATTAAATGCTATATAATGTTCGTTGACAGTAATTTTTATTGATTATATTACATAATATATATACCAATAAGTTTGTGCGCACTCGGGATAAATTGTAATGAAAAATGAAATACTTATTAAGGCGGTTCCGTACAGTCAGAGTTTATGCGCGTGCATTTAGCGTGGCACTTGTAGTATTTACAAATTCAGTAGATTGGTATATCACCAGTACGATTGCACGTCAAGTTTAACCATAATATTTATACACGTGAACGGCAGACTATTGACACGTGGTCAGGCGTTTCATTAAAGCTTTATCAATACCACAGACTGTATGCGGTCACGTGCTGTCGGCTCAGATACTCACAACTATCACAATTAACTTCAATTTAATCACTTTTTAGTATTGATATCATAAGATATGTAATAGAATTGAGCAATAAACATTCGAATTGGATTTTTACCTCAAATAAGCATTTCGATGGAAACTATTGGTCAGCGTTTGATTTCATAACAAATGAAATTATCTCTACAAATGAAAATAAATCGTAATTTATTTGAATTCGTTTATATTCACACGCATTGCATGTATTACAATCAACAGGCGTAATAAATAGTTTAAAGAATATAAAATCAAAAGCACAGCATCTTTGACCAACCTCTTTCCCTGCAGCAAGAACAACGTATCACCGGAAGTTATCAATTACTACGATAACGTGGACGAGTCTAGTGCTTATTTAAGACAGAAGTAGGCATATTGACTGGGAGATAATATAGACATGTGTTATCATTTGTTTCGTAAACACGAAGTCGTCGCGGTAGTCGGCTTGTTTTACATTGTTCAGTAGTCAGCTTCACCGCCAAGTTAAGTTTCAAACATACGCCTTTACAATATTCTAAATAGTGTCAAATACTCCTCAGTCATTTTTCACACTATGATAATTGTTGCTCTAGCGTAAAAGGTTTCTTTCTCGAGAATTAAGAACGTACCCAATGGAAATTCATGGTCTACAATTAGTAGATCTACTCACAAAAAGTACAACGCCGACTTCCATTTCAGTGGTCTAGAGCTTGAACATATTATACATTTCGAAGCTATAAAATGGTTTCCCAATATATGACGATGGTAAACTAACCAGACATATCACTACCTCACAAAAAAGCCAGGCGCGTGTGCCTTGTCAGTGGCGCATGTTCTAGCAGTTACATGGCCCAGCCGCGCACGTGAGGCTCACGGCCACCCCTCTGGCTGGTGCTGACGTACCTGTGGCTATTGTTGCTAAACAAAGCTCCGCCACATGTACTCCCCGCAGTCGACATGTTTTCATCATCGCAGGGTGCTACCGAGGCCTATTAATCACTCTCCTTTCTCACGTTTTATCAACATAGTTTACGATGTCGAAGGGAAGCGATTGATGCTAAAGTCATGTCATAGAGTCACGTTTAGAATCGAATTAGTTTGTTTTATTGTAATTACCTTAATACTTGTACATGAGGCAGTTTCAATGCAAGTTACTCGAAGTATACATTTTTTTTCCGAAGTTTTCATTTTGCGACAGTTTTCTATTCATTATAATATCAAAATCTGTAACACGTATCTGTTACACGTATCTGTTGTCTTTAATGGCTCTAGTTGATATATGTCGAGCCAAGAAATTAAGAATTCGGAATACATATAGTTGATATATCTACCGTTGTGGAATACCAGTAATTAGTAATAATGTGTTTTTATTATGTTGTAACATTGTGGATTTAAACTATTTCTGTGTCTGTTTGTTACAGTTGCGGAGGTGAAGGAAATACCGCTACACATGATAATCCTGGGGGCAGTGGTGGGCGTCATAGGTACGGGACTTCTCATCGGAGGATGTTTGACATGGCGGGCGAAACGTCAGCAGAAGCGAAAAGACAAAGAGGCACAATTACAACAAGCCAAGCTCAAGGACACGAATATGGAGATGACCAGCAATAGTTCTAGTACCACTCTCTCCAGTAAAAAGGGAGGCAGCTATCCTCCTCCCTATTACTCGCTCCCCAGACCCCACGTCAAGAATCAGGGCATGAATAGAGAGTACACACACAGGAACAGCCTAACCAACTCACTACAGTCGCCCTCCGAGGGAGAGTACCCGGACCAAAACTCGGACCCCGGAAATTACAAAAAATACATGGTTATGGACCAGTACATGGAAGAAGATTCAAGTCCATGTCCGTCTGTTTATAACCAAGGGCCTCCTGTGCTCACCACTATTGTAGAGCGACACGATATCCCACCGCACACCCCAGACATCGACCCCACATACGGCTGGGGCGGATACGGGTGGCGGCAACCACGTTCAGAACCTCGGTCGCCCATGTCTCCACCCACGCTCAGTGAAAATATAGCTAAATTAAAGCAATATACGATCCCCAAGAACCAGCAAGGATATCAGCCAGAGAACAAGATGTATAACCCAGAAACAAGATATGAGATATATCCAGAAACAAAATTCCAAATTGGAAAGGAATTCAAAATGAAATATGGCATGATGCCGGATACGGAAATGATGTTAGAACAGCAAAGGTTGGGAAAGGAGTTCACAGCCAAGTACGGAACTCAGTCTGATGACATGGAAAAACAAAAAATGAAACAGTTTAAAATGAGAAGTCAGCATCCCGATATAACCCGTGATATCGAGGTCACGTGAGTCTTTATTGATTACATTTAGCATACAAAGACTTGAAAGTGAAGTGTTCGGAAGCGTCCCGCGCTCACATTGAAGGTTCAAGGGAAGCGCGTTTCGTTCTAACAGAGAGTGACCAAAGTTCTTGCGGTATACAGCGCGAATGAAACTATGGAGATCAAGAATAGTCATAGATATGCACGAAATCGGATGACATAGATGTGGACAAAGAATACCAACTCAAATGCTTGACTGACATAAAATACCCCACGAAATATGTCAGGATAAGGTAGTAGGATGGGAAGTAACGTCTATATCGTTTACTAAGTGTTGACCAATAACTCATAATAAATGATATTTGGAAGAAGGAAACATTATACAACCGTTTGAGATACAAACTGTCGAAACGATCTGTTCACCGGTAGCGGATCCAAACTGTTCACCGGTAACCGATAAAGTGTTCGCTTGTATACCGATTCAAACTGTTCATCTATGATCGAAACGATCTGTTCACCGGTTACCGATACAAATTCGCTGGTATACCGATTCAAATTGTTCATCTATGATCGAAACGATCTGTTCACCGGTTACCGATACAAACTGTTCGCCGGTGATTGATAGAAACTGTTAGCCGGTATACCAATAAAAACTGCTCACCCATGATCTATACAAACTGTTAAACCAGGAACCGATACAAACTTCGCCGGTATAACGATAAAAACTGTTCACCAATGATCAATACGATCTGTTCACCGGAAACGGGTAAAAGATGTTCCCGGTGGTTAATAAAAACTGTTCACCTTTGATCGATACAAGCTGTTAAACGGGAACCGATATTAACTGTTCAGTGGTATATATACCAATACAAACTGTTCACCGATGACTGATACAAACTGTTAACCGGTATACCGATACAATCTGTTCACCGGTAAATGGCCAGTTGGTGCATCACATGATTATTGTTGGGACAACATCGTATGATTAACTACGTCGAAGTTGCAAGACATTGTTTGTTTTGTTTCAATGCAACTGTGTTCAGTTGTGATTTTGGCTGTAAAGAGTGCTACAGAAAGTGGACCAGAACAGAGCCCATGACTTTGTCGTATTACATTAAACTCACGTGGAATCTGTGCGATCGACATGTTTGGATATCGCATCTAGTCTATACGTCCGACATGATGTGCCTTTAAACCATTTTGGTTTTTTTTTCATCAATTTAGTCCATATGACTGTGCAGATGTCATTGTTTATTTTCAGTTTTATATCTACATTTTCATTAAGAACAAATCTCATGGCTAACCATTTAGCGATTTGATCGTAACGAAAGCGCCTAAATATATTTTTCTGAATGAATTTATATAACCAAACATAGCAATGATACACAGAACAACACTAGGAGAAAGGGACTCTTCGCATTCCATACTCATAATCTCGACCATTATTAAGGATGTTGTAGATGCGGGCGACTGCACGACGTTTTAGTTAAGTATCTGCATAGTCCAGTTTGGACTAAAATGCTACGTTTGTCCGATCATTCGATAAAGGGCATCTATATCCTGTATACGTCAGTATCCTCCGTTCTTCGTGATGTACGTTGGACTGTTATCTAATCGTAGCTGCATTCTGACTCTACGGACAATTTAGGTATCAAATGGCTAAAATAAGACAAAAGACCTATTGTGTTACGCTAGTTATAGTGCTGCTAGCTCTGTGAGAAGTGCCTTGACATTTGTGTTTTGTATATTTGCTCATGTGTGTTGTATTTATGGCTCAGGAATCCATTTATTGTCCTATTTATTTATTTTAATATTCGTAAAATCCGGTTTAACGTCGAGAACAAATAATTATTGTCTATATTATGTTTTAATTCGAAACATATACCGAAGGAGGTATATTTCAAAAACAGAATTATTTACACATTTCAACTCTATTACTGCCATGGTATATGATAGGTTCTTAGTTATCAAATTAAACACTGCATGAGTCATTGGTTTTTCAAATTAAACCATATGTTTATAGAGTTAACAACATCGACAAAACAGCAAGTTCATAAAGTTTTGTAATGAGTTGAAAAATGTGATTATGAGTGGTATAATGTTTGATGGAGGTAATTTATTTTGTCTGTGTGTTTGTGGAGGTGAATGCAATGTGTTATTTGTATATAAAACGGCATTGCTTATGTCATTGAATCAGTAATTGAAATAAAGTAAATATACTATAAGCTGTCAGTGTTGTTCATCAGTCTACCTTTCATTCCAATGATTGATTCCATGGTCTGATTACATCCTAGTCATGTTTTGTAATATTCACAAAACCAGAAATTCTATAGTTGCAATGACGCCATTAACGATTATATATTTACACTTGCCAAACTGTTTCAATATTCAACAATACCAGATGTACTTGTTTACCATTCTTGCAAGGAAACATTAACCTTTGAACTCTTATATGAAAATGTTGCAGTACAGGTCCTACCAAACACGTGGCTTTGTTTATAAACATTTTTTAACGCACAAACACTGTGTTTTTTCTAATGCTGAAAAAATGAATATATAAAAAAAATATTATAACATCGCTAAATGTATCATTTATGGTTATTTCACACGTAAAATCAGTCTACTTGTCAGCGTAAGAAAGTTTCAATTTGAAGTGAAGAGTCATCATTGGCTGTTGCAACTATTGTAATTCCTCCCTGCAGTAATCGACTTTTACGAGATAACAATGTCATTTACAAATGAGGATTGAATTACATAAAATCTATGATAGATGGTCGCGTATTTTTATGGAGCAATCCTCTAAGAATATATTCTAATCGGTCGCTACTGCGACCCATAGAATGAATTATTAGAGGATTCGCTCCATAAAAATATGGTTCAACACCAAAGTGAAATCCAATTACTATTCAAAAGAAAAGTCTTCTCGTTGTTGACAGTCGACATTAATAGCGATTCGCCCAAGTGAGGAGAAACACAGAATTGGTTTACGGACATTTCGGACGACAAGCAATGTAGTACGATTATATTAACATATAAGAGGACAAGCAATGAAGTACTATTTTACAGACATTTGGGACGTCGAGCAACGTGGGCCATTTTACTTACATTTAGAACAACAAGCAATGTCGACCATTTTACCAACATTTAGGATGACGAGCAATGTGAACCATTTTACTAACATATGGTATGACAAGCAATGCAGTACTATTCTACCGATATTTGGGGACGACGAGCAATGTCGATCATTTTACAGACATTTTGGTGGACACGCAATGCAGAACCGTTGTTCATATATCTTAACGTGGACTGTAGATATCGACTTGGTAATACCTGACACAAACTATGTAAACATACAGGTGTTATTGGAGTATTAAACTCCATTCTTTGGAAAGTGATTGACAAATAATTCTCATAGGATTGCAGATGAATTTCCGTTTTTGTTTTTTTTACTTTTTTCGTTTATTCAATTTGTAAAAGTGTTTTTTGTATTCCAAAGTCAAATTTTGCGCTGTTCGTGGGACCTATTCTTGAGGCGTCCCGAGTACAAGCGACCGTTCGTTGAAATAAACACAAAATCGTCATTTTAATTTCATTTTGACATTTAATAAATATATTCCACCGTGATAAAATATACCTTTTATACAATAAAACTTTATTGTGATATTGGATTTTTAACCTGGTAGCACGAATTTCCTTTAAAATACACTAGATAGTGATGTCGGACGAAACGACGTCATTTCGAGACGACTTCACGAACATTGTTCTTCATATCACTACACCGATGGGAATTATGGGAGAATGATGATCTGTTAACTTTCTATTTTGTTTGGTAATGTTATAGAGTGACAATACAGAGTAAATGGAAATATCACAACACATTCAGATAATAAAATAACGAAAAATGGAAAAACTGGAAGCGGAACAACTTCCTTGCCCTTTTTATCTTCTCATCTGTAGAGGTACAAATCTATATAATCTTGTCCATATTTTGCCCTCGTTTTGGAATTAGGGCATCGTTATCATGTCTCCATTATCTGTTGTTTAAGTGGAATTGTGTTTTAACTCGTTTCGACCGAATTAATGTACAACGTTAAACAAAGTATAATAATCTATTTTATGAAGACCTCTAGCTCAAGTGAAGTGTCGGTACGCTTGCTATGCGTTTGCTAATACGTCGGTGTTATAACGTAATGCTCTACCCCCAGACGGTTACGGTATCCGACAAAAATGATGATATATATCTCTTGATGTGAATTAAACAAAGCTTATGTTCCGTTTAGATGTAATCATATATCAGTGCATCCACTTCCCTGATTCAATAACTGCACATGAAAATGTTCCTTGTCTACAACAAATCTCTAAACATTTTTATGTGATACCGAGGTATGTTGGTTACGACTTGGCAGCATTACACACAATGTTGCATTCTTTCAATATAATGGCAGGTATTACGATTTATTTTTCCTTAAAACATTTTAAGCAGATACTTATGCTTACATGATATAACGGGTAAGATGGTTACTTAATTAACAGCGTTCGTTCTTCTGTGCATTAAATGTGCACGTAAATACGTTACAACATACATCAATCGTGATTGCATCCAGGAATCCTGCTGAACGATACTCGTCTGTGCTCAGTAAGATTTAGTTTAGTAAGCACATGTATATAGTGTAACATAGATAGTCTAAACGTTGAAATGACGTTAGAAAAATACACCATATCACCACTCACGATACAAAAATATTTACCATGACAAAATTCAAAGGAATACATCTTAAAGACGCCACAACTATTAAATCGTCACCACAAATCAACACATGGGTGGTCTTTAAAACCCATTTCTCTCATTCAATTTTTGTCTAGTTTTGTCCCTTTTTTCTAATTGAATACAAAAAGATGAAGAGAACCGGGTTCTAAGAACCTGAGGAGACACAAAAATAAATGGAAATTTATCTGTAGCTTTGAAGTTGATGTCAGTAATCTTTGATTTCATAGCAAGATAGTCAACAGGACGAGTCTACCAAAATAAAAACTAAATCAATCTATCGTTTTTGTAGACATACCTTCCGCCTGCTATAGATATTCTTCAGCGGATTATTGATAATCAGTAGAATTATTCCTTAGCCAAACGTTTAGGAGGTAAAACTGTTTTACATATAGAAGAGCATTTTTACTACGGGCGCTTTTTACTGGTACAAAACGCTTCTTAACAAAATAGTCTTCTATATGATATAATTAATGTAAAGGAATTTGTCAGTTGTTGAAAATTGAAATCACCGGCAAACGTTTTAGACGAAGTTTACGTTTAGCATTAGAAACTTCAGTATTGGCACTAGACATATAGCAGCAGATGTTATTCTAGACAATAACGGGGGTTCACGGTTCTCCATAATCCATGTTTGACTGATGGCGTTACGTGATCTACAACTTACATCGAACATGGTGAGTCACTAGATGGTGATATATCTAAGTAAAACCACACTAAGTTTTCAAACAGGTAGAATGATAAACATTTGTAATATATCGTGACATTTACTTATACCTACCAGGCTTATTGATTTGCGGCCTTCGAAGAATTTTTTTTAAATCCGGCAGGTAACATAATTATATTCATGACCTAGAAACAGCTCATTGACAGTGATACGACGGCACGAAAGGTACGGATACATGATGTATTCACTGGAAATGTTCCTATATGAACACAATGTTACTAATATTTGGTATTTATTTTCTCAGTAATTTCGTTTCGAAATCTTTATAAACGTTTAAACCAGTCCATCCATAATGCGTTAGATGGTTGTTAACGACCTTGATCTATACACGATTAACGATTATTTATTACTATTGTTCAAAAGAAACAAAAAAGCATACCTTATAGTACAGTAAAATAGAAAATGAATTTCTCTACTTCACATAGTTGCTTCGTCCTTATAGGACTCGTCAGTGATGTTAGGGACATCATACAATTGCTTCCTCCTTTTCAAGACTCGTCAGTAATGTAAGGGACATCATACAGTTTATTCATCCATCCAGGACTCGTCATTGATGTTAGGGACATCATACAGTTGCTTCCTCCTTCAAGGACTCGTCAGTAAATCTTGGGGCAACAACAACTGTTTCGTCCTTCTAGGACTCGTCAGAGATATTAAGAACATCACACGACTGTTTCGTCCTTCTAGGACTCGTCAGAGATGTTAGGCACATCATACAACAGTTTCGCCCTTCTTTGACTCTTCAGTGATGTTAAGAACATCATACAACTGTATCGTCCTTCTAGGACTCGTCAGTGATGTTAGGAACATCATATACAATGTAACTGTTTCGTCCTTCTAGGACTCGTCAGAGATGTTAAGAACATCACACGACTGTTTCGTCCTTCTAGGAGTCGTCAGTGATGTTAGTAACATCTTATACAATTTAACTGTTTCGTCCTTCTAGGACTCGTCAGTGATGTTAAGAACATCACACGACTGTTTCGTCCTTCTAGGACTCGTCAGAGATGTTAGGCACATCATACAACAGTTTCGCCCTTCTTTGACTCTTCAGTGATGTTAAGAACATCATACAACTGTATCGTCCTTCTAGGACTCGTCAGTGATGTTAGGAACATCATATACAATGTAACTGTTTCGTCCTTCTAGGACTCGTCAGAGATGTTAAGAACATCACACGACTGTTTCGTCCTTCTAGGAGTCGTCAGTGATGTTAGTAACATCTTATACAATTTAACTGTGTCGTCCTTCTAGGACTCGTCAGTGATGTTAAGAACATCACACGACTGTTTCGTCCTTCTAGGACCCGTCAGTGATGTTAAGAACATCATACGGCTGTTTCGTCCTTCTAGGACTCGTTAGTGATGTTAGGAACATCATACGGCTGTTTCGTCCTTCTAGGACTCGTCAGCGATGCTTAGGGACTTGATGCATTGATACTTGGGAGGAGACGGCGGAAAGAAGTGTCCAAATTGAGATTGGGAGGTGCAATTGCTGCACAGTTCAATATTGATTATAACTAAATATTTGATTCTGAACCGTGTCACTTTAGATAAATCAAAACATCACACGAAGGTTACTTAATAACACGAACATAGTTACCACAGAACATTCGTTCTATACGTGGACTCAGAGATGATGAGTTATACCAGGGATCTACAACTTACATCGAACATGGTGAGTCACTAGATGGAGATATATCTAAGTAAAACCACACTAAGTTTTCAAACAGGTAGAATGATAGTCAAACAGTTTAGATGGTAAACATTTGTAATATATCGTGAAACTTACATATACCTACCTGGCTAATTGATGTGCGGCCTGGGAAAGATTTTTTATTTTAATCAGGCAGATAATAGTATAATAACAATAATTATATTCATGACCTAGAAACAGCTCATTAACAGTGATACGACGGCACGACAGGTACGGATACATGATGTATTCACTGGAAATGTTCCTATAAACAAAATGTTACTAATATTTGTTATTCATTTTATTAGTAATTATTTATTACTATTACTATTGTTCTAAAGAAACAAAAGAGCATACCTTACAGTACAGCAAAATAGAAAATAATTTCTCTACTTCACATAGTTGCTTCGTCCTTATAGGACTCGTCAGTGATGTTAGGGACATCATACAATTGCTTCCTCCTTTTCAAGACTCGTCAGTAATGTAAGGGGCATCATACAGTTTATTCATCCATCCAGGACTCGTTATTGATGTTAGGGACATCATACAGTTGCTTCCTCCTTCAAGAACTCGTCAGTAAATCTTGGGGCAACAACAACTGTTTCGTCCTTCTAGGACTCGTCAGAGATATTAAGAACATCACACGACTGTTTCGTCCTTCTAGGACTCGTCAGAGATGTTAGGCACATCATACAACAGTTTCGTCCTTCTTTGACTCTTCAGTGATGTTAAGAACATCATACAACTGTATCGTCCTTCTAGGACTCGTCAGTGATGTTAGGAACATCATATACAATGTAACTGTTTCGTCCTTCTAGGACTCGTCAGAGATGTTAAGAACATCACACGACTGTTTCGTCCTTCTAGGAGTCGTCAGTGATGTTAGTAACATCTTATACAATTTAACTGTGTCGTCCTTCTAGGACTCGTCAGTGATGTTAAGAACATCACACGACTGTTTCGTCCTTCTAGGACCCGTCAGTGATGTTAAGAACATCATACGGCTGTTTCGTCCTTCTAGGACTCGTCAGTGATGTTAGGAACATCATACGGCTGTTTCGTCCTTCTAGGACTCGTCAGCGATGCTTAGGGACTTGATGCATTGATACTTGGGAGGAGACGGCGGAAAGAAGTGTCCAAATTGAGATTGGGAGATGCAATTGCTGCACAGTTCAATATTGATTATAACTAAATATTTGATTCTGAACCGTGTCACTTTAGATAAATCAAAACATCACACGAAGGTTATTTAATAACACGAACATAGTTACCACAGAACATTCGTTCTATACGTGGACTCAGAGATGATGAGTTATACCAGGGATCTACAACTTACATCGAACATGGTGAGTCACTAGATGGAGATATATCTAAGTAAAACCACACTAAGTTTTCAAACAGGTAGAATGATAGTCAAACAGTTTAGATGATAAACATTTGTAATATATCGTGAAACTTACATATACCTACCTGGCTAATTGATGTGCGGCCTTGGAAAGATTTTTTATTTTAATCAGGCAGATAATAGTATAATAACAATAATTATATTCATGACCTAGAAACAGCTCATTAACAGTGATACGACGGCACGACAGGTACGGATACATGATGTATTCACTGGAAATGTTCCTATAAACAAAATGTTACTAATATTTGTTATTCATTTTATTAGTAATTATTTATTACTATTGTTCTAAAGAAACAAAAGAGCATACCTTACAGTACAGCAAAATAGAAAATAATTTCTCTACTTCACATAGTTGCTTCGTCCTTATAGGACTCGTCAGTGATGTTAGGGACATCATACAATTGCTTCCTCCTTTTCAAGACTCGTCAGTAATGTAAGGGACATCATACAGTTTATTCATCCATCCAGGACTCGTTATTGATGTTAGGGACATCATACAGTTGCTTCCTCCTTCAAGGACTCGTCAGTAAATCTTGGGGCAACAACAACTGTTTCGTCCTTCTAGGACTCGTCAGAGATATTAAGAACATCACACGACTGTTTCGTCCTTCTAGGACTCGTCAGAGATGTTAGGCACATCATACAACAGTTTCGCCCTTCTTTGACTCTTCAGTGATGTTAAGAACATCATACAACTGTATCGTCCTTCTAGGACTCGTCAGTGATGTTAGGAACATCATATACAATGTAACTGTTTCGTCCTTCTAGGACTCGTCAGAGATGTTAAGAACATCACACGACTGTTTCGTCCTTCTAGGAGTCGTCAGTGATGTTAGTAACATCTTATACAATTTAACTGTTTCGTCCTTCTAGGACTCGTCAGTGATGTTAAGAACATCACACGACTGTTTCGTCCTTCTAGGACCCGTCAGTGATGTTAAGAACATCATACGGCTGTTTCGTCCTTCTAGGACTCGTCAGTGATGTTAGGAACATCATACGGCTGTTTCGTCCTTCTAGGACTCGTCAGCGATGCTTAGGGACTTGATGCATTGATACTTGGGAGGAGACGGCGGAAAGAAGTGTCCAAATTGAGATTGGGAGATGCAATTGCTGCACAGTTCAATATTGATTATAACTAAATATTTGATTCTGAACCGTGTCACTTTAGATAAATCAAAACATCACACGAAGGTTACTTAATAACACGAACATAGTTACCACAGAACATTCGTTCTATACGTGGACTCAGAGATGATGAGTTATACCAGGGAATCATGTATGGAAACAAGCTATAGTTTAAAGGATAGGGTCACTGTAATGTTTTATATAGATAGGTTTCAATCTTGCCCGACATCTCATGAAACACCCAAATATATTCCATATAACGGATTCGGGTGACGAACGTTTGTTATTCTACAGCTGGTGAATAAATTTGGTTGTTAAATTTTGAAAGAGTAACAATGAAGGCGAACATAACATCCTTGAGTTTATATCTCAATTGAACAATACATGATACATAGATTATGGACTTAACACATGACACGGTAGCTAGGAAATTAGGCTTGGCCGTGATAGCATACGCCGCCAGAATAATTGTTTTTGCAAGCTTTTACTTTGGGTTAAACTATTTTTAACCTCGTTAAAATTTCTTCTTCGTAGAAAATGTGCTGGAAAACGTTAATACAACCTCAGTGATCATGCACGTCTAGGTGGGATGTAATTCTGACGGTAATTCATCTAAATTCAAACCAGCACGTGTTAGGCCCTCGACGGCCGGTTGCTCTGGAGTGATCCACCAACGGACACCGTCTGCGAGTGAGACCATCACGAGAGTAGCACGCGCCAAACGGACGACGACAGACAGAGAAACATGTAGCCCAGTAACAGTGTACAGATCGCCCCACGCCATCGAGGCAATGAGTGATAGAACCTCCATTATGCTGTTGGTCATGTTGGTAAGCATCAGGAAATACGGGAAAATCAAAGCATCTGACTATGTAAGTCATGTTGTTAGATTGATAGACATGACTGGGCTCGAGTAAAGGTAGTCACTGACAACACGGCGCTAACATCAAAGACGCCGGGGCCATGTGTCCTTCGTAGATGGCCTTCTGTAATGGTAGATAAAGGAGCATTTTACTGCGTGAAATAATAACATCAAAAGGATATTACACTAAATCAGCTCTCGTCAAATCGGTCAAACTCATGTCAAATCGGTCAACCCCATGTCAAATCGGTCAAACCCATGTCAAATCAGTCAAACTCCTGTCAATGCAGTCAAACCTATGTCACATTAATCGACCCATGTGAAATCAGATAAGTCAAACCTATATCAAATCAGTCAAACCTATGTCAGATCAGTCAAACGTGTCAAAACAGTAAAACATATCGAAGCAGTCAACCCATGTCAAATCAGCCAAATCTATCGACAAGCAGTCAACTTCATCTTCAAGGAATCAAACCCAATAAAAATCAATGAAGACCATGTCAAATCAGCCAAACAAGTGTTAAATCAGTCAAAATAATGTCAAATCAGTCAATCAAATATCAAATCTATCAAAGATTTAAACCTTTATTAATTCAGTCAAACAACGCTACTTCAGTCGAATACATCCAATCGGTCAAACATCATCAACTCTATGTTAAATAAGGCAAACCAATGTAAAATCAGTCAAACACATGTCCAATCGGTCAAACTTATATCAAATCCGTCAACCATATGTTAAATCAGTCAACCATATATATGTCAAATCCTTGAGCCCTATGTCCCATCCGTCAACCCTATGTTGAATAAGTCAAATTTATGTCACATCCGTCAACCCTATGTTAAATAAGGCAAAATCATGTAAAATCAGTCAAAAGCATGTCCAATCGGTCAAACCTATGTAAATCAGTCAAACGCACAAATCAGTCAAATCAACGTCAAATCAGTCAAACGTATATCAAAGCATTCAAAACCACGTTAAAGGAGTCAAACCAATGCCCAATCATTCAAACCCATGATTTTATACTCATGTTAAATCAGTCTAATCAGTTAAATCAATACTAGGGTGATCCTCTGTACACAATTCTACAAACATAACTTTTTACTTCACGACACTTAAGACACTTTGTATCAATAAGACATTGCCACTAATGACTTCCGGAAGACAGGTTCCATACACTAAATTCAACCTGGCTTGGAAAATCTACTTGTGAAAGCAGCTGTTTTCTGAAAAAAGATAGCATTTGTGATGCATCGTGGCAAACTGAGAATTTGATGATATTCATTAAGACGCCCACCAGCCTTAGCTGAAAAAGATATTTTCAATACAATACAGATTTAATGAATATTACAGTTTTAAGTTAAATATCAGAGATACTGAACCTCATAAAACTTCCATCATCACCTCTTATGTCATCACTAACTATAATATAAAATTATTTTGACCAATCAGAACGGTGCTTTCTATTCGCTGCATTAACATCCGCCGATTTTTCGGTTCAGATCCAAACGAATGGAAAATAATGGCTGTTCTTCTGCGGTATATAATGAACTTTTTTAATAAATAGTCAAGCACAAGTTATCAGACATGAGCAGGAAACGCTGAAATTGCGTTGAACAGCCCATTAAAATGGCATTTCCTATTGTCCAGTGTACGTCATAACAATACTACTACATCAAAGATTATACCACTGATTCCCGCACATTTTTTCAACGCATACATTTTGATTTTACCTTTATACGTCTTTAGTAAATGAAATGAATGGAAAACTGAATGGGTTTTCTATCAATCTAACACTCACGAAACGAGTGGAAAATAACGATGTTCTGTCATACCCGTTAAATAGATTATATATTCAACGGGAAAACATTTGCTATCCTATTGTACATAATATCGTAAAACAAACGGTTAGAAACACAGTCAGATTTAACGATGAAAAGTTCAATTTGAGCAATAGTGCTGCACTGAAAAAAACAAGCATATCCTCAAAATAGTCCCAAGGTATGGTCGCCTCAAAATAGCCCCAATTTGTGAAATTTATAGAAAAAAAATTCGTTCATAACTTCAGACATATACCAAACATTGCCTATGAAAGGAATCAATTAGACTGGACTCCAGACGAATAGCACGGTTAACAATGTGGATAGAAAGGTTGTCTTTACCACGGCCTGATACCTGTGTAATAGGACTGTGATGTATGGTGAGGGGAGGAGTATAGAAAGGTTGTCTTTACCACGGCCTGATGGATGTGTAATAGGACTATGATGTACGGTGAGGGGAGGAGTGATATTCTAACATGAAAGCGGATATGGGAATCGAATTATCCGTCAGTTTTCGTTCGAAATATGTCGGAAATTTTGAACACTATGAACCGTTTGGTCTCTACACGAAAGAAAATCTCTGCCAATCTTACGACACGTGCATTGGTGATTGGCGAATACTCGAACAGAATTCACTTCCAACACAAACTGCCAGGCTTCCCCATATTGTTGTTGATGTGGAATCTTACGTACGTAAATTAGTGAAAACGATATGCTTCCGCGGTGGCAATAAAGTACATGGAGTATAAATGTCTTGAAAACATATTGTAAGGTAGCTAATATAGATAGCAACCGGTGTTTACGACATTGGTAATCTGGTAAATCAGGGTGTTTCTCAACGACAAAAAACAAACACACACTTATACAAGCAAGCATCGTCATCCATGAAGTCATTTACTTGTGCATATTTATGTAATACGTGGGATCACAGACCTATGGCAGGTAGGTGAATAAAATATTGAAGGCAGTTTGATCTCTATATGATAGTTCGTTAAACTTTGCAGAGTTTACTGAACCGACACGACCTCAATGCAGAGAACAGATATACACGGATGATCATGATATAACGTATCTTATAATGACTGGATGTGACGAGAACAGTTTGTGTCAGAAGTGACATGGTGAGTATGTACGATTCTCAATAAAAAGGGGAATAATAATAATGATAATGTTTCAAATAGCCACCCATCGGGAAACAAGTTGTTCTGAGACTTATGTGCGTTTCAATGAGTATCGATCCGTCACCCACAGAATAGACATAAAATCAGGACGGCGACTACCAACATTTCCAATATCGTCGTCGGTCTGTATTTGTGGGGGAAGCAGGGATGGTATCATCAACAAGGATGGATAGTATTGCAACAGCAATACAAATTAAAGTCCCCTGCCTGCCCCAGGAGTGCAACTATTTATTTCCCATTTTTTAAACTACGTGTTATACTGATCACGTATACAAAGTTTCGTTAAAATCAGAGTAGTACTCTAGGATTGTCCGGACACGCCTCAACCAATGAGAAACCGGCGGCCATTTTGAAAAATGTTTTTTTTCGAAAAGAAAAATTGGGATGCACAACTACATGTGATACTGATAATGTATACCAAGTTTCGTTAAAATCGGAGTAGTACTTTAGGAGGAGTTGTCCGGACAAGTCTCAACCAATGAGAAGTTGGCAGCCATTTTGAAAATTGGTTTTTGAAAAAAAAAAAAAATGTGGGATGCACAACTACATGTTATACTGATCATGTATACCAAGTTTCGTTAAAATCGGAGTAGTACTTTAGGAGGAGTTGTCCGGACAAGTCTCAACCAATGAGAAGTTGGCAGCCATTTTGAAAATTGGTTTTTCGGTAAAAAAAAATGTAGGATGCACAACTACATGTTATACTGATCATGAATACCAAATTTCGTTAAAATCGGAGTAGTACTTTAGGAGGAATTGTCCGGACAAGCCTCAACCAATGAGAAGTCGGCAGCCATTTTGAAAATTTGTTTTTTGAAAAAAAAAATGTGGGATGCACAACTACATGTTATACTGATCATGTATACCAAGTTTCATTAAAATCGGAGTAGTACTTTAGGAGGAGTTGTCCGGACAAGCCTCAACCAATGAGAAGCCGGCAGCCATTTTGAAAAATGAATTTTTGAAAAAAAAAAAATGTGGGATGCACAACTACATGTTATACTGATCATGTATACCAAGTTTCGTTAAAATCGGAGTTGAACTTTAGGAAGAGTAGTCCGGACAAGCCTCAACCAATGAGAAGCCGGCAGCCATTTTGAAAATTGGTTTTTGGAAAAAAAATATGTGGGATGCACAACTACATGTTATACTGATCATGTATACCAAGTTTCATTAAAATCGGAGTAGTGCTTTAGAAGGAGTTGTCCGGACAAGTCTCAACCAATGAGAAGTTGGCAGCCATTTTGAAAATTTGTTTTTCGAAAAAAAAATGTGGGATGCACAACTACATGTTATACTGATCATGTATACCAAGTTTCATTAAAATCGGAGTAGTACTTTAGGAGGAGTTGTCCGGACAAGTCTCAACCAATGAGAAGCCGGCAGCCATTTTGAAAAATGAATTTTTGAAAAAAAAAAAAAAATGTGGGATGCACAACTACATGTTATACTGATCATGTATACCAAGTTTCGTTAAAATCGGAGTTGAACTTTAGGAGGAGTAGTCCGGACAAGCCTCAACCAATGAGAAGCCGGCAGCCATTTTGAAAATTGGTTTTTGGAAAAAAAAAATGTGGGATGCACAACTACATGTTATACTGATCATGTATACCAAGTTTCATTAAAATCGGAGTAGCACTTTAGAAGGAGTTGTCCGGACAACTATTGCGTGACAGACAGACAGACAGACAGACAGACAGACAGACAGACAGACAGACAGACAGACGGACGGAGGGTAAACCTATAGTCCCCCCGTTTTTCAAACGGCAGGGGACTAATAACTGGAAAGTTAGAAATGGGTAAATATCGCCATCGTTACCCTACAGTCAATGAGCCTGGTAAGCTCTACGTTTTCATTTTATTGTATGAAAGGTCGTTATTAGCGGTTCCTTTTCATATCTGTTTGACGTCGTCAATACATTGTCTTATCATTTACAGAAATCACGGCCTCAATATACCCTAACCGGAAGTACTTACCAAGGCCTTACTATTTGATTAACACGATTTTCAAGAATGGAGCAAGGTTTATTTCCGTGGCTGATGCTCGCTAATATGGCACGATTTTCAAGAGTGGAGCAAAGTTTATTCCCGTGTTCAATGCTCGTTAATATGACAGATGGCTCGTTTTCGTTACTCTTACGCTGGTTATCTTTTTGACATTGTGACAGTTACTATATTTGTCGTCGGTGAAACAGAAGACGGTTACTATTCAGGAACACCTGGTCCTATTCTCCGTCACATCCACACTCCATTACTTGCGTTTCAGGATTATACAATTACAGCGTGTCTTTCCAATAAGATGATGAGTCAACTTGTCTTCTTGCAAAATGCTTTACCTGGATACAGTTAACTGAAATTAGATATCAAGAACTTTGGTAGAAACACAAGCAAAATTTAAATTTAAAAAAATAAATAAATGAAAATAAAAATCATTGCATCCCTATTCATATGTCCATCGTTGTCGCTTACTGTTAATGATTTTAGGTCATCAACAGCGTACATGTGATTAGGACAAAGTTGTGAAGTCTTTTACATATTCGGAAAGCAGGTCGTTATTACGACCAATGCATTTTCTAGTGTAGATCTCAGCAGTAGACAACCATGTATACTAAGTTATAGGAGAGTTATATCGATATATAAACTACCATAGTGTACAATGTATCTATAACAACACGTATCATACTTATGTGCATTATCCTCATCTACATATATTACAAAAATTCCAATGGTCAAACAAGGTGTAAATAACCATTGTAAACTGATAGCGTAACTAATTAACTAACATGGCATCAACTATTTCTGTTCTCGGAGCAATCTGGGAGAGTCGCAACACCCGTACGTGTAAATCATATAATGTAAACAAGGATAAGTAGACTATTAAAAATAACACAACCCACGTGCCGACTTGTTAATTACTGTGGGAAGAAAACAATAGGAGTAGAGTTGAAACAAAGTATAGCCGATTTGTAAATTACTAGCGGGAGCAGCCGCATGTTCTCTCGTGAATTGGACCCACTTGTAGACGAGTACCCTCTCTCTTAGATTTACATCTCAACCTGTTCCTCGCTTAAGAGGCATGCAGCACATACTAGCCAAGGCATGTAGCTTGTGTGTCTCTACACAAACTATGGAAGGATAGGTAAACCCTTTCCTCATCCATCATTATTCATGGAATACCCCGTCCCTCCTGGATCTCTATCATACGGTAGCTTGGCTTTATCTTATACAAGGAAAATAAAGCTACTTTATTGTTGATAGATTCTCCTGAACTCTCTATAAAATCACGAAATTTGTCGTCTCATAAAAAATCCTGATTTCAAACAACCAATTAAAGATTCTCCGATAACGACTTGATCCGAAATAGTATATATTAAGTTGGCAGTTATTGCAGTATGAGGAAAATATCTCAAAGTAGATGTTTAAATCTACGATAACCTATAAGTCAAATTCTCTGATATTTTGTTAACAGTAGTAATTGGCTTTTCTCTAAAACAGTAGTGGATCCTATTTCCTTTGAAAGGATTTTGACAAAAAAAAAACGTTAAACAAAAAGGAAAACCAAACTGCAATGTGTTTTATAACAAAGTGAAGCTTAAACAGCGATTTGTCATTCTAATTAGGCTGTGAAAGACAAGTGTGTGTTAAACGGGCGGTACTGGATTAAGGAAAAGAATCTAACGTAAAACCATGCTGCTGAAAGATGGAGCACAAATGATCGCAACACATTTCTCAAAAGTGTTTTTAGTTAGAGATCTTGCTAAGTTCTGTACCTACAGTTCAGTCACTAGTCACGTGGAAAAATCAGTCACCCGTCATGTGGAAAATCAGTCACCAGTCATGTGGAAAATCAGTCACCCGTCATGTGGAAAATCAGTTACCAGTCATGTGCAAAATCAGTCACCCGTCATGTGGAAAATCAGTCACCAGTCAGGTGGAAAATCAGTCACCCGTCATGTGGAAAATCAGTCACCCGTCATGTGGAAAATCAGTCACCAGTCATGTGGAAAATCAGTCACCAGTCAGGTGGAAAATCAGTCACCCGTCATGTGGAAAATCAGTCACCCGTCATGTGGAAAATCAGTCATTGCATCATCGTTATACCTTACTCCCCCGCGTAACAAGCTGCCGTTCTTACATCAGGTGACTCTTACTTACTCACATAGAGTGGCGAGCTGCCGTTCTTACATCAGGTGACTCTTACTTACTCACATAGAGTGGCGAGCTGCCGTTCTTACATCAGGTGACTCTTACTTACTCACATAGAGTGGCGAGCTGCCGTTCTTACATCAGGTGACTCTTACTTACTCACATAGAGTGGCGAGCTGCCGTTCTTACATCAGGTGACTCTTACTTACTCACATAGAGTGGCGAGCTGCCGTTCTTACATCAGGTGACTCTTACTTACTCACATAGAGTGGCGAGCTGCCGTTCTTACATCAGGTGACTCTTACTTACTCACATAGAGTGGCGAGCTGCCGTTCTTACATCAGGTGACTCTTACTTACTCACATAGAGTGGCGAGCTGCCGTTCTTACATCAGGTGACTCTTACTTACTCACATAGAGTGGCGAGCTGCCGTTCTTACATCAGGTGACTCTTACTTACTCACATAGAGTGGCGAGCTGTCGTTCTTACATCAGGTGACTCTTACTTACTCACATAGAGTGGCGAGCTGTCATTCTTACATCAGGTGACTCTTACTTACTCACATAGAGTGGCGAGCTGTCATTATTACATCAGGTGCCCTTTAATGGGTCAGATGACCTAATTAACTGATATTTGTTTTTTTTATGTGTTGTCGATCTATGTCATAATATCCTGTACAAAACAACGTCAATGAATATTTTACAAGTTGGTTATTATATGTAACAGGTCTATAGGGGCCTACATGTCCGTGTTACATGATCGGGAGGACATTCACCGGTTTTTCGTCTGCTGAAAGGACGTAAAGCCGAAATATAGCGGACTTAAACACCCGAAAAATAAATAGTACGCACCTTATTCAACTCACGCCCGTTGTATATGTTTTTCTTTTAAACATTAAGAGATGAATAAAGAACATCTTTAAGCTATGCAACGATGTTTATTTTGACGATTGTCAGTATTATGATCTGTTCCGTGTCATCTTCTAAGATTTTCTATTGTCGCGCTTTTTGGAGAGCTTTTATCGGAGGTAGAAAACTGTTAATACGCTCCATAATTAACATGAACGGAGAAATCGGTATATTTGTGGAGAAATCGGTATATTTGTTGAGAAATCGGTATATTTGTAGAGAAATCGGTATATTTGTGGATCAATATCGAAAATGAAAAGCGAGTTCGTCTTCGAGCACAATTAAGGACTAATATAAACAAGGTCAAGGTCACGGAGAAGGTCCAGATCACGGGGAAGGTCCAGGTCACGGGGAAGGTCCAGGTCACGGGGACAGGTAGTCTCCTATCTGTGAAAACATTTGTGAGACGTGTATGAAATGTATAAATATTCATTTGTCTCTTTTTGTTAACACACATTTAGTTCATAATCTACACAACACAGTCTTGCTTGAAACGCCATCGCGGTACAACCTGACGTACTCGCCATTTTCTAGTTATTTCACTATTATCAATCCATTACATCGTATAAAAATATCGATCCAACAACCATACTAACATATTTCAATGCATCGCTGCATTCGTCACCTTCTAAGAAGCATCTAGATCTAATGATTCATCCGTCTCATTTGTTTAATATGGCGGATATTGCACGCTGTGACGTCATAGCTTGATGGGTCACCATCTAGGACGAATGACATTCGCGTACAAGTGTGCATTCCACGAAATCGCCCATCTCAAAGACGATTCTCACATTGTTTCTTCGCAATACTTGATTTTGCAACTTCATATGACAATAAATAAGCAAAACAAAAATAATTCCGGTTACACTTTAATAATATACGAATCATACATGAAACATCGAACGATGCGTCAAAATTCCTAAAAACTTATACATATATTTTTTTAGTTTTGAAATAGTGATTATGTTTTACATCTGTATAAAGGGTTCAGTCGTTACATTGTATGTTTGTTATATGGTGTATAAATCCTAAATAACATAAACAAACAAAACAACAAACAACACGAACGAACAAACAAGAGGCCCAGAGGGCCTGCATCGTTCACCTGGATACTAGATATTTCAGTAATTATGGCAAACTACTCTTACTTCAGTTATGTTTCAAATATTTTCCTACTTTTGAACTGCCTCTCCCAACAATGGCTCAAACTGCAGATGGATTAATACTGTCATTCTTTATTTCTTTTGCTATTTCACCGCTATAAGGCCCCCTTTCTCCCGCCCTAAGGGTATCACATCCTTTTATTTATACAACAAAACACAACACTGCCAAATCAAAATTCATCAAAATCCATTTAGTAGTTCAGGACTAGGAGCGTTTTAAGAAGATTTACCCTTCGGCCCAGGTGAACTTAATATATTGTTAACAATAATAGTATTACAAAGGGCAGTAACTCTGTAGTAACAATCAAATACTTTCCATTTACGAACTCCTCCAAGATCTTATCAATATATATCTACATACAAAGTTTCATCAAACTTGGTATTTACTCCAGTTTTCGTGTTCACAAGGTCTAATAATTTTATTACAAAGGGCAATAACTCTGTAAGTTACTGTTGAATAATTTCCATTTTCGAGCTGGTACGTGGTCTTGACGATATCCAACAACAACAAGAGTTTCATCAAACTTGGTTGATATTTACAAAAGTTATCTTGTTCACAAGGTAATTGGTGACGGACGGACGGACGGACGCTGGACGCCACGGTATGACAGGTAGATCTAAACATTATTCTATTTCTGTATTCACTATATAGACTACATAATCGCCATAAAATCAAATTGCATATTCACCACAAATCTGGTGTCAGATTACAAAATTAAGGTATGATAGATAAATTTGTCTGATATCCAATTACATCGTACATGCAGTACATAGATAAACCCGGTTTCCTATTACACAATCATGGTATAAAACTAGCACCGTCTTACATTAATCATTGTACGGAGATGATCAATATGTGTTTAATACCATATCTAATATATAACATATAGACCTCACGTCCAGTGATATCCCTGTTTAATATACAGATATGGTTATGGATTAAATATTCAGTTTATAAAATAGTTACCTGTAATTTTACATACTAACTGGTTTCCATGCCACCATTTTCAAATTAATCATTTCTTCATGACGACAAATCCAAAACACACAATTCCTAAACAATTGTACCATTGTAGATAAATCAGCACAAACACCGTGGATTTAATCGAGGATTTTTCTATGGTATTAATATGATGTATAGAAGGCATTTAACCTTGTTAATATCAGGTTTAAGAAAATCTGTTTACAACTGTTCCAGTTATATTTCACGGAAACAGCAGAAAACGACATCTTTAGTCAATCAAGGGACCATAAGTCAGTCAAATACAGTGAGACAATAGTGGCAATCGAACTTGGCCGAACACTTAAACGGCATTTAACCTTGTTTACAAGTTTGAAGGGAAAATGTTAACATTTGTTGCAGTTATTGCACAGAAATAAAGCTTGACAGACGGGCAGACAGACGGAAAGAAAGCGGTGAAGTAGGGGATAAAATATAAATTCAAATTAATCCTAATAATTCTTTAAACTATACACAATCCCTGTCGAAATCCCCTTTAATGGCATACTCTTTTTCTCTAAGACATCACGCTGCTGTATTGGCCAATCAATAACGACCTAACAAAATGTGATGTATTTTGTTTTACGTCATAGGCGAATAACATGAACGTTGAAGCCAATGAAAATGATTGTTCAATTGTTAACAATCAAGACTAAAGTAAATTACATGGTAATATAACTTATTATATTCTAATTCGTTTCTCTCAAACGAACATAAATTATTAATCATATAAACTCAAACTCATTACTGGGAGTTAGTCCATTTAGCTATATGAGGACGTACAGAACCTTGAAATAGTTTATAGATGACCTATGACCTTTAATATTGACCAATGTCCACTAAATCATGTGTAGAATTCATGGTGTAGATTGTTAGCGTGACTTTGTCCAGGGGTTTATATGATATATCTTGTACACAAGTTTTGTACGAATAGACAAAGTGCTTCTTACATAACCCCCTTTACTAAGTGTTGATATAACATTGTCATACCATAACGTAATTGTTTCAATATTGAGATACACATTATCAGAAAATGTGGAGATTGAATATGTGATTGCATGTGGAAATTATAAACCGACTAAATCTGAGGCACCACCCAGATCAAACCAATCTCCGAGTGGGATTTACTGATGTACGTTACGCAGATTCTTGTGTCCGTTTGTAATCGTAGACACTTCCCCGTCCCACGACACTAGAATAGGGGTCCATCCTTCTCCTCTTCCTCTTGCCCTCCTCACTAGCCCCTCCCTCCTCCGGCGGACCATACCCACCTCCCCCGGGTGTCTGTAGTAAGAAGACGTCCTGAAAATATAAAGACAGGGTTCAAAACCTCATAGTGTGGACATGTCGGGATAAAACATCAGCGTATTACGTATACATACGTTCTCTCTATCTTCCCATTGCAATGTATGGATGTTATGTAATACGTGTTATGATACAATATCAGCCTTATTGGTCATGTGAACATTAATGTAACATCATAGAATTGTATTAAAATAAAGAGTTAATAGGGACTTAAACACCAATCCTTTTGTCAATAAACTCTACCGCCATGGTAGTAGCAATAACAAAAAATGTCGATGAAAAACATATTAAAACTTGATCTTGCATTAAAGTTTTTATATTTTCATCATTGAAACATAATACTATTGGATTGTCCATGATAGTTAAGTGCGCCGTTAGCGTTAAGCAAATAAGGCACTTCGGTTTTCGGTTCATATATCGATAGATCAATTCAATACCCGGTTCAAGACTTAAGTGAAATAAAACATTATTTCATAACTATGTTATCTTATACAATGTTTCTAGTGCCTGAAACCCTCCGCGGTTTCGTCAGGGTAACATTTTCACATGTTACAATAATAACCTGCTAATTTTCACCGACTACCACCGCAAACGTAAACAAAATTAAATTGCCTGTTTCTGCTACACGTATTTTGATGTGACCGATTCCACCCTGTCTGATGTTTCAATCAGACTAGAGTGCCGCGCATGGGAATGGCAACATGGATGGAACTCTTGTAAATCTGGTGAAACGTAAATTTACACGAAATCGTTAACTTACATTTGTATTGCCTCTACATATGTTCGTGTATACAAGAACATGTGCAGCTCTTCAAATTATTTAACCTTCTCAAAGTGGGATTGTAACTCAAATGCCTAAATGTGAAAAAATATTATTGTAGTAGAAATAACTTTGTATATATAGCAGTTGAAGCAGGTTATTATTTAACATTACACGTCATTAAGGTTTTGGCTATGGACATATAACATAATGTAAGTTTCACCTGGCAAGACTTCACAGTAAGGAATTCGGTTTTTCTACATTTCATAAAAGTCTACGTTTCCTTTTAATTTACATCGTTACACGTGTTAAGCTTTAATTAATCTCCACATGATCGTTATATAGTTCAGGTATACGGCAGTTGAATAGATGCCAAATGTAAATTATAAATCGAGTCTAACTGCAGGAGCATATGTGCATACAGCATAAAAATATAATTAAGACGTTGAACAGATGTCAGAAGAAATACGCTCCTCCGCATCTGTAAATTGGCTGAAGCCATTAAACCTGCACGTGAACAATGACACGGCGATACAGGTTTGGCACTAGAGGGCGCCGTATGTACCTTTTATCAGCCAATCGTATCAGGGTGCTGTGCAGCAAAACAAAAACGTAAGGAAAAATATATAGATTTAACTATATACAATATCAGTTTCCTTCCGACGGAGAACAGACGGACTTTTTATACATGCATTTGGACCACAAAACCTTATGAACCTTGAATTATGAGATAAACTAATGTGTTTTCTGTCACAAAAGACCAGTGTATTGACATATTTAGTAGGCGTTCATCATTTTTGCAGTATATTGAATCGTACTAGTTCCTCGACCTGATCAATTCAATATATATATTAGTACATTACAATTTCCCCAGCTGACCTGTTGTATAGGTACGGCCACTCCTTCTTGGCGTCACGGTACATAAGTAAAATAAAGAACATTCTTCTCTATCACTTCCTTTAGATAAATTATTTACGACTCCCAGCTAATTGTCGCACTCGACAATTACATTTATGTATGTAGTACCTGTCACTAATTTGTCAGAGCACCAAGCACCAATTGAGGATATTGATGAACATATACAAAAAGTACTTCTGGGTAATTATCATTAAAGCGTTTTCCACTTTATATGTTTGGTAAACGTGTCCGAGATACCGTGTGTTCCTTCCCGAACACGCCGGAGTGTCTCTAATGACGTAGGAGTGCTAAACACAACGACGTGCTAATGACCTGAACATCGGCTTTTTACAGGACAACCTTAAACAGCGCTGTTACTGAAATATGTAACTATCCATAATAAACCTAATTACATATAATACGATTTCCGTATTGTCACATAAGTACAACTTTCAGTGCTATAATTTCAATTGGTATAAAGTCAGCAAATACACACAAGATACCTATTAATGCTTTTCAATACAAATTTACATACGATATTGATATTCCTCAACCAACTATTGATCGAATAACAAGCTTATGATATCAATGAATAGCATATACAGATAATTGGTGTTAACGTCTTGTGAGAGATATTTTGATATGTATTAGGGGTTCAATGTCGGATCGACAACTTTTACTTTATCTTAAGGTTGGTAATAAAAACACATTTCTAAAGATGTAAAAAAATACTATTGAAGTATACATACTAGTACTCAGTAGCAAGTATAGTGGTACTGTTGGCCATGACCGCAATTTTGAAATTTCTGACCAACACAGAAAAAAATTGAGGTGGGTTTGAGGTGAATACCAGGGATGGAACTAATAGGAAGTATGAAATGTGTTTTTTAAAATGGTGGCCATGGCGGCCATCTTGAATTTTGGACCGACTGTCGTTTCACGAGGCCGAAAAATAACACTCTGTCTTCTTCTCGCCAATTTTCAACTCAGTGTTATCCGTGGAACTGGTGAAGAACACAGCTACCATCGTGGACTTCGGACAGACTAGAAAAATAACACCGGGTCAGGAGCATTCCTGGAATTTCAGGCATGTTTGGGCTGACTCCCAGTGATGGAACGTTACACCTGAAAACTCCAGTCTGAATTGGCTGCTTAAAACAATATCTACTCTTACAAGAATTTGCCTCCATAACTATTGTAAAATGAGTATCTTATCAAAATCTGCAACATATATTGCAGAGGTGCAGCGAAATAACATATTGTTTCTACTTTCGCCTTATGTGGATCGTAATCGAAATATCGGCGGTTTTTATATGATGAATAGAAAGTTTCTACCACATTGATAACTTCTCTGGCGAGTCTTGTACGATAACTGAACAATACGATAACCATGAAATACAAGTTTTTATCCCATTGATAATTTCTTATATTTTTCACTGCTGTCGTATTGTACAACTATCGTACAAGACTCGTCAGAGATTGAAGAAGACTTAAGGAAGTGTAAAAAGTGTTGTTTTACCCTGTGTGACCACTGTACTTACATTGACTTGTTTTACCCTGTGTGACCACTGTACTTACATTGACCTGTTTTACCCTGTCTGACCACTGTACATTGAATTGGTAAGTTTTATCTTGTCAGGACATTATTGTGGACTATTAATCGGTGTTTAGACTGACGTCAGACTCAGCACAACTGTTTAACATCGTGAATCAAGCCTAATGAAAAATCCATCTGTAATGAATTAATATGTTATGATGAACGATATCACGGGTTCCCTGTATCGCCATCTTGCTGGCATTCCTCATTACACATCCACCTGCTCATAAAAGATGGTTGCACGTGTTTTTCTGGTATATACCCCACAAAACATACGACCCAACAGGTAATAACATCACTTCCTCCTTTAAAAAGGCGGTCTTGTGTCAGCTTTACACACCCTAAAATGAAAACTTGTAAGCTCCTTTCTCAACGATCGTGCCAAAAATAAACATGAAATTTAGAAACCATTTTCCCTTCTTAAAATGAAATAATTATTTGATAATTCTATGTCTGCATGCATTCTGGAGGCCAGATTTTACTTTTAAGACCTCAAGACGTCATGTAGACTTTTGAAGAAATACATAAACTACAAGTGTCTGGATTAAATTCGTATCAATCTACTGTACTGTAATGAGCAACACGTTTGCCTTTGAAAACTGATACAGATTCGTTCCGCCATTATACAGCTAAACCTCGCCCTCCTCTTCAGCAGTTTGTCAGATATGTTACACTGAAAACATTACTTAACAAACGAAAGTGATAAAAAACGAGTATCATATCTAAAGATCAGTGATCGTTAGTCTTCTCCTAAGCTTTTTAATATGATAATGTTCTGGAGCATATACGTTTTGACCCGGTTTTACAAATATCAAGCAATCTTATTATCTTTCCCGTAATTGATTTCAGCTATTCTATCTTATAAGACGTATGGTAACGGTAATGCAATTAAATGTAACTAAGAACAACGCTATTTACAAATGTAAAAAAAAAAAAAAAAACAACATCGTCCAATTCACTTCAGTAAAGCCCTACCAGAAGTTTAGACGTTTTGTTGATGATTTTAAACACTTTTTTCTTAGAAAGGACAATTCATAGCTGTTTCCTTACATAAACGGTTCTGAATCTTACACCGGGAGTCATAGCATCAGATAACTGCAGTTTATCACGTAATACAGAACATGTATTTTCATCAACTGTTTAACAATTCTGCAAATATATCTGATCGTGAAACCTCCGTTCCCAGGGCAATCAACATGACTTGCTACAAATAATAATTCACTAACCTTTTAACGTAATGGGTAACAACTTAAGAAAATTAACCTTTCTGAGAAAACTGAGAGCATTCTCAGGGTAACGAGCTGTGATGTAAAGTCACACAAAGGCGCTGTATAACCTGTCATTACGTATGTATAACAAGACTACATTCAAAGGCTGAATGGAACGCCCATCAATGCAACAATTGACGTTATAGAAATGGCGTACTTTAAGCACTGAAACGCAACATTCGAATACATTTACGATGTCATACCGATGGCCTTTTTACTAAAGTTAGCATTGTTCCTAGTATGCACAGGGATCCATTGCGGTGACGATAGATCTACCCCGCCATAGGCTTTTTTTGCTTAATACAGTAATGCGAGACATCATCAGTTTAACTGCGAACACTGTTTCATACTCAAACAAATACATGCATGTTACTGAGATTAAAATATATACTAATGTTACAGACTGCCAGTTACCGTCATTGTTAAATATATTAGACAGGGCTGGCCGTGTTTCTCAAGGACTATATCTAGGTTACAATTGTATCTTAGTATTATACCCCATCCTATATACATAGCGTCGCTGTGTGGTCGGAACTCATTGTCTTGTAATCTGTCAGTAGACATCTTGGTCAAAGGTTCAGATCACACAGCTTCCCGTACAAACGGTTCCTATGGGTGGTAAAGGGTTGTACCTGACATACGCCTGAGCTTCACAACCTTAGATATCTGTCGGTAGGATTCGTTTGGTGCCAGGGGTATATCATATATTGATATTATACATTAGTAAAGACAAAAATTGTAAATCAAAAGCTGTACGAAACCATGACAATAAGCACAGAAGAGCTATCAGAACAAAAGTAAAAGCTTCACAAAACCTCACAAAATCGAACAATGATCTACGGACAAATGAGCGTTTGATGAACTCCAACAACACTCACCATCGCACCACAACAATGAAAACAACAATGACCGCCAATCTTGCTATATGTTTCTATATTAAAACATTGTCACACTTTTAAACATTCTATCCACCGTCATCGCGGGAATATTTTATAACTTGAATCAATTTTGACGGATCACTAAACCAGGGTTTGTGTTTGATGTCAAGAGACTATATTTGATCTAAAATTAATCTTATATTCGGTGATGATCCATCTATGCGGAATAATAAACAATTTATTGTTCATGTATATCTGTATGGACAAATAAGAAATCGATACACACTAGACATATTTAGCACCTTTATGAAGTTAGTGAACATGGCCTTTAGTGATCCGGGCCAAAGACGTACGTACAGCAGGCCAAAAGAAATGCGGAGTCAGGTTATATTGACGCAGAGTAGTGACACATTGACAGGAAACACCCACATTCATGTTGTATAACAGGACGTTATGCGCTGTCGAACAACATTTATGGACGTCTAAACCGGAAGTCACAGGTTGCCTGTCATCGTATGACAACCACCAGCACACGTGCGACCTTATAAAGATGTCGGACTTATCACTGAAAATCTACCGGGGGAAAAGGAGTGCCGAGATAATGCCATGTGAAGAGGTCGAATGTGCATTCTTTATCATGTAAAACACAAATCAAAACATATGTATATTTCTTTCTTTCTTAATTGAAATGTTTGCAGTACACCAAAATATTAAAGTACTTCCTCTGACATGATTCTCATTTTGTACTGGACTATGGTATTATAGGAAACATCACTGTGATTCGATATATAGGGTCTTATGCCTAAATAGTTAACAAAGTTTGCTTTACATATCGAAATCATTCCTATAATTTAGAGCATGCTATTATATACGTTAATTCAATATAACTAGAGGCACCATATTTTCTGCAGTTTTTCTCTTATATTTTCATTATATTAAACATTGCGAAACAATAAGTATTTTCACACACTCTATAGAGATATATATGACGCCCTTTTGACACTTTGTATGTTGGCGGTGAAATTCCGAAAAGACATTTCAGTTAGCAGTGGCAGATGTGAATCTACATCAAATAGACTGTGAATGCGCTTCAATGAAAACCACCATGAAAACCGGACCATTTTATTTCAGAAACGTTTCAGATCTTTTTTGTCTATGGTATGGTAATGGTGTATCGCTAGATGTTGAGAAAAAGCAGACAATTTTGTACCTCGTTATTGTTTGTTGGAGGGAGAATAAAACGTACTCAGGAAACAATTTCAATTTCCCTACAATTACTAGACACTGGCTTTGATCGGATGTCTGAGTTGTGTCAGAGAGAAGGAGCTGTCCGATGGCGCACACACGGCAACAGTTTCTGTACTGACAGATGGACCCCAAACCTTTCAACAGAGTATACAAAATTACAAAGTAAAATACAAACGCACAGATACCCAGGTCAGCTGGCTTACATCCACATGATTTTAAAAACGGCCACGGGGATCCTGATTGGTATATATCTATATATGCAGCTCATTATATTATCATTTCTTAAGTTAATTGTTTTTGCCATGACTTCTGTTTTTATGTTTTATAATGAAAATAACTAACGTTGAAAGAATATGAATTTCCTACCGCTCCATATGTAAATCAAATAAGAGATCGAAAAAGGAATGCATTTTATAAAAGTAAGTTTGAGTACATTTTAAGTATCACCGTCAGTCTAAGAATATATGACCTGATGAGGGAAAAGTCGGTGAAAGATGATACAAGGAGAAAGGCGAGGTAGAGGTGTAAAAACCAAACGTATCTGTAACACATGTGTCTATACGGCTGGGGATAACAGAAAATAATTTAATTTAATGTCCATTTTTTCTCTCTCTTTCAGATAATCCGTGCCTCTGGTAAAAACATCAGTTACATCACATACGTCTCATCTGGTGGGGCGTGGAGTATGCGGGGTTTTTCTATAAAATGTGGACTAAAAGAGAATAGAAGGATTAGCACTATTCCAGAAAATTTGATGGATTACAATACACCCGCTAAAAACAGATTTCACATGTGTGGGAAGCACATCTCCCTTTCAACAGAAGTAGATTTACATCACATAGGTAGATGGATTAAAGCCAGTATATCCAACTTAAGTTTTCCTGATTGATAATCCATACACACATTGAACTACTGCTAACATCTTCCAAAACCTAAACCATCTTATAGCATAGATAAGCTAGTGACAACGTCTTAAAACAAGTATTTTTCTCTTTATCAATCACAATAACCTTTGTTTTATCTTAATTGCATCCTGACTTTAGCATTACAGAATGCATTTTCTGGGTAAACTACTGGCCCATCCAAAAACCAAACACACATTGCTCGCTGAAATAATACACTTAATTTTCAACGGTATAATTTAAGAAATTATTGAATTTTGCGAATCACACCTAAAACACCTTGTTAATATATAATACAGGTGGGGTACAACTTCTCTCGGGGTTTTACAATCTGAGATGTACAATCAGCCAGTAACTTTAGATATGCAACAATCAGATTTTACAGCCTATCTTCTACCAGCGGTCCCGTATCACACACTCCACTCTAGATCTCCTAAAGCCAACAGGGAGTCCAAACTTTAAGTCTGCACACAACGCATACGTCAATTCAACTGCAATCTCTCTGATTTAATATCAGTTTATTTTTTCATCTTTCAGCTGTACAAAAAGTGACAAATCTGGTAGTTTTTATTTTTCTGTGTATCAGACCACCCTAAATACTATAAGTAATACACACGACTATCGGAGTAATACCAATGTGCATGATCACATACATACTGTTATCTCCCGGGGGTTCCGATCTGGTAAATGCATTTCCAGCCCTTTTAATTAAAACCCGGCAAAATTACATATTTCTAAGCATAGCATCCTAAAAATATGCGTTAATATAAGTAAAAGACAAATGCATCCCGGAGTGTCGTCTTCAGAGACAAAAGTTTGGTGTTAATACCTGCTGTGACAATACAATCTCGAGGTTAAACCGAAAGTAGAAGACCACCCCAGTTCTTCCACAAATATGCTCCTCTATATGCATTCCTGTCTTTAGGGAAAGAGAAAGGTAATGTGTGATACCTCTGATATTTGGTGAAGAATCCATTCAAGGAAAAACAAACAAAATTATTTTGTACAATCAATAGTTTTAGTTTAATATTTTTTACATTTACATTCCCCCCTCATGGTTTATTTGATATTTGCCACGAAACATATTGCATCTTTGCTTTGTTTATTTCAATTGAGGATAGGTTATGCTTTACCTCATCAGAAGTCATCAGAAGTCTTCACAACAAACTAAAATACCAATTAAGCTAATTATTTTGAAATATTTTCTATATCTTAGTGTTAATTGTTGAGTTATATAAATAGAATTTCCTTTGAAGCATCACACAAACAGTCGTTTTAAGATATAAATACATAATTTAATACGGAACATATTGATGTCTTTATTTGGTTACAAAATGACAGAATACAGTGCTAGTCTTCTTCAATGATTTGTAAAAATCTGCTACAGATCAAAGACACTGTCTTACCGACAAATGTATTTTTCATTTGTATGTTCCATATAGGCATCAATATTAAATCGACACTATTAAAAAGATTGTTATTTTTAACACGTCATCTTTCACCTTTCGTTATACCAGTTGTATATTGAATATACCTGTGTTTACCAGAGATTATCAATCATACCATGGACTTATATCGGGTGGATACTGCGACATACCGAGCGAAAGAATATCGATATATCAAATTTTCACACCCATATTTTGAATTCAATATCGCTTCGCTTGATTGATGCTTTCCGGGTAACAGCCGGTGAGTTGGATCATTCCTTACGTGATACACATATCGGCAGCATTATAGTGATATGGGTTTGGTTTGTAATGTTTAATAGAGGACCACCACAGGAACAGTAAACTTATAAATGTTTTATCATAAAGGATGTGATCACGATAGTGGTGATTCGGTTACAGTGTCCTCGTTACGTACACAACGGCTGTAATCCGCCATGGCGACGGAATCTGTCAGCACTTATTGCTAAGCTGAAGAAAACTGAGAAAATATACTGCTTTGCCTAAATGCCAAGTCTTCAAGACTACACAAACTTAGATATAGACTTTTGCTGACAAGCAACTTCCTCTATGGGGGAGGCTCCGTCAACAAATATAGAAGATTAGCATCGAGGTAGACTGTTAACACTATAGCCTATTACAGCATGAACGATTACATTGAAACAGTATGTGGAAATAGACACAATTAGGCGATTAGCAAAACATGTTCGTCTTCATGTACATCAAAATAAATTATTTTGAACATCTTCTGGTTTCAAGTGTTTGTATTTACCTGAAACATATCCTACTCACAAAAACCATTCTGAATGTGTTTTACATGCAATGTGCAGTTTAAGTTATATATAAATTCTGTGACGGCGTGTATTTGAGGAGGTACCGAGTCGTAAGTAAACGTCATTAGTAAGTAAATTCGTTGTAGTCTAAGCTGAAAAAGAAAGGATGCATGACTTTGCCTTTGGTTGGCGATTGATCACGGAAATAATTGTGTAATTGCCGCTATCGTTCATAGGGGTTTATACCCGTTTTTGTTCAGTACTCGAGTCAGGAAAGACAGATGCAATTCTTTATTGCCGCTATCGTTCATAGGGGTTTATACCCGTTTTTGTTCAGTACTCGAGTTAGGAAAGACAGATGCAATTCTTTATTGCCGCTATCGTTCATAGGGGTTTATACCCGTTTTTGTTCAGTACTCGAGTCAGGAAAGACAGATGCAATTCTTTCAAATCCAAAAATGTTATTTCATAAAATTTTCAAAAAAAAAATTTCTACGTTACATTCTATTTTTTTTTTATTTTAGCAAATGCAGCAGATTAACAATTAATTCTAAATATCAATCAACATATCTAAATTATGCCAAGTCTAATTTATGCGAGTAATACGTTCGCAAATTTACAATAACCCGTCAACTCATCCACACGTTGACTATTCATTACGTCACATGCATACACACAAATCAATGAATTGCTGATTTATATCATCCTGCACATGGAAATCAGGTTTCAATATCCCAGTCAAAGAAGTAGCTGTTCTCAGACACTTCAATTATCAGTAGGCATGAAGAAGCAGATGCTTCATTTTTGTTTGCGGTGATTTTCAGTGTAAACATATAGCGTAGATCGTCTGATATAAATCAGGAGATCGAGCACCCACACTTGGTATTCATCTGATTGTTAGTCAATAGCTTTGATACACAATTACTTGATGGCTCTTCATTTAACGAGGAATGTTAAGAATATTGCACCAGTTTTCTTATATCACCTTTATTGTCTACTTAAAAAGTAAACGTTGTTCAGTCTCTATGCTGAACCAGAATAACAAAGTTTTTTAATTCCGCCGAAACCACCCCAATAGGGACACGATCCTAAAATATTAATAAAGGTTCAGAGACGATATTTCACTCATGGACTTATTAGATCAACTGTGCCGGGAATGCATACAAACAAATGTATTAAATTGGGAGATGTTCGACTTCTTAATTTACATTACAAACAAATAAATCACTGCATCATTGCATAATTAGAGGATGACGTGTGCAAAGTAATTTATAAATTATTAAGAGTAAGAATGCGACCAATATGAAAGAAGGAATGCATTCCATTAATTGTTGTATATTGAGGTATAAAAACAAATGTTCTTATAACAAAAACCTTTTTTTTTTACGGAGCGGATATTCAAGACTATTTAAAAGCTCTGAAAACCCACATTCCATTTAATCCACTTCTAGAATATTCCAATAGACCTCTATCCCTGATTTAATAGAACAAAGGATAGTAAAATTGTCCACCAAGACAAAAATCGTGGTTAAGAATATTTGAAGGGATCGAAGGTGATCGTCAGAAATCCGACAACCAACAAATCAGAAAACTTCAGGGTAGTACTAACAGCATTAGGTAATCTATTTTACACGTAACTCGATTTACCGACGATTTAAATCTAATACATATCACCTGGAATAAGACAAGATATCGGCCTCTAGAATTAAACCTTCCTTTGGTCCGTCACATATAAAAACTATCGCTATAAAACATTGATACCATCCAGATGTTGGAAAGTATTATTTAACCTTTTTTTAGTTTCACCACAGTATCCATCTCCTATTCATTAAACTATATCTGGATCCCAGCTGTACGTTTGATCTTCAACGTGTTACACATAGTGTTACATGCTGTCCTCCCTACTTCCTGAAGTTCCTTCATTAAACGCTTTGTGGTGTTTTACATTCATATATAAACTATGGTACGCCAGATTTATATACTCATTATTCAATAGCCTTTCTTGTAAAAAAAAAATACTACAAACATATCTTTCATTTGAATATTATTATTCATTTTTTGATTTTGTAATCGCAATAATGTGAAATTCTGAGTTAATTCTTATGCAGCAATGATAAACATAATAAGATTGCAATGTCAATATTAAGTGTCCATAAAATACCACATAGGCCTATGGACACTCGGCAAATCTGTAATATAATCTTAAAGATAACAACATGCTGATGAAATGAAGAAAATATATCAAATAAATAAACACAGTACAGTTTAATATGGACAAAGCAAATGGATATGAAAACAGACTTTGTATCGGTATATAACAGTCTCCCCGTGATATATATACGATGTAGAGGGTAAAGGGTAGAGATCATTACTTACTAGAGAGATCGTCATTACGCATATAAACTCGATCTCCTTTAGTAAGGTCTCTCAGAAATACATGTCATTACCAGGACCCCACCATTCCATCGCTCATTTGAAGTTCAAATGTTGAGAAACTTATATCAAATTAAATTTTGAAGATTTTGCTAGCTGAAAAATGATGCTATTGGATAGGTTAAATGGCATTTAAGAGCACACAAGTACTTGAAAAACAGTACCTCTGATATGCAGTGGCTGGGGAACACCCACCTGGGGACTTCCCGCCTTTTTACATCTAGCATCTTACGTCAATCTATTTTAGTAGGAGTGTGTATTAGTTTCCGAATTTCAAGACCCCACTTTTTTTTTATCGTATATAGAAAGTACAATTTCATGTTAGCTACAAACCTAAGAAAGACATTTCAGCAGCTGAATGACTGAATTAGTTGTGACCTGGTTTGGGAGATATGAATATTTGAATAATAACGATATTTGGTGCAAAATAAATTTATCTTGCGAACAATCCAAATTATATTTCATTGTAAAATAAGATGCATTATGTACTATCACACTGTTACACAAAGCAAACAGCATATGACCTCGGCCACGTGACATATTCACATGACCACTACCTTCTGAAGCATGCAGAGATATGCCTTACAGTCATCTTGCACGTGCTACAGTGGGGTACATATATTGATTCTCCTTACATCCAAGATAAAATCGAGCAGACGTTAAAATTACTTCTCATTTTTTATATATTTTAAAATCAAATAAGTAGCCATGAAAGTGTATATAGGTGCACCCTATGCCAAGTTAATGACGAAGGTCTGTTGTTTTCAGAAACAACACACGAGGGGGTGGTATGGCTGCTAATTATGTAACGACACACGCGTCCGCCAGATGTAAATGTCTAATTACACAAAAAATTAATTTCATGCTGGTCGCTGTGGAAATGTACTTTGTTGCGTGTGGAGCGGCAGTAAATGTTATTAACACAATATTAAAACACCAAACTAGAAGTCGACAAATGGCTTCTTCTCGGTTACGCGTTGAAAGGTTTTGTTGAGTTAGTGTAAAACTGTCACATTTAAGAATATTTTTATAGCATAAATAACAACATCACTTGTTCGCATGGTGATATGTCGTATTTCTATGTAATTGTTAGCATCAGGCATGCAACCTCAGATACTCATACACAGAACAACTGTAGATGGCACAACATATCAATGGTCGAAGCTTCAGTTTGAAACTTATTTATTAAAAATTACGTATGAATAGTCTATGTCTTATCCTCAAATGTGTAAAACTACATAAAATTATTGACGTTATACCACCAGTGTTAATGAAGGCAAGTCTCAAGAGTGAAGAGTCGTTATATTGGTGTTACGTTCTAATTATAAGTTTTTAATTTGAGCAGAATTAGAACCCGATGCGGAGAAAAAAAGTCGTTATCCCATATGACAGGAAATCACAGATTGATTTTTAAACATGCTATTTAGATTTAGAAATTTTACTTTTACCGATTTTTTTAATTTTCTTTAAATAACTAAAGGCGTTATCTTTGAAGAAATGAAAAATAGACGTTGCATTGCTCGAGGGAAATTTATGACAACGAATGAATTTAATGTAAGACAGCTTATAACCTATTGGTATTTAGAGTAAACACATGGACAAAACATCAACAGAATACCGTAAATATGACAACACAGTAACATTTGAAGAGTGCTAGGAGAGGAAGACTGAAAGTTCTGAAAAGGTAGGTACATTGTATCATCTGCTTCATTGATGAAATTCAACAAATTCATATACAGTGTGCAAAAGTAACACCTCAGTGTATACCAGTTATACCCTACACAGGCAATATTCCTTCACGTGAAATTCACGCGATTTTTTCCCACGTGAAATTCACATGATATTTTTTCTGTGAATTGCACGTGAAGGAACATTGCCTGTGCTAAGTGTACATATGTTATACTCAACAGTGTACAAAAAGTGTATACCAGTAACACCCCACAACAACGCCAGTAACATGCTCATTGTACAGTGTTCACCAGTAATATCCCACAGTGTACACCAGTAATACCTCAGTGTACACCAGTAATACCTCACAGTGTACACCAGTAATACCCAGTGTACACCAGTAATAACCCACTGTGTACACCAATAATACCCACAGTGTACACCAGTAATACCCCACAATATACACCAGTAATACCTCACAATGTACACCAGTAATACCTCACAGTGTACACCAGTAATACCTCACAGTGTACACCAGTAATACCCCAGTGTACACCAGTAATACCCCACTGTGTACACCAATAATACTCCAGTGTACACCAGTAATACCTCACAGTGTACACTAGTAATACCTCAGTGTACACAAGTAATACCCAGTGTACACCAGTAATACCCCACAATATACACCAGTAATACCTCACAATGTACACCAGTAATAATCCAGTGTACACCAGTAATACCTCACAGTGTACACCAGTAATACCCCAGTGTACACCAGTAATACCCCACTGTGTACACCAATAATACTCCAGTGTACACCAGTAATACCTCAGTGTACACCAGTAATACCTCACAGTGTACACCAGTAATGCCCCAGTGTACACCAGTAATACCCCATAGTGTACACCAGTAATTCCCCAGTGTACACCAGTAATACCTCACAGTATACACCAGTAATACCACACAGTGTACACCATTAATACCCCACAGTGTACACCAGTAATACCTCAGTGTACACCAGTAATACCCCACAGTATACACCAGTAATTCCTTACAGTGTACACAAGTAATACCTCACAGTGTACAACAGTAATACCTCACAATGTACACCAGTAATACCCCACAGTGTACACTAGTAATACCTTACAGTGTACACCAGTAATACCCCAGTGTACACGAGTAATAACTCACAGTATACACCAGTAATACCACACAGTGTACACCATTAATACCCCACAGTGTACACCAGTAACACATCAGTGTACACCAGTAATACCCCACAGTGTACACAGTAATACTCCACAGTGTACACCAGTAATACCCCACAGTGTACACCAGTAATACCCCACAGTGTACACCAGTAATACCTCACAGTATACACCAGTAATACCCAACAGTATACACCAGTAATATCCCAGTGTACACCAGTAATACCTCACAGTATACACCAGTAATACCACACAGTGTACACCATTAATACCCCACAGTGTACACCTGTAATACCTCAGTGTACACCAGTAATACCCCACAGTATACACCAGTAATACCTTACAGTGTACACCAGTTATACCTCACAATGTACACCAGTAATACCCCACAGTGTACACCAGTAATACCTTACAGTGTACACCAGTAATACCCCACAGTGTACACGAGTAATACCTCACAGTATACACCAGTAATACCCCAGTGTACACCAGTAATACCCCACAGTGTACACCAGTAATACCCCACAGTGTACACCAGTAATACCTTACAGTTTACACCAGTAATACCTCACAGTATACACCAGTAATACCTCACAGTATACACCAGTAATACCCCACAGTGTACACCAGTAATACCCCACAGTGTACACCAGTAATACCCCACAGTGTACAGCAGTAATACCTTACAGTTTACACCAGTAATACCTCACAGTATACACCAGTAATACCTTACAGTGTACACGAGTAATACCTCACAGTATACACCAGTAATACCCCAGTGTACACCAGTAATACCCCACAGTGTACACCAGTAATACCTCACAGTGTACAGCAGTAATACCTCACACTATACACCAGTAATACCTCAGTGTACACTAGTAATACCTCAGTGTACACCAGTAATACCCAGAGTGTACACCAGTAATACCCCACAATATACACCAGTAACACCTCACAATGTACACCAGTAATAATCCAGTGTACACCAGTAATACCCACAGTGTATACCAGTAATACCTCACAGTGTACAACAGTAATACCCCAAAGTGAACACCAGTAATACCTCACAGTGTACACCAGTAATACACCACAGTGTACACCATTAATACCCCACAGTGTACACCAGTAATACCTCACAATGTACACCAGTAATAATCCAGTGTACACCAGTAATACCCACAGTGTATACCAGTAATACCTCACAGTGTACAACAGTAATACCCCAGTGTACACCAGTAATACCTCACATTATACACCAGTAATACCACAGTGTACACCATTAATACCCCACAGTGTACACCAGTAATACCCCACAGTGTACACCAGTAATACCCCACAGTATACACCAGTAATACCCCACAGTGTACACCAGTAATACCCCACAGTGTACACCAGTAATACCTCAGTGTACACCAGTAATACCCACAGTATACACCAGTAATACCTTACAGTGTACACCAGTAATACTTCAGTGTTCACTAGTAATACCCCAGTGTACACCAGTAATACCCAACAGTGTACACCAGTAATACTTCACAGTATACACCAGTAAAACCACACAGTGTACACCATTAATACCCCACAGTGTACACCAGTAATACCCCACAGCGTATACCAGCAATACCCCACAAGGTACGCCAGTAATACCCCATAAGGTACACCAGTATTACCCCATAATGTACACCAGTAGTACCCCACAGTGTACACCAGTAATACCCCACAGTGTACACCAGTAATACCTCATAAGGTACACCAGTAATACCCCACAGTGTACACCAGTGCTACCCCACAGTGTACACCAGTGCTATACCAGTGTACATTAGTAATACCCCACAAGTGTACACCAGTAATACCCCATAGTGTATATCAGTGATAACTCACAAGGTACACCAGTAATAACCCACAAGTGTACACCAGTAATACCCCACAGCGTATACCAGTAATACCCAGTGTACACCAGTAATACCTCAGTGTACACCAGTAATACCTCAGTGTACACCAGTAATACCTCAGTGTACACTAGTAATACCCCAGTGTACACCAGTAATACCTCACAGTGTACACCAGTAATACCCCACAGTGTACACCAGTAATACCTCACAGTATACACCAGTAATACCCCACAATGTACACCAGTAGTACCCCACAGTGTACACCAGTGCTACCCCTCAGTGTACACCAGTACTATCCCACAGTGTACATTAGTAATACCTCACAGTGTATATCAGTGATAACTCACAAGGTACACCAGTAATAACCCACAAGTGTACACCAGTAATACCCAGTGTATACCAGTAATACCTCACAGTGTACACCAGTAATACCTCAGTGTACACCAGTAATACCTCAGTGTACACTAGTAATACCCCACAGTGTACACCAGTAATACCTCACAGTGTACACCAGTAATACCTCAGTGTACACCAGTAATACCTCAGTGTACACCAGTAATACCTCAGTGTACACCAGTAATATCTCAGTGTACACCAGTAATACCCCACAGTGTACACCAGTAATACCCCAGTGTACACCAGTAATACCCCACAGAGTACACCAGTAATACCCCAGTGTACACCAGTAATACTCCAGTGTACACCAGTAATACCCCAGTGCACACCAGTAATACCCCTCAGTGTACACCAGTAATACCTCAGTGTACACCAGTAATACCTCAGTGTACACTAGTAATACCCCAGTGTACACCAGTAATACCTCACAGTGTACACCAGTAATACCCCACAGTGTACACCAGTAATACCTCACAATGTACACCAGTAGTACCCCACAGTGTACACCAGTGCTACCCCTCAGTGTACACCAGTACTATCCCACAGTGTACATTAGTAATACCTCACAGTGTATATCAGTGATAACTCACAAGGTACACCAGTAATAACCCACAAGTGTACACCAGTAATACCCAGTGTATACCAGTAATACCTCAGTGTACACCAGTAATACCTCAGTGTACACCAGTAATACCTCAGTGTACACTAGTAATACCCCACAGTGTACACCAGTAATACCTCACAGTGTACACCAGTAATACCTCAGTGTACACCAGTAATACCTCAGTGTACACCAGTAATACCTCAGTGTACACCAGTAATATCTCACAGTGTACACCAGTAATACCCCACAGTGTACACCAGTAATACCCCAGTGTACACCAGTAATACCCCACAGAGTACACCAGTAATACCCCAGTGTACACCAGTAATACTCCAGTGTACACCAGTAATACCCCAGTGCACACCAGTAATACCCCACAGTGTACACCAGTAATACCCCACAGAGTACACCAGTAATACCCCAGTGTACACCAGTAAATACCTCAGTGTACACCAGTAATACCCCAGTGTACACCAGTAATACCTCAGTGTACAACCAGTAATACCCCACAGTGTAACACCAGTAATACCTCAAGTGTACACCAGTAATACCACCCACAGTTGTACACCAGTAATACCCCACAGTGTAACAACCAGTAAATACCCCACAGTGTACACCAGTAATACCCCACAGAGTACACCAGTAATACCCCAGTGTACACCAGTAATACTCCAGTGTACACCAGTAATACCCCACAGTGTACACCAGTAATATCCCACAGTGTACACCAGTAATACCCCACAGTGTTCACCAGTAATACCCCGCAGTGTACACCAGTAATACCTCACAGTGTACACCAATGATACCCCACACAACCTCTGAGGAGATCACCAGATTATCAGCGAGGCACAGGAGTATCAGTGAGATGTAGAAGAGTGTTTTTTCAGTACAAAACAAATGTTGATGGAGACAGATCCACCCACAGTATGGGGTGAATTAATTGATCCAGCAGTGGTAATGAATACCACTCGTAGTTAACATTCTGGTACGTTTTTTTCAGTTTTCATGGTCAGCTTACTGTTGTACTAGGCTATCTTTACCGATTTATATTTACCCATTATAGACGTCTGAAATTAATGTTCTTTTTTTTTTTGATAATCATCCGAAATACGATGATGTCCTGAATTCCTTGAAAACGCTAGACGCTAGGACTTTCATTCTAACTAAAAGACGGCACAACACAATAATGTTCCGATATAGCACTGATAAAACCTCCGGATATAAAGGAAATCATAGGGCTGCGTAACGTCTTAGTTTTCGGTCAATCACTAGAATACTCTGATAAATTTAATCTAAGGTTTACAAGTAGTATACACTAACACAGTTAGGCGGAAATATACTTAATTTGTTTTAATAATTATAATAAACTCACAAATATAAGGTAAGTTATTCCATGAAAATAGACTGACAGGTCTAAGCTAACTATGCCCGCCCATCACTGATAGAGTTGTAATGTGTTTTAGTCCGCCGATGGTAAGTACATTACTGGTGTATCCTGTGACCCTGAATGTGGTTCACCAGACCTGGTCTGTATTAGCTATCCCGCTGTCGGGACCTCTACCCATCCATCCTTTCCAGGGGAGGGACAAGCCCTCCGGATCAGACACGAGCCCCAACAGTTTAGGTATAGGTCTGCATCCCCAGGGGGCCACGTTAATAGCATCGCAGGGGCGTGGCCTTGATTAGTAAACAGTATATGTGGACCGACTGGAATCACCTTCTCCTTTGTCACTCACAATCTAAGATGTTACAGCCGTTTTTAATTTTCACACAGTTATGTTTTAGATGAAGGTTCTAACCAGCCCAAAGCTTTGATAAAGCTGGTGCTAACTCCAAATAAAATCAGAACCAGCTCCACACGGTGCAAAGTGCTTGAGAAATGCCATGAACACTATATTTGAAATGGGATAAATAAATCATATCGCTGTGATTTTGTTATGCAATTTAGTATGATTGTTATAAATGAAACGGCATGTCTATTTAGGTGCACGTGAACAAATACGACTTTAACTTTATAAAGCTGAAGCAGGAAAAAAACAAGTATACCCGTTTCATGGATAAACCACATGATGTTTTACATTAGATATAAAGATTATATTTAGGTTCGTTAAGACACATCAAATTATTTGAGTTCTTCATATTGAAACCACATGATTAACACGATAGATATTGGAGGAGGATTAGTTGGAGAAAGCCTCTTTGTAAGTCTAATATATAACTGACATAAAAAAATTATATAGTGATATTAAAATCAATAGTGATATTAACTTGATTAATATATTTTCAAATCGGTTTATCATCCTTGTACTTTGGTGTTAGGACTGGAATATACTACATAGATTTAAAATAATAAGAGTAACTACTTTCATATATTAACCTTGAAAACGTACGATGTCGGATATTAAGAATATATTTCTACAAACTTATCAAACCCAGGTTAAGTTTTTTTTTTTCAGGCGATCACTTGATTAACTACAGTATATTTCTATATTAACCCCAGTGACCCGTCGTCCAGCCGCACCAAACAAAAGGTATAACTTCCGGCGAATTGAGACAGCAACAATGACAACTGATACTAAGGTCATTACCCCTGTCTAATGGAGGCGCTGGCAGTCCAAATCTTTGGGGTTTTAGCTTCATTGTTAGGGTGATTCGCTGCTGATTACAAAAACGTAAAAGCCAATGACTGAAAAGAGATTGTTACTAAGTATATTACTTTAAACAATGTAAACAACTGTCTGACAAACCAATCCCGTTCACTTACGAGAAAGAGCAATGGTGTCACAATCACAAGGTTTTAACCATTTTCTTTGTGATGGTGGATTTATCGCCCTGTGAACTGTCAGGGTCATTGTAAGGCGGGGTCTCCTTGTCGTAGTTAAACAACATTTGGGAGGCCCGTTGCATGCCATCTAGAGCAACAAGTCTTACCCAAGGACACAACCACGACAGCACAGACCGGCTCGCTTCTTTGTGATGTGACCACTCATTCTGTCAACTTGCTGCTTATCATATTGTTAACATAAGAAGCCATTGAAGGTAGCAGCATTTTCTGGACAGTAGCCGAATGGTTTACACCTATAGACCAATACACTACTAAACCAGAATCTTCTACGTGTTGACCAATGAAATACGTAAATCCAGTTTGATACGTAGAAGTTTCAGCCTACAAAGAACAAATTGTATGACCCTACCCGATAATCGACATCCTTCTTTGGTAGTTTATTGAGTACCCCTATTAAAAACTTATCTTTCTTTTTATTTCATCATCTCCCTTGCTGAAAAAGTCACCTTGTACAGACGTTTAAAGATGATTTCGGTCTAAACACTGATGATATTTTACACGGTATCTTAACTTTGAATTACAAGGTCGATGATAAGACCTAATGAATCACTTTACTATAATTTGTGGGGTTTTGGTTTATTTGCTTTACCGTCCTTTTAACAGTCGGGGTCATTTAAGGACGTGCCAGGTTTTGGAGGTGGAGGAAATCCGGAGTACACGGAGAAAAACCACCGGCCTACGGTCAGTACTAGGCAACTGTCCCACGTGGGTTTCGATCTCGATACCCAGAGGTGGAGGGACTAGTGATAAAGTGTCGGGACACCTTAACCACTCGGTCACCGCGGCCCCAAACATATATAAGATCCATCTTCTTTCGAGCATTAGTCACAATGCAATATCGGGTTCTGAAATCACGATTTAAATTTCCGGCATTGTCTTTGGAAGACAAAAACATCGCATCCCTCTCGCATATAAATCGACTTCACGTATCAGTTCCAACAGAGGTCTTCGTTTTTACGGTTTGTTTTGATCGTTGTGATAATCCTGGATGTTTCTGACACTCCAATCTAACACCTAGATTTTGCAGTTTTCCTCGAGTAGATAGAAAGAAACTGATATATGGGGTATCGGGCATCAAATCCACACACTTCCATGGATGGTTCCCTTGATTCTTCACCATCATGTTTAATCTAAAGCACCACAAATATCATAACAGCTTTAAGTCGGCCAGCATTACCCTATAAAGGTAATTCTTCAGATAGTCCAGTAGGATCAGTGTCGAGATCTTGCCCGAATTGTATATCCGATGGAAATGCTCGTCTTAAGTTGGTAATGCTCTTGAGCTGGGAAAATGTTTAAAACACATACGCTATCATGTCAGTATGTTCTACACACTTCTTAACGCTCGGGCATCAGCTTGTTATAAATTGATTGATTTTTGTCATTTACAGTTTAAAAATAGGGTGTAGTTTTAACAGGTTCTGATTATTGTATAAAACAAAACAGGACTTTCATTGCCCTGGGAGCCAGATAACGGCCCCATCTTAACCTTGTACAGATTCTGTCCGAGATAGGCACACACCAATAGGAAACCAAAGACACATGCCACCCCTCGAGTCAGTCAGTGCTGATAAACTTTTCTAATCCATTGGAACAGTCAGAGTGTGCTTTGAATAACCACCTAGCATATACAGTGTATTCAGTTGTTGTAGTTTAAAGACATTTATTTTCTTGGCATGGTTGATACAACACAAATGTGTCGCACGCATGGCGTCCTTAAATGACCCTGGCTGTTAATAGGAAATTATACAAAATAAACCAATGTGTCGCACGAACTTGACGTCCTTAAATGACCCTGGCTGTTAATAGGAAATTATACAAAATAAACCAAACTAAAATGATTCGTGTAGAGGACATGCAAATTCATAAAATTGATATTTAAACATTTTTGAGATTAGGAGTAAACAAGTTATTATAGCTCGACAGAATGATGAATTCTGTTGAGTCATAATGTATTGCTTAAAACCTGAAGAAAAACGAAAAGCCTTAATGATATTCGCAAGACTTTTCTCCTCCTCTGCCATTACCAAGCCCTATCACAAACTTGACCGAGCCCTTAATACATTGAATCCTGTCCCTATGTTTAAAGACCTTTGGAAAATATTTATTTCACAAAGTTGTTTAACGACAATGTTTAACAATGTTTTTCATAAACCTTGTGTTACGATAACTGTGTTACTAAGTTTGATAATAATCGGAAAATATTTGTGGGAGTTCAGCAGAAAGCGAACTTTTTCGTTAATCAAGGGGCCATAAATCAAACTTGGCCGAGCCCTTAAGCTTAACCTTGTTATTAAGTTTGATGAAAATCCATTAATATTTGTTGCAGTTATTGCACGGAAACAACGAGGGTGACAGACGGACAGAAGGATAGACGGACGGACGGACGGACTGACAAACCCAAATTAATATCACAGGAATAAAAAGTTTATTATTCGCTAAATTACAACATCATGCCATAACGATGTTTCCTTTGGTGATATTTTGTATGTCGCTAGGTTGTCCTGTCCTTCACTGTCCCAGAACAAAACATAAGTTAACCATGGCGTTTTCATGTTACCATATTACAATTCATTACTGGCAGCACTGTGAGTTTTGGGGTATAATTGTAAGAATGGGAGTTCCAGGCCTTGACCACTCGGGTTTGTATCTGGTTCTTATCGGATCTAACTATGGGGTGTAGAAGAGGGCCTGATTTATAGCTTGTTATCTTGGCTGGAGAAAAAACATCAAACTGAATGTGAAACTGATTGGTGTAATGGAAGTGGTCAATTTTTCTCTCATCACAGCTGGGTGTTGGCCAATAAATCGTGACCCCCATTAGAGAGGATACATAGGCCCCCACAGATACGGGGACCACACGGAATAATAGCCACAGATATATCCCAATTACAGATACAACTCAACGCCATATCCATGTAGGAGTATGGCCCACTTCAAAGATTATCGTGCAATTAGCAGACTGATAATTGCCAGTCCATGCAGGTGCCTGCCTCTGCTAATGAGGACGGAAGTCCATCTACGGACTTTTGACAAATGTGATGATATTATTCAAAGCTGGGTTGTCGTCAAGTTTAAATGGTTCCGCTAATAGATATATGTGCAAGTGGGAACTTCAATGAAATTTTACAAAAACACGTGCATCATTTATCTTAAATGGGTTTCCCTCCCATTTAATCCTGACTATATTTGCGACTTTGTTTGCTCCTGGTAATGTTGACATCGATCTCAAGATTATGAATCCAGAGTTGAAAAAAACGAACATTAAAGAAATCTATAAACATCCATAGCCAACCATAACGGTAATTACAAACACGTAGAAAGGGCGTTACACATTTTCTACCAAATAAGTTCGCAGTGATAGTTCATGTCCCTTTACACAAACCTGAACAGATACCTGTATATGAAACACCATAGCAGCATTAATTAGAGATTCTGAAGTTTACCTGGTCTTGTTCTCCTCCATACAAATCTTTGTTTCTGATTATAATCTGCCCTCGTTCATTGATTTGATGTTGTGATGTCGTTATTATGTCGGTATTCTCTGTTGTTTTTCCAGACACTGTTGACAATCCTGTCATGCAAACCAATGTAGGACAATGCTATGTCAGTGCATTTAATAATATACATTTCCCTTTTGTCATGTTTGCTGGTCAATTTTTAGAGGATGCAACTTGCAACAGAAATCAAAATCTATCAAAGTATCCACATACAGGCATTAAGTCAATACCAGGAACCAGGGAATGGCTTATGATCAACATAGCGGAACCCTCCATATTATTAAGCGACAGTCCATATGATCATTAAACAGTCTAAAAAGTAGAGTACAATTTATTCTAGAGTTGAAATTAAAGCTGACAGTAACTGAAGTATGTACACAGAAGACAGAATGACTTGTTTTTTGACACATCAAAGTTAATCATTTCCTATCGTTTATATATGATGTGGTTCTCAATGATTTACGAATTCTGGCGATTATATATATAAATAAAAGGAACAGAAATTATGATGAATTATTTCCCTGGATTAGTGATACTGAAACAGATTGGGAGAAAGATGAGCCCAGCCTTTTCGAGTATTTCTGTCTTTTCTACATAAACGAGGAAGATCAGATTCTCTCCAAAGCCTGAGAGATAGACAATGATACATATAAAAGCCGACATCTACAGTCTGCCTACAATTATCTACATATGAATCAGAGCCCAGGGAATCCAAGACCTCCACAAAAACAGCTACTGGAGATCCTCTCACAGAACGTAGAGACACCAGTAATACACATCCTCTCACAGAACATAGAGACACCAGTAATACACAAACAGTAAACAAAACAGAAAAACAGAAAATCTTACTGTACAAGAATTTGTGAAAAATTCATATCATGATCAGCTGCTAATATATATTCAAATCAATGATTGAGCTAAGAACTTATTCTTGATATTTAATAGTCAAAAGCTAGACCTGATACTAATGTCACGGTGCTGGGGAGTTCTAATTTTACAAATTTTCTTTTTAACACTGTCCTCGAACAGAGGTATTTAAATTTCATCATGACATTCAAGTCCTTAATATAGATACAAGTACAAGACCTAGTATCATACTACTGATGGTATGTGATTTGTTTTTATCGCCTTCACTACCATAGGAGCAGTATGTATGGTGGAATCTTGTGTATCTTATACAAGTTTACAGGAAAACATTGTTGAAATATGTTATAAATTACTATATAAGTTAAGGATAATTGGTAGCTTTAATAAAATGTTGCAATGAACAAGAGATCCCAGAGGGATCTTGGCGCCCACCATTGAATGATCTTCATAGGTTCCATGTCAGATTGATCTTTTCTCTACTTTTCCCTTCATTTTACTAATCTGTGCAAATTGAGACATCCATCCAGTACTTTTCAAACAAGGGAATCCTAGCTATATAAGAAATCTGAGATTGAATGATAATGGCTGTTTGTTTGCCAGGTTGTTTTCAGGACAGACTGGTCCAAAAATGCAATACAAGGGACCAAGGGGAACCTACTTATGAAATTTGAGAAAGATCCATTCAGTACTTTGAGAAATAGAGATAACAAACTTCAATTGTCAAAATTCAAGATGGCGGTCTGTCGGCCATATTGTTTTCCAATTGATCTCAAAATACAATAAGCATAATGAGGCACCAAGGGGAACCTCAAAATGAAATTTGAGAAAGATCCCTTCAGTATTTTATCAGAAATAGCGATAACAAACTTCAATTGTCAAAATCCAAGATGGCTGCCTGTCGGTCATGTTATTTTCAGATTGGTCTCAAAATGCAATATGCATAACTAGGCACCAAGGGAAACTTACATATGAAGTTTCAGAAAGATCCATTAAGTACTTTCTCAGAAATAGTGATAACAAACTTCAATTGTCAAAATCCAAGATGGCTGCCTGTCGGCCATGTTGTTTTCAGATTGGTCTCAAAACGCAATATGCATAACTAGGCACCAAGGGAAACCTACATATGAAATTTCAGAAAGATCCATTCAGTACTTTCTCAGAAATAGTGATAACAAACTTCAATTGTCAAAATCCAAGATGGCTGCCTGTCAGCCATGTTGTTTTCAGATTGGTCTCAAAACGCAATATGCATAACTAGGCACCAAGGGAAACCTACATATGAAATTTCAGAAAGATCCATTCAGTACTTTCTCAGAAATAGCGATAACAAACTTCAATTGTCAAAATCCAAGATGGCTGCCTGTCGGCCATGTTGTTTTCAGATTGGTCTCAAAACGCAATATGCATAACTAGGCACCAAGGGGAACCTGCATATGAAATTTGAGAAAGATCCCTTCAGTACTTTTTCAGAAATAGCGATAACAAACTTCAATTGTCAAAATCCAAGATGGCTGCCTGTCGGCCATGTTGTTTTCAGATTGGTCTCAAAACGCAATATGCATAACTAGGCACCAAGGGAAACCTACATATGAAATTTCAGAAAGATCCATTCAGTACTTTCTCAGAAATAGCGATAACAAACTTCAATTGTCAAATCCAAGATGGCTGCCTGTCGGCCATGTTGTTTTCAGATTGGTCTCAAAACGCAATATGCATAACTAGGCACCAAGGGGAACCTGCATATGAAATTTGAGAAAGATCCCTTCAGTACTTTCTCAGAAATAGCGATAACAAATTTCAATTGTCAAAATCCAAGATGGCTGCCTGTCGGCCATGTTGTTTTCAGATTGGTCTCAAAACGCAATATGCATAACTAGGCACCAAGGGAAACCTACATATGAAATTTAAGAAAGATCCATTCAGTGCTTTCTCAGAAATAGCGATAACAAACTTCAATTGTCAAAATCCAAGATGGCTGCCTGTCGGCCATGTTGTTTTCCAATTGGTCTCAAATCGCAATATGCATAACTAGGCACCAAGGGGAACCTGCATATGAAATTTGAGAAAGATCCCTTCAGTATTTTCTCAGAAATAGCGATAACAAACTTCAATTGTCAAAATCCAAGATGGCTGCCTGTCGGCCATGTTGTTTTCAGATTGGTCTCAAAACGCAATATGCATAACTAGGCACCAAGGGGAACCTACATATGAAATTTGAGAAAGATCCCTTCAGTACTTTCTGAGAAATAGCGATAACAAGAATTGTTTACGGACGGAGGGACGGACGGACGGACGGACGGAGGGACGGACGGAGGGACGGACGGACGACGGACCACGGACGCAGGGCGATTTGAACAGCCCACCATCTGATGATGGTGGGCTAAAAATCTAGGACAATGAAATCCATCAGTGAAACTCCATTCTGGAGACTAGGGTCAGATTCTTTACTTCTTTAACAATATTTTACATGCTTTTCCTGGCATGAGTTATTTCGACAATTATTTATCACTATACAGTAATGAATATAAAGTCACAATATCAAAGTATCAAACATGAGCCAACTCTAGAGCTAGATGCACTCTAGCCATTTGTGATTCAGTTTTGGCATGTATTGTTAGAAAATTAAGTGAATTGCACCACATAGCCCTTACGATATCGAATGAATGCCAGGAGATGCCCCAGCCATACCGCACCTCGTAGGAACAGCTAGCTTCCTATGACAACACAGATCCATCATCTACCTGTGTGATGTTAAGGAGAACTCTCAAGTGTGAATAACTTTGTTGCAGCTTCTGTAGCCACGGAGGAAATGCCACTTAAATGAAATCACAAAGAATAAATTAGTCAGCATAGGGTAATGTATAAGACAATGCATTTCATATCATGCTAGGACTGATGAAAAAAGTCTTTAACATACAGTCCACTTCATGCTTTACACAATATGCAAACCAACAGCATAACAAAAGACAATATAGGTCTAAAACAATTCTCAATCATTACATGTTCTATAGCAACAAGGTGTATCTTCCCTTCCCTACTTGTATGTGTAGGGAAAAAGAATAGTAATTGCTGTACCCATTGCAAGATGATTTGTACAGGATGACTCAATTATGGATATGACTTCTGTTTCATTATATAAGAATTTCTTTTCTTCTTCGTGTCTCCCTTGACACCGCCTCACTTTGAGAATGTCACATGACCTGACATGATCTAGATTATAAGTGCCGGTGCAGGGCTCAACCTGGACCCAAAAATCATTGGGCATTTTGACAAGATTTCAGAAATCGTATGGGCCAAAACATAGATAATTGAAGAAATTTGTGAGTTTTGGTGGGCCATTTTGGAAAATATGGGGCAAATGGCCCCATGGCCCCCTGCCAGTGTCATCGAGGAAACAGAAGACACTTACCCTTCCTGAACATCTGGTCCTGTTTTCCTAAGACATTTTCTGAGTTTTGAGTTAAGGGTATGGTTTGGTTTACATGTTGGTATTATCATTTCTCTTTGTGTATGCTCCCTGTTATTATACACTTCCAAGTTAACTTCAGGCACATAGGTTAGTATACAGACACAATTCTTTTTTACGTTTGTTCTGTTATTTATAAACTACACAGTTAACTTCATGCACACAGGTTTATATACAGACTTTACTACAAAAACACATTAGCACAGGTTTCACGTGATTAATTTATGACAGGTACTACAAGTTTAAGTGAAGTCAACAGGAAATCTCTATTCTACAGCAGGTTGTAATGGGGGACCTTAACACATAACATACCATCTCCACTCAGGTAGGCTGGCCTGTAGCTAGGGGTTTCTGAGTAAATCACACAGGGAAATGTGGAGATAGATAGGTGTATGCTCGTCCACCTGTAGTGCGCACTATGGTACATGTAACTCTGCAGCATACACTGTCATACTATATATCTGAGTTTCAATACATACATGTACACACGTTTTTTATAATCACATAAATAATGGTACTTCATAAATGCCACTCTCTTTTTAACTTCAATTAGTGTTCTAGCTAGAGTTATCATCTCTCTGGTAAGTATACAGCTTACATAATGTACATTCCCCACCCACACCCTCATCATCTTGTACGGTAAACACACATATTCATATGTATTGTTTTTCAACACATAATATTGAAAAATGTTATTTTAAACTGGATTGACCATTCTGATTTAGTCATTTGTCCTTTTAAAATTCTAAGAGCAACATAAACCTATTAACATAATTCTATAGTATGTAAAGAAAAGGTTACACATGTTGAACAATACATAACATATGTACAACATTTATATAGCTATCTATCTGATTTGCAAAATTACTCTTAATGCGAATTACAATACATAATATAATGATAATGATACATTTGATTTCATGTGTGACAAAATGTACAGAATATATAAAACAAATATCAACTTGAGCAATCAGATGATACACATGTTCAGGACGTCTGCGAAAGACTTTTAAAAGGAGACATCAACAAGTGATTTTTAACCCCCTTCCTGAATTTGGCCAGGGTTTTTGACTTCCTGGTAACAGATGGTAGGTTATTCCACAAATTGACTGCTACATTTCCAAAGCACTGCTTACCATAAGTCACAGCACAAGAGTTTTAAACACATACAAGGATTTTTTCTCTGATCGTAGTCATCGTGACGACTGGTAGAAAATAACAATTTCCTGTAAATTTTCTGGAGCTGTTTCATTTATTGTCTTGTATGTGAACATCAAAACCTTGCACTGTGACCTGAAATGCACAGGTAGTCAATGTAGTGGCTACATCACTGGTATGATGTGCTCCCTCTTTCCTCTAACCAGGAATGCTGCAGTGACCTGGACCCTCTGCAGGCAACTAATCGGCATAACAGAACACCAAAGAGCAAAACATTACCATAGTCTAATCGACAAGTAAAAAGTGAATGTACCAATGTCTTGCATGCGTGTATGAACAATATATGAGAGAATCAGATGATGTATTGTTCAAACTTCTTAATAAGTTTCCCCAAAGCTATGAGAGTTCCACCTTTCTCATCAATTTATAGCTTTAGCTTAACTCTCCACCTTTCTCATCAATTTATAGTTTTAGCTTATGGTTAAGTTAAAGGTGAGAATTGCTTTATCATTTTCAATCCCATCATTTTTAGCCCACCATCATCAGATGGTGGGCTATTCAAATCGCCCTGCGTCCGTGGTCCGTCGTCCGTCCCTCCGTCCGTCCGTCCGTCGGTCCGTCCGTCCGTCCGTCCGTCCGTAAACAATTCTTGTTATCGCTAATCCTCAGAAACTACTGTAGGGATCTTTCTCAAATTTCATATGTGGGTTCCCCTTGGTGCCTAGTTATGCATATTGCATTTTGAGACCAATCGGAAAACAACATGGCCGACAGGCAGCCATCTTGGATTTTGACAATTGAAGTTTGTTATCGCTATTTCTGAGAAAGTACTGAAGGGATCTTTCTCAAATTTCATATGTAGGCTCCCCTTGGTGCCTAGTTATGCATATTGCATTTTGAGACCAATCGGAAAACAACATGGCCAACAGGCAGCCATCTTGGATTTTGACAATTGAAGTTTGTTATCGCTATTTCTGAGAAAGTACTGAAGGGATCTTTCTCAAATTTAATATGTAGGCTCCCCTTGGTGCCTAGTTATGCATATTGCATTTTGAGCCCAATCGGAAAACAACATGGCCGACAGGCAGCCATCTTGGATTTTGATAATTGAAGTTTGTTATCGCTATTTCTGAGAAAGTACTGAAGGGATCTTTCTCAAATTTCATATGTAGGTTTCCCTTGGTGCCTTGTTATGCATATTACATTTTGAGACCAATCGGAAAACAACATGGCCGACAGGCAGCCATCTTGGATTTTGACAATTGAAGTTTGTTATCGCTATTTCTGAGAAAGTACTCAAGGGATCTTTCTCAAATTTCATATGTAGATTCCCCTTGGTGCCTAGTTATGCATATTGCATTTTGAGACAATCGGAAAACAACATGGCCGACAGGCAGCCATCTTGGATTTTGACAATTGAAACTTATTATCGCTATTTCTAAGAAAGTGCTGAAGGGATCTTTCTCAAATTTCATATGTAGGTTCCCCTCGGTGCCTAGTTATGCATATTGCATTTTGAGACCAATCGGAAAACAACATGGCCAACAGGCAGCCATCTTGGATTTTGACAATTGAAGTTTGTTATCGCTATTTCTGAGAAAGTACTGAAAGGATCTTTCTCAAATTTCATATGTAGATTCCCCTTGGTGCCTAGTTATGTATATTGCATTTTGAGACAATCGGAAAACAACATGGCCAACAGGCAGCCATCTTGGATTTTGACAATTGAAACTTATTATCGCTATTTCTAAGAAAGTGCTGAAGGGATCTTTCTCAAATTTACATATCTAGGTTCCCCTCGGTGCCTAGTTATGCATATTGCATTTTGAGACCAATCGGAAAACAACATGGCCGACAGGCAGCCATCTTGGATTTTGACAATTGAAGTTTGTTATCGCTATTTCTGAGAAAGTACTGAAGGGATCTTTCTCAAACATTTTTGTAAGTTCCCCTTGGTCTGTAGTTCTGCATATTGCATCTTGGGACCAATAGGAAAACAACATGGCCGACAGGCAGCCATCTTGGATTTTGACAATTGAAGTTTGTTATCGCTATTTATCAGAAATTGCTGAAGGGATCTTTCTGAAATTTCATTTGTAGGTTGCCCTCTGTGCCTAATTATGCATATTGGATTTTGAGACCAGTCAGAAAACAACCTGCCCAACAGGCAGCCATCTTGTATTTTGACAATTGAAGTTTGTTATCGCTATTTTACAGAAGGTACTGAAGGGATCTTTCTCAAATTTCATATGTAGGTTCCCCTTGGTCCCTGGTGTTGCATTTTGGGACCAATCCGAAAACAACAGACAGCCATTATCGCTAAATCTTAAATTTTATATATAGGTTCCCCTTGTTTGAAAAGTACTAGAGGGCTGTTTCTGAATTTACACAGATTAGTAAGACTTAGAGGAAGGGAAAAGTAGAGAAAAGATCAATCTGACATGGAACCCATAAAGATCATTCAATGGTGGGCGCCAAGATCCCTCTGGGATCTCTTGTTTATTTCCAGAAGTAAAAAATCACTCCTGCAGTTATAGAAATGAAGGAATTAGGTTATATTCTTTGGGGAATTGTTGTGCTGGTACAGAAATGGAGGCCAGCTCATTCAAATATCATCTGGTTAGTGTTTATTCTATCATAGTCTATCAGGCCTTGTTATCTGGTTTTGCACACACAATTACCTCCCCTGACAGCACTCTTCCGATATTTACATTTCACAGGTAGGACAAACCCCATGAAGTCCCGTTTGATGGACGCCTGATGTATATTCCATTGCACCAGATCAAAGGCCATCTGCTGGGATATCAGGGGTGATTCACTCTCACACACGGCAAAAAAACAGCCAATGAATGCTGTTCAAATAACGATCTGTGATCCCTATCTCTATTCCTGTAAAATCAGACCTTATTCATATCAGTTTTACTTCTGATAGGAAAAAACCAGAAAATCAAAACATATATTTAGTATAACTATGATACAATATTTGGCATTACTACGTATACATATCACCAATCTTGCCATTTATCCAATAAATGTTTCATTTGACATACTAAGTAGGGCATACTTTATCTTATATTATCTTAATGACAAGTAAAAAAAGATTTTAAGCTGAAATTATTTATCATTTTGTGCAAAAGTATGATAAAGAGATGTTTTATAAATGACCTATTTTAAGGCAGAAACATGCATATATTTTTGCCCTTGTGAAAGGTTTATGATTTCTGACAGAAAAGTAAATGATAACGAATATACAGATATGTAACAACTGTCAGTGACACTCTACTATTGCAAACAAATTAAAACACCACTTGATCTTTGATTTTACACAAGAAATGAAAAATGTATACAATTGTGTTTAAACATCAATAGGCCTATTTATTGTTGTGATTGATCTTTCATTAAATCGACAGTTCAATTGAGAATGTTCTGCATCATTCACTATATATACATGAAGATTGTACCAACGGTGGACTTGATAAATCAAAACAACATAAATTCATTGCTTTATAGCAGTTAAAGCCTGGAAACCGTTGAAGAATGTGTTTTTATATTACAACAACCACCAAGCTGATGGTTTTTACACACACTTTTCCTAGATTATCTTAAAATTCTCTCTATTTTTCTTTTCACCCTCATTACCAAGTACTTTTTAATGCATAACAAAAGGCCAAGAGGACCTGTATCGCTCACCTGGTTGATTTGTTGATGTTTAACAATGCTATATATGGTTATGGGGTGAGGATCTCAACTGCTTCAGTTATAGCCAAGAAAGTAAGTCCCTTGGGGTGGGGAAAGACCTCTGGGCCTATTTTTACATCAGGATTGTGTCTATCTCTTGATGCCCAGCAATTCTATACTGTATATGGTTATGGAGCGTGGATATGAACGGTTTCAAAGACATAACAAAGAAACTAAGTCCCTAGGGGTGGGGAAAGACCCCAGGTCCCCTTTTTTACAATGTGGTTGTGTTTATCACTTTGATGCACAACAAATGCTATATATGGTTATTGGGTGGGGAACTCAACAATATCAAATATATAACAATGAAACAGAGTCCCTATAGGTGGGGGAAAAACCAAGGGCCTATATATAGCTAACTTCACAACATAAAAGTGTTTATCTTTTCATGCCTAACATTGCTATATATGGTTATGGGGTTGGAATCTAAACAGTTTCAAAAATATAAGAAGCCATTTATAGCAATATAGCCAAATTGCTCCCTTTTGCCCCACCTCTTGGGCCCCAGGGGGTCAGCCTCATCATTTATGCATTATAATTCCAGTCACCTAGAGTTGCTGCCAGTGTAATACAAATTTCATATATTGCTAAGGTTCAGAGAAAATGTTATAAATATGAATATTGCCAAATGGACCCCTTTTGGCCCAACCCTTCAAGTCCCTGGTGGGTCAGCCCCGGCATCATTTGTATAAATTATCACAGCCATCTATAGGGATGTTACTACTAGAATATTAATGTCACATCTTGCTTATAATTAGTCATTAGAGAAGTCATTAATATCAATATTTCCAAATGGACCACTTTTGGCTCCTAGGGTGTCTGTCCCATCATTAGTACACATTTGAATCCCAGTCACCTAGGGATACTCCTACCAAATTTGGTTAAATTCTGATTAGTGGTTAAGAAGAAGTCAATTGCTGACTGACGGATGCTGGACGCCATGGCACAAGGTTTTTATTTACCATGAATGGGGTTAGCAATTCATGGCAAATATCTGTTAAAGTACACAAACATAAAAACCCCACTATTTTGTTATGTTTTACCTCAATGGGAGTTGCAACGGAGAGAGAACATCCATTCTCGTGTGAAAGTGTCAGACAGTTAGTGGCATGGTCTTAGCAATCATCACAACAACAACACAAACAATAGTTTCATCAACAACATTTATTATGTGAGATTTTTGAAGTGATTTTTATGTTTTTGAACATTTAGGAGACAGTAACAACATTGGATTTATGTACATATAACATTGATCGTGTTTATTTAAAAGCTTGTTTTATTTTGTGTAACATCCTAGTATTTAAGAGTATTTAAAAGAACACAAGAAACTAGAGCTGTCACCGAGGGGGTGACAAATATACCCCCCGCTTTTCCATGATTGGTTTGGATACTTTGTGAAGCTGCCTATTTATGGTACTAAAACCAAATCAAACATGTTCTATGTTTAGGCAAGAACTAAGTGAACGCATAGCCGAACAAAATTTTGCTCCTTTTTAAAGAAAAAGGGGCATAACTCTATTAGAACAGGTAATTCGGCAAAATGTTTGCATAGAGTAAGCCTCATAGGGTCCTCTAACTACATACCAGTAAAATCCATTGAAAACAAAGCAAATGCATAGCTGGACAAGCTAGTAACCATTTTTTACATAAAGGGGCATAACTCTGTAAAAGTTTTTTTTCAGAAGAAGGCTTTACTGAAGACACAACTTCATGCCATCCTTCAACTTTGTATAAAGTTTCAAGAAAATCCATCAAAAAATAAGTGAATGCATAGCCGGACAAAATTATGACATATTTTGTATAAAAAAGGACCATAACTCTGTTAAAAATGGCTAAAGTGGCATAATTTGTTTAAAAGGACTACTTGGGGAAAATCACAACACCATATGGTCTTTTAACTGTACACCAATTTTGTGAAAACTGAGGAAATGCATAACTGGACAAAATTATAACCATTTTTCAAATAAAAGGGCATAACTATGTAAAAAGCATTTTTTCAGAAAAAGCATTTACTGGAGGCACAAGTGCATGCAGTCCTTCAACTGTGTAAAAAGTTTTAAGAAAATCCATTGAAAACAAAGCAAATGCATAGCCAGACAAGCTAGTAACCATTTTTTTACATAAAGGGACATAACTCTGTAAAAAGAGTTTTTTCGGAAGAAGCTGTTACTGGAGACACAACTTCATGCCATCCTTCAACTCTGTATAAAGTTTCAAGAAAATCCATCAAAAACCAAGTGAATGCATAGCCGGACAAAATTATGACACATTTTGTATAAAAAAGGGGCATAACTCTGTTTAAAAGGGCTAAATCGCAAAATCACTGCAGAGGACACAAGTTCATATGGTCTTCTAACTATATACCACATTTGAATTAAATCCATAAAGAAATGAGCGAATGCATAGCCGGACAAATTTTGTGACAGACGGACGGACGGACAAGGTGATTCCAGTATACCCCCCCTTACAAGATCTGACGGCTTGACGGCGGAGAGTACTACCAGTTGTAACGCGTTCTCCAACATTACTACACACTGTGATGAGGCTAATGTTGTTATAAAAATGAATACATTACATTTTTTTACCAATGCTTTTGAGCGTACTGAATGTAAATACAAAACAAACTTACCCCTGCATGGCAGTCTACAGAGGTCTTAGAACCAAGGTTAACTATTCTTCCATCAGCGTAGTACATCAGATTCTTCCCCAAGTGTCCAGGTTCACCACCTACAGAACACAATGACAGGTTATAATACAATAGGATTTCTACACCTACAGAACACAATGGCAGGTTATAATACAATGACATTTCTACACCTACAGAACAATGACAGGTTATAATACAATAACATTTCTACACCTACAGAACACAATGACAGATTATAATATACAATGACATTTCTACACCTACAGAACACAATGACAGATTATAATATATATACAATGACATTTCTACAACTACAGAACACAATGACAGGTTATAATACAATGACATTTCTACACCTACAGAACACAATGACAGGTTATAATACTGTAAAGCCCTAGTCACACTGTGCCAGAATTGACCACAGTGTATCATGGATGTCCACCGTTTTCCGTGGTAAACTGTACCGTATCGTACTCAGTTTTGGTGCAAAAACAGTTGTTGACAATATTACTATGATACAGGTACATCTCACTTATACACGGTTTCAATATGACTGTATTAGGGCCAATGCTGGTAACATTAGAGTAACCACTATGAATCACTTCGCATCAGTATGGAGGGCTATAGGGTACATCACGTTAGCAGAACAGTGTCGCTACGGTATTATGATGGTTTGCTGCGGTATACTACGGTTTGCACCGGTCCCAGTATGGCATAACGGTTGTGTACGGTGGTACAGCCGTGCTTCACTGTAGAGCTTCCGTGATTCTCCGTGGCCCCTGAGAACACTAGGGCTATTCCCAGTTGGCTATGGATCTGTGTACGGTGGTTCTACGGTGCCACTATGGTGCCATTACGTTGTCTATACATTATACTAAGATTTGACAACGATTTGCCACTGAAGTTTAATGCAGAAATATACTATTGTAGCGAGCTATGGTCCAGCACGGATCAACATAGATTGACCATGTTTGTGTATGGAGTCGCTACGGACCACATTGTTTTATCCTATTTGCACTAAACCTACACAGTGTGACATAGGGCTTAACATTTCTACATCCGCACCAGCGAAAGACAGCATGGCTTCCAATGTCCTCATTCCTACTTGACTTTTGAGTAACTACTTCAATATTCCTTGTTAGAGACATGATGAGTAAAAGTAATAGGATATATGTAATTTTGTTTATTATGGTTGTTTATATTAATGATTCACATATCTGTTGATGAAATAAGTAAATGAATGCCTACAAACTTACAGACATATCTGTGAAGTTTCATCAAAATCTGTCAGTAAATCAGGAGTTAATGCATTTGGCTAAAAATCAAAACCTGTTGAAAGTTGGGTGCAATTTAATTCAATTTTCTAATTTAGCTGAAAATATTAATGTTTGACTACCATAAAAACTTTCCTGCAAAGTATCAGTATCCAATGAACCAGATGAGAAACTTGAAGCTTTCGAGCCAAATAAGTGATGGATGGAAAAATGGGTGAACAAAGAATGAAGACTGATCTCTATACCTCTGACAAGTTTTTTGGGACATAAATATCTACATTTTGTAATCTGAGAAATGCTTGACAACCATAAACCCTAATGTTACATACAACAATGATGACTTAACCTCCCACACAGGTTGTTTGAATGACAGTTTTAACACAGGTGGTAAGAGTTGTAACTATAAGCTGTCCAATACACACCAGATGTGTGATTAATTAAACACTTAGATCTATACATCACATGTAAATCCTTTATTATGAAAACTACAGAACTTTCCCCTTTGGCTGGAGTCTTTGATCTTAATACTGTTTGTTTAGATATGAAGTGTACTGACCAAGTAATAAACAAACTATAAAACATACCAGGTCCTCACAGCACTTTATACATATGAAATCATAGTCGGTCACTGACTCATCTCAGTCATACATCAAATTAACGAAACAAGATGATGGAGCTTTCACAAAGTACATTCAATTATAAACCTCAGGAAATATCTTTTTCTATTACTAGACCAATGGCAAATGTCGTAAGTGACATATGAACATTCCTCAAATTTGATTTGTTTGATTTCAATTTGTTAATGTACTGATAATCTGAGGACAATACTTGACCGGCAATAGGCCCCCTAGTAGGAAAGAAGCATCTGAGAGTACTGCTAAAGCAAAACATGTCTCCTACTGACACCCCCCCTAAAAATAGTAACAGTGACCTTGACACAAAAACTATGGAACTCAAACTAGATCTGTAGCTACTCATACTGAGGTTACATACCAACTTTCACCACTCACCTTGAAGCATGGCTGAGAAAAGTGGGGAAAACTGAGTGGACGGACTGACAGATGGACAGACTGATGGATGGACAGACTGACAGATGGACAGACTGATGGATGGGAAGAAACCTATAGTCCCCATGGTTTTCACCAGTAGGGAACAAAAAAATGGATCTTAAATGGAGGGGGCTTATTGCCAAATGTAGGCCTGGTTCCAAAACAGGTTTCATACCAACTCAGTTTTGGCAAATGAAAAATACCTAAAATAGGATAGGCTATTGTTAAACATTTAGACTTATTGTTAAGCTATGTGACCCTTTAAAAAGTGTGTTAGAATTTGGTTTATTTGTTTGTATTATAGGAATTCGTAGTTGAAATCACTGGTATTTTTCGTGATTCATTTTACCATTTCATTTAGAAAAGATGAGTGCATAAGGAGACATTTGTTGTATTTCAACAAGAGCACAACAAACAGATTTATATTATGGCCTTCTAACCCTATCCAATGATTCTTTTGGACTTGGAAAATGGGTAAAAAATATTAAAAACATTTTTTAAATAGAAACCATTTCCAGAACTTCAATCCATATTGTCCAAAACACATCCAAAATTTCGAACAAGAGATCCCAGAGGAATCTTGGTGACAACCAATGAATTGAATGGTTCTATGTCAGACTGATTTTCTCCCCTCTTTTCTCTTCTTTCTTCTTTTCCTCTCATTATTCTGATAACAAGAACAAGTGAAACCTACATGTGAAGTTTGGAAACATCCCTCCAGTTCTTTTAAAGAAATACCGATAACAAACTTCAAATTTCAAAATCCAAGATGGCCTCCTGTCAGCCATTTTGATTTTCTGATCAAAAATCTAAACTGAATTGGCACAACTACCAGGGACCAAGTGGAACCTTCACATGAAGTTTGAAAACTATCTAGCACTATTAAAGAAATAGTGGTAACAAGGATTTTTTACGGACAGATGGATCACAGACGCAGGCCGATTTGAATAGGAATAGCTAACCATCTGATGATAGTGGGCTAAAAATTGAAATTATTTTCCAAAATATACTGTTAGCAATATTGTAAATGATGAAATAATTCTTGGAGATTAAAAATTTGATATCAGGATACAGGCAGCACTAAGCAGTGTGAGAACTATGAGAGAACATTGGTTTAGTTGGGAGAACACCTGTAGCTCACCTGGCTCCACCCCAAACCAATGGTACAGGTGGCGAGATGGGGCAATTAAGGTATGTGTGGATAGTACACAAGTCAGAATAAAAAACAGGAATTTATTGATAGCAATACAAGTGACATGTGGGTGTGTGTTACACTTATATTTGTACTGTAAGTTAAAAACAGTTCCCAGTGTAGAAATAGCTGCCAACTCCATATAACTGCCATTGGTGTCAGTAACCATAAGCTCCACCATCCCCAGTGACATACACTCTCATAGCCACACTATCTCTGAGGTACAGACAATAGCCAACATAACTTGCTGTATCAGTGTGTACATTTCATATACTACATCAGTTGACATCATGTAAGTGTAACTTAGTAACCTTGACCTTGAATGGAGGCCAACAGTTGACAACCCTTGAAAAAACTCTGAGTGATATTGAATGTTGATCGACTATCAACTGTTGCTAACCTTCTGATGAAAAAAGGATCAGAACCTAAAATATATAGTCGAACTGATGATCATTACCTGATGAAAGTCTAAGTGACCTTGAATGTGGATCAAACATTGATGATTTCCTGGTTAAAGTCTGAGTGACCTTGAATGTAGGTCAACTGTTGACAATTTTATGGTGAAAGTCTGAGTGACCTTGAATGTAGGCCAACTGTTGACAATTTCATGGAGAACATCTTAGTGACCTAGAATGTAGGCTAACTCCTGACAATTTCATGCTGAAAGTCTGAGTGCACCAACTGTTGACAATGTACTGGTAGCTTTGAGCTGTGACATAATATCAAATTATGTTTTGCCATAATATTGAGCAAGTTGCCAAGGGTTCATTTAGTGAATAAATATATCATATATTATGTAATGATGTGTAACATGTACAATACACTTATACAATATTGTACAAAGGTTATAAATTAGTGGTGACGTCGGATACATGTTGACAGACGAGTGAGTAATAGGTAGGGATTCCTGTGTACAGTAATGAGAAGGAACGATAAACGTCAATGACAGCCAGTGTGAGAGCCATTGTCATACGATTAAAACTAATCATATCTAATTATAGGTGGATTGTTTGTCTTTGATATGTTTGTCAAATACTAAGTAAGATTAATTTGTGGGCAGGAGAAATGACAACATTATGCTGTGACATTACCACTTTATCTACAAACATATAGGTCTGTATTCGGTGTACGGTTAGGATCGAGACAGACACTTATAGAGATGGGACGGTGTTTCTCCCAAAGAGAACAGAGTAAATGGTGAGGAAATATTCACCAGACCATCATTACTGAAATTGACTCCTTAAACATGGAGAGTGGCAGCAACTTGTCTGAGGTTGATTAATGTAAAAGCCATCTTTAATTAATTGATATGTTAGTGTTTTATCATTTTTATTCCGGTTTCAGAAATTATGTTTACAAGGTAATCCTTATCTGGTCAAACATAAAAATGTAACCATTCACATGTACCAAAAGGTCCCAAATATATTATGAAACCTGTATATCACACAACACATCGGTTCCAAACTTTGAAACATTTTAATTGAAATCTTTCTCATTTTTCTACATCATGAAAGGGGAATAATTAATTTCTGCTGTATATTTACCTTTGACATATACAATGAACCTTGTAAATATTTCCGTAACTGAACTACAACCTACTTTCATATTCATATTGAATATATTTTGAACTGTGTCAAGATTTCTATAAATCATGTCAATGTTTCAAAAACATGTGATAAGAAAAAATGTATTCTACACCTTCTTGCTGAGAAAAATGAAGTGTTTCTCACACGTTTTACCTTCCATATGGAAATATCCCATAACCACTTGTACCCCTGGGAGTGTGACGAAGAGCCCATGGAGCTGGAGTACAAGGTCACTGCGGGACCCATACCAGTACCCTATCAAAAACTACCCTAGCAGAGAGAAAAATTCCAAAATTCTTCACATAATGTGAAAATCTAAATGTGTTATGTCATTTGGAAATGTAAGTATTTCAGAAGTATATATAACATCAGATCAGCATTCTATACCGAACACTATCTTATTGTTCTGTTCTAGAATGTGCTGAACACTAAAAACAACAAACACAAATAAATGTCACAAAGGATATCTTATTCTGCTTCCATTTCTCCTGTAAGCATTTTACACCAACAAGTCTGTAATCGGTGTAGAAATAAAATATCTCACTGAAGTTATTCTACCAGACAGTAAGTCCTTCTTTACAGCTTCACTTTCATCAACAGGAACCAAAATCATACTTAATCAATTCAAAAACAAAATATAAAGGCATTTGTCTTGAATTATATTTCAATGGATACATTTTATGAAGCTTTGATGAGATTGGTGAAATATTCTCTACATGTATTGTAGTTATTTTTATTCTAAGATATTTTACTGTATAGTCTGAAATCTCATCATCGAAGCTATGCTGACATCTACGTTGTACCAAAGTATGTATAGACAACACTAGAACACGGTTAAGGTTTGTATTTCTGATGGTTCAACTTATCAGTTTTTTATCAAATATTTGATGCAACTTCAGATGTATTTTGATAATATATTATAATTGTATTTTTTTTTTAAGTAGCAAAAACTTTTATAAAATCATATTTTTCCCACTTTCTGATTGGCTAGAATAGTGTCACATGATTCACAATAACATATCCTTTGACCTTTCAAACAGCAAATCAAATTCTAAGCAAACATTTTAAGTATTGAAGTACACTGTACTGAAATAAGGTGATATTTTTATTTTCATTTAGTAACAATGACCATGAACTTTGAATGTTGATTCTGTAAAGAAATTGTAAGCAAGCTCTTCCAATAAAGAAGCACTGTGCAATAAAGAAGCACTGTATAACGTTTGAGTTACATCGGCTAAAAGAATCTCAAGTTATTGCTTGGAAACTGATTTTCTATTTATAGTAACAGTGACCTTGACCTTTGACCTTTAATGCTGAAAAGAAGTCCCAAGCAAGCACTTCTAATAGTGAAGCAGTGTATGAAGTTTGAGGTAGATCACTTTGAAGTATCAGTTTGATTAGCAAAAGCAAACTGAAGTTATTGCATGGAAACTGATTTTCCATATTTAGCAACAGTGACCTTGACCTTTGACCTTTAACACAGAAATGCAAACCCTAGCAAGCACTTTCAATAAGTATGAAGTTTGAGTTTGATCGGTTCAAGGAAACTCAAGTTATTGTTGGGAATAGAACGTAAATCCTTCCACACAGGGGTGAACGCTCAACTAAAGGCCAAAATTGAGGCACTGTCAAGGGAGACATTGGGAAGAAGAAAGTTGCTAAGAAGAGACAAGATAAGATCCAAAATTTTGTCGCCTCTAACTATGACGCAATGGATGCAGCAGGTACAGTTTGTATGCCCTGCCTGCAGGGCCACTTAGCATGTACATATATAAAACTGATATACAAGGGAGACAATATGTACATACCATCCAGTCCATAGGGCCTGAACACTCTCCTCTCAGTCAGTATAGAAAGGGTTAGCTGCTTCCGGAATAGGTACTCTCGTATAACACCATCCCCACCACAATGCTGCCCTCTACCTCCAGTTCCTGAATTGAGGTGAAACCGCTTCACAATCACTGGGTACCTAAGGTAACATGCAAACAAAAATGGCATGTGTTATCTAGACAGAAAGTCCTGTAAATATCTTCAACAATACCATATTGATATCTTTCAACAAGGGAGGTTTACAAAGGAGATTTAAAAAGTAGGTTTACAAAGTAATTTATTACATTAAAACATTCATAAGATTCACCTGTAGGTTACACATCTGAAAATTAGTTTATTTATATCACATTTCATATTCAAAAGACCAGGATGTTTGACAGCCCAACGAATGGACAGGCAAGGAAGTTGGACAGCCATACAAATGGACAGGCGAGGAAGTTGGACAGCCATACAAATGGACAGGCAAGGAAGTTGGACAGCCATACAAATGGACAGGAGAGGAGGTTGAACAGCTGGACAAATGGACAGACCAGGAAGTTGGACAATCAGACAAATGGACAGATCAGGAAGTTGGACAGCCAGATAAATGGACAGGCGAGGAAGTTGGACAGCCATACAAATGGTCAGGCGAGGAAGTTGGACAGCCATACAAATGGACAGGCAAGGAAGTTGGACAGCCATACAAATGGACAGGCGAGGAAGTTGGACAGCCATACAAATGGACAGGCGAGGAAGTTGGAAAGCCATACAAATGGACAGGCGAGGAAGTTGGACAGCCATACAAATGGACAGGTGAGGAGGTTGAACAGCTGGACAAATGGACAGACCAGGAAGTTGGACAATCAGACAAATGGACAGATCAGGAAGTTGGACAGCCATACAAATGGTCAGGCGAGGAAGTTGGACAGCCATACAAATGGACAGGTGAGGAAGTTGGACAGCCATACAAATGGACAGGCGAGGAAGTTGGACAGCCATACAAATGGTCAGGCGAGGAAGTTGAATAGCCATACAAATGGACAGGCGAGGAAGTTGGATAGCCATACAAATGGACAGGTGAGGAGGTTGGACAGCTGGACAAATGGACAGACAAGGAAGTTGGACAATCAGACAAATGGACAGATCAGGAAGTTGGACAGCCAGATAAATGGACAGATAAGGATATTGGACAGTCAGACAAATGGACAGATCAGGATGTTGGACAGCCAGACAAATAGACAGACCAGAAAGCTGGACAGCCAGACAAATAGACAGGCGAGGAAGTGGACAGCTGGAAAAATAGACAGACTAGGAAGTTTTACAGCCAGGTAAATGGACAGACCAGGAAATTGGACAAACAGACAAATGGACAGACGAAGAAGTTGGACAGCCAGACATATAGACAGACCAGGTGATAATCAATCAGACAGAAGGATAGAGGTCTTTTGTTTGGTTAGATTTAACACTATGTACTCTAGTTACATTCATATGTTACAAAAAAGATTCTGACATAAGAAAGCAGTGTGAAGAAGTATGTAAAATCTATTTGACCTTCTCTCCAGAATCTCCACATCTGTGATCCGTGTGTTAGTCATGTGACTGTGGACACCACTCCTTCCATCCCAAGTCGCACCCTGTAATAATTCAATAATATAACATAGCCTATTCACACAGAAAAAAACATCTGAGGTTTATTTGTCTATCTCTTTTTTCTTATTATATTTATAATGTGTGATTATATTCCATTCAAATTAATATAGATTTCTTTTTTTGTAAACTCTAAAATATTTACGTGATAGCTGTTTGTACTTTTGGTACCTTTCAGATGAAGACACATATATGAGCATGTTTCCTCAGTCATCCAGCTGTTCAACATGTTCTTATGATACAAACCATAGGATCAGCATAAAAACTTTTTTACATTTAAAAACCTACAAGTCAAAAATAAATATAACACATGGCTCGTTTTTCTTTACAGAAGGGAGAGTTCAAAAGTATATGGAAATGAGAACTGGTGATGTATTTGGACATTAATGAGTGATAATAAGGGAGAACTGAATTAGGACCATGTTGTCTACACATAGACCAAGCTATCAAGACATTCCAACACAAAACAAAACCAGGTGCAACTGCTTGCCTACATGCTACAAAAATCCTATCAAAATTTGTCATAATTTACAGAAATATATAAATCAGCACTTCCATTACTTCCCATACTTTAAATTGTTCTTGATGAAAGTTTCAATTTCGTGGCTTTGAAAACAATACCAGACAAATCAAATTTTACTTCATCAATTAATGTTGTACATTTAGATATGTCCTGTAATATCATTAAGAAAGATTAAATAACACATTACTATCAAAGTCAATTTACCATAGGTATTCCTCCCAAGGGACAAACTAGGGTGGCCTTATTACAGGACAATGATGTTGATGATATTGCATTTGTTGGTAACTCTACAAAACACCAATAGTTATCGGTGGACTCATTAAAATGCATTTCGTTTCTTTGGTTTTTATGGGGGGGGGGGGGGGGGGGGGGGGGGGGGGGGGGGTGTGTCAGGCATTGCCAACTTAATGCAGTATTATATTATATCAATTGTCATTAACAGTGGAAACATAACTTGTCTTCATTGATTAGATAAATATGTTGGATTGAGTCTAACCTACACGACGTATACTGGTTAGCATGAATAGGCCTCCAATGTGTTGTTCAGTAAGGTAGCTAAAAGCTACTACAAGAAGACTCATGCCTCTAATTGACCCAGATTGTATATTTAAGAAATAATTAACGATGATTCGTGTATTATTGCAGGATATACAACGAGGACGAGGATATTTTGCAATTGAATTAATAACGAAGGCCGCAAAATATCCGAGTCCGAGTTGTATATCCTGCAACAATACACGAGTCAAAGTTGATTATTTCTATTCTACCATGTACTGTTTAGTTCTGAGATCGACCTCTTTCTAATAGAAAAACAGCAAAGAAACCCTGAGAAAACCTTGTAATTTATTTCTTGAGTATTGCATTATTTGTTGATGAAATATACAGGCAATTCAGTACTACGATCAAAAGCATCTATCATATGGCATTGATTTTGAAAATTAAAAAAAAAGGAGAAAAAAAAAGAAAAATAAGGGGCCTCCATAGGATTCGAACTCGCGTCGTGATAAAAATTTATTGAAAGACTAACCCATTAGCCCACTCGGCTATAATAACCTTTTATAAAACGGGTGAATATTAGACATATAAAATTGTTACAGCCGTGACTGCCGACCGTGTATTATTGGCACGAGCGTGGGTTATTGGAAAATAATACATAGTTTTAAACCAATCAAAACTGGCGTTGCATAGCAAACATGGTAGAATGGGTGATAAATCCAACAAACAAACTGCCATGTGAATGTAATCTGAGTACAATAATTGTATGATACAAGATCATCTAAATAATTGTATGATACAAGATCATCTGAATAATTGTATGATACAAGATCATCTAAATAATTGTATGATACAAGATCATCTAAATAATTGTATGATACAAGATCATCTAAATAATTGTATGATACAAGATTATCTATCAGAAATACAGAAGAGAGATAAAAACAGTATCCACATGAGACTTGATACTACACGTCCGAACATTTTGTTTTTAATTCCAACATTCCAAAGTCACTCATATGGATTTATTTTCTTATATAGTAACCCAACATAAGAGAGACAGAGACATAGGCATAGTCTCAGCAACAGATCTTTCCCATCGGGTATTAAATATCTCCAAGTCTCACGAGGCACTCTGTAATTTAATGTTATTTGTAAGACACATTTACTCTCAAAGTAAATTGTTTACAATTCAAAGTTTCCCATCAAACCAAAATACTTAAACTTCAAAGAAAAGCAGGCCAGTTATTTGACAGCGTACTGTAAGATTGCCATGGAGACATAATTAATTAAACATCTACTCATTTAACATTTAAACTTCTTCTCTACACTTTACAATTCATGACAAAAAAACCAGCATTACTTCTGAGGAACAGATTTAGCTAAAATACATGTGAAGGATAACATGTAAAGGATTGTGTACCTATTGGCTGTAAAGGAGATAAAACTTCTGCAGAAGAACAAAGAAGAAATGTGAATGAACGGCAGCTATTAATAAAACCTTCATCAGATAGGAAAAGAAATGATTACCTGGCGTTACAGACTGTAGGTGTCAGGATTAATTCATCTTACTGGACTTAACACAAAGCTTTACACTGTAAGGTTTAGTAAGTGTTATTTCTGATAGAGATTTGACCAGAGAGACCAGAATTCTCAATCAGGAAATGTAACTTGAGTGGTATAAAGCATTTACTGGTTTTCTACAGAAGGCAACTTTTTAAGCATTGAACTGTTTTTGTATGGTATTTATGATCTATTTGAATGCTCAGAGCTTTGCAAGCAAACAACATAATGTTCATTAGCACATTAAGATGTGTTTGCTCGCAAAGCTCTGACATTCAAATAGATCATAAATACCATACAAAAATAGTTCAACGCTTATATTTACATTGCTTTTACTTTTTTTATTTTTTAAACGCTATAATTCATATTTAAAATTCATAATTCCCACCTTACCGACAGTCAGCAGGTTTTTTATCAGTCATTGGAACAGCTGGAACATGGTCGTGTGCTTTTTGGCAAACAAAATAGTACACTGTACATGTAAAATTAAAAAAAAAAAAACTCAATTTTGTTAATAATTTTAATATCAACGTAATGCGCAAATGGCATTTTTTTTTTATAACAAATAATGTAGACAAAATAATTAGTCGTTAAACTTAATTATCCTGGATATTGTAGTTCTGGTTTGTGTTGTATTAATACGCTGATAAGTGTAGCGCGTGATGGATGGCATTTAACCGTACATCAATGCCAGAGCTCTCAATCAGACTATATAGTGACAATGCCAGACAAATGTAAATATTTAAGGATTAAACTGTCTTTTTTTGTGTCTATGGTCGAAATAGATGCCAGAGCTTTGCAAACAAACATCATATTGTGCGCTAGCATTCTACAATTTACATTCTCAACATATTCGTTTTTTTTTTTTTTGAAAATTAAAATTGAGTTAGCATAAAAAATGCCAATATTCAGCAATTTCGTCAATGGAGTTCGACAAATAGAACAGCTTGTTTTTTCAAAATTCATTTGTCATGTGCAGATTGGCAAACAAAAATGTGCATTGAAATAATAAGAAAAAAACAGTCTGTTCAAATTTTTCTTATTATTTGTGTAACAATATTGTATAAAATGTCTTTTTGATACCTTTTAATTAACATAAAAAACGATTTACGTTAGTTACAAGTAGTTCCGGTGGGTGAATATCTTCATGCGCGGCATGGATTGATGTCACGTATTTCTTGTATAATGATTTGAATTTTAGGGTGTTGGTTTTTAAAATATATATTAAAAATATTTATAACTAAAACATACAGGATAATACAATACTTATTCTGAACCTAGTTATATTAGGTCACCATCAGCTAGATTGATGTACATGTTTGTTAGGGTTTGATGATGTGATCATTTGGACAACAGAATGAGTGATTATAGGCAAACATACACACTGATTATATCAACAGGCCATCCTAAAGGGAGGTAACTACATACTAATTATATCAACAGTCTATCACAAAGGGAGGTAACTACATACTGATTGTATCAACAGTCAATCATAAAGGGAGATAACTACACACATCATACCTGAGTAATTGGTGGAATGTAGGTCACTATGACACAATCATTAGACCTGCTGTACATAAACAATGGCTGTGTGTGGTCATAGCTCCTGTCACACATCTTTATAACTCACATATCAAAATAAACACTCTATCAAAGGTTGTTTTTGGTTCTTATTTTCTAACATATCTAAACAAATACTCTATATAGATCTAATTTTAGTAAGGTTTTCTCCACCTCACAGTTATCTCCCCTGACATTTAAGACATTAACTGTAGTGAAGTTATTACGTGATATGTATGTATGAGGATCACTTACTGCCCCGGCTCCTCCAGCCACCGTCTCGTAGTGTCCAAACGCCTCATCCCCAAATGTAATGTTGTTCATACAGCCCTGAAAGGACGAGTTTAAAATGATACAGTTATAATGGATATTGATCTCATCGATATCAGGAAATGGGTTTTAAATAGTAGTGCTAGTAGAGCTATACATCATCCTAGCCTACAGTATGATCACCAGCATGATATCAATACAATGTACATTATGTATATAGTTACAATAGAGCAACTAGTCAGAGAACTACCTTAGTCTTATATTTCTAGCAGTCTCTACCATTCTTGGATAAAAAATGTATAACTACTAAAGCATACAGACGATCACTAAACACAATGGAAGTTATTGTTCAAAAACATCTAACCACAACTAGGGGGCAATACAGTGCGGGTGATTTAAGTTTTTTCTATAAAAACTGGATAACTTTTTATTTATCTGGTGCAGCAGGTTATATCCAACAAATTGTGATATATCAAGTACGTAGTCTGTTTAACAACACAAAGATGGCTACACATTCATGAGGAAATTCAATTTATAACAGATTGGTAATTCTGTGATGCCTCAGTATAATCACCACGGTAACATATAGCCGGTAAATCTTCTTACACAAAAGTTTGGTCCATGCCACATTTTGTAAGCAATTTGTAACAATTTAAAATGTCAAATGTAAACCAGACTAAACAGCAAGGAAAGATAAATGGGTGAGAAAATTACACTAAAAGCCAACACTTTACCAAGAAGGCTACTGTTAATGCAGTTTAAATGAGCTTTGACAAAAACACATATTTCATAGATGTGAGCTTGCTTTGCAACAATCTTGCAGGTTCCTATTAAGGCAATGGCAGTAAGGGGAGGGTATGAGGGATGAGGGTAGAGGGAGGGTATGAGGGTGAGGGTATGAGGGTAGGGGTATGAGGGTAGGGAGAGTGTATGATGGTAGGGGGAGTTTGTACTGTACCTAGTGAGTCATTGGTGTCAGGGTTTGTACTGTACCTAGTGAGGGAGTCATTGGTGTCAGGGTTTGTATTGTACCTAGTGAGGGAGTCATTGGTGTCAGGGTTTGTACTGTACCTAGTGAGAGAGTCATTGGTGTCAGGGTTTGTACTGTATCTAGTGAGGGAGTCATTGGTGTCAGGGTTTGTACTGTACCTAGTGAGTCACTGGTGTCAGGGTTTGTACTGTACCTAGTGAGTCATTGGTGTCAGGGTTTGTACTGTACCTAGTGAGAGAGTCGTTGGTGTCAGAGTTTGTACTGTACCTAGTGAGGGAGTCATTGGTGTCAGGGTTTGTACTGTACCTTATGAGGGAGTCATTGGTGTCAGGGTTTGTACTGTACCTAGTGAGTCATTGGTGTCAGGGTTTGTACTGTACCTAGTGAGGGAGTCATTGGTGTCAGGGTTTGTACTGTACCTAGTGAGGGAGTCATTGGTGTCAGGGTTTGTATTGTACCTAGTGAGGGATTCATTGGTGTCAGGGTTTGTACTGTACCTAGTGAGGGAGTCATTGGTGTCAGGGTTTGTACTGTACCTAGTGAGGGAGTCATTGGTGTCAGGGTTTGTACTGTACCTAGTGAGGGAGTCATTGGTGTCAGGGTTTGTATTGTACCTAGTGAGGGAGTCATTGGTGTCAGGGTTTGTATTGTACCTGGTGAGGGAGTCATTGGTGTCGGGGTTTATACTGTACCTAGTGAGGGAGCCATTGGTGTCAGGGTTTGTACTGTACCTAGTGAGGGAGTCATTGGTGTCAGGGTTTGTACTGTACCTAGTGAGGTAGTCTTTGGTGTCAGGGTTTGTACTGTACCTAGTGAGTCATTGGTGTCAGGGTTTGTACTGTACCTAGTGAGGGAGTCATTGGTGTCAGAGTTTGTATTGTACCTAGTGAGGAAGTCATTGGTGTCAGGGTTTGTACTGTACCTAGTGAGTCATTGGTGTCAGGGTTTGTACTGTACCTAGTGAGTCATTGGTGTCAGGGTTTGTACTGTACCTAGTGAGTCATTGGTGTCAGGGTTTGTATTGTATCTAGTGAGGGAGTCATTGGTGACAGGGTTTGTACTGTACCTAGTGAGGGAGTCATTGGTGACAGGGTTTGTAATGTACCTAGTGAGGGAGTCATTGGTGTCAGGGTTTGTACTGTACCTAGTGAGTCATTGGTGTCAGGGTTTGTACTGTACCTAGTGAGTCATTGGTGTCAGGGTTTGTACTGTACCTAGTGAGTCATTGGTGTCAGGGTTTGTATTGTATCTAGTGAGGGAGTCATTGGTGACAGGGTTTGTACTGTACCTAGTGAGGGAGTCATTGGTGACAGGGTTTGTACTGTACCTAGTGAGCGAGTCATTGGTGTCAGGGTTTGTACTTGTACCTAGTGAGGAGTCATTGGTGTACAGGGTTTGTACTGTACCTAGTGAGCGAGTCATTGGTGTCAGGGTTTGTACTGTACCTAGTGAGTCATTGGTGTCAGGGTTTGTACTGTACCTAGTGAGTCATTGGTGTCAGGGTTTGTACTGTACCTAGTGAGTCATTGGTGTCAGGGTTTGTACTGTACCTAGTGAGGGAGTCATTGGTGTCAGGGTTTGTACTGTACCTAGTGAGGGATTCATTGGTGTCAGGGTTTGTACTGTACCTAGTGAGGGAGTCATTGGTGTCAGGGTTTGTACTGTACCTAGTGAGGGAGTCATTGGTGTCAGGGTTTGTACTGTACCTAGTGAGGGAGTCATTGGTGTCAGGGTTTGTATTGTACCTAGTGAGGGAGTCATTGGTGTCAGGGTTTGTATTGTACCTGGTGAGGGAGTCATTGGTGTCGGGGTTTATACTGTACCTAGTGAGGGAGCCATTGGTGTCAGGGTTTGTACTGTACCTAGTGAGGGAGTCATTGGTGTCAGGGTTTGTACTGTACCTAGTGAGGTAGTCGTTGGTGTCAGGGTTTGTACTGTACCTAGTGAGTCATTGGTGTCAGGGTTTGTACTGTACCTAGTGAGGGAGTCATTGGTGTCAGAGTTTGTATTGTACCTAGTGAGGAAGTCATTGGTGTCAGGGTTTGTACTGTACCTAGTGAGGGAGTCATTGGTGTCAGGGTTTGTATTGTACCAAGTGAGGGAGTCATTGGTGACAGGGTTTGTATTGTACCTAATGAGCGAGTCATTCGTGTCAGGGTTTGTACTGTACCTAGTGAGTCATTGGTGTCAGGGTTTGTACTGTACCTAATGAGCGAGTCATTCGTGTCAGGGGTTGTACTGCACCTAGTGAGCGAGTCATTGGTGTCAGGGTTTGTACTGTACCTAGAGAGGGAGTCATTGGTGCCAGGGTTGTACTGTACCTAGTGAGTCATTGATGTCAGGGTTTGTACTGTACCTAGTGAGGTAGTCGTTGGTGTCTGGGTTTGTACTGTACCTAGTGAGGGAGTCATTGGTGTCAGAGTTTGTACTGTACCTAGTGAGGGAGTCATTGGTGGCAGGGTTTGTACTGTACCTAGTGAGGGGGTCATTGGTGCCAGGGTTTGTACTGTACCTACTGAGTCATTGGTGTCAGGGTTTGTACTGTACCTAGTGAGGGAGTCATTGGTGTCAGGGTTTGTACTGTACCTAGTGAGGGAGTCATTGGTGTCAGGGTTTGTACTGTACCTAGTGAGTCATTGTTGTCAGGGTTTGTACTGTACCTAGTGAGGGAGTCATTGGTGTCAGGGTTTGTAATGTACCTGGTGAGGGAGTCATTGGTGTCAGAGTTTTTACTGTACCCAGTGAGGGAGTCATTGGTGTCAGGGTTTATACTGTACCTAGTGAGTCATTGGTGTCAGAGTTTGTACTGTACCTAGTGAGTCATTGGTGTCAGGGTTTGTACTGTACCTAGTGAGTCATTGGTGTCAGGGTTTGTATTGTACCTAGTGAGTCATTGGTGTCAGGGTTTGTACTGTACCTAGTGAGTCATTGGTGTCAGGGTTTGTACTGTACCTAGTGAGTCATTGGTGTCAGGGTTTGTACTGTACCTAGTGAGGGAGTCATTGGTGTCAGGGTTTGTACTGTACCTAGTGAGTCATTGGTGACAGGGTTTGTACTGTACCTAGTGAGGGAGTCATTGGTGTCAGGGTTTGTACTGTACCTAGTGAGTCATTGGTGTCAGGGTTTGTACTGTACCTAGTGAGAGAGTCATTGGTGTCAGGGTTTGTACTGTACCTAGTGAGTCATTGGTGACAGGGTTTGTATTGTACCTAGTGAGTGAGTCATTGGTGTCAGGGTTTGTACTGTACCTAGTGAGTCATTGGTGTCAGGGTTTGTACTGTACCTAGTGAGTCATGGGTGTCAGGGTTTGTACTGTACCTAGTGGAGGGAGTCATTGGTGTCAGGGTTTTGTACTGTACCTAGTGATTCATTGGTGTCAGGGTTGTGTACTGTACCTAGTGAGTCATTGGTGTCAGGGTTTGTACTGTACCTAGTGAGTCATTGGTGTCAGGGTTTGTACTGTACCTAGTGAGGGAGTCATTGGTGTCAGGGTTTGTAATGTACCTAGTGAGGGAGTCATTGGTGTCAGGGTTTGTACTGTACCTAGTGAGGAAGTCATTGGTGTCAGGCTTTGTACTGTACCTAGTGAGTCATTGGTGTCAGGGTTTGTACTGTACCTAGTGAGTCATTGGTGTCAGGGTTTGTACTGTACCTAGTGAGGGAGTCATTGGTGTCCGGGTTTGTACTGTACCTAGTGAGTCATTGGTGTCAGGGTTTGTACTGTATCTAGTGAGGGAGTCATCGGTGTCAGGGTTTGTACTGTACCTAGTGAGTCATTGGTGACAGGGTTTGTACTGTACCTAGTGAGGGAGTCATTGGTGTCAGGGTTTGTACTGTACCTAGTGAGTCATTGGTGTCAGGGTTTGTACTGTACCTAGTGAGAGAGTCATTGGTGTCAGGGTTTGTACTGTACCTAGTGAGTCATTGGTGACAGGGTTTGTATTGTACCTAGTGAGTGAGTCATTGGTGTCAGGGTTTGTACTGTACCTAGTGAGTCATTGGTGTCAGGGTTTGTACTGTACCTAGTGAGTCATTGGTGTCAGGGTTTGTACTGTACCTAGTGAGGGAGTCATTGGTGTCAGGGTTTGTACTGTACCTAGTGATTCATTGGTGTCAGGGTTTGTACTGTACCTAGTGAGTCATTGGTGTCAGGGTTTGTACTGTACCTAGTGGAGTCATTGGATGTCAGGGTTTGTAATGTACCTGGTGAGGGAGTCATTGGTGTCAGGGTTTGTAATGTACCTAGTGAGGGAGTCATTGGTGTCAGGGTTTGTACTGTACCTAGTGAGTCATTGGTGTCAGGGTTTGTATTGTACCTAGTGAGTCATTGGTGTCAGGGTTTGTACTGTACCTAGTGAGTCATTGGTGTCAGGGTTTGTACTGTACCTAGTGAGTCATTGGTGTCAGGGTTTGTACTGTACCTAGTGAGGGAGTCATTGGTGTCAGGGTTTGTACTGTACCTAGTGAGTCATTGGTGACAGGGTTTGTACTGTACCTAGTGAGGGAGTCATTGGTGTCAGGGTTTGTACTGTACCTAGTGAGTCATTGGTGTCAGGGTTTGTACTCTACCTAGTGAGAGAGTCATTGGTGTCAGGGTTTGTACTGTACCTAGTGAGTCATTGGTGACAGGGTTTGTATTGTACCTAGTGAGTGAGTCATTGGTGTCAGGGTTTGTACTGTACCTAGTGAGTCATTGGTGTCAGGGTTTGTACTGTACCTAGTGAGTCATTGGTGTCAGGGTTTGTACTGTACCTAGTGAGGGAGTCATTGGTGTCAGGGTTTGTACTGTACCTAGTGATTCATTGGTGTCAGGGTTTGTACTGTACCTAGTGAGTCATTGGTGTCAGGGTTTGTACTGTACCTAGTGAGTCATTGGTGTCAGGGTTTGTACTGTACCTAGTGAGGGAGTCATTGGTGTCAGGGTTTGTAATGTACCTAGTGAGGGAGTCATTGGTGTCAGGGTTTGTACTGTACCTAGTGAGGGAGTCATTGGTGTCAGGGTTTGTACTGTACCTAGTGAGGGAGTCATTGGTGTCCGGGTTTGTACTGTACCTAGTGAGTCATTGGTGTCAGGGTTTGTACTGTACCTAGTGAGGGAGTCATTGGTGTCAGGCTTTGTACTGTACCTAGTGAGTCATTGGTGTCAGGGTTTGTACTGTACCTAGTGAGTCATTGGTGTCAGGGTTTGTACTGTACCTAGTGAGGGAGCCATTGGTGTCAGAGTTTGTACTGTACCTAGTGAGTCATTGGTGTCAGGGTTTGTACTGTACCTAGTGAGGGAGTCATTGGTGTCAGGGTTTGTATTGTACCTAGTGAGGGAGTCATTGGTGTCAGGGTTTGTACTGTACCTAGTGAGAGAGTCATTGGTGTCAGGGTTTGTACTGTATCTAGTGAGGGAGTCATTGGTGTCAGGGTTTGTACTGTACCTAGTGAGTCACTGGTGTCAGGGTTTGTACTGTACCTAGTGAGGGAGTCATTGGTGTCAGGGTTTGTACTGTACCTAGTGAGGGAGTCATTGGTGTCAGGGTTTGTACTGTTCCTATAGTGAGAGAGACAGGGTGGAAAACAGATGGGTAGATAATTCAGTACAGCTGTAGAGATTCATCTTAAGTAATTTTGATATTCCTGACAATTTGTTTAAATATAAAGTGATATAAATCCTAATTCTACCTACCAGTGATTGATATCAGTCATTATTATACACTTTACATGAGATGATTGGATTACAGAAGACCTGACTGATTCATACAGCAACATTAACTAGGAGTTATCTTACTAAATACAACACAGAAATGGCGGAAAGTGCCAAAGCGTTTTCATAGTATCATCCTTATAAAAAGATAGTCGAGACAACCAGTTATTAAATTTCATCTAATAATTTTTTCATTTAATCCATTAGCATTGATTTTGTACAGTGTTGCTCATTCCGGTACAAATGTTTTAAATCATCTGACTAATAAACATCCCAGCCAAATCCCACATCAATACTGGATGAATTTACAGCTAAGATTGATTATTAAAGCATTAATCCCCTAAGATATGAAGTCAGTAGAGTTTTGTCACTGATTTTGTTGATGCCTCCATATATAGTTATAACAATGACCATGACCTTGGAGCCCTGAAATATGACCTCATCTTGATATTTTCTATTTTGACCTTTCTATATTTTTTATAGAAAATCCCTGAAGAAAAATGCCATCTGACAGAAATGGACCTGCAAGGTGTTAGTGCCTCTAAACTTGAGTGTTTCATTGCGATTTGCACTATAGAAGATATTGTGTATAAACTGAGTTTCTATTTATAGCAACAGTGACATCAACCTTTGATCTTTGAGTCTAAAAAGCTATCCCGGAGCCCAACTCAATTTACACTCTTCTCCTTCTAGAATATAACTTCCGGTCACTCGATTTGTAGCTCTTCTAATTCTGGAAGATCTTCTACCTCTTCCATCTCGAAGCTGGAAGATTTATCTTCCAAGATGGCGGCGACCATGTTTAAGTGTGCAAGTGATGAGTTTCACTATAGAAGGATTTATGACACATACATGCACGTGTTTGTGTCATAGTGTTTGAGAAAACTTAAAAACTTGTTTGTTTTTGGTAATGTTCTTCCGGTTTACTTGATTTACATATAACAGAATGCGATCTTCTGAGAAGGCTTCTCTTCCGAGAAGAGTCCAAATCGAGTTGGCCTCTGGCACTTGCTTCCAATGAAGAAGCACTGGATAAAGTCTGCTACAGAACTGGATATACTGTGCATAAACTGACCTTTCTAAGGTTAGTAATCTCTGTTAATCTTTATTCATTTAGAAATGTCTATTGGTTTCACCCAAATTGTGGGCTTCTTCAGGCTGATTTTATGACAAAATTTGTTCCTGAAGTACAAAAAATCTAGACATATTAGATTGTTGTCTGTGCAGATATGAAACAACCAGAGCATTCTAGGATGTTCCATGCTGCCTCACTGTATGCTAGCATGTATTTTGTAGAACATTTAAATCAGTACTATTTGGTAATAACTAAATAAATTGATTAACTAATTGTTTTAAGCAGTAAATCAGTGGTAGGTAAATTGTGTTGTTTATTAAGTGACCTCTATAATCACTGATATTACAGGCAAACATTTGATTGTTGTGTGGCATGAATTCTTGGCTTCTTGAAAAGAGGTAAGATCCTCTATTGTATGTGTCCATATGAAAAACAAATTATCTATATACCCAGGTACATTATACTTCTAACTAGTAGTGTGACTCCCATCTACTTTCTATATGGTGCCTTTGTGTGTAAGGCAGTGCTCTAGTTACTACAGAGGTGCCACTAAGAAAAGGTGGTAAAACTTAACTTGTATGTAGATAATTAAAATGTTTAAATAAATTAGGAAACAAATGTACTAGTGAAGGATAATGCACATTGATAGAAGCTTTTACATACATTATACCATGTATAACCTCTTTACTACAGCGCCTGTGATTGATCTGACACTAGACCACACACCAACCCCACACTTAATACAAAATTACTACTACTTAATGCTCCATTATATATGATTTAATAAAATATAATCTGGTAATCATTTTTTTAATCAGACATCCTCTGTTGATGCCACGAAACACTACAGCCTACCAGATCACCATGGCTGAATCTCAACAATGTTAGTTTTTTGTTGTTTATTTTTGAAATAGCTACAATCATAAGTGTAACAATTGTTTCATAGTAATGAAGATTTCTCAGTATACACAAAATTTTGTTTAAAAATCAGATATGTTCATTAGTATGTATCAATGATTTAATGTTATTGAAAACTGCAGAAATTTATTATTTCTTTTAAATAAAATGAAAATGAATCTTGATGTTTGTGTGTTTGCTGGGTTTATCGCCCTGTAAACAGCCAGTGTAGTTTTGAGGCAGGGTCTCCTTGTAGTAGTTGGTGACTACCTACTGCAGTAAAACAAACAAGAGGCCTGTTACATGCCATCTAGAGTGATAAGGGTCAAGTTTCTTGCTCCAGGATACAACCATGACAGCTCAGACCAGCCCGTTCCTCAGCTTCCTGAGAAACACAAACTGCCTGGGTTGGAAGTGCCAAACCGCACACCTGGGATCTTCACCTGAGCTTATGTGGCAATCAAAGCTGAGCTGAAGCTGTATGTATAGATATTGTATTTACACCATTTTTCTTTAGCTTGTTGTGTCATCTTTGTTTAAAGCATCAATTCACGGAGAAATTATGTATAACTGTATTGGCAACCATTGCATTTTAGTATTTTGTTGAATATTAGTGTAAATGCCAACAAACATTAACTTAAAATACCAGGGAATAAAACTAGGTCATAATTTTGGATATTATTCTTGAAAGAAACAGATTCATAGTTTTTGCCAAAGGTTTCTATGGGTGGTGAACACTAAGTATAAAACAAGCCCTACAAAGACTACAAAGTCATTAATATAAATCTCTGCTCCTCCGGCTAAATATTTTCAAAGATTTCAAGGATTTTTTTGTATAAGAGTCAATTTTAGCCTGCCTCTCCAAGAACAGGCTTCTAGTGAGTGGAAATTACTATAGAGAAAAATGTGGTCTGTACACAGACATGTTTCAATTGAACATGTACAGGATATATGTGTGGTGAATTATCCTGTCAACTTCGGTCATTCCCTATAATTAAATGGTAGGACTACCTGATGTCACTGTGTAACCCTGTACCCTCACTCCTGTCACCTTCAGTCATTCCCTATAATTAAATGGTAGGACTACCTGATGTACCAATCACTGTGTAACCCTGTACCCTCACTACTGTCACCTTCTGTCATTCTCTATAATTAAATGGTAGGACTACCTGATGTCACTGTGTAACCCTGTACCCTCACTCCTGTCACCTTGAGTCATTCCCTATAATTAAATGGTAGGACTACCTGATGTACCAATCACTGTGTAACCCTGTACCCTCACTACTGTCACCTTCTGTCATTCTCTATAATTAAATGGTAGGACTACCTGATGTCACTGTGTAACCCTGTACCCTCACTCCTGTCACCTTCGGTCATTCCCTATAATTAAATGGTAGGACTACCTGATGTACCAATCACTGTGTAACCCTGTACCCTCACTACTGTCACCTTCTGTCATTCTCTATAATTAAATGGTAGGACTACCTGATGTCACTGTGTAACCCTGTACCCTCACTCCTGTCACCTTCAGTCATTCCCTATAATTAAATGGTAGGACTACCTGATGTACCAATCACTGTGTAACCCTGTACCCTCACTCCTGTCACCTTCAGTCATTCCCTATAATTAAATGGTAGGACTACCTGATGTACCAATCACTGTGTAACCCTGTACCCTCACTCCTGTCACCTTCGGTCATTCCCTATAATTAAATGGTAGGACTACCTGATGTACCAATCACTGTGTAACCCTGTACCCTCACTCCTGTCACCTTCAGTCATTCCCTATAATTAAATGGTAGGACTACCTGATGTACCAATCACTGTGTAACCCTGTACCCTCACTCCTGTCACCTTCAGTCATTCCCTATAATTAAATGGTAGGACTACCTGATGTACCAATCACTGTGTAACCCTGTACCCTCACTACTGTCACATTCGGTCATTCCCTATAATTAAATGGTAGGACTACCTGATGTACCAATCACTGTGTAACCCTGTACCCTCACTCCTGTCACCTTCGGTCATTCCCTATAATTAAATGGTAGGACTACCTGATGTACCAATCACTGTGTAACCCTGTACCCTCACTACTGTCACCTTCTGTCATTCTCTATAATTAAATGGTAGGACTACCTGATGTCACTGTGTAACCCTGTACCCTCACTCCTGTCACCTTCAGTCATTCCCTATAATTAAATGGTAGGACTACCTGATGTACCAATCACTGTGTAACCCTGTACCCTCACTACTGTCACCTTCTGTCATTCTCTATAATTAAATGGTAGGACTACCTGATGTCACTGTGTAACCCTGTACCCTCACTCCTGTCACCTTCAGTCATTCCCTATAATTAAATGGTAGGACTACCTGATGTACCAATCACTGTGTAACCCTGTACCCTCACTCCTGTCACCTTCGGTCATTCCCTATAATTAAATGGTAGGACTACCTGATGTACCAATCACTGTGTAACCCTGTACCCTCACTACTGTCACCTTCAGTCATTCCCTAATTAAATGGTAGGACTACCTGATGTACCAATCACTGTGTAACCCTGTACCCTCACTCCTGTCACCTTCAGTCATTCCCTATAATTAAATGGTAGGACTACCTGATGTACCAATCACTGTGTAACCCTGTACCCTCACTACTGTCACCTTCAGTCATTCCCTATAATTAAATGGTAGGACTACCTGATGTACCAATCACTGTGTAACCCTGTACCCTCACTACTGTCACCTTCAGTCATTCCCTAATTAAATGGTAGGACTACCTGATGTACCAATCACTGTGTAACCCTGTACCCTCACTCCTGTCACCTTCGGTCATTCCCTATAATTAAATGGTAGGACTACCTGATGTCACTGTGTAACCCTGTACCCTCACTCCTGTCACCTTCGGTCATTCCCTATAATTAAATGGTAGGACTACCTGATGTACCAATCACTGTGTAACCCTGTACCCTCACTCCTGTCACCTTCGGTCATTCCCTATAATTAAATGGTAGGACTACCTGATGTCACTGTGTAACCCTGTACCCTCACTCCTGTCACCTTCGGTCATTCCCTATAATTAAATGGTAGGACTACCTGATGTACCAATCATTGTGTAACCCTGTACCCTCACTCCTGTCACCTTCGGTCATTCCCTATAATTAAATGGTAGGACTACCTGATGTACCAATCACTGTGTAACCCTGTACCCTCACTCCTGTCACCTTCGGTCATTCCCTATAATTAAATGGTAGGACTACCTGATGTACCAATCACTGTGTAACCCTGTACCCTCACTCCCATCACCTTCGGTCATTCCCTATAATTAAATGGTAGGACTACCTGATGTACCAATCACTGTGTAACCCTGTACCCTCACTCCTGTCACCTTCGGTCATTCCCTATAATTAAATGGTAGGACTACCAGATGTCACTGTGTAACCCTGTACCCTCACTTCTGTCACCTTCAGTCATTCCCTATAATTAAATGGTAGGACTACCTGATGTACCAATCACTGTGTAACCCTGTACCCTCACTACTGTCACCTTCAGTCATTCCCTATAATTAAATGGTAGGACTACCAGATGTCACTGTGTAACCCTGTACCCTCACTTCTGTCACCTTCAGTCATTCCCTATAATTAAATGGTAGGACTACCTGATATACCAATCCCTATACTGTGTGACATTTCAATGAAGACAGGTGAGACGTGAAGATGGTAAACATTTGATGGCAACATCGTTTACCTAACAGATTATATTTGAAAGTTTAATAGAGAAAAACGATCTAAAAACTATTTTATTTCATAGAACATCTGAAGTCTTCTTTTTGATTTGACTGAGCTTCAGTGACATTGATTCTCCTATACTTTCTAGTTTTATTTACCTGAGAGAAAAGTAACTCACTATAACCATATTTACTTCAATTATCAATGTTTTTTTTTTGCAGATTAATGTGATCTTTCATGGAAATGAATGTAGTCAGGTATTTGGTGTCTAGATTAGGATGACAAATGGGCTTGTAAAATAGTACTGAAATAAATTCAGTCAACTGGGACTTGTCCGGGGCTGCAGCTTATCTCAAATCCTAATCTGTATGTAAAGGGAGGTAACTCCCTTAGTCTGGATTACCTGTGATGCAGCACAGACTCCAAAAGCCTTAAGTAGGACGTCCACGATTCTTTGTGATGTAAGAACATTTCCCCCAACAACAGCTGCATCCTCCGAAGGGTCAAGAATACTTCCGGGTGGTATGATCGCTTTGACAGGCTTTAGACAACCCTGTGTGGGTACAAACAAATCACATAATGTGTTAATTATAGCTGAATTACTCGCACTGATAAAAACACATGCAATCTAAGCTATTGTTTGAAAATAAAATTGTAGAATAACTAGAGATGTGTTTGTGAACCCTCTATGTCCACACTCCCTCTTTGATGGAAATAAAGATAAATGGATCTGTCTAATAAGTGAAAAGCATGTACAAAGTTGAAATAAATTCAAATTTGACTCTACAGCATCTATATTTGATCTCAAATTAAAAGCATACCATTATTATATCATGGTTATTGAGATAACTGTCTATGCCCAAAACTGGTAAGTGAAAAATATGTCAAAATTACAGAAAAAATGAATTTTCCATTTTCACAGCACAGTATTGGTGTTTGACCATCATATCATTAATGATAATGAGTGTGTAACAAACCCTACAGAACTTCTCAACTAAATATGTGGATGAAACAACAGATGAACCTGTCTCAGAGGCAGGGGAGTAAAATGCTATATTGTTGATAAATTTTCTGTTCATTGATGAGAGAACAATCCAGTTTTTTGTGTGATAGTTCCATAACATTAAAAAATACATTCAAGTCAATTCTTATAATTCAATCTAAAGTACATGATTCCTGTGGAAATCCAACTTCAATGATGAACTCTTCCCTTGTAGATAATATTTCGCCGCTGTATCTGGCAGTCAAAAGTAATGTTACAAATGAAAACATCATTTTTATTTTATGGGTTGATAACATGAATTTTTAAGCCAATCCAATGCAAAATGATTGTTACTAGCAAGATCAAATTATTAAAACATGTTTTAGAATACTAGAAAAGTGGGGCTTTATCCTCACCTCCCATCATATTTTAATACAAATACCTCCCATCCCTCCCACATAGATAATTTTGGAACAGCCCTTACATTAATTACATACATTACAAATCAACACGGTCATTATGACTACTTTACCTGATTTAAAGGTACATCATGACCAACCATGCATCTCAGACAGTAGATCAAGGCAGACAGGGTTACTGCCCTTGGAGCATTACAGTTGCCGTGAACTTCAAATGATGTGCCACTAAAATCGACCAGCCCTGTCCCCTTAAACAAGATAGGGGAAGATCTGATAAGTTTATCATCAAAATATTCAAGAACCACACCTGATTTATCTCTTTATCTATATCTGTTACAGAGCACAATGATTTTCTCTTGAACCAGTTTAAATATATAATGTACATACAAAACACCACACATGAAGTAATAATAAAAAGTTGCTGAATTGTATAGGACATAATCTTGTCACATGACTACTCAGGTAAATGAGAAGTCAACTACTTAAACCTGTGTCAAACGGTAATTACTGATCAGATCGGTTACTTAATATTTTTGTATGGCCTCAATCTCAAGACATTTGACATTTTTACAGATAGATGTCTAGTTAGCAAGTCTAAAGTCTTGGGTTTGGAGGAAATTCAGGCTTGAATTCCTTGTATATAAATAGCATAAGAATATATAGCAAAAGATTATACATTGTATTTTCAAACTGAAATAACAGATGACTAGCGTTTATTATGTATATCATAATCAATCTATCAAAATTAAACCTGAGAATATTTCATGATTTTCTGGAAGGTATAATAAGAAAAAGTTGCAGATGCAGACAAATAACCTTCTCTTTCAATTGACATCTTATTTACAGACCTTAGATTCATCTATCTCTACATCTAGAGAAATCTTTGACCCGTCATCCATAAATTCTTCAGCGGTCAGTCTTGTCTGTCCAGTCTTCCTTTTGGTTTTTCGTGCAATCTCACATAACATTTCCTGTACAGCTACCTCAGCATTGGCCTAGTAATAACAACCACAAAATAACTATGGTATTATCTCCCTTTCCTGTACAGCTACCTCAGCATTGGCCTAGTAATAACAACCACAAAATAACTAGGGTATTATCTCCCTTTCCTGTACAGCTACCTCAGCATTGGCCTAGTAATAACAACCACAAAATAACTAGGGTATTATCTCCCTTTCCTGTACAGCTACCTCAGCATTGGCCTAGTAATAACAACCACAAAATAACTATGGTATTATCTCCCTTTGTGTAAAAGTTTAGTATTAAAGTTTAGCAAGGGCTAGCTTATATAGATTAACCACTTTTAGCTTTCTATTTTGAAATTGATGATTCTGTCAAAAAATATTTTTGGGCAGGGACTTATTTGCAGATAAATACAGTACTGTATTTTTAGTTTAACCTGCAATCTGTTACCATTTTCGGCCCCCATCAGTTGTCAAGCTTATCACAGTACCAGTAGAGTTAAACGAAGTGAAGTAACTCTGGTACATCAGCATGATGTGGTACCTGTATATGTCCCATGTAGGCCTGTACCACATCTAGACCGTATTCATCTATCAGTTCATTGATGAGTCGGATACCCTGTAACAGACAATCATAACACTACTCATACATTGTACTTACTATATAATGAAGCATTCAGGCAGTTTTTTTCTTCAATTCTTTGAAAATGATGAAATGCAAATTTATTTGCAAATTCTTCCATCATGCTTTGAAATTCTAAATCAAAAACATTTGGGATAATTTTCTAACCCCCTTGAGCCATCTCTAGTATAATATACAGCTATGTACATAATGTAGAAACAATTACCTGAAAAAAGGAAAACACAAACAATCCCCAGCAGGAATGTGAAAGTCAATAACAGTTGATTGAAGGTAACCATACCAACAGATCCAATGTAGTAGTAATTTTAAGTTAGTAAGTGATTAGCGCTACATTTTCCATCCCACTAATCTGACCTTTTGGTTAGCTGCCACCTGGGCCTTGAGATCACTCAGGTTGTCATGGAGATTCCTGGTACCACTGCTGCCTGGATACCTGCTAGGCTCCATCAGGGCAGCTGTCACCTCTGTAGGAGACAAGAGACAGCATACAAGATGTTTTATATTTTACATGTAGTGGTCCTTTATACATTTAATTATATTGATAGGTAGAGTTGTCAATTAAAGTACAAAGTGTATATTATTTAAGCAAAACATACAATAGTTTTTATTAATGCTGAACACATGAAAACAAGATATCACCTGAAGGCAATGACTGCCTCTCATCCATTATCGTGATTTTGTATAAACACCACTTTTTACCTTCCTCCCTGAACACTCCTCCTTTAACCAGCATGAAGGATTTGAACACTGCTCCCTCCTCATGGATAGACTTGGAGTGTGGAGGCATGGAACCTGGAGTTATCCCTCCTATGTCTGCATGATGCCCACGGCTTGCCACAAAGAAAACAGGCTTGGACACTTTCTTATAGAATACCTGTAAGATATATATAACAATGTACACAAAGTCTCTTCATTATACTCTGTATTAAAGTGATGACATATAAGTCATTTGTCAGCTATGACAAAATTAAATTTCAAAATTCTATCTGATGATTACAAGTATGTGTAAGATATATAAATCATTCAATAATTATCATTCAAATTATTAAGTATGTTCATTTAATGAAATAATATTGTACTATTTAGATATAAATCAGAAACTTAAAAGATATATATAAAAAAATAACAAGATATCATATCATTAATTTTGATAGTCCAAGTTAAGATGGAGAAGTTTTACCGGTGTGATCACAGTCAGGTCCGGGAGGTGACTTCCCCCGGCCTGGGGGTGGTTAGACAGAATCACATCACCGTCACGTATACTGGATCCTAGCTGTCGAAGCTGTCAAAACAAATTAATGTGTAACCTATGGGATCACATGGTTCTCCCCTATATCTATATAACTTATATTACATACAATCGCCAACTAGAACTGTCGTCCAGAGGGCCAACTCATACCCCCCACCCCTCCACCGCCCCTCTAATGAAGATTTTCCAACAAAAACCTGTTTTTAGTGAAGGGTTACCACGGCAACCTAAATTTGTGGGGAAAAAACCTGCATGCATATGTACACATTATGAGTCCCTAACATTCCTGTGTATTTCACATGAAATTGGTTGATAGCTATATAGGATTTGTCCAAGTTGTCTTGACAAAGTTTTCCACAAGAATATGGGTATTGAAACCTGGTAACCATGGAAACTAAAAATTCTGTAGAGAAATATCATGCATGCACATTTGCACATGGTCCCTATCACTCCTGTGTAGTCTGACTTGAAGCAGTTCACAGGTTTATGAGGAGTTGACTGGACAAAATTCCCCCTCACTCAAAAAACAAAGTATAGTGACCTGGTTACCATGGTAACCACAAAATTACAACATGATATAGATTACGCACATCTTCAATGTATAAGGGTTATTGCCAAAACGTTTTGTTGAAATTCCCTCAGTAGTTCAGGAGGAGTAGCCGGTACATCGTTGTGTCTACAGACGGACAGACGGACAGATGGCCAGACGACGGACGAATAACCTGATTCCAGTATACCCCCCGGAACGAAGTTAGGGCGGGTATTATAAGTAAACACCCAACAGACATGTACTGTACAGTCTCCTGTCCATATATACAGGTATGTGTGGGGCTTTACTTACCTGTACTGTACAGTCTCCTGTCCAGGTGTACAGGTATGTGTGGGGTGTTACTTACCTGTACTGTACAGTCTCCTGTCCAGGTGTACAGGTATATGTGGGGTGTTACTTACCTGTACTGTACAGTCTCCTGTCCAGATGTACAGGTATGTGTGGGGCGTTACTTACCTGTACTGTACAGTCTCCTGTCTAGATGTACAGGTATGTGTGGGGTGTTACTTACCTGAACTGTACAGTCTCCTGTCCAGATGTACAGGTATGTGTGGTGTGTTACTTACCTGTACTGTACAGTCTCCTGTCCAGATGTACAGGTATGTGTGGGGTGTTACTTACCTGTACTGTACAGTCTGCTGTCCAGATGTACAGGTATGTGTGGGGTGTAACTTACCTTACTGTACAGTCTCCTGTCCAGATGTACAGGTATGTGTGGGGTGTAACTTACCTGTACTGTACAGTCTCCTGTCCAGGTGTTCAGGTATGTGTGGTGTGTTATTTACCTGTACTGTACAGGTATGTGTGGGGTGTTACTTACCTGTACTGTACAGGTATGTGTGGGGTGTTACTCAATACCTGGTACTGTACAGGTATGTGTGAGGTGTTACTTACCTGTACTGTACAGGTATGTGTGGGGTGTTACTTACCTGTACTGTACAGGTATGTGTGGGGTGTTACTCAATACCTGGTACTGTACAGGTATGTGTGAGGTGTTACTTACCTGTACTGTACAGGTATGTGTGGGGTGTTACTTACCTGGTACTGTACAGTCTCTTGCATAGCACCCAGATGTACAGGTATGTGTGGGGCATTGGCTACCAGTCCCCCATCAGGACCAAACATGGCACATGAGAAGTCTAGTCGCTCCTGAAGGCAGACAATTTGTTTTGTCTATTTCTGATTATTGTCATTTATTATGCACAACATCTGATTGATGACATTTTTATTTTTATGGAATTCTAGAAAAAAAGTGATATCTTCCTATTTTCAATGAATCTTCAATGTTTTAATTAAAACAGGAAAATAATTCTGGCACTTTGTCCATAGATTACAGGCCCATTGTGTCTCTTTTTAATGGAGAAATATAACCTTCTTATAAGATTCTCAGATACTTATTAGTCTGACAGAACCTATAGGTATCGCTTACCTTGATATTAGTGGAGATGGATGTTCTCTGCAGTACCCTGAATAAAACATGTATGTACTCACTGACATATAACATACTGACAAATACATGACAACAAGATGTAAGTAATTCAAAAGACACAAAATACTGACAAATATATCATACAAGATGTAAGTAATTCAAACGATACAAAATATTGACATATACATCATTACAAGATATAACAGTGTAAAGGGGTGTATAGCCAACGCCGGTGAGTATATAAGTGGCTGGAGTCCTGGGTTCCTGGGTCCCTGAGCTGGATATCCGGAGATATGCAGGGTGATTGAAGTAAGGTATAATGTAAAGTAGGAAGACTCAATCACAACAGTCAAAGGAGACCTCAATGGTTCATTTTTATTGGTCTACCGGTTTCGCCTTTTTCAGGCTTCATCAGGACACAAATTACAATTTAGGAGCCTAAAAATTGTAATTTGTGTCCTGATGAAGCCTGAAAAAGGCGAAACCGGTAGACCAATAAAAATGAACCATTGAGGTCTCCTTCGACTTTTGTGATTGACTCTTCCTACTTTACAAGATGTAGTTAATTCAGATTATCTACAAATTTTATAACTGAGAACGTCTGGGTTTTTCTTAAATCACTTTATTACCTGGTATATTAAAATGAAAATGGATGATTTAAAAGTTGAAAAAAAAACATAAAATGTCTAACCATAAATTTTACAATGAAACATGATTAAATACAATTGTTTTCAAGTTAACAGTCAAATACTGTAACATTTCCTATGACAATACACAAATATTAGTTTACCCAATGAGATTTGTAGACATGCATCCCAATTGCTAAGCAATATTACACAAAATACAGGACCAGCATATGTAGCTGACAATGTTCTTGGCATATTTTCTACGATATGTTGGGGTATACAATAGTTTTATAGAGAATAATTTACCGTCCCATTTGCTCAGCGATACTCATGAATCTGTTGGAGAAGATAGACAGCTGAATAGCATCAAGTTCTGGACCTATTTCCTGTAGCTTTCCACTTCCAATCTACATCGTAATAAACAGACGGTTTGGTAACATTATGTTTTTAATGATTAACTGTTTTATCCTACACTAATATCAGCCACTTTCAAAATAGATATAATTTTATCTAAAAAGAATTTTTTCTGGGATGTTATTAAACCATTATATATAACATAGAAAGTTTGGCAGTTAAATTACTTAAATTAACCTGTAATGTAAACATTGTTTTCAATCAATATTTAACATATATGTATCTGTAGCACTATACTGTGTAGCTAATTGATCTTCAGACTCAAAAAACAACCTACCTTCATTTTGATATCCCCATGTTCTGTTATTGATGCAGTGCAAGCTGGTTCCACCAAAATAGTACTACAAAATAAATGTATAGTTTACTTTAAAGATTTATACAACCTGGGCTCCGACATCATAACTTAAGTATCCATGCAATAGTTTGATTTTATTACCAACCTATAATATAGTTATTTCTTTGTGATAGATTCTCTACCAACAATCCTAACATGAAATCCACGTTAATCCCAGCTTGACAATCCATACACTACACACTTACCAACTTTATCAAGAACATTGTTATGTACTATACTACTGACAGTTTCACATTAAGTCTATAGGTATAAAATGAATGTACCAACCTTGTGTATATAAGTTTTCAATAAAATTACATGAGAGAGAGAGAATCTGTCAAACTAAATGAAAAGAGAAATTAAAACCAATTCCTCACAATATACTATTTCAGGAGTGAACTGCCCTTATTTGGTACAAACAACACACAATGTAGCTAAGATACGAGATGGTCCTAAGATGTTTGTATGATATATGTAGTCTCTGAAAAAGAAAAACTTTTTTCCACACAATATTAGAGGTTTCATGGACTGTAACTTCACACAAACCTGTTTCCATTCATAATGATAGCAGGCCCTTCGATCACATGACCCTTCCCAAGATCCTCCAGTAGGTAGACATTCGTGTTGTAATGTCCATCCTCGAAATAACAGCTGGTGACCTAAAACAAGAAATGAGCCCGAATTATAGGCAGTGGATATACAGGTAATAGCTAGGACACATACAGACATGTGGTCCGGACTAGAGACAAAGTGACAGGACATACCCGGTAAGCCTGAGTTATAGGCAGTGGATATACAGGTAATAGCTAGGACACATACAGACATGTGGTCCGGACTAGAGACAAAGTGACAGGACATACCCGGTAAGCCTGAGTTATAGGCAGTGGATATACAGGTAATAGCTAGGACACATACAGACATGTGGTCCGGACTAGAGACAAAGTGACAGGACATACCCGGTAAGCCTGAGTTATAGGCAGTGGATATACAGGTAATAGCTAGGACACATACCGACATGTGGTCCGGACTAGAGACAAAGTGACAGGACATACCCGGTAAGCCTGAGTTATAGGCAGTGGATATACAGGTAATAGCTAGGACACATACCGACATGTGGTCCGGACTAGAGACAAAGTGACAGGACATACCCGGTAAGCCTGAATTATAGACAGTGGATATACAGGTAATAGCTAGGACACATACCGACATGTGGTCCGGACTAGAGACAAAGTGACAGGACATAAGCCCGAGTTATAGGCAGTGGATATACAGGTAATAGCTAGGACACATACCGACATGTGGTCCGGACTAGAGACAAAGTGACAGGACATAAGCCCGAGTTATAGGCAGTGGATATACAGGTAATAGCTAGGACACATACCGACATGTGGTCCGGACTAGAGACAAAGTGACAGGACATACCCGGTAAGCCTGAGTTATAGACAGTGGATATACAGGTAATAGCTAGGACACATACCGACATGTGGTCCGGACTAGAGACAAAGTGACAGGACATACCCGGTAAGCCTGAATTATAGACAGTGGATATACAGGTAATAGCTAGGACACATACAGACATGTGGTCCGGACTAGAGACAAAGTGACAGGACATAAGCCCGAGTTATAGGCAGTGGATATACAGGTAATAGCTAGGACACATACCGACATGTGGTCCTGACTAGAGACAAAGTGACAGGATATAAGCCCGAGTTATAGGCAGTGGTAATTCACATTCAAAATTATTTAGAGGAATTCAATTTTGAGGTGCATAAATTGACAATTGCTGGAATCTGTTACTTGTATACACATGTATACGTAGTTGCATGTAATCTGCTTGGCTGAGGAAGAAGCTAATTAATGGACACATGCATACTCACATGTTTATTATTTGGTTACCCTGTCTGGACTAATTCACAGACTGTTCCCTAATTAAGATCATTTTGAAACACTAGATAACATTTTATGCCTAATGTACATGTACCTTTTCCACCCTTGGAGGTTCTGTCACCTCCGCTGTCGATTCCTCTAAGCTGACAAATGATTTACCGACACCACGTATCCTTATGTCGTCAACAAGAATTGGTCGGTCAGGTATTGTGAAACCAAATTCTGTCTGATACCTGTTACAAAGATATGATAAATGTTCAACCTTTAGCATCCGGTAAGACAATTTGTCATATAAACATAGTCACACATTTTGTCATTCCCACAATTTGTGATGACAAATAACTAGCTATATTACCAAATGTATTGCTCATCTATATAAATATTTGTACATTATTTGTGTGCTTCATTCATATCCACATAATACACTACCTTGTAGCAAATTCAAACTTGATTACCTTGTATATTAGCTTCAAATGATCCCTAAACTCACTATATACCTTATACATGTACATACAAAGTTATTACACTTGATCGTACTTAGTGTCATTTATTTCTCGGATCATTCACAGATTTTACCTGTTCAAAATTTCTCTATCACCCTGTAGGATGTGATTTGTCTGTCACCCTGTAGGATGTGATTTATCTATCACTCTGTAGTATGTGATTTGTCTATCACCCTGTAGTATGTGATTTCTCTATCACCCTGTAGGATGTGATTTGTCTATCACCCTGTAGTATATGATTTGTCTATCACCCTGTAGTATGTGATTTCTCTATCACCCTGTAGGATGTGATTTGTCTATCACCCTGTAGTATATGATTTGTCTGTCACCCTGTAGTATGTGATTTGTCTATCACCCTGTAAGATGTGATTTGTCTATCACCCTGTAGGATGTGATTTGTCTATCACCCTGTAGTATATGATTTGTCTGTCACCCTGTAGTATGTGATTTGTCTATCACCCTGTAGTATGTGATTTGTCTATCACCCTGTAGTATGTGATTTGTCTATCACCCTGTAGGATGTGATTTGTCTATCACCCTGTAGGATGTGATTTGTCTGTCACCCTGTAGGATGTGATTTCTCTATCACCCTGTAGTATGTGATTTGTCTGTCACCCTGTAGTATGTGATTTATCTATCACCCTGTAGGATGTGATTTGTCTATCACCCTGTAGGATGTGATTTCTCTATCACCCTGTAGGATGTGATTTGTCTATCACCCTGTAGGATGTGATTTGTCTATCACCCTGTAGGATATGATTTGTCTATCACCCTGTAGGATGTGATTTGTCTATCACCCTGTAGGATGTGATTTGTCTACCACCCTGTAGGATGTGATTTCTCTATCACCCTGTAGGATGTGATTTGTCTATCACACTGTAGGATGTGATTTCTCTATCACCCTGTAGGATGTGATTTGTCTATCACCCTGTAGGATGTGATTTCTCTATCACCCTATTGTATATGATTTGACTATCACCCTGTAGGATGTGATTTGTCTGTCACCATGTAGGATGTGATTTGTCTATCACCCTGTAGGATGTGATTTCTCTATCACCCTGTAGTATGTGATTTGTCTATCACCCTGTAGGATGTGATTTGTCTATCACCCTGTAGGATGTGATCTGTCTATCACCCTGTAGTATGTGATTTGTCTATCACCCTGTAGTATGTGATTTGTCTATCACCCTGTAGTATGTGATTTCTCTATCACCCTGTAGGATGTGATTTCTCTATCACCCTGTAGGATGTGATTTCTTTATCACCCTGTAGGATGTGATTTGTCTATCACCCTGTATGATGTGATTTCTCTATCACCCTGTACGATGTGATTTCTCTATCACCCTGTAGTATGTGATTTGTCTATCACCCTGTAGGATGTGATTTGTCTATCACCCTGTAGGATGTGATTTGTCTATCACCCTGTAGGATGTGATTTCTCTATCACCCTGTAGTATGTGATTTCTCTATCACCCTGTAGGATGTGATTTCTCTATCACCCTGTAGGATGTGATTTCTCTATCACCCTGTATGATGTGATTTCTCTATCACCCTGTAGGATGTGGTTTCTCTATCACCCTGTAGTATGTGATTTGTCTATCACCCTGTAGGATGTGATTTGTCTATCACCCTGTAGGATGTGATTTGTCTATCACCCTGTAGGATGTGATTTGTCTATCACCCTGTAGTATGTGATTTGTCTATCACCCTGTAGAATGTGATTTCTCTATCACTCTGTAGGATGTGATTTCTCTATCACTCTGTAGGATGCGATTTCTCTATCACTCTGTAGGATGTGATTTCTCTATCACCCTGTAGGATGTGATTTCTCTATCACCCTGTAGGATGTGATTTGTCTATCACCCTGTAGTATGTGATTTGTCTGTCACCCTGTAGGATGTGATTTCTCTATCACCCTGTAGGATGTAATTTGTCTATCACCCTGTAGTATGTGATTTCTCTATCACCCTGTAGATTGTGATTTCTCTATCACCCTGTAGTATGTGATTTGTCTATCACCCTGTAGGATGTGATTTCTCTATCACTCTGTAGGATGTGATTTGTCTATCACCCTGTAGTATGTGATTTGTCTATCACCCTGTAGGATGTGATTTCTCTATCACCCTGTAGGATGTGATTTCTCTATTACCCTATTGTATATGATTTGACTATCACCCTGTAGGATGTGATTTGTCTGTCACCATGTAGGATGTGATTTGTCTATCACCCTGTAGTATGTGATTTCTCTATCACCCTGTAGAATGTGATTTCTCTATCACCCTGTAGTATGTGATTTCTCTATCACCCTGTAGGATGTAATTTGTCTATCACCCTGTAGTATGTGATTTCTCTATCACCCTGTAGAATGTGATTTCTCTATCACCCTGTAGTATGTGATTTCTCTATCACCCTGTAGGATGTGATTTCTCTATCACCCTGTAGGATGTGATTTCTCTATCACTCTGTAGGATGTGATTTCTCTATCACCCTGTAGTATGTTATTTGTTTATCACCCTGTAGGATGTGATTTCTCTATCACTCTGTAGGATGTGATTTCTCTATCACCCTGTAGTATGTGATTTGTCTATCACTCTGTAGGATGTGATTTCTCTATCACCCTGTAGGATGTGATTTCTCTATCACCCTGTAGGATGTGATTTCTCTATCACCCTGTAGGATGTGATTTCTCTATCACCATGTAGTATGTGATTTCTCTATCACCCTGTAGGATGTGATTTGTCTATCACCCTGTAGTATGTGATTTCTCTATCACCATGTAGTATGTGATTTGTCTATCACCCTGTAGGATGTGATTTGTCTATCACCCTGTAGGATGTGATTTGTCTATCACCCTGTAGTATGTGATTTCTCTATCACCCTGTAGGATGTGATTTGTCTATCACCCTGTAGGATGTGATTTGTCTATCACCCTGTAGTATATGATTTGTCTATCACCCTGTAGGATGTGATTTGTCTATCACCCTGTAGTATGTGATTTCTCTATCACCCTGTTGGATGTGATTTCTCTATTACCCTGTAGTATATGATTTGTCTATCACCCTGTAGGATGTGATTTGTCTATTACCCTGTAGTATATGATTTGTCTATCACCCTGTAGGATGTGATTTGTCTATCACCCTGTAGTATGTGTTTTGTCTATCACCCTGTAGTATATGATTTGTCTATCACCCTGTAGGATGTGATGTGTCTATCACCCTTTAGGATGTGATTTGTCTATCACCCTGTAGTATGTGATTTCTCTATCACCCTAGGATGTGATTTCTCTATCACCCTGTGGGATGTGATTTCTCTATCACCCTGTTGGATGTGATTTCTCTATCACCCTGTAGGATGTGATTTCTCTATCACCCTGTAGTATGTGATTTGTCTATTACCCTGTAGTATGTGATTTCTCTATCACCATGTAGTATGTGATTTCTCTATCACCCTGTAGGATGTGATTTGTCTGTCACCCTGTAGGATGTGATTTCTCTGTCATCCTGTAGGATGTGATTTGTCTATCACCCTGTAGTATGTGATTTGTCTATCACCATGTAGGATGTGATTTGTCTATCACCCTGTAGGATGTGATTTGTCTATCACCCTGTAGTATGTGATTTGTCTGTCACCCTGTAGGATGTGATTTGTCTATCACCCTGTAGGATGTGATTTTTCTATCACCCTGTAGTATGTGATTTGTCTATCACCCTGTAGTATGTGATTTGTCTATCACCCTGTAGGATGTGATTTCTCTATCACCCTGTAGGATGTGATTTCTCTATCACCCTGTAGGATGTGATTTCTCTATCACCCGGTAGGATGTGATTTGTCTTATCACCCTGTAGGATGTGATTTGTCTATCACCCTGTATGATGTGATTTGTCTATCACCCTGTATGATGTGATTTGTCTATCACCCTGTATGATGTGATTTGTCTATCACCCTGTAGTATGTGATTTGTCTATCACCCTGTAGTATGTGATTTGTCTATTACCCTGTAGTATGTGATTTCTCTATCACCCTGTAGGATGTGATTTCTCTATCACCCTGTAGTATATGATTTGTCTATCACCCTGTAGGATGTGATTTGTCTATCACCCTGTAGGATGTGAGTTGTCTGTCACGCTGTAGTATGTGATTTGTCTATCACCCTCTAGGGTATGACAGAAAGCATGTGCTAAAAATAATGCAATGACACCACAGAAACAATACAATCATGCCACAGAAACAATACAGTTACGTCATGTCAACATTAACAGTGTATTGCATTAAAACATACTTTTCAAAATAATATTTCAAATATTTTAAAAACTGGACAGAACCCTAAGCAGAGCCTCGGCTAAGACAACAAACAATATTTCTCCTCTGGTCGGAAATTTCTGTCATACCTTCAAGGTAGTGGAAGATTCTATTAAAAATTATATGACATGTTGAAGTAGTTGTTGTTTTTATTTGTTCCAGTCTTGTGCAGAGGATAATTATTATTATTTTGTCCAGTCAGCTCCTCATAAACCTGTGAACTGCTTAAGTCAAACTACACAGAAGTTATAGGGACCATGTGTTAATATGCATGCATGATATTTCTCAACAGAATTTTTGGTTTCCATGGTTACCAGATTTCAATACCCATATTCTTGTGGATTTCAATACCCATATTCTTGTGGATTTCAATACCCATATTCTTGTGGAAAAATTTGTCAAGACAACTCGGACAACTCCTATATAGCTATCAAGCGATTTCATTTGAAATACACAGGAATGTTAGGGACTCATAATGTATACATATGCATGCAGGTTTTTCCCCCACAAATTAAGGTTGCTGTGGTTACCTGTTCACTAAAAACAGGTTTTTGTTGGGAAATCTTCACCAGAGGGGCAGTGACAGGGTGGGGGGTATGAGTTGGCCCTCTGGACGACAGTTCTAGTTTTTGTGTGGTTCAGTAATAGTCAGAATTAGTTCTCCGCCATTTTGTATGCATGAATTGTTATATGATATATATGTATCTTGGAATCCTATATGCTATGTAGCATTTGGAAATAAATTGAATTGAATTGAATTATGATATACCTTTCCTGAAATGCTGCACGGAAATCACCATATTTACAAGTCTCAGGTCCAGGAGGATAGCCCTCTGAGGAAATCATCAGAGCGCAGTCTGTCCGATCGTACCGCATGTGTAGGAAGGGGTGTGTCTCTACCTGTGAGCTGATAACACAGTGAGAGTATAGATGATGACGAGACCAATTATACATCAATTACAGTTAAATATAATGCTTCATACAGTAGTTGTATATTTCCAGAAACTTTAAACAGTAACAAGAGATCCCAGAGGGATCTTGGCGCCCACCATTGAATGATCTTCATAGGTTCCATGTCAGATTGATCTTTTCTCTACTTTTCCCTTCATTTTACTAATCTGTGCAAATTGAGACATCCATCCAGTACTTTTCAAACAAGGGAATCCTAGCTATATAAGAAATCTGAGATTGAACGATAATGGCTGTTTGTTTGCCAGGTTGTTTTCAGGACAGACTGGTCCAAAAATGCAATACAAGGGACCAAGGGGAACCTACTTATGAAATTTGAGAAAGATCCATTCAGTACTTTGAGAAATAGAGATAACAAACTTCAATTGTCAAAATTCAAGATGGCGGTCTGTCGGCCATATTGTTTTCCAATTGATCTCAAAATACAATAAGCATAATGAGGCACCAAGGGGAACCTCAAAATGAAATTTGAGAAAGATCCCTTCAGTATTTTCTCAGAAATAGCGAAAACAATCTTCAATTGTCAAAATCCAAGATGGCTGCCTGTCGGTCATGTTATTTTCAGATTGGTCTCAAATCGCAATATGCATAACTAGGCACCAAGGGAAACTTACATATGAAGTTTCAGAAAGATCCATTAAGTACTTTCTCAGAAATAGTGATAACAAACTTCAATTGTCAAAATTCAAGATGGCGGTCTGTCGGCCATATTGTTTTCCAATTGATCTCAAAATACAATAAGCATAATGAGGCACCAAGGGGAACCTCAAAATGAAATTTGAGAAAGATCCCTTCAGTATTTTCTCAGAAATAGCGAAAACAATCTTCAATTGTCAAAATCCAAGATGGCTGCCTGTCGGTCATGTTATTTTCAGATTGGTCTCAAATCGCAATATGCATAACTAGGCACCAAGGGAAACTTACATATGAAGTTTCAGAAAGATCCATTAAGTACTTTCTCAGAAATAGTGATAACAAACTTCAATTGTCAAAATCCAAGATGGCTGCCTGTCGGCCATGTTGTTTTCAGATTGGTCTCAAAACGCAATATGCATAACAAGGCACCAAGGGAAACCTACATATGAAATTTCAGAAAGATCCATTCAGTACTTTCTCAGAAATAGCGATAACAAACTTCAATTGTCAAAATCCAAGATGGCTGCCTGTCGGCCATGTTATTTTCAGATTGGTCTCAAAATGCAATATGCATAACTAAGCACCAAGGGAAACCTACATATGAAATTTCAGAAAGATCCATTCAGTACTTTCTCAGAAATAGTGATAACAAACTTCAATTGTCAAAATCCAAGATGGCTGCCTGTCAGCCATGTTGTTTTCAGATTGGTCTCAAAACGCAATATGCATAACTAGGCACCAAGGGAAACCTATATATGAAATTTCAGAAAGATCCATTCAGTACTTTCTCAGAAATAGTGATAACAAACTTCAATTGTCAAAATCCAAGATGGCTGCCTGTCGGCCATGTTGTTTTCAGATTGGTCTCAAAACGCAATATGCATAACTAAGCACCAAAGGGAACCTGCATATGAAATTTGAGAAAGATCCCTTCAGTACTTTCTCAGAAATAGCGATAACAAACTTCAATTGTCAAAATCCAAGATGGCTGCCTGTCGGCCATGTTGTTTTCAGATTGGTCTCAAAACGCAATATGCATAACTAAGCACCAAGGGAAACCTACATATGAAATTTCAGAAAGATCCATTCAGTACTTTCTCAGAAATAGCGATAACAAACTTCAATTGTCAAAATCCAAGATGGCTGCCTGTCGGCCATGTTGTTTTCAGATTGGTCTCAAAACGCAATATGCATAACTAAGCACCAAAGGGAACCTGCATATGAAATTTGAGAAAGATCCCTTCAGTACTTTCTCAGAAATAGCGATAACAAACTTCAATTGTCAAAATCCAAGATGGCTGCCTGTCGGCCATGTTGTTTTCAGATTGGTCTCAAAACGCAATATGCATAAATATAGGCACCAAGGGAAACCTACATAGGAAATTTAAGAAAGATCCATTCAGTGCTTTCTCAGAAATAGCGATAACAAACTTCAATTGTCAAAATCCAAGATGGCTGCCTGTCGGCTATGTTGTTTTCCAATTGGTCTCAAATCGCAATATGCATAACTAGGCACCAAGGGGAACCTGCATATGAAATTTCAGAAAGATCCATTCAGTACTTTCTCAGAAATAGCGATAACAAACTTCAATTGTCAAAATCCAAGATGGCTGCCTGTCGGCCATGTTGTTTTCCAATTGGTCTCAAATCGCAATATGCATAACTAGGCACCAAGGGGAACCTGCATATGAAATTTGAGAAAGATCCCTTCAGTACTTTCTCAGAAATAGCGATAACAAACTTCAATTGTCAAAATCCAAGATGGCTGCCTGTCAGCCATGTTGTTTTCAGATTGGTCTCAAAACGCAATATGCATAACTAGGCACCAAGGGGAACCTACATATGAAATTTGAGAAAGATCCCTCCAGTACTTTCTGAGAAATAGCGATAACAAGAATTGTTTACGGACGGAGGGACGGACGGACGACGGACCACGGACGCAGGGCGATTTGAACAGCCCACCATCTGATGATGGTGGGCTAAAAATGGTTAAAATTACCTGTTACATGGATTTGTTTGCTATCATAAACACTATTCAGGTAGAATTTATATTCAGATAACTTACACTGGAACTCCGTATTGACAAATATTTGTTTACTCATCAAACTCATTTATATGCTGTTTGTGTCTTAAATCCCTAAATTAATGGTATACCTGTCAAATCCCTAAATTATAGGTATACCTGTTAAATCCCTGTTTTAGTAGTTCCTGTGAACAGACTTCACTCAGGTATTCAATGCGACTGTCCAGGTGAGTAAACGAACCTAAAACAAGACAACACTGGACTATGTACTGAATATTATCATCAAGTTTCAATGAAATTTCTTATGAAGGATTCAAGTTTAAATTCTAAATTGAAAATATTAAAGGATGATGGACAATACTTGACAATTAACTGATAAAGATGAATCACAAAAGGTCACTTCAACTTTTTGGTGACCAATATGTACCGTGGAACAATGGATGAATGTATCCCATGTCAAAATGAAATGCATTGTATCAAGTGAACACAAAATTTGAAACGAAAAAAATAAACAGTTTAATTAAAATGCAATGCACATAGACAAAATACATACTGAAATAAACAAACAGTAATAACCTTTGCAAAAATAGTCAAATCAAATTGCCATTCTGAGAAACACAACCACATATCACCATTATAAAGCCTACTATGTTTCAAAAAGATCAGTTGCAAAATGTAGGAGGAAAAACAAAGGTTTACATCAGATGGATGGACTGACAACTTCATAGCATAATACAATAATGAATTTTGAAGGGAGCATGATAATTATCGAGGATTCTTCTCCCCATTGGCCTATACAATCTCAGCGTTCTTGACATTGATATTGTGACCAGACCAACCTTGCAAGTTGATTTACATAACTGTTATATATTTCACGTTAATATTGATGTATAGTTTACTATGAGGATGTATACTTTGGTCATATTTCCCAGCACATGGTTCCTGGGCCTCATGTACCACATCAGCCAAAGCCATACCATAGGCAGACAGGATACCAGCATACCTGTAACAGACAATACCAATGGGTGTAAGGTATGATACTAATATGTTACTGCACCCAGCATACCTGTAACAGACAACACCAATAGGAGTAATGTATGATACTAATATGTTACTGTACCCAGCATACCTGTAACAGACAACACCAATAGGAGTAATGTATGATACTAATATGTTACTGTACCCAGCATACCTGTAACAGACAACAGCAATAGGAGTAATGTATGATACTAATATGTTACTGTACCCAGCATACCTGTAACAGACAACACCAATAGGAGTAATGTATGATACTAATACGTTACTGTACCCAGCATACCTGTAACAGACAACAGCAATAGGTTTGACCCAACAACCCTGAAACTGGAACATGTTGAGATATCATGGTTCTTTGTAATTCTGTCAAGTTTGATCTAAATCCCTCAAGGAATGAAGACACTAGAGTGCTGAGAAGAATTTTCTAAAAATAGTAACGGTAACCTTGAACTTGACCCAACAATTCTGAAACTCAAATTTTTCCAAAAGAGTATGGTCCTTCATCGTTGTATGAAGGCTGATTGAAATTCCTTAAGGAAGCAGCTAGAGTACTTACAAACTTTGATATTATTTACATACAGTTTTGTATGTGTATACAAGACAGAGAGGAAAACTATAGTTCCCCTATTTCACTGGCAGGGGACTAATCAACACAAATACTTTTACCATCTATGCAATGAACCAATACATTCCTATTGCCATCAGGAGGTCCCTCAGGTATAGTCATCAACTTATTTTGACCATGTCTTTCAATTAGTAACATAAGTTTGTACAGAAAGTTAAGATTTTCCAGGTATCAATGCATGTCTCAAGTGACATCGGGATATTTTCTCTGATTACCAACTATTTTGTATTAAATGTTACTACATTTGGTTGCTGTATGTATATATCACGAATTCAAGCTATATATGTAGATGCAAAGCATCCCTGCCATATTTCGGTAAAACTGTTTATGCATGCTTGATTATCTGTACTTTTTTTTTTCATTTTATTTCATTATGAATAATTTACCAAGAGGCCCCGAAGCCCATATATTCAACTTACCGGTTTACATACACCTGTTTAGACAGGTAACATTTACTTACCTGTGTAAATACACCTGTATCGACAGGTAACATTTACTTACCTGTGTACATACACCTGTCTCATCCCCAGGGATCGGGCTATAGCGCAGGCATGTTGTCCCCCTGCCCCACCAAAACAGGCCAGCACATGTCGTGAAGTGTCATGGCCTCTGGCCTGTTGGAATGTAATAGCGTAAGCATATTATATACATGTATCTTAATATTTTTTACCTAGTTTTGATATTTTATGAACTTTATGAACACTGTGCTAAATCAAAATACATAAAAATACAGTTTTTGAGAAAAGCATGGACAGTCTATATGGAATCAATACTGATGCATTGGAAATGAATTATATATATCATATAAATAAACACAGCATGGTTATTGCATAATACACAATAAAATCTACCTGTGTAAGAGCTCTGATTGGTCGACACATGGTCTCATTAGCAACACGAATGAAGCCCATGGCAACCTCTTCTTCTGTCATTGGCTGGTGCTTCTCTGTGCCATGTTGGTGTAAGAGGAACTCATTGACCTGATAAAGAACAGATATTTTGTGAATCAACAAATTTGAAAAAAGTACTAGAAAATGTCCCATCATAAAACTGGAGGTTTTTCATTGTTTGTGTTGATTGGTCATCTAGGCAAGTTTAAAAAGACATGAAACATGCAACATTAAACTTCAGACAAGATGTTTTACATAAGACAGATGCTCTTCCAACCAAGAAATTTGTTCACTGGTGATGAACCAGTCAAGATCCACAGAATCAAATGGCTAAACAATTATTATAACCCTAAGAGAGTAGGCTAACCATCAGTTTATTGAATATGTATAAGGTAAACGCACCTCTCTGGTCAACTTTTGGAAAGATTTCCGCGTCAAACCTTCATCTAGGGGCTGATCTTGTGTCTTGCCAAAGATCTTTGGGAAGTATTCTGGCAGGATTCTCCCCAAACAGAGATTTGCATCTGTTATAGTCAGTGGTCCACCTATATGTACAGATTGGTTAATTAATAACTACATTACTAGCAAGGAAAACCAATCTACCATTATAAAGAAATGAGATTTCTCCAATATTATATGATACACATGAAATAATATGATGTAGTATACAAGTACCACCTTTCATGTAGCAGGTTGGGCCAGGGTCTGCTCCAGCTGATTCCGGTCCAACAACAAACAGACCAGCCCGGAAAAAAAGCATGGATCCTCCACCAGCAGCTACGGTGTTGATGTCCAGCTGGAACAGACCAGACAGTCACTGTAGAAAGGGAAAGGAAACCAAACCAACATGGCATTGTACAAAGGGAGACAACCTTGCATGGCATTGTACAAAAGGAAACAAACAAACATGGCATTGTACAAAGGGAGACAAACGAACATGGCAATGTACAAAGGGAGACAAACGAACATGGCATTGAACAAAGGGAGACAAACCAACATGGCATTGTACAAAGGGAGACAAACCAACATGCCATTGTACAAAGGGAGACAAACAAACATGGCATTGTACAGAGGGAGACAAACCAACATGGCATTGTACAAAGGGAGACAAATCAGTGTGGCATTGTACAAAGGGAGACAAATCAGTATCGCATTGTACAAAGGGAGACAAACCAACATGGCATTGTACAAAGGGAGACAAGACAACATGTCAATGTACAAAGGGAGACAAACCAACATGCCATTGTACAAAGGGAGACAAACCAACATGGCATTGTACAAAGGGAGACAAGCCAACATGTCAATGTACAAAGGGAGACAAACAAACATGCCATTGTACAAAGGGAGACAAACAAACATGACATTGTACAGAGGGAGACAAACCAACATGGCATTGTACAAAGGGAGACAAATCAGTGTGGCATTGTACAAAGGGAGACAAATCAGTATCGCATTGTACAAAGGGAGACAAACCAACATGGCATTGTACAAAAGGAGACAAGCCACATGTCAGTGTACAAAGGGAGACAAACCAACATGCCATTGTACAAAGGGAGACAAATCAACATGTCATTGTACAAAGGGAGACAATCCAACATGGCATTGTGAAACGGGAGACAAACCAACATGGCGTTGTACAAATTGAGACAAACCAACATGGCATTGTACAAAGGGAGAAAAATAAGCAAGACAATGTACAAAGGGAGACAAATCAGTATGGCATTGTAGAAAGTGAGACAAAGAGCAGGACAATGTACAAAGGGAAACAATTCAGTATGGCATTGTACAAACAGCAACAAACAAACATGGCATTGTACAGAAGGAAACAAACCAGCATGACAGCCTGATAAGTAATAGAGATATCTATGTGTGACCTTCTTGGGGAGACTGAATAACCTGATAAGTATTATATATATCTGTGTATTATAGATATCTGTGTGACCTACCTGAGGAGCCTGAATTGTCACTCCAGCAGTAGTAGTTTCAAACACATGTTCATAACTTCCAGCATACCGACTCACATCAGTAGATGTCCCTGTAGATAAACATCAGTTACTTTCAATTATTCATAAGTTTGGTTCTTAGGAATACAATTTCTTGCTACATAAAACCTGTAATTGATAAAACGATGATAAGTCTTCACAAGAAAACAATTTAATTCAGAACATAGTTGTCACATCTTACCTCCCATATCAAAACCAATGACAGGCAGGTCAGACTCCTTTTTATATGTGGTGAGGGCATACCCTACAACTCCACCAGCCGGACCAGACAAAATCGCTCTCGATCCGTTAAATCTGGAAATAAGTATATTACATACCTATACAAAAACTACTTAGTCATTGTATGACCTACTTTGGGAGATTGTTTGATATGTGGGGAATCCATTCATATTTATACACAAGCAGTAACTGTTACCTTAACCTTTGGACTCAAACTAAGAAGAGAAATCTCATCATTGCAATGAGTTTGAGTTTCATCAGCCCACGGGATATCAAGTTATAACATGGAACTGATGACTGATGCTTTCAAAGAGATCTTTATATGTTATTTTCAGAGGTCCTATAAAAATTCAAATGTAAATCAAACTGCAAAAGGTAACTGAGGAAGAAATGCAAAAATGAACTTCATATTGGTTAATCAAATTTCCTTTTAAACCCAAAAACCAAAGATTTTTCAGAATTTTCTTAAAGTTCCAATGTAATCACCTATGCTATTGTATAATACATGTGTATGTGTAATTATTTTCTGTTTTTTCAGATATTTTTTAAGATGTTTTTTAACCTCTCGGACAATGTGAAGAGATCTTACTGATCCACTGGGGTAAGTCCTCCATCAGACTGCATGAACAGCACACGGGTACCCTGTAAGTAAGTAAATGGTTTATTATACAACAGTATTTACAACACACGGGTACCCTGTAAGTGAAATGGTTTATTATACAACAGTATTTACAACACACGGGTACCCTGTAAGTGAAATGATTTATTATACAACAGTATTTACAACACACGGGTACCCTGTAAGTGAAATGGTTTATTATACAACAGTATTTACAACACACGGGTACCCTGTAAGTGAAATGGTTTATTATACAACAGTATTTACAACACACGGGTACCCTGTAAGTGAAATGATTTATTATACAACAGTATTTACAACACACGGGTACCCTGTAAGTGAAATGGTTTATTATACAACAGTATTTACAACACACGGGTACCCTGTAAGTGAAATGGTTTATTATACAACAGTATTTACAACACACGGGTACCCTGTAAGTGAAATGGTTTATTATACAACAGTATTTACAACACACGGGTACCCTGTAAGTGAAATGGTTTATTATACAACAGTATTTACAACTATCTTGGAATTAAGTGAAATAAATTAGTGGAAAACAACATACAAGTACAATACTAGATCTGTAGGGATAAAGTGTCTTGTACTGAGGTCAAAGATTCCTGAGAAATAAAAACCGCCCTGAGTCAGGATCAAACTACACACCTCGTATTTTCATCATTGCCTTAATATGAAGTCATAATGAACTTAACTAAAACACACCCTACACTGTAATTATATAGTGAAAACAATTCATAAATCATTACTTTCATAATGTGTATGACCCTTAATTGGCCATTTCATGAGGAGTCTCATTTATGATATTTTGGGAGGTACATTTGTATGGTGCATTAGTGTTGATATGCCATTAATTCCAGGATAAATATTTGATGTTGGGATAGTATCTTGTTAATCTATGAGTGATGTAGTGACGTTAGCAGATCTGGAAATAACTGGTAGTGATGCTACATGTATTCAGGCCCTAGGTATATACAGTGGAACTTCGTTAAATCAAACTCGGAAATGTACGTAATGATGTCTGTGACTCTCACCTGCACTCCTCCTTGGAAGCCTGAGGCAAAGCCCGCGACATAGTTCTTGATGCATGGTGTCAGATAAGCATCAGCACACGCTGTCAACAAGACAAAGAAAACAGTCCTCTATACAATCAATAAATGTACTTTACAGTTTTAGTTTTGAATATATTTTATACATATTTCTTGACACATAAAGACAAACAATTCCTAGGTTATCTTAATTCAGTTCATCATTTCACTATGAAGCACAAATTCATTATTACCTGTGTAACCTCGTGGGACAACTCTCACCATCGGCATGACATCTGATGACAGCGACACCTGGTGGAAACCCATCTCCCTTGCCACGCGTCCAACTTCATTTTCATGATCTGCAAATCTGATGATGATAACAAGTGATAGAATATGTGGTACCAGTAGGACGTGGATAGTTCTGTCTTAATTAATGTACATCTAGCAACTTAACATTGAGTACTCAAACGCAAGTAATCTGTAACATTCTTAAAATGAGAACTGGGTTGTGACATAGAACCACCAGTCTTTTTAACCAAAATATCAAAATTATTTACTTTCTTTGATTTAGAGCTACATAAAATTCAGTAAAGAGAAACAAAAAACATTCAGTAAAGCATGTCTTTACTAAAACAAATTATCAAAATAACTGAAAGTCAGAGCTGTACATAATCTTACGTGTAGGAGTGAAGTAGGACGACGGCCAGACTCCGAATTCCTCTGTCTAATAGTTGCTGTAAGTCCTGTCGTAATCTTGTCAAATCAACAGTGTTCCAAACCTCCAACTATGGGGGTACAATCAACAGTATCAACATGTGGGTCCAGTTATTTCAAAGGTGATTAGGCTAATCACAGTTCAACAACAATTTTAAAATGCTGATATAATCAAAATTAAAAGTAACTTGACAAAATTTTATGAACTAAAAAATGTATAACACTTGTCAGTCTATTCCTACCTGCCTATTTCAAGGAATACACACTCAGGTTTTAAAGTAAAGGAGAAATGAGATTGTCACAAATACATTAAGCTAATCACCTTGTGAACAACTGGACTCTAATCTTAAACTAAAACAATTAGATTGACAGTTCCAAGGGTAAAATTGTAAGTGATAATATAGCAACCTTACTGTAAATGAAGCCAGGTCCTGCCCACTTGTTACAATAACAATATGTTACTAGGCATGATGGTTATATCTTAATTGATAAGTGATACTCAAACATTGGTAACCTTGAACTAAAATGAGTGCCATTTCTGTGAGGAGTTGCAATAAGCCTTTCAATGGCTTTTGAGGTACTTTAGTTGTTTGAAATCTGTAAGCCTTAATCTACCCACATCTGTACGCCTCCAGGCTATGTCTGTAAGCCTATTAACCATAACAGTAAGCCTGTTGGCCATGTCTGTAACCCTTCTGCCTCATGAGTAACAGTTAAAAGAGTCAAATGTGTACCAGGACAATGGATGGTGCATGCTAAATGAGGACTGACAAACATTTCTTAGTATAGCCTTGATGGCATGATCCAGTAGTATCTGTGCCACTGGTCATTATCATTATCCATGTACATTTTCCATAGTGATATTAGGGAGCCTCACCTTTTCACCAGTCGTACCAGTAACAACAGTACAGGCTTTCTTGATCTCACACTTATCCTGCTGGAACACAACCCTCTCCTCAACCTCTATCACTTCCTCATATAGCTGGTCTGGTGACACGATTTCCTAAACAAAATCACATGCTTTCAATTTCCACACTACTTGGCACAGGAAAATGTGATATGCAATTTTGGCACACAATGTCATGATGTATATGTGTATATTATATGCAACAAATGTTAGCATCAATTAAAGGATGTATGAATTTAGACAGAGATTACTGAAACTAAATCACAATCCAAACATTTATTGTTTGTGTTTCAGACCACTAGTACCTAGCTTACACTATTGCATCAAATTAAACAGTCAAAGCTACATTCTTACCTTCATGATACTTTTGCCCTCAGATCATAAGAAAGAAAATTATTGAACAATCACCAAACAGATTTTTACTTTACTCTAAACATATCACAGAAAATCACTGCCTTCCATATGATTTGGCAAATAGTACAAGCTTATTGATAAAGTAGTTCAGTTTATCAAACAATGACATGTATTTGAATGTTTAATAAAGTTCATCCCTGTGACCACAAAAATAGGTCAAGGTCAAAAATGAATAATGCATTCAAGATGTTTACCAGATCAAAGATGTTAGGGCGTGCCTGGTTACCGATGTGGAGGAGGTCTTTAAAACCCTTGGTAATTGCCAGGGCCATAGGTTCCCCTTTCCTCTCCAACAAAGCATTAGTAGCCACAGTCGTCCCCATCCTGATCCAGTCAATTTGGGAAGAGTCTAGTGGTTCTTCTGGTGGGAGGACACACCCCCCTACCTGTCAATCACAAGATACCTTACAATATTTATCCTCAAATTAGCCCCTCCCCTTGTATAAAAGCAGAGTATTGAAGTTTTGGGAAAGCTTATTTGCAAACAACTTTCAGCTGACTACATTGTATTTTCAAATTGACGATTCTACAAAAGTAGGACTGAATTACTGAGTGTATATATGGCGATACCGTCAGAACAGCACCAAAAAGGAACATACATGTACACATTTTTCTGGAGAATAACTACGTAGAATTGTATGTATATATAACTACAGTGATGTTACACACAAGGAAAATCTATAAGTTATACACATACATGTAGCATGATAAATTTGAAGGAACATACGTTCATCATTACATAATTAGCCATACATTTTTATGATTTACACATTTATACCTTAATGCATGAGAGAATTTACCTGATAATCGCCAGTTAATTTTCAACACAAAAATCTGTAGTTATTTATTTTAATTCCAAGCTAAATTAAAACTTTTTAGCACATTTTTTTTTTATTGCCTTTGTGATCCTTCCTATATTTAAAATAGGAAATTTGTTTATTCTTTTTATATTCTTGCTGAAAGAGAGGTTATTACAATAATTTCAGTGTCTCCTCTAGGGTTCAAACCTGGGACCTCTAGCTTAGGTAGCACACCACAGTAAGACAGCCTGGCCATGGGCAATTTTTTTGTTAAGCAAATAACTCCTGTATTATGATATGCATAAAAAATGAAAAAATAAATGTACACTATAATTGGTATATTCAGTATGAAGTAGTACATACAGGCTTCACATTTATTAAAACAAAAATCAATAAATTGGTTCCGGATTTTAAATATCCAGATTTTCCGAACGTGTGTTTACACAGGAAATTTAGTTTTGCCTACAGCGCAAAATGGAAGCCCACAGAAAAGGTAAGATAGCGGAAAAACTTAATTTACAACATATGTCCAAACAAGAATAATTCTGTCTTTGGGATAGAGATATTTAATTTTAAATAGGTTTCAGAAAAAAAATTGTGTAGAGAATTGTGCCATTTTGGGTCAAATATCATAATATTTTGCAATTTTTGAGAATTTTTTAAGCTGTTACCATGGTATTCACAGCTCTAAAAATCACAGAAAATATCAGTTTACTTATCCTTCAGAGCTCTATTAAAATTGCAAATGTTGTACAGATTTCAAATATATATACTTTATTAGAGGTTATATGTAAGGTTAACTGGCAATGTTTACATATCTAAAACATGTGCCATATTTTTCAGAATTTGGCATTTTTACTGTACACTGCTACCTTAGTAGTTTTACACTCAACCGATCCTAGTAGTATTTTGTAGCTATAGTATTTACCATGGATACATACTGTGAACCCCCGGGCCCTCCAGGAAAGAGTTTAAACTTCCAGTGGCTACAGCAATGCTTCTGCAGCAAGCTAAATAAAAAATTTCACAGGTCCCTACATGGGTGACAAAGTAATGGAGGTAATGATAGACTTATTATAGTGATAATTATTTCAAGGCCTCGGCTGAGGATCGAACCCGAAACCTCTGACTAAATAGTCTTTACACTATTAACTAATTGAGTTTAAGAGAGGCCCTGATCTGGTCGTAGCATTTCCCCCTGATCAGTGTTACATTTGGCATCCAATTAAATACCAATGTTCACACGTGGTATCATAAAGTTTTCATGTGTCTTCTAGGGGGAAGACTTCGTTGAAGAAGGAGGAATGTAGTTGAACTAGACTGGGCTAAACACTGGTGGCATGGTAGCTCAAATGATTAGAGCTTCTGTAGAGAGTTAAGAGGTCCAGGGTTTGAGTCCTAATCTGGTTGTTGCATTTTTTTCTCGATCTTTTACACATTTGCATTAATTCACAGAGATACAAAACTCTGTACATTGCTTGTACATCATGAGCTTTATTTTTCTAAACATTACTGATTACTATTCCTCTTTTGCTTATTATATGCTTTTATAAAAGTTTTGTTTGAACATTTTCCCTTTTTTGATAAATTTCATGATTTTAACATTTACCAAAAAAAATGATGATTTCCAGAGTTATAAAATCGGTGAAAATTGTAAGTTGTTATAACTAATCTGTTATCAATTATATTTGGTGTGAAGCTTGATCGCGCTACTTGTTACATTACAGAAAAAGGACTGTTCTCGGGAGCTTACCTAGCAGTACTACTGTATTGCAGTTAGTAGCATTTACCACATAATATACATAATTACATTGTGGTGTAAACCTCACCTCTTCCATGATGCGGCGAATTCCTTCCCTTGGGGCATCAGGATAGTTTTTAGGGTCAACAGACAGCAGCTTCATCACCTTCACTTTACCTCCGGGACATCTAGCCCAGATATCAGTAAAAGTGCCACCGCGATCAATTGCAAACTGGAACCTGTTCGCCATTTCAAATCTCACTGTTGTTTGCAAATAAGAAATTTTAGTAGTCATAAAAACAATCAAATATATTATAAATGTACATGTAATGTATATACATATCACTCTGGGCTTAAAAACGAAAATGCAACATACATGTGTAGTGGGTAATCAAAAATATATTTATAGTGAAGACAGATATATACCAACCTTTGTACAGTTCTGTCCTGTTCTGCTGACATCTAATAATACTGATCTCACGTTCTTGTTATTCACCTGTTTCCCCACGTTCACGTACCGTCGTACGTCCGTTTCGTCAGTATTGATTTTCTGATTGTTTGTATTTGTGTCACTTACTCACTACAGAATAAATAAAATTGCACAATCACCTCTTAAATAAGAATAAACAGGAAAGAAATATTATTTCTGAAAAAGTCAACTTATTGCAGCACAGGAACAACACAACAACGAGAGTTCGGGTGTTTTATTTATATATGAGTTACTTCCCTTAGTATACTCTCTCTCCAACAAAGTGTATGGAAAAAGAAAGTAGACGTCGACAGGTTTAACGCTACATAGGCCTACAAATTCTAAAAAGATGTCTGCGAGGTTTACTCGGCTTCTTGGGACCTGTGCTTTTAGGCGCTTCGTTACTATAAAGGGTCATGTAAACATTGCGCCAGAACTGCAGATCAACCCCGTGACGAAAAGGCAACTAGCAACAGGGAATGCTGATCCTGCGTAAGGTCTCTAAGGACACAGGGGCTTGACATGTTCCAATGACCCAGCGATACTAAATCCAAGTCTGAACAATATCAAAATATTCAATGAACAAGTCTAGCATTTTGTTGTTGACTGTCATTTAATTTAAGTTTCACCAGTATGTTGATGATGGTTGTGATATATTGTATATCATACCATTTCAAATTTCAAATGATTTGTAATGAACCAACTGTTTAATAACCTTGTATCATAAAACAGGACCTCTGTGACTGTCCATCCTTTCGACTATCAAGTATGGCCAGTATTTACAGTCTTCTTTTTGGACTAACATATCGTTCATATATAAAGCTATGAACTTTAATAGGGGTATCTGTATAAGATTCTACAAACATTTAGAGAATTCAATTTCTGATGTAATCTATAATGTTTAATATTTTTCATAAATTGTCTACTCTTTTCATTTCAGGTTTTTTGCTATGATGCAACAGGCAAGGGCAAAACTACCTGACGATCAAAAGCAAAGGTAAAAATGAATTGCAAACTGACAGACTGCAATGTCCACAGTTCTAATTGTAAATGTTCAAGGAGTAGTAGTGTGCAGCCAGCCGGGATCGAACCCGTGACCTTTGGCTTACTGGTCCCCCGCTCTACTGACTAAGCTAAAGGGAAATTCCCCTAGCCGGAAGCTAGAAGGTGACCATACAACTATGTACAGTATTTACAATTAAACCCCGGGCTGCTACACTGCTACACTACCTCCTTCAAATGTGTTCACCCTGAACACACCAATCCAGGTTCTATCTCCAAGGAAGCCTCTTGCTTTCATTTGGAGTGGTCTGCGGCACCAATGTAAAAGTTCAAGGAGTAGTAGTGTGCAGCCAGCCGGGATCGAACCCGTGACCCTTGGCTTATTGGTCCGCCGCTCTACCGACAGAGCTAAAGGGAAATTCCCCCTAGCCAGAAGCTAGAAGGCGACCATACAAATATGTACAGTATTTACAATTAAAACCCGGCCTGCTACATAATTATCTCCCCTTATATATACCACTATGTATATGGTCAGCTCATTTGATAGATACATTGTACAACTAGTTTGTTTGCAGGAATAATTTCGTAAAAGACTTAAAAAATTGCAAATTAGAAACATTTATAATATAGTTTATTATTTAATATTTCGTATCTGACTGATAATTGTGACTTAAGTTTTCCATATATTATGCTGATCTATATTCATCCCTCCAGATATCTTAAAAAATCAGATTTTGTTATACTACCTAGGTAAGGTAATTTTGATTGGTGACTGATGCAGAGAACCAGTAAGTTTAATTTTGATTACATTGTACATCTTAAAATACTAACATTCTTGGATTATATCCCTTTATGAACTTTGTCTAAATATCTGCACTTTCAGTGCCATTGTGTCGCATAGGGAAAAAGTCAATGGTGTGGACATACCCCTTTGCCCCCAAAATTTTTGATTAAAAGGGGGTTTTCCCCCTTTTGGATCCCCCAGGGGCCCTTATAGGGTTTTTATCCCCAATGGGGATATCCCCTGATTCTCCCAAGGGGCCCCTTAGGTACCAATTTATTAAACCCAATTGTGATTCCCGGGAAAAAAACCCCATGTGTGCTTTCCCCGGGTGTGAAGTTTTGCCCCCTTGGTCCCCCTTGTATACCCCAAATGGGTAACCCGGGAAATTTTTTGAAAAAGGGTGGTCCCCGGGTTAATGACTTTTCCCAAATTTTGTACGGTGTATGACCCCCAATTTTGAAAAGGCCCCAACTGGTTTTAAATTTATTTTTAAAATGGGAATCCCCAATTTGTACCCCCCAAATATTTCCCCCAATTTTTTATATTTTTGGGAGGGGAAAAACCCAGGGAAATTTTATTCCCCTTGTGTAAAATTAATGGTGGTTAAAAAAGAAACCTTTAAAACTTCCCCAAGGGAATTTTTTAACCCCCTTTAATTAAACCCCAAAATTTGGGGAAAAGTATCCCCAGAGTTAAACCCTAAATTACCCCCTTTTGGGGGCTTTACCCGGGAAAGGGCCAAGAATACCCCCCAAAGAGGCTCCCAGAGTTTCCAAAGGAGGGAATGATGATACCCATTCAACTTTTCCCAAGGAAATAAAAACTTTTTCCCCAATTTTTTGGACAAAACCTCTTTTCCCATTTTTGGGAAAATACAAATTTTCACTATAAAAAAAGGATCCAAAAAAGGTTAATATCAAAAATTTTTTGGTCGTGCAAAACCCAATTTATTTAACCCAAATTTTAGTTGATACCCAATTTTGATACCCTGTATGTTTAAAAATTTAGGGGTAAAAAATTGGGGGCACACCCCTGTTTTCTAAAACAATTGCTTTTTTATTTAAAATTATAAGACCCAATGTGGTTTACCGGGAGTATTGAAGGGGCCCCCCAAAGTTTTTCCCCCAATTTTTTTAAAAATTTAAAAATGTTTTTGGGCAAAGAAACAACCCCCGGGTTTTCTAAATTGGTTTAAAAATTTTCCCCCAAATTGATAAAATCTCTGTATTAACCCCCCAATGAAGTGATTATCCCAATGTAGTGAAAAAACCCAAGGAATGACTCCCCCAAAGTAGTGAAAAAGTTGACTACCCAATGTATTCCCTCCCCAAGTAGGAAACCCATGTAGGCCCAATCCCAATTTTTTTTGACAAACCCCAGGGTAAATGAATATACCAAAGAAGTACTCCCCAATGAAAGGGGGACTACCAATGTAATAACAAAACCCAATGAAAGGGACTATCCCCAATTTAAAGGATCCCCCATGAGGGGCCAAACCCCCAATGTAGGGACTCCCCCCAAAGGGAAGACTCCCCAAAAGGGTGGGTAATTTCCCAATGAAATGACTCCCCAAAAGGGGACTAAAACCCAATGTGGGGGATACCCAATGTAGTGACAAAACCCAATTGTCCCTTTTGACTCCCCATTAATTACATACCCAATGAATAAACAAACCCCAATTAAGGATTTCCCCCCCTTTAGGGGACTCCCCCCAAATGAGTCACTCCCAAATTTAAAGGCATACCCAAAAAAATACTACCCTAAAGTATCCCCCCCTTTTTGTGATCCCCAATGTAGTGACTTTACCCAAGTGTAAACTTTTCATCCCAATTTTGGGGACTATCCAATGTATTGACCCCTTTTAAATGTGGGGATTCCCCCAAATTTTTGGACTACCCAATGAAAGGTGACTATCCAATGTAGGGCTACCCAATGTAGGACTAAAACCCAATGAAAGTGCCCTAACCCAATGTAGGGATTCCCCCAATTTTGGGGGGACTAAAAAAATTTTGGAAACACCCAATAAAAGTGACTCCCCAAATGTGGGAACTCCCCAAGGTAGTGACTACCCATGGGTGACTACCAAAATGTAGGGGCAACCCAATGGTGACTATACCCAATGTATTTGACACCCAATGAGTGATCCCCAATGTAGTGGATTCCCAATGTATAATACCCATGTGGGGATCCCCCAATGGGGGGATAATTAAATCCCCAATGTGTGAAACCCAATTTTAATGACTAACCCGTATTTGATTTATCCCATGTAGTACTCCCCCAATTTTAAAAAACTACCAAGGTAGTGAAACCCAATGTAGGAAAAACCCCAAATTTGAACTACCCAATGAAGTACTACCAAAGGGTGTGACTACCCTTTTAATGCACCCCAATTAACCCCATGTAGTGACCCCCCCAAATTGTAGTGCTCCCCAATTTTAAAAAGTGGGCCCATACCCAATGTGGGAAATTCCCCCTTAAGTGACTCCCCCAATGTATGACAAACCCCAATGTAGTAACTCCCCAAGTGGGAAACCCCCCAAATGTAGGGACAAACCCAAATGTAGTGACTTCCCCCTTAATTGACTCCCCGTAATGACTATACCCAATGTAGGCCAAACCCAATTTTGTGACTCCCCAAATGTTTGCAAACCCCAAATGTGGGACAAACCCCAATTAGGAAACCCCCAGGGTAGTGACAAACCCCATGTAGTCCAAACCCCAATGTAGTTACAAACCCAATTTGTGATACCCAATGTAGTGACAACCCCCCCATTTATTGCCCTACCCAATGGAGTCCCCAATGTAGGGATCCCCAGTAGTGATTACCCAATGTATTGCTCCCCAATTAGTGATACCCAATGTGTGGACAAAACCCAAATGAGGACAAACCCATGTAGGATTAACCCAATGTGACTACCCAATGTATTTTACTAAACCTGTAGTGAACCCCCAATTTTAGTGACAAACCCTTGTAGGACCCCCCAAAGGGGGTGACAAACCCAAATGACTACCCCCAAATGTAGGGGAATAAAACCAATGAAATGCCCAAACCCAAATGAAATGACAAAACCCAATGAAGGTGATTTCCCCAATTAGTAAACCCCAATGAAGTGACTACCCAATTTTGGGGACGCCCCAAATTTGAAATGCTCCCCAAATGAAATGACATCCCCAAGTAGTGACTACCCCAATTTTAGTGACCCCCCAAATTTTTAGTGACAAACCCAATGAAAGGGGACTATCCCCCAATGAAATAAACTATACCCAGGGAATACTAAACCAATTATTTTATCCCCCAATGGTACTCCCCAAATGAAGTACTATAAAAAAAAGTCCCTCCCCAAAAAAAAGTATTACCCAATTTAGTACACCTGTAGGGGGAAAAAACCCAAAGGTATTAAAGATCCCTTTATGACCCCCCAAAAGGGGGAAAACCCAAATGTATTTATTAAAACCCAATGTTTTAATACCCAATGTATTTACCCCCCCGGGGTGACTACCCTTGTAGTGATTTCCCCAAATGTAGGGGATTTAACCCAATGAAATTGATTTCCCCCAAATTTTGGGTGATAAAAAATGTAGGGCCTCCCAAGAAGTGATTCCCCAATGAAAGTAACACCCAATGTATTTGACTCCCCAAATTTGGGGACTCCCCAAATGTAGTGAAATCCCCCAAATTAAGTGAAACCCAAATTTTAGTGACTACCCAATGAAGTAAATCCCCAAATGTATTTAACCCCCAAAGTAGTGACTCCCCCAAGTAGTGTACCCAATGTAGTGACTAACCCAATGTATTAAATCCCCAAAATGTATTGCCAAAACCCAATGTAGGGGACAAAATTAACAATGAAGTGACTACCCAATGTAGTAAAACCCAAAGTAGTAAATACCAATGTGGGACTTCCCCAAATGTAGTGACACCCAAGAAGTACAAACCCAATGAGTGACTACCCATGAAGTCATCCCCAAAGTAGTGACCCCCAATTAGTGACTACCCAAATTGGTAGGCCCCCCCCCCCAAAAACCCCCCAAACCCCCCCCCCAAAACCCACCCCCAACCCCCCCACCCCCCCCCCCCCCCCCAAACCCCCCCCAAAACCCCCCCCCCCCCCCCCCCCCCCCAAACCCCCAAAACCCCCAACCCCCCCCCCCCCCCCCCCCCCCCCACCCCCCCCCCAACCCAAAAACCCAAAAACCCCCCCCGAACCCAAGGGCCCCCAAAAACCCCCCAAACCCCCCCCCCAAAACCCCAACCCCCCCAAACCCCCCCCCCCCCCCCCAAAACCCCCCCCCCCCCAAACCCCCCAAAACCCCAAAAACCCCCAAAACCCCCCAACCCCCCCAAAAAACCCCCCCCCCCCCCCCCCCAAACCCCCCCCCCCCCCCCACCCCAAAACCCCCAAAACCCCCAAAACCCAAAACCCCCAAAACCCACCCCAACCCCCCCCCCCCCAAAAACCAAAAAACCCCCCAAAACCCCCTCCCCCCCCCCCCCCCCCCAAAGGGCCAACCCCCCCAAACCCCCCCCCCAAAACCCCCCCGGGAACCCCCCGGGCCCCCCCCCCCCCCCCCTTCCCCCCCCCCAAAAAAAACCCAAAAACCCCCAAAAAACCCCCCCAAAACCCCCCGGGCCCTTTCCCCCCCCCCCCCCCCCCCCCCCCTTTCCCCCCCCCCCCCCCTCCCCCCCTTTCCCCCCCCCCCCCCCCCCCCCCCCCCCCCCCCCCCCAACCCCCCCACCCCCCCCACCCCCCCCCCCCCCAAAACCCCCCCAAAACCCCCGGGGGGGACAACCCCCTTCAACCCCCCCAAAAACCCCCCCCCCCAAAGGTCCCTTCCCCGGGAACCCCCCCCCCCCCCCACCCCCCTTTCCCCCCCCCCCCCCCGGGGCCCCCAAATTCACCCCCCCCCCCCCCAAAATTTCCCCTTTTTTTCCCCCCCCCCCCACCCCCCCCCAAAACCCCTTAAACCCCCCTTAACCCAAATCCCCCCCCCCCCTCCCCAAATTAACCCCGGGGCCCCCAAAACCCCCCGGGCCCCGGGAAACCCCCCCCCCAAAAACCCCCAAAACCACCCCCCCAAAAACCCCCAAAAAAGGGGCCCCTCCCCTTCCCCCCCCCCGGGCCCCTTTCCCCCCCCGGGGGGCCCCCCCCCCCCTTCCCCCCTTTAAACCAACCCCTTGGCCCCCCCCCCTTTAAAACCCCCCTTAACCCCCAAAAACCCCCCTTGTCCCCCCCTTTTCCCCCTTTTCCCCCCCCCCCCAAACCCCCACCCCCCCCGGCCCCCCAAAACCCCCCCCAAAACCCCCCTGTTCCCCCCATTTACCAAAAAAACCTCCCCCCCCCCCCCGGTTACAAACCCAATTTATTACTCCCAATGTAGGACATACCCAATGTATTGACTTAAACCCAAATGTGTGACTCCCCAATGGTGACTATCCCCAAGTAGTACTCCCCAAAGTAGGGGACACCCAATGTATAAAAAAACCCCAATGTAGGGGACCCCCAAATTTGTAGTGACGCCCCAATGAAGTGACAAACCCCAAGGGTAGTGAACCCATTTAGTGACTTCCCCAAATGCGTGGACTACCCTTTTAAAGTGACTCCCCAAGTAGTGACTCCCCAAAGCAGTACATCCCCAAAGTGTAAAATACCCAATTTTAGGACAAACCCAAGGTATGACAACCCAATGAAGTCACTACCCAATGTAGTGACTACCACTAATGAAGTCACTACCCATGTAGTGACTACCCCAATGTAGTGACTACCCAATGTAGTGACTATACCCAATGTAGTGATTACCCCTATATAGTGACTACCCCCCTATGTAGTGACTACCCCCTATGTAGTCACTACCCAATGTAGTGACTATACCCAATGTAGTGACTACCCAATGTAGTGACTATACCCAATGTAGTGACTACCCAATGTAGTGACTATACCCAATGTAGTGACTATACCCAATGTAGTGACTACCCAATGTAGTGACTATACCCAATGTAGTGACTACCCCTATATAGTGACTACCCCCCTATGTAGTGACTACCCCCTATGTAGTCACTACCCAATGTAGTGACTATACCCAATGTAGTGACTACCCTATGTAGTGACTACCCCCCTATGTAGTGACTACCCAATGTAGTGACTGTACCCAATGTAGTGACTGCCCAATGTAGTGACTACCCAATGTAGTGACTACCCAATGTAGTGACTACCCAATGGAAAGTACTACCCAATGAAGTTCCCCTTTATAAACCCAATGTAGTGACTCCCCCCTATTGTGATACCCAATGAAATTATTTCCCCCCAATGTGTGATCCCTTATGAAAAAGGGGACTACCCAATTAGGGACTACCCAATGTAGTGACTCCCCATGAATGACTATCCCCAATGTAGTGACTCCCCCATAATGACAAACCCAAATGTAAAAATCCCCCCTGTAGGCTACCCAATGTATGACACCCAATGAAGTGCTACCCAATGAAAGGACTACCCAATTTAAATGACAAAACCCAAGGGTAATACTATCCCCAAAAGAAAGGACTACCCAATGTAGGGGACTACCAATGTATTGACCCCCCAAATGAATAAATTACCCAATGGGAATTGGGACATACCCAATTTAATAAACTATCCCCAATGTAGTGACTACCCAATGATTTACCCCCCAAATTTTTAAAGTACCCCCCAATTTAAAGCAAACCCAAAAAAGCAACCCCCAAATTTAAAGGAAAACCCAATGTATGATAACCCAAGGAAGTACCCCCCAAATTTCACACCCCAAAATTTTAAAAAGTCACCCCCCCAATTATTTGTCCCCATGTAGTGATACCCCCAATGTAGTAAATATCCTTTTTAAGTGACTACCCAATTAGTGACTTTTCCCAATGTAGTGATTATCCCCAATGTAGTGACCCCCCAATGTGGGATTCCAAAAGGTATTGACAAACCCTAAGTAGTGACAAACCCAAAGGGTTGTAAAATACCCAATGAAAGTGACTCCCCAAATGTGGTGACTCCCAAATGAAAGTGACTCCCCAATGAAGTGACAAACCCCAAATGGGGGAAACCCAAGAGGATTCCCCAATTTGAAAAAAGTGATTACCCAATAAAGGGAAACCCAATGTGGTCCCAAAGTAGGGGATTCCCCAAATTTGTAGTAATTACCCAATGTAGTGACACCCAAGTAGTGAAATACCCAAGTAGTACAAACCCAATGTAGTAATCCCCCAATGTATTTAAACTACCAATGTAGGGACTCCCCCCAAATGTGTGACTACCCAATGAAGTAACTCCCCCAAATTTGTATTTTGAATACCCAATGTGGAATCCCCCAAGTAGTGACAAAACCCCAATGGGGGGCATCCCCCAATGTGTGATTACCCCTATAAGTACTCCCCCCTTTAAAGTGACACCCCCAAAAATGTAGTATTTCCCCAAAGGTAGGGGAATACCCAATTTTTGATTCCCCCAATAGGACTACCCCCAATGTAGTGACCCCCCCTTGTAGTACTAAACCCAATGTAGTGACTTCCCCAAATTTAGTGACTCCCCAAAGGGTGTGACATCCCCAAAGGTATACTACCCCATTATGACCCCCCCAATGTGGGGCAAACCCCAATGTCACTCCCCAAATTTTAATTGACTATCCCCAAATTTGTAGTGACCCCCCAATTATTAAAACCCCCCCCTATGTTTATGATTTACCCCAATTAGTTGACTACCCTATGTAGTGACTACCCCCCTATGTAGTGACTACCCAATGTAGTGACTGTACCCAATGTAGTGACTGCCCAATGTAGTGACTACCCAATGTAGTGACTACCCAATCTAGTGACTACCCAATGTAGTGACTACCCAATGAAGTGACTATACCCAATGTAGTGACTACCCCTATATAGTGACTACCCAATGTAGTGACTACCCCCTATGTAGTGACTACCCTATGTAGTGACTACCCTATGTAGTGACTATCCAATGTAGTGACTACCCAATGTAGTGACTATACCCAATGTAGTGACTATACCCAATGTAGTGATTACCCAATGTAGTGACTATACCCAATGTAGTGACTATATCCAATGTAGTGACTACCCAATGTAGTGACTACCCAATGTAGTGACTATCCAATGTAGTGACTACCCAATGTAGTGACTATATCCAATGTAGTGACTACCCAATGTAGTGACTACCCAATGTAGTGACTACCCAATGTAGTAACTACCCAATGTAGTGACTACCCAATGTAGTGACTATACCCAATCTAGAGACTACCCAATGTAGTGACTATACCCAATGTAATGACTATACCCAATGTAGTGACTATCCAATGTAGTGACTACCCAATGTAGTGACTATCCAATGTAGTGACTACCCTATGTAGTGACTACCCAATGTAATGACTACCCAATGTAGTGACTATCCAATGTAGTGACTACCCAATGTAGTGACTATACCCAATGTAGTGACTATCCAATGTAGTGACTACCCAATGTAGTGACTACCCAATGTAGTGAATACCCAATGTAGTGACTATACCCAATGTAGTGAATACCCAATGTAGTGACTACCCAATGTAGTGACTATACCCAATGTAGTAACTACCCAATGTAGTGAATACCCAATGTAGCGACTATACCCAATGTAGTGACTACCCCTATATAGTGACTACCCGATGAAGTGACTATACCCAATGTAGTGACTACCCAATGTAGTGACTACCCAATGTAGTGACTACCCAATGTAGTGACTATACCCAATGTAGTGACTATACCCAATGTAGTGACTATACCCAATGTAGTGACTACCCAATGTAGTGACTACCCCAATGTAGTGACTACCCAATGTAGTGACAACCCAATGTAGTGACTACCCGATGTAGTGACTACCCAATGTAGTGACTACCCAATGTAGTGACTACCCAATGTAGTGATTACCCAATGTAGTGACTACCCAATGTAGTGATTACCCAATGTAGTGACTACCCAATGTAGTGACTACCCGATGTAGTGACTACCCAATGTAGTGACTACCCAATGTAGTGACTATACCCAATGTAGTGATTACCCAATGTAGTGACTATACCCAATGTAGTGACTACCCAATGTAGTGACTACCCAATGTAGTGACTATACCCAATGTAGTGACTATACCCAATGTAGTGACTACCCAATGTAGTGACTATACCCAATGTAGTGACTACCCAATGTAGTGACTATACCCAATGTAGTGACTACCCAATGTAGTGACTATACCCAATGTAGTGACTACCCAATGTAGTGACTATACCCAATGTAGTGACTACCCAATGTAGTGACTATACCCAATGTAATGACTATACCCAATGTAGTGACTATACCCAATGTAGTGACTACCCAATGTAGTGACTATACCCAATGTAGTGACTACCCAATGTAGTGACTATACCCAATGTAGTGACTACCCAATGTAGTGACTATACCCAATGTAGTGACTACTCAATGTAGTGACTATACCCAATGTAGTGACTATACCCAATGTAGTGACTACCCAATGTAGTGACTACCCAATGTAGTGACTATACCCAATGTAGTGACTACCCAATGTAGTGACTACCCGATGTAGTGACTACCCAATGTAGTGACTATACCCAATGTAGTGATTACCCAATGTAGTGACTACCCAATGTAGTGACTACCTAATGTAGTGACTACCCAATGTAGTGATTACCCAATGTAGTGACTACCCAATGTAGTGACTACCCAATGAAGTGACTACCCAATGTAGTGACTATACCCAATGTAGTGACTACCCAATGTAGTGACTACCCGATGAAGTGACTATACCCAATGTAGTGACTACCCAATGTAGTGACTACCCGATGTAGTGACTACCCAATGTAGTGACTAGCCCCAATGTAGTGACTACCCAATGTAGTGACTACCCCCAATGTAGTGACTAACCAATCTAGTGACTACCCAATGAAGTGACTACCCAATGTAGTGACTACCCAATGTAGTGACAACCCAATGTAGTGACTATCCAATGTAGTGACTATACCCAATGTAGTGACTACCCAATGTAGTGACTATACCCAATGTAGTGACTACCCAATGTAGTGACTATACCCAATGTAGTGACTACCCAATGTAGTGACTACCCAAAGTTGTGACTATACCCAATGTAGTGACTACCCAATGTAGTGACTATACCCAATGTAGTGACTACCCAATGTAGTGACTACCCAATGTAGTGACTATACCCAATGTAGTGACTACCCAATGTAGTGACTACCCAATGTAGTGACTATACCCAATGTAGTGACTACCCAATGTAGTGACTACCCAATGTAGTGACTATACCCAATGTAGTGACTACCCAATGTAGTGACTATACCCAATGTAGTGACTACCCAATGTAGTGACTACCCAATGTAGTGACTACCCAATGAAGTGACTATACCCAATGTAGTGACTACCCAATGTAGTGACTACCCAATGTATTGACAACCCAATGTAGTGACTACCCAATGTAGTGACTACCCAATGAAGTGACTACCCAATGTAGTGAATACCCAATGTAGTGACTACCCAATGTAGTGACTACCTAATGTAGTGACTATCCAATGTAGTGACTACCCAATGTAGTGACTACCCAATGTAGTGACTACCCAATGTAGTAACTACCCAATGAAGTGACTACTCAATGTAGTGACTACCCAATGTAGTGACTACCCAATGTAGTGTTATGTTTATATTCTTGTTTATAGACACTACAAAGATTTTGTTATCTCTCTACTCAATGTAGTGACTGCCCAATGTAGTGACTACCCAATGTAGTGACTACCCAATGTAGTAACTACCCAATGTAGTGACTACCCAATGTAGTGACTACCCAATGTAGTGACTACTCAATGTAGTGACTACCCAATGTAGTGACTACCCAATGTAATGTTATGTTTATATTCTTGTTAATAGACACTACAAAGATTTTGTTATCTCTCTACTCAATGTAGTGACTGCCCAATGTAGTGACTACCCAATGTAGTGACTACCCAATGTAGTGACTACCCAATGTAATGACTATACCCAATGTAATGACTATACCCAATGTAGTGACTACCCCTAATGAAGTCACTACCCAATTAAGTCACTACTCAATAAAGTCACTACTCAATAAAGTCACTACCCAATATAGTGACTACCCAATGTAGTGACTATACCCAATGTAGTGACTATCCAATTTAGTGACTATCCAATGTAGTGACTATCTAATGTAGTGATTACCTAATGTAGTGACTATCCAATGTAGTGACTATCCAATGTAGTGACTACCCTATGTAGTTACTATACCCAATGTAGTGACTATACCCAATGTAGTGACTATACCCAATGTAGTGACTACCCAATGTAGTGACTACCCAATGTGGTGACTACCAAATGTAGTGACTACCCAATGAAGTGACTACCCAATGTAGTAACTACCCAATGTAGTGACTACCCAATGTAGTGACTACCCGATGTAGTGACTACCCAATGTAGTGACTAGCCCCAATGTAGTGACTACCCAATGTAGTGACTACCCCCAATGTAGTGACTAACCAATCTAGTGACTACCCAATGAAGTGACTACCCAATGTAGTGACTACCCAATGTAGTGACAACCCAATGTAGTGACTATCCAATGTAGTGACTATACCCAATGTAGTGACTACCCAATGTAGTGACTATACCCAATGTAGTGACTACCCAATGTAGTGACTATACCCAATGTAGTGACTACCCAATGTAGTGACTACCCAAAGTTGTGACTATACCCAATGTAGTGACTACCCAATGTAGTGACTATACCCAATGTAGTGACTACCCAATGTAGTGACTACCCAATGTAGTGACTATACCCAATGTAGTGACTACCCAATGTAGTGACTACCCAATGTAGTGACTATACCCAATGTAGTGACTACCCAATGTAGTGACTACCCAATGTAGTGACTATACCCAATGTAGTGACTACCCAATGTAGTGACTATACCCAATGTAGTGACTACCCAATGTAGTGACTACCCAATGAAGTGACTATACCCAATGTAGTGACTACCCAATGAAGTGACTACCCAATGTAGTGACAACCCAATGTAGTGACTACCCAATGTAGTGACTACCCAATGAAGTGACTACCCAATGTAGTGAATACCCAATGTAGTGACTACCCAATGTAGTGACTATACCCAATGTAGTGACTACCTAATGTAGTGACTATCCAATGTAGTGACTACCCAATGTAGTGACTACCCAATGTAGTGACTACCCAATGTAGTAACTACCCAATGAAGTGACTACTCAATGTAGTGACTACCCAATGTAGTGACTACTCAATGTAGTGACTACCCAATGTAGTGACTACCCAATGTAGTGACTACCCAATGTAGTAACTACCCAATGAAGTGACTACTCAATGTAGTGACTACCCAATGTAGTAACTACCCAATGAAGTGACTACTCAATGTAGTGACTACCCAATGTAGTGATTACTCAATGTAGTGACTACCCAATGTAGTGACTACCCAATGTAGTGACTACCCAATGTAGTGACTACCCAATGTAGTGTTATGTTTATATTCTTGTTTATAGACACTACAAAGATTTTGTTATCTCTCTACTCAATGTAGTGACTGCCCAATGTAGTGACTACCCAATGTAGTGACTACCCAATGTAGTAACTACCCAATGTAGTGACTACCCAATGTAGTGACTACCCAATGTAGTGACTACTCAATGTAGTGACTACCCAATGTAGTGACTACCCAATGTAATGTTATGTTTATATTCTTGTTAATAGACACTACAAAGATTTTGTTATCTCTACTCAATGTAGTGACTACCCAATGTAGTGACTACCCAATGTAGTGACTACCCAATGTAATGACTATACCCAATGTAATGACTATACCCAATGTAGTGACTACCCCTAATGAAGTCACTACCCAATTAAGTCACTACTCAATAAAGTCACTACTCAATAAAGTCACTACCCAATATAGTGACTACCCAATGTAGTGACTATACCCAATGTAGTGACTATCCAATTTAGTGACTATCCAATGTAGTGACTATCTAATGTAGTGATTACCTAATGTAGTGACTATCCAATGTAGTGACTATCCAATGTAGTGACTACCCTATGTAGTTACTATACCCAATGTAGTGACTATACCCAATGTAGTGACTATACCCAATGTAGTGACTACCCAATGTAGTGACTACCCAATGTGGTGACTACCAAATGAAGTGACTACCCAATGAAGTGACTACCCAATGTAGTAACTACCCAATGTAGTGACTACCCAATGTGGTGACTACCAAATGTAGTGACTACCCAATGAAGTGACTATACCCAATGTAGTGACTACCCAATGTAGTGACTACCCAATGTAGTGACTATACCCAATGTAGTGACTACCCCTATATAGTGACTACCCCCCTATGTAGTCACTACCCAATGTAGTGACTATACCCAATGTAGTGACTACCCAATGTAGTGACTATACCCAATGTAGTGACTATACCCAATGTAATGACTACCCAATGTAGTGACTATACCCAATGTAGTGATTACCCAATGTAGTGACTACCCAATGTAGTGACTACCCAATGTAGTGACTATACCCAATGTAGTGATTACCCAATGTAGTGATTACCCAATGTAGTGACTACCCAATGTAGTGACTATACCCAATGTAGTGACTATACCCAATGTAGTGACTACCCTATGTTGTGACTACCCAATGTATTGACTATACCCAATGTAGTGACTACCCAATGTAGTGACTATACCCAATGTAGTGACTACCCAATGTCGTGACTATACCCAATGTAGTGACTACCCCCTATATAGTGACTACCCCCCTATGTAGTGACTACCCCCAATGTAATGACTACCCAATGTCGTGACTATACCCAATGTAGTGACTATACCCAATGTAGTGACTACCCCTATATAGTGACTACCCCTATATAATGACTACCCCCCTATGTAGTGACTACCCAATATAGTGACTATACCCAATGTAGTAACTACCCAATGTAGTGACTATCCGATGTTGTGACTACCCCCTATGAAGTGACTACCCAATGTAGTGACTATACCCAATGTAGTGACTACCCAATGTAGTGACTACCCAATGTAGTGACTACCCAATGTAGTGACTATACCCAATGTAGTGACTACCCAATGTAGTGACTATCCAATGTAGTGACTACCCAATGTAGTGACTATCCAATGTAGTGACTACCCAATGTAGTGACTACCCAATGTAGTAACTATACCCAATGTAGTGACTACCCAATGTAGTGACTATACCCAATGTAGTGACTATACCCAATGTAGTGACTACCCAATGTAGTGACTAGCCCCAATGTGGTGACTATACCCAATGTAGTGACTACCCAATGTAGTGACTATACCCAATGTAGTGACTACCCAATGTAGTGACTACCCAATGTAGTGACTACCCAATGTAGTGACTACCCAATGTAGTGACTATACCCAATGTAGTGACTACCCAATGTAGTGACTAGCCCCAATGTAGTGACTATACCCAATGTAGTGACTACCCAATGTAGTGACTACCCAATGTAGTGACTATACCCAATGTAGTGACTAGCCCCAATGTAGTGACTAGCCCCAATGTAGTGACTAGCCCTAATGTAGTGACTACCCAATGTAGTGACTACCCAATGTAGTGACTACCCAATGTAGTGACTATACCAAATGTAGTGACTAGCCCCAATGTAGTGACTACCCAATGTAGTGACTATACCCAATGTAATGACTAGCCCCAATGTAGTGACTACCCAATGTAGTGACTACCCAATGTAGTAACTATACCCAATGTAGTGACTATACCCAATGTAGTGACTAGCCCCAATGTAGTGACTAGCCCTAATGTAGTGACTACCCAATGTAGTGACTACCCAATGTAGTGACTAGCCCCAATGTAGTGACTACCCAATGTAGTGACTATACCCAATGTAGTGACTAGCCCCAATGTAGTGACTACCCAATGTAGTGACTACCCAATGTAGTGACTATACCCAATGTAGTGACTAGCCCCAATGTAGTGACTACCCAATGTAGTGACTATACCCAATGTGGTGACTATACCCAATGTGGTGACTATACCCAATGTGGTGACTATACCCAATGTGGTGACTACCCAATGTGGTGACTATACCCAATGTGGTGACTATACCCAATGTAGTGACTACCCAATGTGGTGACTATACCCAATGTAGTGACTAGCCCCAATGTAGTGACTATACCCAATGTAGTGACTAGCCCCAATGTAGTGACTAGCCCCAATGTAGTGACTACCCAATGTAGTGACTACCCAATGTAGTGACTACCCCCCAATGTAGTGACTACCCAATGTAGGGACTATACCCAATGTGGTGACTATACCCAATGTAGTGACTAGCCCCAATGTAGTGACTACCCAATGTAGTGACTAGCCCCAATGTAGTGATTACCCAATGTAGTGACTACCCAATGTAGTGACTATACCCAATGTGGTGACTATACCCAATGTAGTGACTAGCCCCAATGTAGTGATTACCCAATGTAGTGACTACCCAATGTAGTGACTATACCCAATGTAGTGACTATACCCAATGTAGTGACTACCCAATGTAGTGACTACCCAATGTAGTGACTACCCAATGTAGTGACTACCCCCCAATGTAGTGACTACCCAATCTAGTGACTAGCCCCAATGTAGTGATTACCCAATGTAGTGACTACCCAATGTAGTGACTACCCAATGTAGTGACTACCCCCCAATGTAGTGATTACCCAATGTAGTGACTACCCCCCAATGTAGTGACTACCCCCCAATGTAGTGACTACCCAATGTAGTGACTAGCCCCAATGTAGTGATTACCCAATGTAGTGACTACCCAATGTAGTGACTATACCCAATGTAGTGACTACCCAATGTAGTGACTACCCAATGTAGTGACTACCCAATGTAGTGACTACCCAATGTAGTGACTATACCCAATGTAGTGACTACCCAATGTAGTGACTAGCCCCAATGTAGTGACTATACCCAATGTAGTGACTACCCAATGTAGTGACTACCCAATGTAGTGACTATACCCAATGTAGTGACTAGCCCCAATGTAGTGACTAGCCCTAATGTAGTGACTACCCAATGTAGTGACTACCCAATGTAGTGACTAGCCCCAATGTAGTGACTACCCAATGTAGTGACTATACCCAATGTAGTGACTAGCCCCAATGTAGTGACTACCCAATGTAGTGACTACCCAATGTAGTGACTATACCCAATGTAGTGACTAGCCCCAATGTAGTGACTACCCAATGTAGTGACTATACCCAATGTGGTGACTATACCCAATGTGGTGACTATACCCAATGTGGTGACTATACCCAATGTGGTGACTACCCAATGTGGTGACTATACCCAATGTGGTGACTATACCCAATGTAGTGACTACCCAATGTGGTGACTATACCCAATGTAGTGACTAGCCCCAATGTAGTGACTATACCCAATGTAGTGACTAGCCCCAATGTAGTGACTAGCCCCAATGTAGTGACTACCCAATGTAGTGACTACCCAATGTAGTGACTTCCCCCCAATGTAGTGACTACCCAATGTAGTGACTATACCCAATGTGGTGACTATACCCAATGTAGTGACTAGCCCCAATGTAGTGACTACCCAATGTAGTGACTAGCCCCAATGTAGTGATTACCCAATGTAGTGACTACCCAATGTAGTGACTATACCCAATGTGGTGACTATACCCAATGTAGTGACTAGCCCCAATGTAGTGACTACCCAATGTAGTGACTACCCCCCAATGTAGTGACTACCCAATGTAGTGACTACCCAATGTAGTGACTATACCCAATGCTGTGACTACTCAATGTAGTGACTACCCAATGTAGTGACTACCCAATGTAGTGACTACCCAATGTAGTGACTGTACCCAATGTAGTGACTATACCCAATGTAGTGACTACCCAATGTGGTGACTATACCCAATGTAGTAACTACCCAATGTAGTAACTACCCAATGTAGTGACTACTCAATGTAGTGACTACCCAATGTAGTGACTACCCAATGTAGTGACTACTCAATGTAGTGACTACCAATGTAGTGACTACCCAATGTAGTGACTATACCCAATGTAGTGACTAGCCCCAATGTAATAACTATCCAATGTAGTAACTATCCAATGTAGTGACTACCCCAATGTAGTGACTATCCAATGTAGTGACTATACCCAATGTAGTGATTATACTCAATGTAATGACTATACCCAATGTAGTAACTACCCAATGTAGTGACTACCCAATGTAGTGACTACCCAATGTAGTGACTATCCAATGTGGTGACTACCAAATGTAGTGACTACCCAATGTAGTAACTACCCAATGTGGTGACTATACCCAATGTAGTAACTACCCAATGTAGTAACTACCCAATGTAGTGACTACTCAATGTAGTGACTACCCAATGTAGTAACTACCCAATGTAGTGACTAGCCCTAATGTAGTAACTATCCAATGTAGTGACTATACCCAATGCTGTGACTACTCAATGTAGTGACTACCCAATGTAGTGACTACCCAATGTAGTGACTATACCCAATGTAGTGACTACTCAATATAGTGACTATACCCAATGTAGTAACTACCCAATGTAGTAACTACCCAATGTAGTGACTACTCAATGTAGTGACTACCCAATGTAGTAACTACCCAATGTAGTGACTATACCCAATGTGGTGACTATACCCAATGTAGTGACTATACCCAATGTAGTGACTACCCAATGTAGTGACTACTCAATGTAGTGACTACCCAATGTAGTGACTACCCAATGTGGTGACTATACCCAATGTAGTGACTACCCAATGTAGTGACATTGTAGTGTTATGTTTATATTCTTGTTGATAGACACTACAAAGATTTTGTTATCTCTTTAGATACTAGGTCTCCGGAAGATCTCCTTGCTGGGCTGGAGTGATGGAGGAAACACAGCGATGATATTGGCAGGCAAAGAACCGTCCCTAGTCAGTAAAATGGTGGTGTGGGGAGGGAACTCTTATGTCACAAAACAGGACATTGATGCTTTCGAAAGTAAGTAAGCCAGCTTTTTCCACTGTTCTGATCCCCCACGCCCCCAGCTGAGTCATCTCTGTTTGACGCGAGCTATGCAAAGATTGATCACATGGGTACCATGATGGTTCTGATCATAAGCTATGTATAAATATATCTTCATTTGTACTCAAATAGTACTGAAGCAAAATCACATATACAATTTAACAGAACCTTCACCCTTCCTTTATAACAGCTTATGAGACTATGATTGAGTGTCATGGACATACACCATTATCATTAACCTCTAATATGTGAGCATGCCTGTGTTTCTCCAGATATACGGGACATTTCATCATGGAGTGATCGTATGAGGGAGCCGTTTGAGAAGATATATGGAGAAGAATATTTTCGGAAACACTGGAGTTTGTGGGTGGATGCTTGTAAGGCTTACTTCACTGACAGAGAAGGTAAGATATTTCAGAGGTGAAATACACAAATGCATGTGTACATATAGAAAAATTCAATTAACAGTTATTCACAGAAAAGTTGCTGGTTGCAAAATTTCAGTTTTATAGATGTACTGAATGCAAATTCTTGACAGACTTGTTCTAAGAACTTAACCAAATTATGTCTATAAATGTTCCAATAGTCCTGTCATGATGCAGGTACATTAAGGCCTATGGTATATCATTATCTCCAAAATCCCTTGATGTGGCTTTGTTTGAGGTATAAAATAGTACCCTCCCCTTGTCATTGGTAACATATAGTCCTCCTCCCCTTGTCATGGGTAACATATAGTCCCCCTCCCCTTGTCATGGGTAACATATAGTCCCCCTACCCTTGTCATGGGTAACATATAGTCCCCCTCCCCTTGTCATGGGTAACATATAGTCCTCCTCCCCTTGTCATGGGTAACATATAGTCCCCCTCCCCTTGTCATGGGTAACATATAGTCCCCCTCCCCTTGTCATGGGTAACATATAGTCCTCCTCCCCTTGTCATGGGTAACATATAGTCCCCCTCCCCTTGTCATGGGTAACATATAGTCCCCCTCCCCTTGTCATGGGTAACATATAGTCCTCCTCCCCTTGTCATGGGTAACATATAGTCCCCCTCCCCTTGTCATGGGTAACATATAGTCCCCCTCCCCTTGTCATGGGTAACACATAGTCCCCCTCCCTTTGTCATGGGGTAACATATAGTCCTCCTCCCCTTGTCATGGGTAACATATAGTCCTCCTCCCCTTGTCATGGGTAACATATAGTCCTCCTCCCCTTGTCATGGGTAACATATAGTCCCCCTCCCCTTGTCATTGGTAACATAAAGCCCCCTCCCCTTGTCATGGGTAACATATAGTCCCCCTCCCCTTGTTATTGGTAACATAAAGTACCCTCCCCTTATCATGGGTAACATATAGTACCCTCCCCTTGTCATGGGTAACACATAGTCCCCCTCCCTTTGTCATGGGTAACATATAGTCCCCCTCCCCTTGTCATTGGTAACATATAGTCCCCCTCCCCTTGTCATGGGTAACATATAGTCCTCCTCCCCTTGTCATGGGTAACATATAGTCCCCCTCCCCTTGTCATGGGTAACACATAGTCCTCCTCCCCTTGTCATGGGTAACATTTAGTCCCCCTCCCCTTGTCATGGGTAACATATAGTCCCCCTCCCCTTATCATGGGTAACATATAGTCCCCCTCCCCTTGTCATGGGTAACATATAGTCCTCCTCCCCTTGTCATGGGTAACATATAGTCCCCCTCCCCTTGTCATGGGTAACACATAGTCCCCCTCCCCTTATCATGGGTAACATATAGTCCCCCTCCCTTGCCATGGGTAACATATAGTCCCCCTCCCCTTGTCATGGGTAACACATAGTCCCCCTCCCTTTGTCATGGGTAACATATAGTACCCTCCCCTTGTCATGGGTAACACATAGTACCCTCCCCTTGTCATGGGTAACACATAGTACCCTCCCCTTGTCATGGGTAACATATAGTACCCTCCCCTTGTCATGGGTAACATATAGTCCCCCTCCCCTTGTCATGGGTAACACATAGTCCCCCTCCCCTTATCATGGGTAACATATAGTCCCCCTCCCCTTGTCATGGGTAACATATAGTCCTCCTCCCCTTGTCATGGGTAACATATACTCCCCCTCTCCTTGTCATTGGTAACATATAGTCCCCCTCCCCTTGTCATGGGTAACATATAGTACCCTCCCCTTATCATGGGTAACATATAGTCCTCCTCCCCTTGTCATGGGTAACATATAGTCCCCCTCCCCTTGTCATTGGTAACATATAGTCCTCCTCCCCTTGTCATGGGTAACATATAGTACCCTCCCCTTGTCATGGGTAACATATAGTCCTCCTCCCCTTGTCATGGGTAACAAATAGTACCCTCCCCTTGTCATGGGTAACATATAGTCCTCCTCCCCTTGTCATGGGTAACACATAGTACCCTCCCCTTGTCATGGGTAACATATAGTCCTCCTCCCCTTGTCATGGGTAACATATAGTCCCCCTCCCCTTGTCATTGGTAACATATAGTCCCCCTCCCCTTGTCATGGGTAACATATAGTCCTCCTCCCCTTGTCATGGGTAACATATAGTCCCCCTCCCCTTGTCATGGGTAACACATAGTCCTCCTCCCCTTGTCATGGGTAACATATAGTCCCCCTCCCCTTGTCATGGGTAACATATAGTCCCCCTCCCCTTATCATGGGTAACATATAGTCCCCCTCCCCTTGTCATGGGTAACATATAGTCCTCCTCCCCTTGTCATGGGTAACATATAGTCCCCCTCCCCTTGTCATGGGTAACACATAGTCCCCCTCCCCTTATCATGGGTAACATATAGTCCCCCTCCCTTGCCATGGGTAACATATAGTCCCCCTCCCCTTGTCATGGGTAACACATAGTCCCCCTCCCTTTGTCATGGGTAACATATAGTCCCCCTCCCCTTGTCATGGGTAACACATAGTCCCCCTCCCCTTATCATGGGTAACATATAGTCCCCCTCCCCTTGTCATGGGTAACATATAGTCCTCCTCCCCTTGTCATGGGTAACATATACTCCCCCTCTCCTTGTCATTGGTAACATATAGTCCCCCTCCCCTTGTCATGGGTAACATATAGTACCCTCCCCTTATCATGGGTAACATATAGTCCTCCTCCCCTTGTCATGGGTAACATATAGTCCCCCTCCCCTTGTCATTGGTAACATATAGTCCTCCTCCCCTTGTCATGGGTAACATATAGTACCCTCCCCTTGTCATGGGTAACATATAGTCCTCCTCCCCTTGTCATGGGTAACATATAGTACCCTCCCCTTGTCATGGGTAACATATAGTCCTCCTCCCCTTGTCATGGGTAACACATAGTACCCTCCCCTTGTCATGGGTAACATATAGTCCTCCTCCCCTTGTCATGGGTAACATATAGTCTCCCTCCCCTTGTCATTGGTAACATATAGTCCCCCTCCCCTTGTCATTGGTAACATATAGTCTCCCTCCCCTTGTCATTGGTAACATATAGTCCTCCTCCCCTTGTCATTGGTAACATATAGTCCTCCTCCCCTTGTCATGGGTAACACATAGTACCCTCCCCTTGTCATGGGTAACATATAGTCCTCCTCCCCTTGTCATGGGTAACATATAGTCTCCCTCCCCTTGTCATTGGTAACATATAGTCCCCCTCCCCTTGTCATTGGTAACATATAGTCTCCCTCCCCTTGTCATTGGTAACATATAGTCCCCCTCCCCTTGTCATTGGTAACATATAGTCTCCCTCCCCTTGTCATGGGTAACATATAGTCCCCCTCCCCTTGTCATGGGTAACATATAGTCCCCCTCCCCTTGTCATGGGTAACATATAGTCCTCCTCCCCTTGTCATGGGTAACATATAGTCCTCCTCCCCTTGTCATGGGTAACATATAGTCCCCCTCCCCTTGTCATTGGTAACATATAGTCCTCCTCCCCTTGTCATGGGTAACATATAGTACCCTCCCCTTGTCATGGGTAACATATAGTCCTCCTCCCCTTGTCCTGGTAACATAAAGTCCCCCTCCCCTTGTCATTGGTAACATATAGTCCTCCTCCCCTTGTCATGGGTAACATATAGTCCCCCTCCCCTTGTCATGGGTAACATATAGTCTCCCTCCCCTTGTCATTGGTAACATATAGTCCCCCTCCCCTTGTCATTGGTAACATATAGTCTCCCTCCCCTTGTCATTGGTAACATATAGTCCTCCTCCCCTTGTCATTGGTAACATATAGTCCTCCTCCCCTTGTCATGGGTAACACATAGTACCCTCCCCTTGTCATGGGTAACATATAGTCCTCCTCCCCTTGTCATGGGTAACATATAGTCTCCCTCCCCTTGTCATTGGTAACATATAGTCCCCCTCCCCTTGTCATTGGTAACATATAGTCTCCCTCCCCTTGTCATTGGTAACATATAGTCCCCCTCCCCTTGTCATTGGTAACATATAGTCTCCCTCCCCTTGTCATGGGTAACATATAGTCCCCCTCCCCTTGTCATGGGTAACATATAGTCCCCCTCCCCTTGTCATGGGTAACATATAGTCCTCCTCCCCTTGTCATGGGTAACATATAGTCCTCCTCCCCTTGTCATGGGTAACATATAGTCCCCCTCCCCTTGTCATTGGTAACATATAGTCCTCCTCCCCTTGTCATGGGTAACATATAGTACCCTCCCCTTGTCATGGGTAACATATAGTCCTCCTCCCCTTGTCCTGGTAACATAAAGTCCCCCTCCCCTTGTCATTGGTAACATATAGTCCTCCTCCCCTTGTCATGGGTAACATATAGTCCCCCTCCCCTTGTCATGGGTAACATATAGTCCTCCTCCCCTTGTCATGGGTAACGTATAGTCCTCCTCCCCTTGTCATGGGTAACATATAGTCTCCCTCCCCTTGTCCTGGGTAACATATAGTCATCCTCCCCTTGTCATGGGTAACATATAGTCCCCCTCCCCTTGTCATGGGTAACATATAGTCCTCCTCCCCTTGTCATGGGTAACATATAGTTCTCCTCCCCTTGTCATGGGTAACATATAGTACCCTCCCCTTGTCATGGGTAACATATAGTCCTCCTCCCCTTGTCATGGGTAACATATAGTCCCCCTCCCCTTGTCCTGGGTAACATATAGTCCCCCTCCCCTTGTCCTGGGTAACATGTAATAGTACATGTAATAAATAGAGGATATCTAACAGTGTCTTCAGTAATACAAAATATATTTCACAAGTAGGGCTAATATTTTGATATTTTCCGTGCGTAGCACAAGTAAAAAATGTCAAAATATCAGCCACACAAGTGAAATATATTTGGTATTACTGAAGATACTGTTAGATATTCTGGTTATTACATTTGATAGCAAAATATACCGAGGCAGCTCAATCTCTCCCAGAATTCTTTGCTGCCCTGTCAACGACTCACAAATGTATGCCAAATCGTGACGTTATATATTCTATCTTGCATTATGACATCATAAAACATGACGGAGATATATGTAAATCTTAATTTTCCCAAAATTGTTTTAAGCAGTGATCTGATTGGACGAATCAGAAAAAAGTGATATTTTTTCACTAGAAATCAGAAAAAAGTGATATTTTTCACTAATGAAAAATATCACTTTTATAGAATGAATATTTTTTTATATTTCACTGGTAAAAATGTGATAAAAATGTGTTCCTGATGATGGCCGCCTAAACGTTGAGATAACAGTTCGTGGATGTTGAGAAGTCTTTATGATAACAATTAACACTACAATCCTGTATTCATAGCCATCATCCTATAAAGTAAAAACAACCTCACTCTGTTTAAATCCAGCTAATATTTGTATGGACGACCTAAAGAACATCACAGCTAAGACTCTGATTGTCCATGGCATGAAGGACCCACTGGTGAAGATAGAACATCCTGATTACATACACGCCAACATCAAGGGCTCAGAGTGAGTATTATTTTCAACAATGTTACTATCAAACTAAGCTTTGTGGGGACTTAACTCTCAAACTTGGCTTTGTTGGGAATGATACCTCAAATCGAAATACTGACACCATTTCTGTTTCTCCCTGAGGACCCTGTGTAAGTCTGATGTACTGAGATATAGGTCTGAGGACCCTGTGTAAGTCTGATTGACTGAGATATAGTCCTGAGGACCCTGTGTAAGTCTGATTTACTGAGATATAGTTCTGAGGACCCTGTGTAAGTCTGATTTACTGAGATATAGTTCTGAGGACCCTGTGTAAGTCTGATTTACTGAGATATAGTTCTGAGGACCCTGTGTAAGTCTGATTTACTGAGATATAGTTCTGAGGACCCTGTGTAAGTCTGATTTACTGAGATATAGTCCTGAGGACCCTGTGTAAGTCTGATGTACTGAGATATAGTTCTGAGGACCCTGTGTAAGTCTGATTGACTGAGATATAGTTCTGAGGACCCTGTGTAAGTCTGATGTACTGAGATATAGTTCTGAGGATACTGTGTAAGTCTGATTACTAGATTTGTTCTGGGACCTGTGTAAGTCTGATTTTATATGAGAATTATGATATTGAATATTTCTGAGATAATGTGAATAGTGTATTGATTAACTGGTAGTCTGAGACAGTTTAGTTTGAGAGATTAGCTGAGACGTGGATAAGTCGGGTTCTGGAAGTTATTTTGAGATACGTTAACTCTGTTTATAGTATATTGAGGAAGTAAGTCATGAGGATTTTATTCTGATGACGAGAAACTGATGCCCGAGAAAGTCTGATTACTGGTATAGTTGTTCTGAGATCTATTTAACTGTATATCTGAGTTCTGGAATATTTTGAGATATACCGGGATTGTAAGTCTGATGACTGAGATATAGTTCTGAGGATACTGTGTAATGATTTACGGATATAGTTCTGAGGACCTGTGTAAGTCTGATTTATGAGATATAGTCTGAGGACCCTGTGTATCTGAACTGGATATAGTTCTGAGGACCTGTGTAAGTCTGATTACTGAGGTATAGTCTGAGGATACTGTAGAGTCTATTACGAGATAGTTTGAGGATCTGTGTATTTAGATTTACTGAAGATATAGTCCTGAGGACCTGGTAAGTCTGATTTACTGAGATATAGTTCTGAGGACCCTGTTAAGTCTGATTTACTGAGATATAGTCTGAGGACTGTGTAACTGATTTACTGAGATATAGTCCTGGGACCTGTGTAAGTCTAATTACTGAGTATATTTTGAGGATACTGTGTAAGTCTGATTTACTGAGATTAGTCTGAGGACCTGTGAAGCTTATGACTGATTTTCTGAGGACCTGTGTAGTGATTGAAAGATATATTTTAGGACCCTGTGTAAGTCTGATTTACTGAGATATAGTTCTGGGGAAACCTGTGTAAGTCTGATTTACTGAGAATTTGGGACGGAACCTGATGACTGTATAGTTGATGACTGTGTAAGTTGATTTACTGGATATAGTCGAGTGACTGTGTATGTCTGATGTTGAGATATAGTTCTGAGGACCCTGTGTAAGTCTGATTACTGAGCATCACTAGTTCTGAGGATCCCTTGTGTAAGTCTGATTACTGAGATATAGTTTTGAGGGAAAACTGTGGTAAGTCTGAATTTACTGAGATATAGTTCTGAGGACTGACTGTGTAAGTCTGATTTACTGAGAATTAAGTTCCTGAGGACCATGTGTAGTCTGATTTACTGAGATATAAGGTTCTGGAGGACCCTGTGTAAGTCTGCTGTACTGAGAATATAGTCTGGAGGACCCTGTGTAAGTCTGATTTACTGAGATATAGTTCTGAGGACCCTGTGTAAGTCTGATTTACTGAGATATAGTTCTGAGGACCCTGTGTAAGTCTGATTTACTGAGATATAGTTCTGAGGACCTGTGTAAGTCTGATTGACTGAGATATAGTTCTGAGGACCCTGTGTAAGTCTGATTTACTGAGATATAGTTCCTGAGGACACTGTGTAAGTCTGATTGACTGAGATATAGTTCTGAGGACCTGTGTAAGTCTATTACTGAGATATAGTTCTGGGACACTGTGTAAGTCTGATTGACTGAGATATAGTTCGTAGGACCTGTTGTAATGGATTACTGAGAATATCTGAGGACACTGTGTATTGATTGAGATTAGTCTGGATTGTTAAGTCTTTCTGAGATATTGTGGGAAATTTTGAATTTTTGGACCTGAAGTCTAGTTACTGAGTTATTTTGAGATATTTTAGTCTGATACTGAGAAGTCCTGAGGACCGTGTAAGTCTAAGACCTGAGTAAGTTGGGAAAACTGTATGGACCTGATTAATGATTTATGAGGTATGTTCTGATTTACTGAGTAAGTCTGAGGACGAATCTATTTCTGAGAATGTGCTGAGGTCTGTGTAAGTCAGGATTACGGGAAATAATTCCTGAAAAATTGTTAGTTATGTTAAGTCTTTTTAAATTAAGTCCTGAGGACCTTGAAGTCTGATTTACTGAGAATTTTCTGAGCCTGTGTAAGTATTTCTGAGATATAGTTCTGAGGACACTGTGTAAGTCTGATTGACTGAGATATAGTTCTGAGGATACTGTGTAAGTCTGATTTACTGAGATATAGTCCTGAGGATACTGTGTAAGTCTGATTTACTGAGATATAGTCCCTGAGGACCTGTGTTAAGTCTGATTTACTGAGATATAGTTCCTGAGGATACTGTGTAAGTCTGATTTACTGAGATATAGTCTGAGGACCCTGTGTAAGTCTGAATTGTACTGAGATATAGTTCTGAGGATCCTGTTGTAAGTCTGATTTACTGAGATTATAGTCCTGAGGACACTGTGTAAGTCTGAATTACTGAGATATAGTTCTGAGGACCCTGTGTAAGTCTGATTTACTGAGATATAGTTCTGAGGAACTGTGTAAGTCTGATTTACTGGAGATATAGTCCTGAGGACACTGTGTAAGTCTAATTTACTGAGATATAGTTCTGAGGACTACTGTGTAAGTCTGATTTACTGAGATATAGTTCCTGAGGACCCTGTGTAAGTCTGATTTACTGAGATATAGTTCTGAGGACCCTGTGTAAGTCTGATTGACTGAGATATAGTTCTGAGGACCCTGTGTAAGTCTGATTTACTGAGATATAGTTCTGAGGATACTGTGTAAGTCTGATTTACTGAGATATAGTTCTGGGGACCCTGTGTAAGTCTGATTGACTGAGATATAGTTCTGAGGACCCTGTGTAAGTCTGATTGACTGAGATATAGTTCTGAGGACACTGTGTAAGTCTGATTTACTGAGATATAGTCCTGAGGACACTGTGTAAGTCTGATTGACTGAGATATAGTTCTGAGGACCCTGTGTAAGTCTGATTTACTGAGATATAGTCCTGAGGACACTGTGTAAGTCTGATTGACTGAGATATAGTTCTGAGGACCCTGTGTAAGTCTGATTGACTGAGATATAGTTCTGAGGATACTGTGTAAGTCTGATGTACAGAGATATAGTCCTGAGGACACTGTGTAAGTCTGATGTACAGAGATATAGTTCTGAGGACACTGTGTAAGTCTGATTTACTGAGATATAGTTCTGAGGACCCTGTGTAAGTCTGATGTACAGAGATATAGTTCTGAGGACCCTGTGTAAGTCTGATTTACTGAGATATAGTTCTGAGGACACTGTGTAAGTCTGATTTACTGAGATATAGTTCTGAGGACCCTGTGTAAGTCTGATTTACTGAGATATAGTTCTGAGGACCCTGTGTAAGTCTGATTACTGAGATATAGTTCTGAGGACACTGTGTAAGTCTGATTGACTGAGTATAGTTCTGAGGACCCTGTGTAAGTCTGATATTACTGAGATATAGTTCTGAGGACCTGTGTAAGTCTGATGTACTGAGATATAGTCTGAGGACTCCTGTGTAAGTCTGATTTACTGAGATATAGTTCTGAGGACCCTGTTGTAAGTCTGATGTACTGAGATATAGTTCTGAGGACCCTGTGTAAGTCTGATTTACTGAGATATAGTTCTGAGGAACTGTGTAAGTCCTGATTTACTGAGATATAAGTTCTGAGGACCCTGTGTAAGTCCTGATTGACTGAGATATAGTCTGAGGTACCCTGTGTAAGTCTGATTGACTGAGATATTAGTCCTGGAGGACATCGGTGTAAGTCTGATGTACTGCGATATAGTCCTGAGGTGAGATATATTCTGAGGACCCTGTGTAAGTCTGATTTACTGAGATATAGTTCTGAGGATCCCTGTGTAAGTCTGATTTACTGAGATTATAGTTCTGAGGACCCCCCTGTGTAAAGTCTGATTTACATGATATCTATTTCCTGAGGACCCTGTGTCAGTCTGATTTACGGATATATAGTTCTGAGGACCCCCTGTGTTAAGTCTGATTAAGATCTGAGTTAGTTCTGAGGCACACTGTGTAAGTCTGATGTGACTGAGATATATTTCTGGAGGATCCCTGTGTAAGTCTGGATTTACTGAGATATAGTTCTGGAGGACCCTGTTGTAAGTCTTGATTTACTGAGATATAGTTCTGAGGAACTGTGAGTAAGTCTGATTGACTGAGATATAGTTTCTGGAGGACCCCCTGTGTAAAGTCTATTACTGAGATATATAGTTCGGAGGACCCTGTGTAAGTCTGATTTACTGAGATTATATGTTCTGAGGACCCTGTGTAAGTCTGATTTACTGAGATATAGTTCCTGAGGACCCTGTGTAAGTCTGATTTACTGAGATATAGTTCTGAGGACCCTGTGTAAGTCTGATTTACTGAGATATAGTTCTGAGGACCCTGTGTAAGTCTGATTTACTGAGATATAGTTCTGAGGACCCTGTGTAAGTCTGATTTACTGAGATATAGTTCTGAGGACCCTGTGTAAGTCTGATTTACTGAGATATAGTTCTGAGGACCCTGTGTAAGTCTGATTTACTGAGATATAGTTCTGAGGACCCTGTGTAAGTCTGATTTACTGAGATATAGTTCTGAGGATACTGTGTAAGTCTGATGTACTGAGATATAGTTCTGAGGACACTGTGTAAGTCTGATGTACTGAGATATAGTTCTGAGGACACTGTGTAAGTCTGATTTACTGAGATATAGTTCTGAGGACCCTGTGTAAGTCTGATTTACTGAGATATAGTTCTGAGGACCCTGTGTAAGTCTGATTTACTGAGATATAGTTCTGAGGACACTGTGTAAGTCTGATTGACTGAGATATAGTTCTGAGGACCCTGTGTAAGTCTGATTTACTGAGATATAGTTCTGAGGACACTGTGTAAGTCTGATTTACTGAGATATAGTTCTGAGGACACTGTGTAAGTCTGATTTACTGAGATATAGTCCTGAGGACCCTGTGTAAGTCTGATTTACTGAGATATAGTTCTGAGGACACTGTGTAAGTCTGATTTACTGAGATATAGTCCTGAGGACCCTGTGTAAGTCTGATTTACTGAGATATAGTTCTGAGGACCCTGTGTAAGTCTGATTTACTGAGATATAGTTCTGAGGACCCTGTGTAAGTCTGATTTACTGAGATATAGTTCTGAGGACCCTGTGTAAGTCTGATTTACTGAGATATAGTTCTGAGGATACTGTGTAAGTCTGATTGACTGAGATATAGTTCTGAGGACCCTGTGTAAGTCTGATTGACTGAGATATAGTTCTGAGGACCCTGTGTAAGTCTGATTGACTGAGATATAGTTCTGAGGACCCTGTGTAAGTCTGATTTACTGAGATATAGTTCTGAGGACCCTGTGTAAGTCTGATTGACTGAGATATAGTTCTGAGGACACTGTGTAAGTCTGATTTACTGAGATATAGTTCTGAGGATACTGTGTAAGTCTGATTTACTGAGATATAGTTCTGAGGACCCTGTGTAAGTCTGATTGACTGAGATATAGTTCTGAGGACCCTGTGTAAGTCTGATTGACTGAGATATAGTCCTGAGGACACTGTGTAAGTCTGATTGACTGAGATATAGTTCTGAGGACCCTGTGTAAGTCTGATTTACTGAGATATAGTTCTGGGGACCCTGTGTAAGTCTGATTTACTGAGATATAGTTCTGAGGACCCTGTGTAAGTCTGATTGACTGAGATATAGTTCTGAGGACACTGTGTAAGTCTGATTTACTGAGATATAGTCCTGAGGACACTGTGTAAGTCTGATTTACTGAGATATAGTTCTGAGGACACTGTGTAAGTCTGATTTACTGAGATATAGTTCTGAGGACACTGTGTAAGTCTGATGTACTGAGATATAGTTCTGAGGACCCTGTGTAAGTCTGATTTACTGAGATATAGTTCTGAGGACACTGTGTAAGTCTGATTTACTGAGATATAGTTCTGAGGACCCTGTGTAAGTCTGATTTACTGAGATATAGTTCTGAGGACACTGTGTAAGTCTGATTTACTGAGATATAGTTCTGAGGACCCTGTGTAAGTCTGATTTACTGAGATATAGTTCTGAGGACCCTGTGTAAGTCTGATTTACTGAGATATAGTTCTGAGGACACTGTGTAAGTCTGATTTACTGAGATATAGTTCTGAGGACCCTGTGTAAGTCTGATTTACTGAGATATAGTTCTGAGGACCCTGTGTAAGTCTGATTTACAGAGATATAGTTCTGAGGACCCTGTGTAAGTCTGATTTACTGAGATATAGTTCTGAGGACACTGTGTAAGTCTGATTTACTGAGATATAGTTCTGAGGACCCTGTGTAAGTCTGATTGACTGAGATATAGTTCTGAGGACCCTGTGTAAGTCTGATTTACTGAGATATAGTTCTGAGGACACTGTGTAGTCTGATTGACTGAGATATAGTTCTGAGGACCCTGTGTAAGTCTGATTTACTGAGATATAGTTCTGAGGACCCTGTGTAAGTCTGATTTACTGAGATATAGTTCTGAGGACACTGTGTAAGTCTGATTGACTGAGATATAGTTCTGAGGACCCTGTGTAAGTCTGATTTACTGAGATATAGTTCTGAGGACCCTGTGTAAGTCTGATTTACTGAGATATAGTTCTGAGGACCCTGTGTAAGTCTGATTTACTGAGATATAGTTCTGAGGACACTGTGTAAGTCTGATTTACTGAGATATAGTTCTGAGGACCCTGTGTAAGTCTGATTTACTGAGATATAGTTCTGAGGACCCTGTGTAAGTCTGATGTACTGAGATATAGTTCTGAGGACCCTGTGTAAGTCTGATTTACTGAGATATAGTTCTGAGGACCCTGTGTAAGTCTGATTTACTGAGATATAGTTCTGAGGATACTGTGTAAGTCTGATTGACTGAGATATAGTTCTGAGGACCCTGTGTAAGTCTGATTGACTGAGATATAGTTCTGAGGACCCTGTGTAAGTCTGATTTACTGAGATATAGTTCTGAGGAACTGTGTAAGTTGATTACTGAGATATAGTCCTGAGGACCCGTGTAGTCTGATTAAAATTGAGATATGTAAGTTTTTGAGAAAGTCTGAGGCCCTGTTGTAAGTTATTTAGAGATTGTTGGTATTGGTACTGAGATTATTGAGGACCCTGTGTGTATTATTTACTGAGATATAGTCTAGACTGGTAAGCGTTTAGTGAGATTTCTGAGGACCCTTGTAGTCTTGAGTCTGTTTCTGAGAACGTGTAAGTCTGTTTGAAGTTATTTCTGGATATTGTGAGGATTTGTAAGTCTAGATTTATGGTTTCCCTGAGAAGTTTAGTTGAAGTTGGATTATAGTTTCTGAGGACCCTGTTGTAAGTTGATTACTGGGGTTAGTTCTGAGGCCCGTTTGTAGTATTTGAGATATATTCCTGAGACCTGTGATAATTTATAGTAATATAGTCCTGAGGACTGTGTAAGTCTGATTATCTGAAGTATAGTTCGGGACCTGTGTAAGTCTGATTGACTGAGATATAGTTCTGAGGACCCTGTGTAAGTCTGATTGTACTGAGATATAGTTCTGAGGACCACTGTGTAAGTCTGATTTACTGAGATATAGTCTGAGGACCTGTGTAAGTCTGATTTACTGAGATATAGTTCTGAGGACCCTGTGTAAGTCTGATTTACTGAGATATAGTTCTGGGGACCCTGTGTAAGTCTGATTTACTGAGATATAGTTCTGAGGACCCTGTGTAAGTCTGATTTACTGAGATATAGTCCTGAGGATACTGTGTAAGTCTGATTTACTGAGATATAGTTCTGAGGACACTGTGTAAGTCTGATTTACTGAGATATAGTTCTGAGGACACTGTGTAAGTCTGATTTACTGAGATATAGTTCTGAGGACCCTGTGTAAGTCTGATGTACAGAGATATAGTTCTGAGGACCCTGTGTAAGTCTGATTTACTGAGATATAGTTCTGAGGATACTGTGTAAGTCTGATTGACTGAGATATAGTTCTGAGGACACTGTGTAAGTCTGATTACTGAATAAGTTCTGAGGACCCTGGTAAGTCTGATTTACTGAGATATAGTTCTGAGGACCCTGTGTAAGTCTGATTTACTGAGATATAGTTCTGAGGATACTGTGTAAGTCTGATTTACTGAGATATAGTCTGAGGACACTGTGTAAGTCTGATTTACTGAGATATAGTTCCTGAGGACACCTGTGTAAGTCTGATTTACTGAGATATAGTTCTGAGGACCCTGTGTAAGTCTGATTGTACTGAGATATAGTTCTGAGGACCCTGTGTAAGTCTGATTTACCTGAGATATAGTTCTGAGGACTACTGTGTAAGTCTGATTGTACAGAGATATAGTTCTGAGGACACTGTGTAAGTCTGATTTACTGAGATATAGTTCTGAGGACCTGTGTAAGTCTGATTTACTGAGATATAGTTCTGAGGACCCTGTGTAAGTCTGATGTACGAGAATAGTTGAGGAACTGTGTAATTTGATTACTGAAAATTTATATTTCTGGGACCCTGGTAAGTCTTTTTTACGAGAATATTTGGAGGACCTGTGTAGTCTGATTACGAGATTAGTTTGAGGACCCGTGAAGTCTGATTATGAGATATAGTTGAGGACTGTGTAATTTGATTACGGAATAGTCTGGGGACCGTGAATCTGATTTACGAGAATAGTTCTGAGGACACGTGTAAGTCTGATTTACTGAGAATAGTTCTGGGTGGAAGGATGTCGGGATAAAAGGGGGACCGGGGAAATTTACCGAGTTTAAGTTCTGAGGACACGGGAATTGTTTTCAAGTTAAATTTCTGGGGAAGTGAAGTTGATTTATGGATGGAACCCTTTTGTAAGTCTGATTTACTGAGTTATTCGAGGCCGAAACCCTGTTTAGGAAGTTCGGGGAAATTTTAAGTTTTTTTACGGTTTTCTGAGGCCCCTTTGTTTTTAATTTTCTGTTTTCTGAGAAAAATTTCTGGGAACTTTTAAATCTTTCAAATTGCCCGACCCCCTGGTAGGATGGGGAAAAAATTTTTTTGGCCCGGTAAGTCTGTTTTACTAAAAATTTTTGGGGGGAAGTGAAAGTTATGTGAAAATTTTTTTGGGGAAAACGGGTAAGTCTGATTTTTAATTTGGGAAAGGGTTTCGAGAGTTGTTTTGGGTTGTGTATTATTTACTGAAAATTATTTTCTGGGACCCGGTGAAAGTTGATTTCTGAGAATGTTTGGGGACCCTTTTTAAGCGAGTTTTTAAGATATAGTTCTGGGGACACTGTGTAAGTTTGATTGAGAGATATAATTTGGGGACATGTGTTTGTTGACTGGAAAAGTTCTGAGGACACGTGAAAGTCGGATTAAGTATAGTTTTGAGGCCCTGTGTAATTTGATTACTGGATTAGTTTTGAGGACCCTTGTAAGTCTATTTAATGATATAGTTCTGAGGACATGTGAAGCTGTTTACTGAGATATAGTTCTGAGGACACTGTGTAAGTCTGATTGACTGAGATATAGTTCTGAGGACCCTGTGTAAGTCTGATTGACTGAGATATAGTTCTGAGGACCCTGTGTAAGTCTGATTTACTGAGATATAGTTCTGAGGACCCTGTGTAAGTCTGATTTACTAAGATATAGTTTTGAGGACACTGTGTAAGTCTGATTGACTGAGATATAGTTCTGAGGACACGGTGTAAGTCTGATTGACTGAGATATAGTTCTGAGGACCATGTGTAAGTCTGATTTACTGAGATATAGTTCTGAGGACCCTGTGTAAGTCTGATTTACTGAGATATAGTTCTGAGGACCCTGTGTAAGTCTGATTTACTGAGATATAGTTCTGAGGACACTGTGTAAGTCTGATTGACTGAGATATAGTTCTGAGGACCCTGTGTAAGTCTGATTTACTGAGATATAGTTCTGAGGACCCTGTGTAAGTCTGATGTACTGAGATATAGTTCTGAGGACCCTGTGTAAGTCTGATTGACTGAGATATAGTTCTGAGGACACTGTGTAAGTCTGATGTACTGAGATATAGTTCTGAGGATACTGTGTAAGTCTGATTGACTGAGATATAGTTCTGAGGACACTGTGTAAGTCTGATTGACTGAGATATAGTTCTGAGGACCCTGTGTAAGTCTGATTGACTGAGATATAGTTCTGAGGACCCTGTGTAAGTCTGATGTACTGAGATATAGTTCTGAGGACCCTGTGTAAGTCTGATTTACTGTGATATAGTTCTGAGGACCCTGTGTATGTCTGATTTACTGAGATATAGTTCTGAGGACACTGTGTAAGTCTGATTGACTGAGATATAGTTCTGAGGACACTGTGTAAGTCTGATTGACTGAGATATAGTTCTGAGGATCCTGTGTAAGTCTGATTGACTGAGATATAGTTCTGAGGACCCTGTGTAAGTCTGATTTACTGAGATATAGTTCTGAGGACCCTATGTAAGTCTGATGTACTGAGATATAGTTCTGAGGACACTGTGTAAGTCTGATTTACTGAGATATAGTCCTGAGGACCCTGTGTAAGTCTGATTTACTGAGATATATAGTTCTGAGGATACTGTGTAAGTCTGATTTACTGAGATATAGTCCTGAGGACCCTGTGTAAGTCTGATTTACTGAGATATAGTTCTGAGGACTCTGTGTAAGTCTGATGTACTGAGATATAGTTCTGAGGACACTGTGTAAGTCTGATTGACTGAGATATATAGTCCTGAGGACCCTGTGTAAGTCTGATTTACTGAGATATAGTTCTGAGGACCCTGTGTAAGTCTGATTTACTGAGATATAGTTCTGAGGATACTGTGTAAGTCTGATTTACTGAGATATAGTTCTGAGGATACTGTGTAAGTCTGATTTACTGAGATATAGTTCTGAGGACACTGTGTAAGTCTGATTTACTGAGATATAGTTCTGAGGACACTGTGTAAGTCTGATTTACTGAGGTATAGTTCTGAGGATACTGTGTAAGTCTGATTTACTGAGATATAGTTCTGAGGACCCTGTGTAAGTCTGATTGACTGAGATATAGTTCTGAGGACCCTGTGTAAGTCTGATTTACTGAGATATAGTCCTGAGGATACTGTGTAAGTCTGATTGACTGAGATATAGTTCTGAGGACCCTGTGTAAGTCTGATTGACTGAGATATAGTTCTGAGGACACTGTGTAAGTCTGATTTACTGAGATATAGTCCTGAGGACCCTGTGTAAGTCTGATTTACTGAGATATAGTTCTGAGGACCCTGTGTAAGTCTGATTGACTGAGATATAGTTCTGAGGACCCTGTGTAAGTCTGATTGACTGAGATATAGTTCTGAGGATACTGTGTAAGTCTGATTGACTGAGATATAGTTCTGAGGACACTGTGTAAGTCTGATTGACTGAGATATAGTTCTGAGGACCCTGTGTAAGTCTGATTGAGTGAGATATAGTTCTGAGGATACTGTGTAAGTCTGATTTACTGAGATATAGTCCTGAGGACACTGTGTAAGTCTGATTTACTGAGATATAGTTCTGAGGATACTGTGTAAGTCTGATTTACTGAGATATAGTTCTGAGGACCCTGTGTAAGTCTGATTGACTGAGATATAGTTCTGAGGATACTGTGTAAGTCTGATTTACTGAGATATAGTTCTGAGGATACTGTGTAAGTCTGATTTACTGAGATATAGGTATGAAGTAGTCGTATGTCATATTCGAGATTGAACACAATTATAGTATTGTTCTACTGTAACAGAAGATGTTGTACTGGCTAATCCAATATTTATTACAGGGGACTGAAGGAAAATGAGAAATAAAGAAATGAGTGGAACTGGGGGAAACGTTTCTTATTAATGTACTGTTTGAATGAACTTTTTTGTGGTCCCTGTTTAACATGGATTTGTAGTCTTGATATTTTTACTGGAATAATCTGAAGTAAATGTCTAATATATAAGTCCAATCCAGATTAATTAAGGGATTGTACATTGGAAAAGTAGAAACAGTTAGTACATCATCAGTAATTAGTTTACACTATACATTTGGTTTTCTAGGTTATTCCTGATGCCAGAGGGAAAACACAACCTACATATCCGCTACTGGAAAGAATTCAACACACTCGTCGAAGACTTCTTGAAGAAATAAGCTGCCAACACATTTTCTTCTTTTTTTTTTTTTTTTTTAGATAATATCTTTTGTATAATATGATAAGAGAATAGAATCTTTGATAAGTTTGTCAATAATGTCTTCCTATACATTTAAAAAGTATTTGTGTATGTTCCTCGAATGTTGTATGTGTATAAATGTTGGGCTTCCAATGATTGGATAAAATTTAATCAAGAAATACAACTACATATATAGGGTTGTATGTTTATACAATACACAAGAATTGGGTTAACCTGTTTTATACTCATTATCTATAATTTTGCTACTATTGTTTATCTGTGTAAAATCAGAAGTGCTAATGTATACCAATTTTGACATAAGGATTCACCTGCCCCTATAATAAACACTCCCTAGCCCTTTTCTGGAAAAGAGAATGGTGCAGAGAATGGTGCATTAATTGAAGCATAAAAAAATTAATTGTCCCATGATAATTTCTTATCCTCTACATAGTATCTTTACAATATTTGTATTTTAATACAGTACCTAATACCTTATTAGCTTTCTACTCCTCAGAAATAGATCTCCTTTTGTAAAATACTCTCCATACACTGTATTACCTAGCTACTTTCCCATCTAGAAATCAGCATTTCTAGCTCGCAGATTTGTCTCCCATTTTAGTCGCGTGAGGTTAAGGTGTCCTAAGGTATCACTAGCCCTCCCCCTCTCGGTCGCAAGTTTGAAACCCACGTAGGGCAGTTGCCTGGTACTGACCATAGGTTTTTCTCCAAGTACTCTGGCTTTCCTCCACCTCCAGAACCAGAGACTGGTATAAAATGAGATCTCTGGCTGAAATCTTCATTGAAATTGGTGTCAAATGGTTACCCACCTGGTGCTTTATTTGCTACTTAAAGCGATTTTCCAAATCAGATATTTGGTTTTGTTTGATTATTTTCAACTTCGTTTTGAAAAATAAAAAATGATTTGTTTTATATCCATATATGTGTTTTGTGTTATTATATAGCACAGTGACATGTTTAACCAGGGTCATACATGTACGTCACTGAAGTATGTACGTCCCTGATGTATGTACGTCCCTGCTTTACCTGTCTCCAAACAATGTGCTACTAGTTTTAAATGATAAGCTGTATTTTACTTCACAAAGTAATTGACTTATTGTTTAGGTTGATCAGGTTCTTCCTCCGTCAATGGTATCCAGGAACGTACATACATGTGTGTATCAGAGACATATATAGAGAGCTGGGACGTACATACATGTGTGTATCAGAGACATATATAGAGAGCTGGGACGTACATACATGTGTGTATCAGAGACATATATAGAGAGCTGGGACGTACATACATGTGTGTATCAGAGACATATATAGAGAGCTGGGACGTACATACATGTGTGTATCAGAGACATATATAGAGAGCTCTCTGTATATATGTCTCTGTGTGTATATATGGTGGAATCCTCGAGACTGTCGCCTTTACTTTTTTCTGAATTATGATTAAAATTGTGATTTATGAATTGTACGTCCCTGGATATCATATAGGGGGTATACATGAGCACAGAGTATGGACACCGTTATACAACACAAACGTCAATTAGTATGGACACTGTTATACAACACAAACGTCAATTAGTATGGACACTGTTATACAACACAAACGCCAATTAGAATGGACACAGTTATACAACACAAACGTCAATTAGAATGGACACCGTTATACAACAAAAACGTCAATTAGAATGGACACCGTTATACAACACAAACGTCAATTAGAATGGACACCGTTATACAACAAAAACGTCAATTAGAATGGACACCGTTATACAACACAAACGTCAATTAGAATGGACACCGTTATACAACAAAAACGTCAATTAGAATGGACACCGTTATACAACACAAACGTCAATTAGTGTGGGCAGCTGGTACGAAATGTTTACACAAAATATCACTCGAATTGAATTCAAAAGCAGAATCAAGCCAGAAACAAACTTCTATTACACTCAGATTGTAATGGTAGACGGCAGAATCACCGAAACTGTAGCCTTTATTTTTTTCTGAATTTTGATGAAAGTTTTTATTTATGCAGACGAGTAATAAGCCAATTTTATAAATTCATTAAAGATGATTTTGTCAATTAAAAAGGATATAAAAAAATCGGCATGTATGTGCCCCGAGTCTAGGAAATATAATTCGGTCTAACATTACCTGATTAACTTCAAACAAACATTTAATACAATGCCATGTTGACATTATAAGATATATATTTACACGAAATAGCAAAAATGAACATCAATGTGGACAATAAAGATTTTATGGCTGATGGCATGTTATGAAATTATTTAAATGATTACGACTCCTATGGTATATGAGTTTAAATATCACAAATTACAAAACGTGTGAATTTCGATTCCTGTAAGCTTCGGTGTATTGAATGGCGGCTACAGTAATCAATGTGAATATGAAAATGAACGTTTGAAAAACAAACAAAATCATTAAATTAGAAATAAATAAGTAAATAAATACATTCTTGGCAGCATGTACCATATTTTAATAATTAGCGTCTTCTTCGCTTACGAACTAAAAATTAACATAGAAAGGTAGCATTTATAAAATGTAGGAGTAATTTGACTGACTCGTATTAAACAAAACTTATCAGACAATAGGACCGGTTATTAGGTGGACAGAATCCTTATACATGTTGCTGTTACTAACTTTCAACTTCGAATAGGCCAAGTCCCCACGACGGAATGTAATAGTAATAAGGATGATATGCTCGGAGAGCGAGTGAGTTTGAAAGTAGTGTTAATATTGTGTATGTATATGATGTCATTTTTTGAAAAAAAAAAAAATATATATATATATATATATATATATATAAAGTCTTCACAACGATAACAAAGAATTCATTTTTTCTCAAACACTTCTTTTCTGCGAATAACTCAACTTAACAAAAGTATATTAACCATCGTTTACGTATCTATAATCTTCAACACGGATATTTAATATGTATTCGAATAATATACAAGTCCGTGACGTCAATGCGTTTCTGTTTGTTTTGTTTTGTTTTCGTCGCTAAACTGCTAAATTATATTCCCGGTGCACGTAGACAGTATCGTGTTGTCCGTTTAAACATAGCCGAAGTCTGTAGCATAGCAACTTCCACAAAAAGCAATTACAATTAATATTTTCAGTGCGAGGTTTTAAAGCTTGATATATGTTTATATGAATTTGAATATATCTTCTCTTTGGGATTAAATATTTTGTAATCTGCTTATCCATTCCGCTCCAGTTTTTATTGCAATAATTTCTTCGTGATTTTAATTTGTTGAAATATCTGCCACATGATTTAAAAACACGTAATTCACTACTAGTTTGACATTTATTAAACGTCATAGTTGACCGTCTCCTCTCCAGCCCAGGAAACCGTAGCCCCAGACTTACAGGCGGGCTATCGGTGTGAATCTCTATTGTTGTACAATAACGGTCAATAATAGTCAATCACACTTCGATGATTATCCCATTGTTTTAGGTAGCCGGAGTCACCCAACCGTGAAAGTCGTCTACCTGGAAATACACCCACCTGTGTGACACTGTACCTGGTCACGGTAGTCTGCATACGGGACAGTCCAAGTTACTCTGGTTCAGCGGCGCCCAAAATAAATCATATTAAATATCATTTAATCACTAATAAAATCTAATTATAGGTTTTATATGATTATCTAACAATCATAATGATTTCAAATATATTTAAGTTGTAAAATATCATAAAAACTGAAAAAATACATTAGTATGAATCAACTTAAACTAGCCTTCCCCTCCCCCTAAATGGACCTGTCCATGGGGTTAAGGTTGGGTCAGCCTCACCCACGGGCACAACTCACAGCGAACTCACAGTCACGCCTTACAACTATCAACCGCAGAAACTTCAAAGGGTACCAGACTACTAAGAAAATTCCACGAGTTCCGCTTCCGTGTACAGCATCACTGATTGGTGAGTAACAGTAGAGTCACATAATGAGATATTAGTACATAGAGACTTTTTATGATTACAGAGTCTTATTTTTAAATACCGATTTCACTAAAAATGTTAACTTTGACAAATGAAAATGCTTACTTTACACTTAAAATGTTACCATAAATTAAGATAAAACTGAACTCTAGCAAAATAGTTCTTAAAAATGTCTCGGTGTACACATGTATTTTTGTCATTTTCTTAGTGTATGTTTATGGAATAAGATATCCATACTGGTATATTTATTTATTTATTTGTCCAAACTATTCAAATTCATAAGAAAAATAAAATAACTTTCTCTTTATACGTCCAAGTCTTTATTAATACATATTAATTACCATTCTAAAATTATTTGACTGGCTGAAACTCGATATTTTGATTTAGTTTACAAAAACAGTGCGTAATACTATAATTAGGGAATATTTATTACCAAGTACAGATTTTTTCTCTCCAAATCAGTGTGTATTACTACGTGGATTTCATATGGAAACGTATTTTATTGAAATATAATTTAAAACAAACTTATATTAATACATATAATAAATAATGCGTTTAAAATTTAAGAATTATGTTGCCGCATGAATTCACGTTTTTATTTATTGTATATGTTGTACATTATGATGACGATTGTTTATATACTTATGTAAGGGAGAAAGATGATAAATGTCCACTTGTCTCAATTTTTGATCTTGACGAAATTGTTTACATTATTTACAATATTTCATATTCACACGAAAAAAAAATAATAAACGCCTAACCTTGCCCTCCTCACATCGTGGCGATTAACGGGGAAGACGGCCGAGAAATATATATATACATTATCATAAAAGACTAAACGAATCGATAAAAAAAACGTGTGGAATTGATAGACTTGATTTAATTCGATTAGTTAAAAAAATTCCTCATGAGTTTGTTTTTTTTCTTTGTAATATTAACTTTTCTTCATTTTTTTTTTTTTTTTTAATATTCAATTTTCATTCTAGTTTTAATGCTATATATATTCATACGATTAGTTCAAAAATTTCCACATTAGTGTAGCCGGGTCAGTTCTTCATTGAGTTACAACAGCAATGCTGGTATTATCGTTAAAGCACTTTTATTTCTTATAACGAATAAGACCCTACAATAAAACACATACAACATATTAGGACAAGTACGCATTCGATAAAAGCTAGAAACTAGTCCGTGATATACATGTACACTTCATGAGAGATAAATATATACATATTAAAAAGTATGGGTACACAGGAACACATTTCATTGAAGTAATAATTTTAAACATTTCTTATAAGCAAGCTTTACATATTTACCAAAACTTGTCAATTCTTTTGAGCTATTTGAAGAAAGTAATTCCACTAATTTTTCTACACTTGGATTTGTTACATAATACCGTTTCAAGAATATATTTCTTAAATTTGCAAAACAAGGACCCACTAATACAAAACGGAACTCGCCTTCATGTTGCTCAATGCTATTATATCTACCCTTTTCAGTATTTAGGGTGTGTTACGATAGTCGATTCAAATGATATGGGATTTTTCAGATAATTCTGTAAACTATAACCGTTGTAAATATGTTGATTCCTTCAGAGGATATTCGATTCTTTTCTACACTCTTGCATATATACATAAAAAAGTCCTTGCTTTATAATTTGAATATCATAAATGTCAACGTTTTGTGATTCCCATATAAAAACCTATTCCATATAATTCTTCTTTGATATTCAATCTATCATAACAGTACTGTAGAATACAATTTCGAGAGTTTCTCGTTTTTATCCAATATTTCATTATTCCAATTTACAGTTGCACTCTTTATCAATACTGCCTTATTCAAGATAAACCATGTCGTTACGTTTACGTACACCAATGAATGTTTTACAAAAAATAATAAGTACTTTCTCTACTGAATGAAATCTCCAGATTTCACAATCATAACTTAAAACGCTATTGACATATGAATCAAATACAGACAGTTGTGTTTCATCATTAAACTATTTTTTCGGTATACCTTTAATACAGCAAATACTGCCTTTCTACCTTGTTCTGATATTTTCTGTTGTGTGATCCTGAATTTACCATCATAATTTAGGAGTACGCTTAGGTAATTGCATTCATTAACAGTTTCTAATTTACAGCCTTTGTAATACTAGATTTCGTTATTTCTAAGTATTCCACCATGGTATCTATCTCTAATATATAGAGGATATCTAACAGTGTCTTAAGTAATACCAAATATATTTCACGAGTGGGGCTAATATTAGCCACACGAGTGAAATATATTTGGTATTACTGAAGACACTGTTAGATATTCTGTTTATTACATTTTTTATCAACGAAAAACCTAACCCGTATGCTAACTAGGCCTAATGTAAATAAAAAAAGTAGTTCCCCCTGTCTAGGTGCTGACATATATGTCGGGCTTTCTGATTGGTCAATTATGTTGGTATTTTCTAATCATTGATTTGATTGGTCAAATCAGCAAAAAGTGATTTCACTGGTAAAAATGTAATAAAACACACAATTAAAATTAGAACTTTTAATGAGACAAATATGATATAGGTGTAACTCTATGATCTGATACTAAGTGGGGTAGATTTTGTATCAGCTTGTAATGCCTGCAGCCATTATTTTTCATATCATATATTAAAAAGGGTAAATGGCTTGAAAAACGTTGAAAGTTTTTAGTTCCTTATAGAAAAAGTACTAACATTTGTGAAGCGGTTAAATTAAACCTGAATCAGCTGGAACTGTAACATATTACCTATGTATGGTAATAATCAATATCTATAAGCTGAATGGGGGAACTATGATAATTAACAGCAAGGAGAACACAATACAATCTAACTGTAGTTCTTTAGAAGTTGAGGATGAATTTCATTTTTTACTCGTATGTCAAAAATATTCAACTCTTAGAGGAAAATATATAAAGAAATATTTTTGGAAAAAATCTTCAGTCTTCAAAGTAATAGAGTAAAGTGCTAGGAAGATTTATCAAAGAAGCTTTTAGTTGCAGAATTGTGTAAATATACTCGGTTTGTGTAGGTGTTGAGTTTTGATGTAACACGTTATTGCATAATAGTGTACTAATAATTGTTGAACCTCCCGGTGTCCGTCTGTCGTGTTTACCAAATGGTATTATCTGATACTTTTTTTTCCATGTCTCTCTGACTGACTGTTATAAAAGTTCTCCTAGAATCCTTATTCTGTAACAGTGTATTATAATTAGTATCAATTCTGTGATTGGGCGCAGCCCTTGTAAGATTAAGTGGAATACAATGTATTTTTTTGCTGAAGTTGCCAGTAGACAATATGGTTGATTAATATTCCTCATAATATAGTACATATGTTGGTTAATCGGTTTCCGTATTTAATTATAATAAGTCAATTACGTTTTGTAATTTTATTATAATACATGTTGTATTCATATATATATATATACATCTAATTTTCATAATTGCTGTACTTTTTGGGGCATCCATTCATTGTTGCTCTTTGAGACTCACATTTAGTCGCCTCCCGCCATCATGCAACAGCATCTTGGTCAGAGTTGGTCCGAATCGTCTGTTTCCCGTAGCGTCCTGTAGGGACACTTCGGCATTCGTATTTCTGATATTTTCAGTCTTGATAAATATTTGTAGTAGTTTTTTCACACTACTCTCTATAATTCTAACCATCTAAAACATATTTTTCTAAAGTTTTTCAGACTTTGTACACCATATTTAATCAATCACTGTAGAGACGATAATGCAACATATTTTATATGAATGCAATGTCGTCCACTAGCAGTATTTAGGGACGAATCGTCTTTGAACTCTTCGATATACTTTCACGTGCGGGGGAATTCAAAATATCTCTGCCGTTGGTCGCATAGCGTTCTAGTGTTGAACATGATGCAGTCACGCTAGTATCCGCCTTCGGCCCACGTTTGCCAAAGGGTTCATTGTGGTTTCTCCAGTTACTAAAACATTATTCTTATTGTATTTTATTGTATTTCCAGTACTTCTTATATATATTATGTGATTGTATTTGTAATTTTTTGTGTTTTGATAAAGGGGCGGATTGCCTCGAAAATTTAACAAACCTTATTGTTTACACTGTTGGAATTACTTCTTTGCCCCATATATATACATCTATATATACATGTATATTAATTTATGTACTGATGGGTCATAGACATAAAGTCAATAAATGAATTGAATTGACACCGTCATAGCTGTATAGGCTACATTCATTGTTTATTAATAATCGGCTCATTATTACATCCATAACACATACACACGACATACAATAATGTACAGATCATTACAGCGAAAGAAAATCATATAAACTATACATTTTAGTAATCAAGCTTGTATAATCAATTTATTGACGGACAGTTGATTGTTTCTACACTGAATCACGGCAAAATGCGCCAGAATTGTGAAGAAAACAAAAATACAATATGGACATATGTAGTTAAATTGAAAAGTTACGTCGCAAAGTGAAGCCGGTTTCACGTTGGCAGGAAGTGACCGACTCAATCACATTGAAAATTACGTTAACCATGATGCGTGGGACGTAATGTTTAACTAAGTTATAGATATTTGCCGAAGTTTCATTAATTGAATCAGTTTATAAAGATGATAGCCAATTCCAGTAATATTTCTTAATATATCTTTTACGTAAATCTTTTTTTTACGTAAAAATTTATATTTTGGAATCTGTCTTCTTCAAAACGTAACTGATGAGACGACAATCGAAATTTAGAAATAAACCGGAGGTAAACATCTAAAATAAATTTTGTTGAATAATGTTGAAGAGTAAAAGAGTCGATTATAAGTTTGCACAAAAAATACTTTATTATGATTAGTACCGTTAGAAAAAGAACCACCTACCATTTTAGAAATGAGAACAGTAACATTATTCCTAGTCCTAGATTATATTTGAATAGCTTGTAAGAAACTGTCAGTTACCAGTCAATATATTTCTCCGCTCTGTTTTCCCCGGACTTATTACAAGTATATCAACTAAATATTCAAAAATATCCATACAACCGCAGTACATTAAATGATTACCTTTATCGATACAAACTGATTCTCCATCGTGTGGATTTACCCTATGATATTATGGAATGTCCATTCTTTAGTAGCCTAGGCCAGGTTATGTTGATATCATTCATTAGATCGAGGTACGATTTTCTATAAAATTTTAATCTAATATACGATGAAAAACCAAACTTGTTTTGCCTTCAAAAATATTTTCCTGCAAGTAACATATTAAAATAGCCCTGAAGATCAGATGAACTTATCATATAGTTACTCCTTCATTCATTGTCTTTCTATCATACCTATTCTGATATCATCCAAATCTCCTCGAGATTGCCTTTTTAAAATATTATTTCCTTTATTTCTTCCAAATATGAAGAGTTAAGAAATATAGAACACAACACATTGTGTAAACGGTACAATGTTGATAGGAATAAGCATTAACATGAAGGAGTTGATCAGATAAAGTTGTCTGAGTGTGTAATACAGGTATCATATCATACACTACTATAGCTATATGATAGATAGCTGGAATTTAGTAGCAATGAAATATGTTTAAACTCAAGTAAAATTGTTTTAATTTAAGATTTTTTAAAACTCATGCCGACAACCATATATACTATAATAGGTTTACCTCTTGTTATAAACATACTGAACGCAATTGATTGGTATGTGGTAAACTAATATCACACTTCGATGTTCTAGATGCTAATAAGATTTTGCTTATAAACCTAATCCCTTTCAAATATGATATGCCTTGGATAAGCAGATAGCATTTTAAACACAATACGGTATTAATGTTTTACGCTAAAACATTAAAAGAACAAAGTTGAAACAGTCAACAGATTCAGTAGATAATTACACTACCATACTATATCATGCTTACCAACGCGAATCTCCCGTAAAAATAACGAGAAATATTATAATACGAACCTCCTGTTATACAACATGTAATAATTATAACGCGAACCTCCTGTTATACAACGTGTACTAATTATAATACGAACCTCCTGTTATACAACGTGTAATAATTATAATAAGAACCTCCTGTTATACAACGTGTGATAATTATAATACGAACCTTCTGTTATACAACGTGTGATAATTATAATACGAACCTCCTGTTATACAACGTGTAATGATTATAATACGAACCTCCTGTTATACAACGCGTGATAATTATAATACGAACCTCCTGTTATACAACGTGTGATAATTATAATACGAACCTTCTGTTATACAACGTGTGATAATTATAATACGAACCTCCTGTTATACAACGTGTAATAATTATAATACGAACCTTCTGTTATACAACGTGTAATAACTATAACACGAACCTCCTGTTATACAACGTGTAATAATTATAACACGAACCGTCTGTTATACGTGTAATAATTATAATACGAACCTCCTGTTATACAACGTGTAATAATTATAACACGAACCGTCTGTTATACGTGTAATAATTATAACGCGAACCTTCTGTTATACAACGTGTAATAATTATAATACGAACCTCCTGTTATACAACGTGTAATAATTATAATACGAACCTTCTGTTATACAACGTGTAATAATTATAATACGAACCTCCTGTTATACAACGTGTAATAATTATAACACGAACCGTCTGTTATACGTGTAATAATTATAATACGAACCTCCTGTTATACAACGTGTAATAATTATAACACGAACCGTCTGTTATACGTGTAATAATTATAATACGAACCTCCTGTTATACAACGTGTAATAATTATAATACGAACCTCCTGTTATACAACGTGTAATAATTATAATACGAACCTCCTGTTATACAACGTGTAATAATTATAATACGAACCTCCTGTTATACAACGTGTAATAATTATAATACGAACCTCCTGTTATACAACGCGTAATAATTATAATACGAACCTCCTGTTATACAACGTGTAATAATTATAATACGAACCTCCTGTTATACAACGTGTAATAATTATAATACGAACCTCCTGTTATACAACGTGTAATAATTATAATACGAACCTCCTGTTATACAACGTGTAATAATTATAATACGAACCTCCTGTTATACAACGTGTAATAATTATAATACGAACCTTCTGTTATACAACGTGTAATAATTATAATACGAACCTCCTGTTATACAACGTGTAATAATTATAATACGAACCTCCTGTCATACGTGTAATAATTATAACACGAACCTCCTGTTATACAACGTGTAATAATTATAATACGAACCTTCTGTTATACAACATGTAATAATTATAATACGAACCTCCTGTTATACAACGTGTAATAATTATAATACGAACCTCCTGTTATACGTGTAATAATTATAACACGAACCTCCTGTTATACAACGTGTAATAATTATAATACGAACCTTCTGTTATACAACATGTAATAATTATAATACGAACCTCCTGTTATACAACGTGTAATAATTATAATACGAACCTCCTGTTATACAACGTGTAATAATTATAATACGAACCTCCTGTTATACAACGTGTAATAATTATAATACGAACCTCCTGTTATACAACGTGTAATAATTATAATACGAACCTCCTGTTATACAACGTGTGATTATTATAATACGAACCTCCTGTTATACAACGTGTGATTATTATAATACGAACCTCCTGTTATACAACGTGTAATGATTATAATACGAACCTCCTGTTATACAACGTAACTTCAAAGTGTAATAATTATAACGCGAATATTCAAATCATCTGGTAAGATTCACATTTATTACGAATCTCCTATTTTAGCGAGAAATAATATCACGGATATCTTATTACACGTATATATAACGCGAAGATATAACGCGAACATTCTATCATAAAACGCCAACTGAATTACGCTCAATTACAACGCGAATCGTATTACGTAAAGTTAATTTTCCATTTAGAACAATGCCTCGAATATTTTTGAAATGTTTTTCAGGATACATTGTAATCAAATTATGCTATTTTTCAATTAACCTCAATTTATTGTAGGGCTCTTTGTTATGTTGTAAAAACCGGCGGGTAATACCTTTGTTTCTTTTAAGCAATAACATATAGATTTTAAAAAATGAAAACCACAATCATGTCCATACCATTTTCTTTCTTAACATGTGACTAATTAAAGAGAAAAATAACAATGACATGTTACAGAAAACTCCTTTTATTTAGAGGATATGACTTTAATCTCTTTTATATAAAGAAGATACTTCGCCTTTACCCCTACAGAGTATCGCTCACCAGGTAATATGAAAGTATCACTAGAACTTCCCACTACCCACTGATATAGATACATTGTACCATGATATAACAGGATCCTAAAGCGCGAATTTCTCTTTATATAGCGAGAAAGTAATACGCGAACATATATCAGGAAATTAAGACGTGAACATTATAATATTATAAAGTACAGCGCGAATCTCCCACTAAATCCCTCTTTATAACGAGAACTCGCAATTTCTCACTAGTTAACCATTAAAAATAACATGAATCCCCCGATTCTGCTATCGTAAAACGAGAAAGGACGGGAATGTAAACCATCTAACAAGAAAGAACAACGCAAACGTCCCATTATACAAAACGAATCTCCCATCACCTAACAAGAAAGTACAACACCTATACCTCACTCTGTAACGAGAATATACAGCGCAAAGCTCATTATCTAATATCATAAAATACAACAACGACCATTCACGATTATATAACGGAACTGTATTAACGTGATTATAACAATATATAACAAGAAAGTTCAACGCGAGTGCATCATTATATAACCAGGATGTTTAATGTGAATCTCTCACTGGAGACCACGAAAGTATAATGTGAATCTCTCACTAGAGAACACGAAAGTATAATGTGAATCTCTCACTGGATAACACGAAAGTATAATGTGAATCTCCCACTAGAGAACACGAAAGTATAATGTAAATCTCCCATTAAAGAACAAGAAAGTATAATGTAAATCTCTCACTAGAGAACAAGAAAGTATAATGTGAATCTCTCACTAGAGAACACGAAAGTATAATGTGAATCGCTCACTAGAGAACGTGAAAGTATAATGTAAATCTCTCACTAGAGAACATGAAAGTATAATGTAAATCTCTCACTAGAGAACATGAAGGTATAATCTGAATCTCCCACTAGAGAACATGGAAGTATAATGTGAATCTCTCACTAGAGAGCATGAAAGTATCATGTGAATCTCCTAATAGAGAACACGAACGTATAATGTGAATATCCCACTAGAGAACAAGAAAGTATAATGTAAATCTCTCACTAGAGAACATAAAAGTATAATGTGAATCTCCTAATAGAGAACATGAAGGTATAATGTGAATCTCTCACTAGAGAACATGAAGGTATAATGTGAATCTCTCACTAGAGAACACAAAAGTATAATGTGAAGCTCTCACTTGAGAACACAAAAGTATAATGTAAATCTCTCACTTGAGAACACAAAAGTATAATATGAATCTCCCACTGGAGAACATGAAAGTATAACGTGAATCTCTCACTAGAGGATTTTAGTTTGAATAGCAAATATGAACCCAATTAGATAATAGGAAAGTTTTATTCGAATCTCCCTTTTTTGTTGGTACATTCAAAATTAATTGAAACTACATTAAATCGATATTCGATATATCAATTTAGTTAGGTAAGTATCTAATTGAAGCAATAAAATTCAAGTTATCAAACTATTGAATCATAAAAAATCATCATGAAATCGTGAAGTAATATATTATGATCAATATTGAATTTTGCAAATTCATTACATCAAGTTTTTTCTGTTACATTTGAGTTGCATCATGATACTAATACTATTATAGCACAATGATACATCGGTGGTTTATACTTAAATCATATCAATGATATATAACCTTGAAATATGTCAGTGTTCCCTATAGACAGTATACTTTATATAGAGTGGTGATGTGTCAGTGTTCCCTATAGTCAGTATATTTTATATAGAGTGGTGGTGTGTCAGTGTTCCCTATAGACAGTATACTTTATATAGAGAGGTGATGTGTCAGTGTTCCCTATAGACAGTATACTTTATATAGAGTGGTGATGTATCAGTGTTCCCTATAGACAGTATACTTTATATAGAGTGGTGATGTGTCAATGTTCCCTATAGACAGTATACTTTAGAGTGGTGATGTGTCAGTGTTCCCTATAGACAGTATACTTTATATAGAGCGGTGCTGTGTCAGTGTTCCCTATAGACAGTATACTTTATATAGAGTGGTGATGTGTCAGTGTTCCCTATAGACAGTATACTTTATATAGAGTGGTGATGTATCAGTGTTCCCTATAGACAGTATACTTTATATAGAGTGGTGATGTGTCAATGTTCCCTATAGACAGTATACTTTAGAGTGGTGATGTGTCAGTGTTCCCTATAGACAGTATACTTTATATAGAGTGGTGATGTGTCAGTGTTCCCTATAGACAGTATACTTTATATAGAATGGTGATGTGTCAGTGTTCCCTATAGACAGTATACTTTATATAGAGTGGTGATGTGTCAGTGGTCCCTATAGACAGTATACTTTAGAGTGGTGATGTGTCAGTGTTCCCTATAGACAGTATACTTTATATAGAGTGGTGATGTGTCAGTGGTCCCTATAGACAGTATACTTTATATAGAGTGGTGTGTCAGTGTTCCCTATAGATAGTATACTTTATATAGAGTGATGATGTCAGTGTTCCCTATAGACAGTATACTTTATATAGAGTGATGATGTCAGTGTTCCCTATAGACAGTATACTTTATATAGAGTGATGATGTCAGTGGTCCCTATAGACAGTATACTTTATATAGAGTGGTGGTGTGTCAGTGTTCCCTATAGACAGTATACTTTATATAGAGTGGTGATGTGTCAGTGTTCCCTATAGACAGTATACTTTATATAGAGTGGTGATGTCAGTGTTCCCTATAGACAGTATACTTTATATAGAGTGGTGATGTATCAGTGTTCCCTATAGACAGTATACTTTATATAGAGTGGTGATGTGTCAATATTCCCTATAGACAGTATACTTTAGAGTGGTGATGTGTCAGTGTTCCCTATAGACAGTATACTTTATATAGAGTGGTGATGTGTCAGTGTTCCCTATAGACAGTATACTTTATATAGAATGGTGATGTGTCAGTGTTCCCTATAGACAGTATACTTTATATAGAGTGGTGATGTGTCAGTGGTCCCTATAGACAGTATACTTTAGAGTGGTGATGTGTCAGTGTTCCCTATAGACAGTATACTTTATATAGAGTGGTGATGTGTCAGTGGTCCCTATAGACAGTATACTTTATATAGAGTGGTGTGTCAGTGTTCCCTATAGATAGTATACTTTATATAGAGTGATGATGTCAGTGTTCCCTATAGACAGTATACTTTATATAGAGTGATGATGTCAGTGTTCCCTATAGACAGTATACTTTATATAGAGTGATGATGTCAGTGGTCCCTATAGACAGTATACTTTATATAGAGTGGTGGTGTGTCAGTGTTCCCTATAGACAGTATACTTTATATAGAGTGGTGATGTGTCAGTGTTCCCTATAGACAGTATACTTTATATAGAGTGGTGATGTCAGTGTTCCCTATAGACAGTATACTTTATATAGAGTGATGATGTCAGTGTTCCCTATAGACAGTATACTTTATATAGAGTGATGATGTCAGTGTTCCCTATAGACAGTATACTTTATATAGAGTGGCGATATGTCAGTGTTCCCTATAGACAGTATACGTTATATAGAGTGGTGATGTGTCAGTGTTCCCTATAGACAGTATACTTTATATAGAGTGGTGATGTCAATGTTCCCTATAGATAGTATACTTTATATAGAGTGATGATGTCAGTGTTCCCTATAGACAGTATACTTTATATAGAGTGATGATGTCAGTGTTCCCTATAGACAGTATACTTTATATAGAGTGGTGATGTGTCAGTGTTCCCTATAGACAGTATACTTTATATAGAGTGGTGATGTGTCAGTGTTCCCTATAGACAGTGTACTTTATATAGAGTGGTGATGTGTCAGTGTTCCCTATAGACAGTATACTTTATATAGAGTGGTGATGTGTCAGTGTTCCCTATAGACAGTATACTTTATATAGAGTGGTGATGTGTTAGTGTTCCCTATAGACAGTATACTTTATATAGAGGTGATGTGTCAGTGTTCCCTATAGACAGTATACTTTATATAGAGTGGTGTGTCAGTGTTCTCTATAGACAGTATACTTTATATAGAGTGGTGATGTGTCAGTGTTCCCTATAGACAGTATACTTTATATAGAGTGGTGATGTGTCAGTGTTCTCTATAGACAGTATACTTTATATAGAGTGGTGATGTGTCAGTGTTCTCTATAGACAGTGTACTTTATATAGAGTGGTGATGTGTCAGTGTTCCCTATAGACAGTATACTTTATATGGAGTGGTGGTGTGTCAGTGTTCCCTATAGACAGTATACTTTATATAGAATGGTGATGTGTCAGTGTTCCCTATAGACAGTATACTTTATATAGAGTGGTGATGTGTCAGTGTTCCCTATAGACAGTATACTTTATATAGAATGGTGGTGTGTCAGTGTTCTCTATAGACAGTGTACTTTATATAGAGTGGTGATGTGTCAGTGTTCCCTATAGACAGTATACTTTATATAGAGTGGTAATGTGTCAGTGTTCCCTATAGACAGTATACTTTATATGGAGGGGTGGTGATGTCAGTGTTCCCTATAGACAGTAGACTCTATATAGAGTGGTGATGTGTCAGTGTTCCCTATAGACAGTGTACTTTATATAGAGTTGCGATGTGTCAATGTTCCTAATAGATAATTGATGCTGTTTCTTTGTTGCATCAAACATATCTTATTTTAGATAAACTGATTAATGTTTGTCTCTCGACTAAATTAGGTCGGATTATTAAGCTATCATAGATTGCGATCATAGATTTCTGTTTATATTACAGATGGATCTACGCATCTTTTCTCCTGCTCTTTCGCTCGACGGCTTCGCGATGGATCCATACAACTTTGACCTACAATGCGCCGATGTCAACACCAAGACTAAGGCCTATGTCCGTTACCCGAAACCGCCCTACACCTACCTCGGACTTGCTGTCATGGCTATAGAGTTATCTCCCTCAAAGTCTCTCGTTCTGTCAGATGTCATCGACTCAGTATCTACGATGTTTCCATTTTTTCGGGAAACCTACACAGGTTGGAAGGCATCTCTACGACACACACTCTCAAAGTATGACTGCTTCACACGGACAAAGAGTGGTGAATGGACAGTCGATCTAACTAAGGTTCAGTCATCCGCCTTCCGTCGCCAGGATACAGCCATCGCCCGCGAGGGAAACTATGCATTTGACTTACACCGAGAGCTTGGCGTGCCGAGAGTGAAACTGCCATCAGATATCAAGAACATGCCAACTTCAAGGTTTGACTCATCCTCAGATTCGTCGCAAGCTATGTCACCTGAAAACCTCGTAGATGGATCGCCAGAAAAATCATCGCCAAATATCGTCACCGCTCCTATGTCAGCGCAATCTGCTCTTCGCCTCCAACCCGCCCCGAAGTTCATGAAGGTCGAACAAACAACAGATATATCATACCCTAGGACAACCAGTTCAAGACCGGCTCTTTGGACTTCTGATACAGCTACCTGCTCTTCGGCCGTATCTTCTGCACCTCACAATCTTGTACCGATCAACTATCACCAATATATGAAGAAGTCACCAGCCTGGTCGCCACAAGACACACGTCAACCCCTTCCGATTATGTCTTCTGAAATCCCGCCTCAGTCAATACCAGAACGCAGCAGCTGTATGCAACACTCTGTTCCAACATCTAACTCTTTCTTCACCGGCACTGCTGAGGACATTTCGCCCAACATCAGCATGCCGACACTTTCCCCGATATGGAGCACTGTACCTATGAGAGATGAAGACAGCGACAATTCCTTCAGCCACTGTAACATGCCGGATCTAACACCAGTTTGGAAGATCTTGAGCCAGTCTATATCCACTGACGCTTCCAACGAGTACAGAGGATCACCTACACCTCCCACCACACTCACCGGTCTGACAACACCCATCGGCGCCTCAACGCCATTGGACAGGAAAGCAACAAGTATTCTGCGTCTCCCTTTCCGGTCAACACCAGAGAACCAGACGACGAAGTTCCTTATGGATGACATCCTTGGTGAGCGCGACGGCCCAGCGGATCGACCCCTGACAGCAAAGCCGTCTTCACCGACCAAGCCATCACCCTCCAGAATGCACCAGACAATGGATTTAGCTCTCGCCGCCGCTGCCGCCGCCAGTGAACACAAATTGCCGGATTGTCCGCAGAAAGAAACCCCCGTATCACGGCATCAACATTCCCAGCAAGACTTTCCAGGCGAGGTACCGCAACAGAAGATCCCGCAGTACGAGGTCCCTACTGATGCACCAGGGAAAGCCCCAAAAAGACAGAGAGCAAAGTTGACAAGGAAGATGAATCGCCCATCCAAGGCAGCACACAGACCAGACTACCCATCTACCCAACAGAGTGAAAGTCGGAATACCGCAGTGGACAATTTACAACGAATCTGTGAGAATTTCAAATTCAGCACCAACCCGTTCATACAGTCATCGGCCAGTCAACCTTCCGTTCCAGCCAATGTAGGCCATGTTTCTCCGTCATCGTCGGCGACAGCTTTCCATTACCCACATCAGCAGAGCTATGCCAACTACCCTTATGCTGCCTACTACAATCAACACCCCTTTCCTTACCAAGCCTACCCATACATGCAGCTGCCACACGACGCGTCCAGCCACTTACCCATGATGCATCCATATTTCGCGCATGCCTACACCGCTCAGCGACCGGAAACGCAGCCCGTAGACCTCAGCCTAATGAGGAGTTGGTGGAGTCATTAATTGATAGGCTTAACATGGACTGTGAGCAGGAAAAGTGAGATATTGTGAAAACTGTGCAATAGAATTTCCCGGGATTAATTAAGAAATTGCAAAACTAAAAACGATTTAGCCGATAATATTTACCTAATTGGTATGTACTATTGTGATGAATGACATTTATATATTATGGAAGTCGGATAGGAACTTATTGAACACTAGTGCATTAACGACGGAGTACATTTTCCTGAATGTTCAAAAGCTCAAAACCGGGTTGTGGTGTTTATGACATCGTGATAACGTATTCTAGATAAATACTGTTTATGTATAGCAAATTAATCTTTGCTGGATGCAAGTGACAATGGATTCGGTTATGTATTTTGGGACGCTACTGTGATGACGCTTTGGTGTAACGTTAGGACAAATGATTAACATATAAACTGTGTCGATGCAATAGGTACGAACATTATAGATTCTTAGTTGAGAATCCTTAACTATTCTTAAATAACTCTCCGACATAGTGCACAAAGAATTGGATGTTATCATGTTTATGTACTACTATACTTTTATTTATTACTTATGTTGTTGATTTGTGTCATTGGTTTAAAATGAAGACGATTAAAATATTCAAATCGTCCAGTGGTTGTTGTTTTACTTTTATGTAGGTAAGACAATGCGTAAGAGACATTTCGCTGTAATTTTACATTGGAAATCCATCAGATGTCGGAGGAAGTCGTACCCAAAATGGGACGTCCCATCAAACAAATCAAGAACATTTTGTTTTAAAACTTCATTTTTTTGACACTATCGAATTTGATATTTAGAACAAAGACGTAACTATTGTAATACCTAACTCTCTGTTTAGAAATATGACAATACATGTACAAAAAAAAATGTACTATTTGCATGGTAACATTTCACGTAATCGAATACCGGTATATGAAAATTGAATCTTATTTTGGGATATAATTTAATTAGTTTGACTTGAAACAAGTTAGCCACCAACAAAATTCTGCTTATAATACCTAGGATTTATAACTGTACATACATTTAGATAGGGTCTAGTCGGTAATTACGACGAAATAATCCAATATAGGTACTGGATCCTAACAACTAGAAATAGATAATTTGTCAAGTACATTGTAGTAATAACGACAGAACAGACAACTAATTAATTATAATAGGTAAATTATTTCTCGACCGAGGGGATCGTTTTCACAACATAACGAGATTTCTTGTTGTTTATACCCACTGTATTTGTGTAAATATTCCATGTTCTATGTTTGTGTGATCGTTAGTAATTTGCTTGTGTCTTGATAAAAGGGCAAATTGCCTCGAAAATTCGACAATTTCCTTGTCTGTACTGTCGTTAGTACTACTTGACAAATTGTACATATATGTACATGTAGATATATAACATTAACAACACGATTTATTTGGAAAATACGTCTTAAATGGGTGGAACAACACCTGGGCAAAAGTGGAAAAACAGAATACGGGGATTTGCTGCGAATCAAAACAATAACATCAAGATATTGAATGGTTTGCCGCTCTCGTATGACAGAATACATCAATATTTTTCGTGTATGTTACATTCAACAGAAAACCATGACATATGTTACAAACAAGAAAAAGTAATAATGTAAAAATGCGCGAATAAGTAAGATCATTATGACATCGTCTCTTTGTGACGTTACTCCACCTCAACTTGATGACGGCGTCATTTTGAAAGGAATGATGAGCACAATTTAAACGTTTTCTGCTGCTTTGCACTCGTGAAAATATCGATATTCCGTCATGCTTGTGAAATATACCTGGTATGTTATATTCAACGAGAATCCATTCAGTATCCTCTATATATTTCACAGGGAAAATGCGATAAAGTTATTTATGAAATAAACACTGGTGTTATAATCAAATTTATTACTGTCGGCCTACATAGGGATTTAATTAAACAAACCACGGGGTTCGAATTAAACAACTAATTGTTGAGTCAAACAACAGGCTTTATCAGACAATCCGGGGTTCGAACTGAAAGAAGTATCCATTTTCTAGTTCAGAACAATTGCAAGTGTATCATTGTTGTGCCAAGTTATCATTTATTTATGAAGTAATCAACTAAATTAGATAAGATATCTAAATTCGCTTGATTATTCCATGAATACAAATTTATTTTAGTACTCGGAACCGCATTGTTTCTTGAATAAATGATAAGTTAACCTTGTCATGTCAGAACTAATGAATCGAGAGAACATACGTGTGTATATTGGTTCCGATAAGTAAGATGACAGTTGACATCCGATAATAGACATTATCAGAAATCATTATCAGAGTTTAACCATAAGAAGGGAGCAAGATAAAAAAAAATACAATTGGGTGAGATGAACACAAAGGATCGGACGAGATCAAACAACACAAGGGATCGAGAGAGATCAAACAACAAAAGGGGTCGAGTGGGATCAAACAACATTAGGGATCGAGCGAGATCAAACAACAAGGAATCGAGAGAGATCAAACAACAAAAGGGATCGAGAGAGATCAAACAACATTAGGGATCGAGAGAGATCAAACAACACAAGGAATCGAGGGAGATCAAACAAAAAAGGGATCGAGAGAGATCAAACAACAAAAGGGATCGAGCGAGATCAAACAACACAAGGGATCGAGCGAGATGAAACAACACAAGGGATCGAGTGGGATCAAACAACACAAGGGATCGGACGAGATCAAACAACATACGGGATCGAGAGAGATCAAACAACATACGGGATCGAGAGAGATCAAACAACACAAGGGATCGAGAGAGATCAAACAACAAAAGGGGTCGAGTGGGATCAAACAACATTAGGGATCGAGCGAGATCAAACAACAAGGAATCGAGAGAGATCAAACAACAAAAGGGATCGAGAGAGATCAAACAACATTAGGGATCGAGAGAGATCAAACAACACAAGGAATCGAGGGAGATCAAACAAAAAAGGGATCGAGAGAGATCAAACAACAAAAGGGATCGAGCGAGATCAAACAACATTAGGGATCGAGTGGGATCAAACAACATTAGGGATCGAGCGAGATCAAACAACACAAGGAATCGAGCGAGATCAAATAACACAAGGGATCGAGAGAGATCAAACAACAAAAGGGGATCGAGCGAGATCAAACAACAAAAGGGATCGAGAGAGATCAAACAACACAAGGAATCGAGCGAGATCAAACAACACAAGGGATCGGCAGAGATCAAACAACACAAGGGATCGAGTGGGATCAAACAATACAAGGGATTGAGAGAGATCAAACAACACAAGGGATCGAGAGAGATCAAACAACACAAGGGATCGAGAGAGATCAAACAACAAAAGGGATCGAGAGAGCTCAAACAACACAAGGGATCGAGAGAGATCAAACAACACAAGGGATCGAGCGAGATCAAACAACACAAGGGATGGACAGAGATCAAACAACACAAGGGATCGACATAGATCAAACAACACAAGGGATCGAAAGAGATCAAACAACACAAGGGACTGAGATCAAACAACTCAAACGAACTGATACACACACAAAAGGGAACGAGTTCTAAGGGCAACGAGTCCAAAAAGGGGAAGGGACAGAGTTTAAAAAACACGAGGGAGAGGGTACTAAAATCACTGGAGAGATTTCATACACAACCGAGGGAGAAGTTCAAAAATCACATAATCACTTGAGTGAGAGTTCAAACCATGGGGGAGAGAGTTCAAGAATACATTTAATAAACTCCATATTACACTCGATCATCTGATCGGGTCGAGATGACCTGATGGTTTTGAAGTATTTGTAATTAAATAACGGCACAGGAGTGTCGTGGCTGTTTTAATATCTTCATATTGGACTGTAAATGCTGAGATTATCGGTTATATAAGGAATTAGTAGGTTAGGTTAGGTCAGACACTCAAACGTTTCAATATGTTTACGTTCCTTGTGATCATGTTGGTATTTTGTCATTAAATGCTGCTATTTTAATTGAATAGCTGATTTTAAATGTCAGTGAGATTTAGATTCGACACTTAAAGTTGTAGTCTGTTTTTTCGCTCATTTGCTAATAATATTTCCAAAGTTCTGTATGATTCAACTCTAGGTGAACAGTGATAGTTACATGGTTTGACTTAGCCGATAAATGTTATATATAACAACACACGCGACATTTTACTTTGTTTCACTGAGTTTATTTCATGCTGAATTTATTTCAACATTGTTTGGAACATATTGCGTCACATCCGGTTTGATCGGACGTGACTAGTTGGTCGATCCCGGCACCAAGGTCTTTCAAGTAACGATACAAACGCCTCTTCCTTTTAATGGGTTTTCTCGTTCGGGACAAAATAAAAGCCCATTCTGGAATATAAATAACATCGTGAACACAATTCTGACAAAGAGAATGGATGTACATTTTTCTGACTACTTCACATGGTTATCTCGCTGTTACTGGGGAATATAGTATTTCGTATGCTTTGGGGTGAGACATGGGGATCTCACAGGCGGTATAGTAATCTATAGAAACTCGCGATGATTTCTGAAACGTTCTTCTATAGATATTTTGCCTTTTCCAATCTGCTCACCGTCATTCTTCATTCCCAAATGAGTAAGCACATTGGTTCTCTTATTGTGAGATTTTTGAAGTATCGAAGATAAGAACATTTTTACTCGTTCATCATTTCAAATGTATCCTGTATCATGAGAATAACGCGACAAAGATGAAATGTAGGGAAGATGATATCGGAGTTCTTGTGTATATTTAAATATTATTAAACAGAGGCTAAAGTACGGACGGAAAATATAACGAAATAACGTCATCATTTTCCATATTGTTTCAGAGATATTTAAGATATTGGAAGGAAGGTTTTTGTTAGATGTAAACTATAAACTAATATGTTATATATAGAGAGTTTCCGAGTACGTACCCAGTTTTGTCGCGTTGTCACATCCATACAAGACCGCGTGATTTTTGTAGTCCGTGTATATGACGTCCTGATCTAGACCATCTGTCATTAAAAAAAAATGAAATAAAAAATATGTACCAGGGTTAAACACTCGCCTGAAGGTCGGAGTGAATTCTTTCATTTCAAGACAAGAATGTATCCAGGAAAGTTTATCCACAATGTAGGAAAATTATTATCTAAACACTTGGAACATACTGTTTAGGATTATTGGATCAGAGATATGCCATATATATGCTGAAATATATCAAATTTTCTAGATTAGAAAAGCAATAATGACTGAACACCAAGAAAGACATATTTCCACACAAAAAACCCACTTGGAACGTTGGCAGATTTCTGAATTAAGTACTTCATATTAACTGTAAGGCGCTGTGTGGTGTTATATGTTGTCTTTAATTGTTAAATGACAATAGAAATGCAAAAGATACAAATATGTAACGTTTCTTTTATGTTAAATTTTAATACACTTGTACTTTCCATAGAAGCTATATATTTCTCTAATATATCAGTTTAAAATAGCAATCAGATTCATACTTACTGATGTTTTCGAGGTAAAGTTTGAAATGGTTTGGTTTACAATACACGTTCCTAAGGATGCCTTTGGTTTTCACTTTCTGTCTGAAAATTGTTAAAAGACATGACGCTATTTATATGAATTTGTAAAATGTGTATGTTCGAAATTTACGGTTCAGGAAGGGCAACTGCCAATATATCTGTTTATAATGCTATTAACATGCGTCCATTAATTATTGCCGATATCATTATTATCGCGTACTTACGTTGCCTGCTCTAATCTGCTGTAGGACACTCTCATATCGCCATTTTTTTTCGGGCAATACTTGAATGAAATACATGTTGTGTTCTGCTGTAACGGGTTATCAAACCTCTCGATCTCGTACCATATACCCGCATACTGTAGGACGAACGAAGGAAACAAATACCAGTTAACAGCTATGGTATGGGACGAATATATACAAATATATGTCTAGGTTATTGTAACATAGTAATGGTCAATATGGCCTTATTTATCTTTGCCTGATGTTTGCAATCTCCTCTTTTATGGCAAAATCTTATTGCTTTGAACAAAAGACTGTTAATTGATTCCTGTCAGCAAGCTTAGAAATGAATACCAGTTTAAGTTATCCATCACTTAATGTACAAATGTCATCCATTGAATAACATATCTAAATGATAAGAAATAAAGCAGAACCTCACCATATCTCAACGTATGTACACTTTCACCATCATCCATACGAAATATATCATTTTTGTTTTACAACACTGTAGTACATTTAAATAACATGCCATCATTGAGTCTAGTCTAGCCTTGTTAATACAAAACACACGCTGACGCCACCGATCGAGTTAGAGCACGTACGAAGAGTTGAGTGTAATTGTGTAGTTTTACGGGAATGACTGTCTGAGGAAGCGTTAAGCGTAATTTCACGAATATAACTCTCATCACACTATGTCCAAACTACTCTCTGGAAAATGTCTGGAGAACGCATTAAGATCTTGTAGAGAGTACTAAGAACGTAGTAGAAACCGACAAGGACGTGGTATAGTATTAACAGGCTTGAAGGAAGTGGTATGGTCTTAACAGATATGGACGACTTGCAGTAACTAATATAAGTGGTGTGATCTTTAAGGACGTAGACGACTTGTAGGACGTTGTATGGTCCTAACAGGCATCGAAGACTTGGAGGACGTTGTATGGTCCTAACAGGCATCGAAGACTTGTAGGACGTTGTATGGTCATAACAGACATCGAAGACTTGGAGGACGTGGTATGGTCCTAACAGATATGGACGACTTGCAGTAACTAATATAAGTGGTGTGATCTTTAAAGACGTAGACGACTTGTAGGACGTTGTATGGTCCTAACAGGCATCGAAGACTTGGAGGACGTTGTATGGTCCTAACAGGCATCGAATACTTGGATGACGTGGTATGGTCATAACAGACATCGAAGACTTGGAGGACGTGGTATGGTCCTAACAGACGTGGACGACTTGGAGGACGTGGTATGGTCCTAACAGACATCGAAGACTTGGAGGTCCTAACAGGCATCGAAGACTTGGAGGACGTTGTATGGTCCTAACAGGCATGGAAGACTTGTAGGACGTTGTATGGTCCTAACAGACATCGAATACTTGGAGGACGTGGTATGGTCCTAACAGACGTGGACGACTTGGAGGACGTGGTATGGTCCTAGCAGTTTGGTTTGGTTTGGTTTATTTTGTTTAACGTCCTATTAACAGCTAAGGTCATTTAAGGACGGCCTCCCGTGCGTGCATGCGTGTGTTGAGTGCGTATGTGTGTTTTGGGAGGCTGCGGTATGTTCGTGTTAAGTCTCCTTGTGATAGGCCGGAACTTTTGCCGATTTATAGTGCTACCTCACTGAAGCATACTGCCGAAGACACCCAAGCAGACCTTGAAGACTTGGAGGACGTGGTATGGTCCTAACAGACGCGGACGACTTGTAGGACGTTGTATGGTCCTAACAGACGTGGACGACTTGTAGGACGTTGTATGGTCCTAACAGACATCGAATAATTGGAAGACGTGGTATGGACTTAACAGACATCGAAGACTTGGAGGACGTGGTATGGTTCTAACAGACATCGAAGAATTGGAAGACGTGGTATGGTCCTAATACCCCCATCACACTAGGTCACGTTCCCACTACGTCCAACCACGTCCTGGAAAAAATTGAAGAACGCGATGCGAACGCAGAAAGAACTTGTACAACGTAGTAAAGACTCAATAGAGACCGATAAGGACGTGTTATGGTCTTCATGGACCTGGAGGACGTGAACAAACTTTGAGCATGTTAAAAAAAAGCGTAGCGAGGACGTGGTCCAATCGGGACGTAGTAAGAACGTAACAGGGACGCAGTACCCGCGGTATTGACGTGGTAATGACGTAACCAAAACCCAATGAGAACTTCATTGACGCAGTGGAAGCGTAGCGCTGATGGAAAGGATTGTATTACGTTCTCATTGCGTTGTCAGTGCGTTCTTGCTACGTCAATGTAGTTCTTATTGCGACCTCTCTACGCTTGTACAATGACCAAGGTACGCCAATACCACGTTGTTGATGACCACGTTAGGTTTCCAGTACGTTCTTACGGTGCTCATTAAGTTTACGACACGTCTGTCACAGGTTACCACCACGTCAAAACCACGTCCAGAGGATCGGCTGTATAAATACTCATTTCAAGTTTAATTCATTATCACTTTCGTTCAAACTACAAAAGAAGATGGTTACAAGTTATCAAGAACTTCTTATGCATCTTGCTCTGATTCGGTTCTTCGTCATAATCGTTGGTTGCTTCGGATGCAACAACGCTGGCAACTGGTGGTGGATTTTTTAGAATTTTACCTCTGCCTCTCCCACCACGGCCTGTCTTGGACTGTCCGGATTTTCTCGGCGGCATATTGTGAATATTGCAGGGGAATGGAAAAAAGAAACAAGTCAAGTTGTATTTATAGGGAACGGGCAAACGCAGAGAGAACGTAGTAATTACGTAATGCACGCGTAGAAAGATCTTTTTGGACGTAGTAAGAGCGTATTAAGAACACACAGAGCGTGGTGCACGCGCGAACATGCGCGAGATAAGGTCTTAGTGGAAACGTGTAGGACGTAGTAAGAACCCAGCAAGGACGTAATGAGGGCGTAATATGAACGTGACAACTGCAAAATTCTCCATTTTTGCCACGACCCCGCTGCGTTTCTCGAAATTTTAAGGACGCAGTGCGGTCTTCGTGGTCTTTGTCTTAGTGTGATGGGGGCATAACAGACATCGAAGAATTGGAAGACGTGGACAAACTTTGAACATGTTCAAATAAGCCTAGCGAAGACATAGTCGAATCAAGATACTGTAAGAACCTAATAAGGGCGTAGTAAAGACGCCATCGGCCTAGTTATGACGTAGCCAAAACATTATGACGACTTCAACGCCGCAGTAGAAGCCTAGCACAAACGTATTGTTAATATTGCGTTCTCGGCTCGTTGTCACTGCGTTCTCGGCTCGTTGTCATTGCGTTCTCGGCTCGCTGTCAATGCGTTCTCGACTCGTTGTCAAAGCATTCTCGGCTCGTTGTCACTGCGTTCTCGGCTCGTTGTCAATGCGTTCTCGGCTCGTTGTCACTGCGTGCTCACTACGTCGATGCAGTTCTCAGTACGGCCTCTCCATACTTGTGTTAATAACCATCGTACGCCCATGCCATATGTACAAGACCACATATAGTGACGGCTTTTCCAGGTATCGGATACAGATCAGCTACTGTTTTTTATTGCCTAATGTACATGAAATAAAACACATTCAGTTAATATATTAAACCACGATGAACTGCATTAAAACGTTTCAGCTTTTTTTGTAAATGGATAGAAATCCAGCCCACACACTAACTTCAAGTGCCCGGCTTACGCCGATCAGATGATTTTGTTAAAACATAAAAAAATATTTATAATCAATAAACAACTCTTGATATTCCTTTGATTTTTAAATTTGTTCTAGATCTTATTTCCAGTATGATATTTTCTCCAATTCATCACAATAAATCTGGTATGTGACAGGGCAATCTGTTTGGGGACTTGCCGCTCCATCTTTTGCTATGTTCAGCTCAGCTTCAGCTTAACGTTCTAGTGGAGTGTTGGTTACCTACAGTTCCGAATGATTTAGCGAGTCGGAAGACGGTATTTAAATATTATTGATAATTGAAAAAAAAACGCAACTAATATAATAGTAAAATGGTGCATGAAAATCGTTGTATTCAGACTGTATTCATTGGCAATTAATGGTATTAATGGAACTTGTTTTCAGTTGTTGGTTTCATATAGAGAACTTAGATCCAGAGCTTCCAATATGTTTAGGCGGTGCTTAAGAAATTTATGAAACGCCCACAGTAAGTTTTTACTGTGTCTATGCCAATGTTTAGAGAATCGGCATTGAAATATTGGATTAAAGTCAAATTCCTCGATCACTTCCGTTCTAACAACCATGGCAGATGACAAAAAACAAGACGTTCCTCTTTGCCTTGTTCTGTTTCAAGGATAACAGGGTCTTCACGATGCCCTAGTTACATATTTGATGCTGAAAAGAAGAAGGAATAGAATAACAAAGTCTTTGCTAGGTTCCCAATTGCCATTTTGTTAAAAGTGAAAGAAGACGAAAATTTGACCAATATGATCGACTAACGACAGAAAAAAGCTGCATGTCAGGTAGTGCTGATTTGTAAGTTGATATAAGGACGCTATAAGGACTTGGTAGATGATTCGCGCGTAATATCTTTTTGGTCGTACAGGTATAATGAACGTAGTAAGAACGCATGTGCATTCGTGTTGAAACGTGTTGGTGGCAGTACAAACCTGGTAGTGACGTAGTGATGACCTAATATGAACATGAAATTTGAATAATCGTCAATTTTGACTAAATTTCTGCTGCGTTTCTCGAAATTCTGAGGACGCAATTTTGTCTTCATGGCCTTCGTCTGAGTACGATTGGGGTTCGAGTCTCGTCATATTGACTGTTAATGGACGGAAATAACCTACACGGATAGTGTTTTAAATGTAAATACAAATTACACGGAACGTATCGAATAGACGGAGAAACGGTATATTTCTGGTCTTATTTTTATCAATGGGACATTAATCAATTTTTTGTGTAAAGGGACAATGCAGCTTACCAGGGAAGTGTTGCGTGCAAATGATCGAATATGACTTAATGGGAAAGCAATGAGCTATTGACGAAGACCACTTAGCCGTATAGTGTTGAGCGTAAATGTTGTTTGTAAATGGCCGAATAGGACTTACCTTCTTTGGGTTAAAGTTGGAAATGACAGGGACGGACGGACAGTCTAGCCTGGTATTAAAACCGGCTATAATGGTCACGGCGATCACCAGTATGACCAATACCTCCACGTGTGCTGCCATACTCTGCTGTGATACAACTGTCCTTATCACACATGAAGCCCGAGCTTATATACGGCTGATGCGTACAAACGTCCAACATACGTTCTACTATCGGAGAATCCGCGGACTAGCCCACATTACCTGCTGTACCAAATGGCTATTATTAACTTTTATGTATTTCGGTAGTGCATGGCGTTTACATAAATGTTTTATTAAGCTGACAAATCTATTCGGTCGCATCTGATGTCGCCAGCACTCGGGGATACGTCAATTAAATGTAGCCTGAAGTTGAATTCAATTTCAATTTCAACAAAACTTTATTGGCCTTCAATACGTCAAAAGGATTGGACATCAGGCCAAGCCTATTTAATTCATTTTCAAATTATTAAATTGTTTTATTTCCATGTATTAAGTTTGAGTTTAGTAACCAATAAAAATTTTGAAAAAAATACAGAAACAGCCACGTTTAAATGACATTTTATGATTACAAAAGAAATATATTAAGTGAACAATTACAATAGTCCTACAGAGTCAAACATTCGTGAAATTTGCGAGAAAATCGATCTGAAGAAGAAACGTTCCTTTCCTAGCGCAGAGGTAATTTATTGAAAGTTCGGGTAGGACCTGTTGTACCACTTTGGTCAAACCGATAGATACTAAGTAGTTCATTCTTTTGGATTTTTTGTTAAAACAAAATGCAATGTTAAACAGCAGTGACATAAAACTGCAATCTGGGCCGATTCAAAATCGTCTAATTGCAATTTTGCAACACCGAAAACTACACAATGGTCCTTGTTTGATTGTGAAATTTGAATACGGAACATATTGGATAAATTGGTAATAACCTGTAAACTATTTTAAACCGAATACATTTTTATATTTGATACTAATTGATGAGGTTGCAATTAGACACATAAGACAAAATTATATGAGCCTATCTTTTGAAGGAAGCAGAATAGGTCAATTTACGAGCTTTGCTTCTGTGTATTGATGCTTATAGAACGCGATCTTTGTGTTAATATTTCCGTCCTATTTTATTTCCCAGTTGTTTACGCGATCTTTGTGTTAATATGTCCGTCCTATTTTATTTCACAGTTGTTTATGAGAAAGAAGCAACAACTACTTCATTGTTTTGTTTTATTTGAGTTTATTTGAGTTTATTTAACTCAAACATATTTTCTTGCCACGGGGAAAAGCAATAGGATTGGGCAAACGATATTTTTTACATTTTCAACTCCCCCTCCCAAAACAAAAAAACAAATTACATTTGACAAAAGAAAAGTAAATTTCAATAAAAACATGTAACTTTGGAACTTTGGAAGCATTCGTCTCCAACCAAGGAAAAGAATATCTATCAATTCATTAAAGTAAAAATATTAAATATGTTGCTGGTTTTACTTAAATAATGCATATTTGAACAATCATATTTTTCTAGTCCTTGGACAAAATAAGTTATTTTCATTTCATGTTGATATTTACATTTAAATCACTGAGATTGCAAAATAGTAAATGTCTCTCAAGATCAATCAAGGGCAATCAAAGAAAAAAAATGAAATGCGTTCACACAAGAGTTACCACATACACATTCAGGGTTTTCAATTTTTTTTTTTTTTTTTTACTTTTGAGTAATTTGCCGTCAGGAAACGACATCTGTCAAGGAAATCGTGAAAATGGTAGCAAGTCCTGAGTTGGAAAATTGAAACTATCATATTTATCGTATAGCTTAACTGTAATGTTGCCCTGTCGGTTACGTTGGAGGTAATGACGAGTCTTCGATGACGTTTTGAATTCAGATTTATTTATCAAAATTTCAAATATATTAGTTTCACATAAATTATTATACTATAAAATACACATGAAAATACAACATTCACGAAGTAAATAATGACAGAGATGACAGAAAAAGAACTTAAACTGCGGATAGACGTTCATCTTGTGATTATACAGTGCTGAAGGTGCTGTGTTTAGTATAATTTCCACTTAATAATGCAATATTTAGGCTGTTGGCAAGCAATATTGTGTATTTGTTATTAGGACTAACGCCGAAGGGCATGCATGATCGACATAAACTATGGCCAATTAGTATCAATCAATTATTCCATTAGATATGGACATTACGTCCTACGCATTACCTGTATCCTTTATAGGATCAACCCACTGTGTTAATACGATACATTAGTAAATCCTAAGGTACAGAAACTATACAGATATGTCAGTAAAACGAAACCGTATTTCTAATTCAAAATCAACAAAACAAGGACAAAATACCAACAACAATGCAGTACTACACGAGGACACGTGTATTTAGAACAATTATATTCTAATTAGAAATAAAAATAATAAATCCTGATTGTAAGACATTTACACATTCAATAATAAAAAAAAAACATAATTAAACTGTGTTTTTCCCTAATACATAAAAGGCCTAATATTTGGTCACCAGCATTACCTTTTCATGGAATACATTTTTATATTATCCCTTTCTCAAAGTTCTCGTTTTCAACATTTCCAACAATATGGATGCTAACAATTTGGTATGTGTTCAAATCTTTAAAACTTTGTTTCATATGTGGACTATATTATTTAGCGGCATAATAATAGGGAAACACATAGACAGGGCGGCAGATTAAACTCGCATTGGTAAAAATGACAAAATGTAATAAAGAGAATATTCCTTGTGCTTGATGAATAACGGTAAAAGTGGGTTGGAAACTTCGATATTGTTCACAAGTGCGAAGCCCACTCGATGAAATATATAACTGTTATTCCTCAAGCTACAAGGAATATCCTATATTCATTCAATACAATTTCAATAAATGTTCTGAATAGACTTATTAGTGTAAAAGATTGCCACATCACTGTCACCCATTCAGTTCAGCGTTACACAACATTGGCTTGGGGAGATAGTTCACGTTCTGCCAGTGTGTTTCCCCGCTGATATCCCATTAATGTTCGCTGGTATCATCACTCATCGTTGATGCTGATTTACTGCTGATGTTGAAAGTTTCCCTAGATCTGTTTATTACTCTTCCTGTCCTCCAATAAGCTGTATTTTTCACGGGTCTCAATATAAATCCATATTTTTCACCCTTTGTCTCCGGTTGATCTATGTTGAGTTTGAATATTATTTTGTTTACCTGTTGGTGGTATATCTCTGTTGTTGTAGCATCAGTTTATCAAAACGACTATATCTGTAGGTTTTTATTTATGTTTGTTTTACTCATATATTAAAACTTCATTGTGAGTTTAGTAAAATGAAATATAAACAATTTTCATCACGTAATTCGAACAACTAACATTTGAACAGGTTTGATGTGCTATTCACAGTTCCCGACATCACGTTACTGTCAATATTCTGACTGGTACAGCAAATTTGAAACGCTGAATGGCATATTCAAATAGTGACATACAAAAAATGTTATGGGTAATTCCACTTGAGAACAGACCGATTATGTGATAGAATGCCAATGATCGTATCATCAGAATTGTCATGAAAAATCGTACCTGCGCCCTGCTCACAAAGCTTGATGCATTGGACCAACGACAATCCATTTGTTGCAATATTCTGGCGCATCTCGTCATTGTATGCTATTGAGTTACACATGGACATCAATGGAATTTTTGATGCGTCTGAAATTTTATCTAACTATAGCGGTGAGCTCCGGAAACATGATCACAGCATTGTGTTTTAATTTGATATATATTACAGCCGTTCTTGTAATGTTAATTAGAGTGTCAACAGTATCAACATCTTTGTCAATTGAAAAAAAAATGTTTATATAATTTGGTCTACATAACAAAAAAAGTTATAATCAATAAACACATCCGGGCCAAGTTCACGGTAAAGTGGGAAAGTACAAAACCTAGTATAATAACTATTACAACAGACGAGCAGAGTAAGTAACACGACACTATACACAATAGTTATAAATTTATACAAGCTAATATCGAAACAGAGTGGGGCTGGTATCAACAACAAAGTATACAGTAATGTGTATAAGAGTGGGGCTGGTATCAGCAACAGAGTATACCGTAATGTGTATAAGAGTGGGGCTGGTATCAACAACAGAGTATACCGTAATGTGTATAAGAGTGGGGCTGGTATCAGCAACAGAATATACAGTAATGTGTATAAGAGTGGGGCTGGTATCAACAACAGAATATACCGTAATGTGTATAAGAGTGGGGCTGGTATCAACAACAGAATATACCGTAATGTGTATAAGAGTGGGGCTGGTATCAACAACAAAGTATACAGTAATGTGTATAAGAGTGGGACTGGTATCAACAACAGAGTATACAGTAATGTGTATAATAGTGGGGCTTGTATCAACAACAGAGTATACCGTAATGGGTATAAGAGTGGGGCTGGTATCAACAACAGAGTATACAGTAATGTGGGTAAGAGTGGAGCTGGTATCAACAACAGAGTATACAGTAATGTGTATAAGAGTGCATCTAGTATCAACAACAGAGTATACCGTAAAGTGTATGAGTGGGGCTGGTATCAACAACAGAGTATACCGTAATGTGTATAAGAGTGCGGCTGGTATCAACAACAGTGTATACCGTAATGTGTATAAGAGTGCGGCTGGTATCAGCAACAGAGTATACCGTAATGTGTATAAGAGTGCATCTAGTATCAACAACAGAGTATACCGTAAAGTGTATGAGTGGGGCTGGTATCAACAACAGAGTATACCGTAATGTGTATAAGAGTGGAGCTGGTATCAACAACAGTGTATACCGTAATGTGTATAAGAGTGGGGCTGGTATCAACAACAGAGTATACAGTAATGTGTATAAGAGTGCATCTAGTATCAACAACAGAGTATACCGTAAAGTGTATGAGTGGGGCTGGTATCAACAACAGAGTATACCGTAATGTGTATAAGAGTGGAGCTGGTATCAACAACAGTGTATACCGTAATGTGTATAAGAGTGCATCTGGTATCAACAACAGAGTATACCGTAATGTGTATAAGAGTGCATCTAGTATCAACAACAGAGTATACCGTAAAGTGTATGAGTGGGGCTGGTATCAACAACAGAGTATACCGTAATGTGTATAAGAGTGGAGCTGGTATCAACAACAGTGTATACCGTAATGTGTATAAGAGTGGGGCTGGTATCAACAACAGAGTATACAGTAATGTGTATAAGAGTGCATCTAGTATCAACAACAGAGTATACCGTAAAGTGTATGAGTGGGGCTGGTATCAACAACAGAGTATACCGTAATGTGTATAAGAGTGGAGCTGGTATCAACAACAGTGTATACCGTAATGTGTATAAGAGTGCATCTGGTATCAACAACAGAGTATACCGTAATGTGTATAAGAGTGGGACTGGTATCAGCAACAGAGTATACAGTAATGTGTATAAGAGTGCATCTGGTATCAACAACAGAGTTAACCGTAAAGTGTATGAGTGGGGCTGGTATCAGCAACAAAATATACAGTAATGTGTATAAGAGTGGGGCTGGTATCAACAACAGAGTATACCGTGCTGTGTACAGTATAAGAGTGGAGCTGGTATCAACAACAGTGTATACCGTAATGTGTATAAGAGTGCATCTGGTATCAACACCGGGGTATACAGTAATGTGTATAAGAGTGGGACTGGTATCAACAACAGAGTATACCGTAATGTGTATAAGAGTGGGGCTGGTATCAGCAACAAAGTATACCGTAATGTGTATAAGAGTGGGGCTGGTATCAGCAACAGAGTATACCGTAATGTGTATAAGAGTGCATCTGGTATCAACAACAGAGTATACCGTAATGTGTATAAGAGAGTGGGGCTGGTATCAACAACAGAGTATACCGTAATGTGTATAAGAGTGCGGCTGGTATCAACAACAGAGTATACCGTAATGTGTATAAGAGAGTGGGGCTGGTATCAACAACAGAATATACAGTAATGGGTATAAGAGTGGAGCTGGTATCAACAACAGAGTATACCGTAATGGGTATAAGAGTGGGGCTGGTATCAACAACGGAGTATACGGTAATGTGTATAAGAGTGGGGCTTGTATCAACAACAGAGTATACCGTAATGGGTATAAGAGTGGGGCTTGTATCAACAACAGAGTATACCGTAATGGGTATAAGAGTGGAGCTGGTATCAACAACGGAGTATACGGTAATGTGTATAAGAGTGGGGCTTGTATCAACAACAGTGCACACCATATTAAAACGGACCCGTAATTGTAGCCCAATCGACACAGCGAGGAGAATAAGACCAGGCGTTCTGAAAGGTTAGGCGTCTCCTGCTTCGTCGACATACAAATCTTGTTCAAATCTAAATTATGACACTTTCTAAAAATGATAACTATGTGTGTGACAGCGGAACCGCTATGTGTATCAGAAAGCACAGAAGATGTACAAGTCCATAACATACACGGAAATATACTATCTCCAATCAGATCATAATGTCGAACCTTCCCATGGTATTCCTCAATCTGTATCTCTCAAATATTGAGGCTGGTGTAGAAGAGTCTTCATTGTCCTTTCGAGTTCGTCAGGGTATATTCCATCGCCATGGTCAATAAAGGTTTGGTTATGTAAGATACCACACGTCATTGATATACCTGCTGGTATATGTTGGAGAACATGGTATATGTTACAGGTTCTGACGAAGACGATACTAAGTTGTAAGTAAAAGATAAATTAATGTTCTCTACTTCATGGTGATAAAGGTATGTTTCATTTCGTTCATAGTATCATTTAGGAGTCGCAATGTTAGAATACGCTCACGAACCACATAAAATCTACTCCAACAAGATTTTAGTTTTAATTTGTCAACGACAGTCCTATACAAGCACGTAATAGTTTGTGTTTAGTTCTACTTTGTAATGACTTGACGACAGCTGTGTGTAAAACAGTGAACATGCCCGTAATATAGAATATGTAAACGATCGACAGCTTGGATGTCTACCACATAGGCCAGCACAACGGAATACTCCAGTGACATTGTGCTGGCCTTCAGGTGTAACATCTACAGTAACGTTAACGCCTTGTCTCACAAAATAGTCTTTCTTAATATCTGATTGGTCAGTTGTTGTCATGTTGGTATATATAATTGTTGTTGTCGGTTCAGGGGGTGGTGTGGATTCCGTTGTTGTAGTTGTAGCTGTAGGATGCATGATTGTTTTTTGTGTTGTTGGTCCCATGATTGTTGTTGTAATTATGGATTCCAAGGTTGTACTTGCGGTTTCCTTGGTTGTAGTTGTAGGTGTGGGTTCCTTAGTTGTTGTTGTTGTTGGTCCCATGATTGTTGTTGTAATTATGGATTCCAAGGTTGTACTTGCGGTTTCCTTGGTTGTAGTTGTAGGTGTGGGTTCCGTAGTTGTGAGTTTCGTGATTGTAGTTGCGGTTTCCTTGGTTGTAGTTGTAGGTGTGGGTTCCTTAGTTGTTGTTGTTGGTCCCATGATTGTTGTTGTAATTATGGATTCCAAGGTTGTACTTGCGGTTTCCTTGGTTGTAGTTGTAGGTGTGGGTTCCGTAGTTGTGAGTTTCGTGATTGTAGTTGCGGTTTCCTTGGTTGTAGTTGTAGGTGTGGGTTCCTTAGTTGTTGTTGTTGTTGGTCCCATGATTGTTGTTGTAATTATGGATTCCAAGGTTGTAGTTGCGGTTTCCTTGGTTGTAGTTGTAGGTGAAGGTTCCCTAGTTGTTGTTGGGGGTTTCGTGGTTGTAGTGACGGTTTCCTTCATTCTAGTTGTGCTTGGTGTCGTACTTTTTGTCGTTTCGTGATCTTCTTGTTCCTTTTCGTCGCTGTTTGTTAACGGATTTAGTCTCGTTTCCAGTTCCGTGGTGGTTGTAGATTTCAGGTCAGCGGTGGAAATAGTTTCCGGCTCTGTTGTAATTGATTTAGATGTACTTGTCTGGGAGATAATAATTATCTGAGGATTGCCGAGTTGGATCGGTCCAGGATGCATTTCTGATACTGAAACAAACAATAGTAATTAGATAAGCATTTATATAATAATCTGAATGTTTATGTAATTGATCATAGCGACTACACAACAACTGTTCTGAGTACATAGCGAAACTTTAATTTTGTACTCAATGATGATAAAATGTATTTTATTTAGATAATCTTTATTTTTTTTTTTCATTTTATTTTATTTTAAAGGTTAAATTAGATTTCCCAATATGTTCGCAAAAATGACATTTAATGAGGTAACCGGAAGCACACGCTATCAGAATGTGACCCGGAAATAATCTTCACGACAGAAACCTAACGATAATAAAAACAAAAGATTAACGAACATTACCGACATATTTTCGTATTTGTTGAGACACCAATGTGCTAGAATACAACGAAGTGTAACACTCATTTAATTCATAGCTATCGTATCAAGTAAAACGAACAGTTTCTGACAAAATAGCAGCGTTTGCTTGAACCTTGTTGGGCTAGACCTTCTGTCGTTTTGCACTTTATACACATGCTATGTGACATGGTCATATAGATACTTCCAGATTCTCAACAATAGGCGATCTGATATATGGAATATGATGTTTCGATTTCTTTTAAACGTACATTTTCTTAACAGGGGTCATTTATGAACGACCTTCCCCAATAGTGACATGAATACATGTTTCAGGAGTCTGATGTATCTTCATGCATGTCTCTGTGATAGTGTGGAACTTGTGCCAATTTAAATGCTACCTCACTAAAGCATACCCATATTGCTGAAGACACCAAGCAAAAGATAAGACACATCACATTTTATAATCGAACCTCGTTATCTCACAACCTTTGCTCACAAAATGTTCATAACTTTGAATTCAACCTTTGTAGATTTAGCCATGTGTTATACAGTTCCTCTTCTCTGTCACAAAAAGCCGAAATGACGAAAACTATGATTTGTTTAATTTCGTCTTTTCGGGGCGAAAAGTCGAAAAGACGAGTATTGATGTTGCTAATTTGCGTGCATTTATTTCGTCTTTTCGCATTTGACGGAAAAGACGATATTAAAGGTTTGTTAATTTTCGACTTTACGGGCCGAAAAGTCGAAATATCGAAATGGCATATATCAGCTACCGTATAATTATCATATCGGATACATTATTGACCACAAAACGTTGAAATCGCCCAATGTTATCGGCTTCATCAACACTAAATAGTCTTTTGTTAAACTGGAGGAAATCTGATCAAATAAAGGTTACGGGAACAGGAGACAATGATTTCATTTTCAAAGCAGAAGTTTTGATGACAAATGCATTTTAGTTTTATACAATACGATGCCAGTTATTCAACAAAGCTAAAGTCTGACACCGTGTCAGTCCCCCTTTAAAATAATGATTATCGTTCCATTTACCAAACGTGAATAATTGTCTAATCCTCTACTTTATGATATCCTTGTCTTTAAATGACCAGTTAGAGTTTTGTTTTAAATAAATATTTACGATTAAGTACGATTCAGTAATTAGGAATTTTGAAGACAACTTATAAAATGAGAGTATACGTGAAAAATATATATCTTACCGTTCCAAACACTACCGACGACACTGAATAGAACGAGTTTGAAGTAGGCGAATCCCGCCATAGTGGCTCTGTCCTGGTTAAGGTTCCGATCATCTTATGTAGAGTTACTATGTGAGCGGTTGTCATGATTCGTCGATATTTCTGATTAGTTCATTGTTAAAAGGTGATGCAAAAATCATGTTAACGGAACTTCAAAGAGTTCGAATGCAAGCCGTTTAGCATATCCAATCCCCATTCGTGACAAATTGATGGCATTAACGGATACTGAACTAGGATTAACCTGATCTACATTGGCATTCAAATAGGATAATGAGCCAATGCATCTAGAGAATGATATACATTATAATCATCGTAGCTGTGATGATGCCGGCATGTTACCGCCACACTAGGCGTAGTACATAGTAAACGTAGCCATGAAACAGCTGATTTTAATCAGATTGATATCATAGCTGAGATAATGTTTATATCATAGTCTGATGTAATGTTTATATCATAGTCTGTGGTAATGTTTATATCATAGTCTGATATAATGTTTATATCATAGTCTGTGGTAATGCTTATATCATAGTCTGATATAATGTTTATATCATAGTCTGAGATGATGTTTATATCATAGTCTGAGATAATGTTATAACATAGTCTGAGATGATGTTTATATCATGGTCTGATATAATGTTTATATCATAGTCTGAGATGATGTTTATATCATGGTCTGTGATAATGTTTATATCATTGTCTGATATAATGTTTATATCATAGTCTGAGATAATGTTTATATCATAGTCTGTGATAATGTTTATATCATAGTCTGAGATAATGTTTATAACATAGTCTGATATAATGTTTATATCATAGTCTGAGATGATGTTTATATGATAGTCTGTGGTAATGTTTATATCATAGTCTGAGATATTGTTTATATCATAGTCTGAGATTATGTTCATATCATAGTCTGAGATGATGTTTATATCAAAGTCTGAGATAATGTTTATATCATAGTCTGAGATAATGTTTATATCATAGTCTGTGGTAATGTTTATATCATAGTCTGTGGTGATGTTTATAACATAGTCTGAGATGATGTTTATATCATAGTCTGATATAATGTTTATATCATAGTCTGTGATAATGTTTATATCATAGTCTGAGATAATGTTTATATCATAGTCTGAGATGATGTTTATATCATAGTCTGTGATAATGTTTATATCATAGTCTGAGATAATGTTTATATCATGGTCTGAGATGATGTTTATGTCATAGCCTGAGATAATGTTTATAATAAAGTATGATATAATGTTTATATGATAGTCTGAGATAATGTTTATAACATAGTCTGTGGTAATGTTTATATGATAGTCTGAGATGATGTTTATATCATAGTCTGTGGTAATGTTTATAACATAGTCTGAGATAATGTTTATAACATAGTCTGTGGTAATGTTTATATGATAGTCTGAGATGATGTTTATATCATAGTCTGTGGTAATGTTTATAACATAGTCTGAGATAATGTTTATATCATAGTCTGATATAATGTTTATATCATAGTCTGAGATAATGTTTATATCATAGTCTGTGATAATGTTTATATCATAGTCTGATATAATGTTTATATCATAGTCTGAGATGATGTTTATATCATAGTCTGATATAATGTTTATATCATAGTCTGATATAATGTTTATATCATAGTCTGAGATAATGTTTATATCATAGTCTGTGGTAATGTTTATATCATAGTCTGATATAATGTTTATATCATAGTCTGATATAATGTTTATATCATAGTCTGAGATGATGTTTATATCATAGTCTGAGATGATGTTTATATCATAGTCTGAGATGATGTTTATATCATAGTATGAGATAATGTTTATATCATAGTCTGAGATAATGTTTATATCATAGTCTGAGATAATGTTTATATCATAGTCTGATATAATGTTTATATCATAGTCTGAGATGATGTTTATATCATAGTCTGAGATGATGTTTATATCATAGTCTGAGATGATGTTTATATCATAGTATGAGATAATGTTTATATCATAGTCTGAGATAATGTGTATATCATAGTCTGAGATGATGTTTATATCATAGTATGAGATAATGTTTATATCATAGTACGAGATGATGTTTATATCATAGTCTGAGATGATGTTTATATCATAGTCTGAGATGATGTTGATATCATAGTCTGAGATAATGTGTATATCATAGTCTGAGATGATGTTTATATCATAGTATGAGATAATGTTTATATCATAGTCTGAGATAATGTGTATATCATAGTCTGAGATGATGTTTATATCATGGTCTGATATAATGTTTATATCATAGTATGAGATAATGTTCATATCACAGTCTGAGATAATGTTTATATCATAGTCTGAGATAATGCTTATATCATAGTCTGAGATGATATTTATATCATAGTCTGAGATGATGTTTATATCATAGTCTGTGGTAATGTTTATATCACAGTCTGAGATGATGTTTATATCATAGTCTGAGATGATATTTATATCATAGTCTGAGATGATGTTTATATCATAGTCTGTGGTAATGTTGATATCATAGTCTGTGATGATGTTTATATCATAGTCTGAGATGATGTTTATAACATAGTCTGAGATGATATTTATATCATAGTCTGAGATGATGTTTATATCATAGTCTGTGGTAATGTTTATATCACAGTCTGAGATGATGTTTATATCATAGTCTGAGATGATGTTTATATCATAGTCTGTGGTAATGTTTATATCACAGTCTGAGATGATGTTTATATCATAGTCTGTGGTAATGTTGATATCATAGTCTAATATAATGTTGATATCATAGTCTGTGGTAATGTTTATATCATAGTCTGTGGTAATGCTTATCTCATAGTCTGTGGTAATGTTTATATCATAGTCTGAGATAATGTTTATATCATAGTCTGAGGTAATGTTTATATCATAGTCTGAGATAATGTTTATATCATAGTCTGAGATAATGTTTATATCATAGTCTGAGATGATGTTTATATCACAGTCTGAGATGATGTTTATATCATAGTCTGATATAATGTTGATATCATAGTCTGATATAATGTTTATATCATAGTCTGATATAATGTTGATAACATAGTCTGATATAATGTTCATATCATAGTATGAGATAATGTTTATATCATAGTCTGAGATGATGTTTATATCATGGTCTGATATAATGTTTATATCATAGTCTGATATAATGTTTATATCATAGTCTGATATAATGTTGATAACATAGTCTGATATAATGTTCATATCATAGTATGAGATAATGTTTATATCATAGTCTGAGATGATGTTTATATCATAGTCTGAGATAATATTTATATCATAGTCTGAGATGATGTTTATATCATAGTCTGAGATGATGTTTATATCATAGTCTGATATAATGTTTATATCATAGTCTGAGATAATGTTTATATCATAGTCTGAGATAATGTTTACATCATAGTCTGAGATGATGTTTATATCATAGTCTGAGATGATGTTTATATCATAGTCTGAGATAATGTTTATATGTTAATCTGAAATGATGTTTATATCATGGTCTGATATAATGTTCATATCATAGTATGAGATAATGTTTATATCATATTCTGATGTAATGTTTATAACATAGTCTGATATAATTTTTATATCATGGTCTGTGATAATGTTTATATCATAGTCTGAGATGATGTTTATATCATAGTCTGATATAATGTTTATATCATAGTCTGAGATAATGTTTATATCATAGTCTGAGATAATGTTTATATCATAGTCTGAGATGATGTTTATATCATAGTCTGAGATAATGTTTATATCATAGTCTGAGATAATGTTTATATCATAGTCTGAAATGATGTTTATATCATGGTCTGATATAATGTTCATATCATAGTATGAAATAATGTTTATATCATATTCTGATATAATGTTTATAACATAGTCTGATATAATGTTTATATCATAGTCTGAAATGATGTTTATATCATGGTCTGATATAATGTTCATATCATAGTATGAAATAATGTTTATATCATATTCTGATATAATGTTTATAACATAGTCTGATATAATGTTGATATCATAGTCTGAGATGATGTTTATATCATAGCTGTGATAATATTTAACCTTAGTCTGTGGTAATGTTTATATCAAGCTGTGATAATATTTAACCTTAGTCTGTGGTAATGTTTATATCATAGCTGAGATAATATTTAACCTTAGTCTGTGGTAATTTTTATATCAAAGCTGTGATAATAGTTAACCTTAGTCTGTGGTAATGTTGATATCATAGCTGAGATAATATTTAACCTTAGTCTGTGGTAATGTTTATATCATAGCTGAGATAATATTTAACCTTAGTCTGTGGTAATATTTATATCATAGCTGTGATAATATTTAACCTTAGTCTGTGATAATGTTTATATCATAGCTGAGATAATATGTAACCTTAGTCTGTGGTAATGTTTATATCATAGCTGAGATAATATTTAACCTTAGTCTGAGATGATATTTGATACAAAGTCTGAGATGATATTTACAGCATAGATTGAGATGATGTTTGATAGGATTTTTTACTACACACTTTACCGAAGCGGACTTAAAAGTGAAAGTATGTGTATTGTGTTACATACCTGTTAAAAAGCGACATTTTAATTCGATGTTTACAAATCGTTACTTAAACAGCTCTACTTTGATCATTGGAGGTCAATGATGCGGTAGACGCACTGACTGCATGGTTGTCACGCCATTTTATGTTCTCGTCGTTAGGTTAAGTGGTTCTTTAATCAGGAAATTACTAAACTTGTTTTTTCGCTGATTAAACATTCCATTACGCCCAGTGTAGTGCATCCAATAGGCGAGTTACACATCTACTTCTAATGAAGATCTGGATGATTCATGTCATATGTGTATTGTGTACAATTGTAGGTGTCATGTTCTAACAAAATATATTTTATTAACACGTCATTGTTGGTGGTGATCATTTCAAGATGTTTTATTCAACAATCATCGTAATGGGGATATGGATTCACTCAGCTTACTTCTCTGGTTTTTGCGGCTTAACCTCCTAATAATATAACTGTATGAATCTTATAAATTGCTCGACATACAAAAAACAATGATATCATATCACCAAATCTAATTAAACTCAGTCATGATATACGAAAATGGTTGAGCAGACGACAATAACACAGAGTCAGATATCATTAGAATTTTGTCGATTTTAGTTAGAATTACGATTCGTTGTGAATGTCAGTATGCTCTGCTGTTTTCATTAGAATATCCGTAACATAGACAACAATATGTATGTAAAGTATCAGTTATCAATCGACATAATCAAAACAGTAACTAAAGCAAGTAAGGTAATACATAGTAAATATAAACAACTTAACCAAGTCAGGTAATATAGTAAATATAAACAACCTAACAAAGTCAGGTAATATAGTAAATATAAACAACTTAACCAAGTCAGGTAATATAGTAAATATAAACAAATTAACCAAGTCAGGTAATATAGTAAATATAAACAACCTAACAAAGTCAGGTAATATAGTAAACATAAACAACTTAACCAAGTCAGGTAATATAGTAAATATAAATAACTTAACCAAGTCAGGTAATATAGTAAATATAAACAACCTAACAAGGTCAGGTAATATGGTAAATATAGATAACTTAACCAAGTCAGGTAATATAGTAAATATAAACAACTTAACCAAGTCAGGTAATATAGTAAATATAAACAACCTAACAAAGTCAGGTAATATAGTAAATATAAACAAATTAACCAAGTCAGGTAATATAGTAAATATAAACAACCTAACAAAGTCAGGTAATATAGTAAATATAAACAACCTAACAAGGTCAGGTACTATGGTAAATATAGACAACCTAACAAGGTCAGGTAATATAATGTAGTAAAACTAATCTAAACAAAGCCAGGTTATATAATAAAACAATAGTTTAAACAATAGCTCAGATAATATAACATGAAAGAAACTATTGTAAGGTCAATCAATAAAACAGTTATTATGCAATACTGATAGTACTGTAACATATCCTTGAGAAAAAAAACCTTTCTACAATAAAAGCACTGATCTGATCTTCACAATACCAACAATGAATAAAAAACATTATAATGATAACAAAACACAAACACAGAAAATGAAAATGGTGATCAATGTTTTCATGATACTGTGCTTTTTTTATTTGCTTCGAGATATGAAAAATGAAATCAATACTATGTTGATATAGACATCGTGTCAAATACTGTGCCGTCCCTCGACAATGTTTTTATACAATTTTGGCGTTTTGATGAGGTCGATACATGATGATATCGACTTTTAAAAAACTTAAATGAGGGCGAAGTTCGAGGTCTTTCTTTTGTTTGGGGGAGGGGGGCTTCGTCGATGTAGCTATATATACTGATAGTAACATTGATTATGAAGTATATATACCGATACGTAACACAAATTATGAAATCTATAAACTGTTGTGTAAGATCAATTATGAAATTTATAAACTGATAAGTAGCATAAATAATGAAATTGATTGCCTTTTTACCGATGAAATTTCGAAAACTGTTCAATGTATAAAAGTGATATTTATGAGCTGTTGACAGGGGACCGCAATGGATTCTGGGAGAGACCGAGCTGCCTCGGCATATTTTGCTATACTATGTAATAAACAGAATATCTAACAGTATCTTCAATAATAAGAAATACATTCCACTCGTGTGGCTGATATTTTGATATTTTTCACGAGTGCGTGAAATATAGTTGGTATTACTGAAGATACTGTTAGATATCCTCTATATATTAACTGATAAGTAACATTAATAATGACATATAAGTAACATTGATTATTAAATACATAAACTGATAAGTCACATTAATGAAATATATATATTCCGATCACTAACATTTATAATGCAATATATATGTATATATGGATAAGAAATATATAAACCGATAAGTTACATTGAAATATATAAACTGATAAATAACGTGAGCAAATAAAACAATATGATAATAATAATAATGATAATGGGTAGTGATATTAAGGGTGTATTCCTTCGTGGTATCAATCACGTTAAGAAACACGAATCTGAAAACGTGTCAAAAATCTAGACGTCTGGGGTTTTTTATAGTAATTTTAGACATTTTCAATGTTTTAAATATTTAACGGTAAGTGATGTTAACCATATTATTTATGTAACGGTAAGTGGTATTAGCCATATTATCTATGTAACGGTAAGTGGTATTAGCCATATTATTTATGTAACGGTAAGTGGTATTAGCCATATTATCTATGTAACGGTAAGTGATGTTAACCATATTATCTATGTAACGGTAAGTGGTATTAGCCATATTATTTATGTAACGGTAAGTGGTATTAGTCATATTATTTATGTAACGGTAAGTGGTATTTAGCCATATTATCTATGTAACGGTAAGTGATGTTAACCATATTATCTATGTAACGGTAAGTGGTATTAGTCATATTATTTATGTAACGGTAAGTGGTATTAGTCATATCATTTATGTAACGGTAAGCAGCAGTAGTAATTCTGCAGTTGTCTCCGGTTTTTAAAACCGAAGCCTTTGATTTAAGTCATTGTTTGGTATAATAGCCTGACCGTAAAAGGGAGATATGGATTGTGATGAAAGTATCATAGATACGGCATGTCCCGAGGCCGTCCGAAAGTTCCTCTATACTGAATGACACACAAGTGATGTCCATCATACATCTGGAACCGCACTGGAAAAGGCTGACTTCCGGGTACATGGCGACGTAGAGGTGAAGGTCGGGGTCAGGCACGAGGTCCTGCGTCATCAAAAAACTTAACAGGGTAACTCTATTTCCAACATATCTTGCAGTATTGAAATAAAGAGGAGGAGGCAGTGGTGACGTGGTGCTAGTAGCTAAAGAAGGACATGTTGCTGAATTCAAGAGTGCTGTCAGCTGCGCTGTGGAGAAAACGATAATTTTATAAACGTTATACAAAGTCAATGTCCATTCGATGGTATATACACTGGAGATTTCCAGTGTTTACCAAGATTTCATCGGTTGTAATGCATTCATGTGCCCCATATTGTCAAAAACAAAAAACAAAACAAAAAATACAGATTCTATCACTTGTTTTAAATTGGTCGGTAACCATTGAAAATTGGAATTTGATCTGTATTGTTACTATATAACCTTAACAAATAAAATAGAAAGTTATCATATCATAATTCTCACATAATTCCTATTGGCGTAGTGAAAAACATGTTTGTGGCATCGTCACAAAATGACGTCGTTTTGTCTGACGTCACAATTTTAGATAAGATATTTTTGACGTCACGAATATCAGCGATACTGGATAAATACAACCGGATTGATAAATGTTACTCCCAACAATTTATGTAGTTATGTTGCATAAAAAGGTAAATATCCTCACGGCGGAATAAATTGATTAAAATGCCGAAAGAAAATTGGTGAGATTTTTTTGTTTATTTTCACGATTTAAATTTTTTGCCCGGAACGGTCGCGAGGGGACTTACAGCCTGATTGTCCTCTGGCTCTGACACCAGACTGGGACATTCTGACACCTCGCTGTCTGGTGTACGGACAGAGCGCACTACTACTGTATAATGAAAACGTAGAAATCTCCGATACGAAACAAAACAAGCATGACATAACACCTTTCTTACATATATAGATAAATGAGATCTTTATTAACACACTAAAACTCATTCTTCCCATATCGATGTTCTCTATCGTCTGTTTATACCCTTGCTTTACATTAGTCAAAATTACTGAATTGACTAGCCGCTATAATGCAGACTATGTAAGTCGCGGTCGTCCAAACCATCCTATAAGATAACTCATCATTTAATCATTTTAAACGCGATCATTAAGCAATGACATCAAGCGACTGATATAAAGGTAGAATACACCAGTTAGAAGATTGTAACCTAAGGGAATCATACCGTGTGTATATCTCGTAAACAATCAGCTAAGGTAACTTCACGACACATGACTGTCCTCCTACAAAGCCACAATACGTTATTTTAATGACTTACTTCAGTTTTCTGATGGTGCTTAAGATATGGCAAGCGTATCGCATAATTGCATATAAGACAACTCGGCCAATTGTAATAACTTGTCCATTTCAGTGTTTATATTGGTAAGAAGTATTTGCGGGTTGTTTTGTTTCTGCTTTTTTTTCACATGCGTGATTGTTTCCGTATTTCCGCAAGATGTTCAGATTAAATATATGATCGCAAGGTAATATGAAAAATCGAACTGATTAATGTTTAAATACCTTCTCGAAAAGGAGACTATCGTGTTGAAAACCATTGGTTAGTATCTGTTGATGTAGAGAGCGTTTGGAATGGACAATAACAATTTATGATTTTAAACAAATGTATAGATATACATGCCACGAACATCTGTAAATTAATACAGGCGCTGTATACAATATGGCAAGGTTTCATCAACTCACGTGTGGAGGCGTGACAGACGTATGTGCTGTCCTCACACGCCTTATCGACATCCTTCATGTCTGCTCCACCAAGCTTCTTTTCGAACAACGAAAGACATGTCAAGGATCCAGCAAACATCGGTAAAACATTATCAAAGCAAGCTCCTATCCTTAGAACTCCCGGCGTTTCAAATACTTGTTTTTTCTCTCCCGTTCTCTCCTCCATTATGGAATCAAACACTCTGACCGAAATCTTCCCCATGCTGTTATCGACAGAAACAGAAAACAGCTGCCACTGATTAGACGTTACCGTACCTGTGAAGGTCAACATCTCTGTGATACCTGAGTGAAACGTTCGGAAGATGAGTAAGTTGATGTTTTTGGATACGACTATCTTGATTGAAGTTCCGCCTCCAGTATGTTGGTAATGAAACAGACATCTATCCGTATCAGGATCATTCGATGGCTTAAAGTAAAATGTAAACGTGTAGTCATCCCTTTCACTGAAGTCGTGAGCCCCTATCTTGATATCAGCAAAGCTTGAGCCATCGAGGAAGAGAGTGTTGATGTTATTATACAATGGTTCTTTGAAGTTGAGGCCGGGCTGGGACGCGTCCTGTGTCACGCCCTCAATGGTCTCGTACACGCTGGCGGACTCATGTAACGGCCAATTGAAAAGGGGAAATTCCTCCTTTCCAAAAGCATCCCTGCAAATATCTGTAAGAATAAAACTGGAACTATTATTCGCAATTACTATTCTTTACAGTGTCTGACACTCCGCTTAACATTCTAGGCACGGGATAAAATCTTAACATTTACATTTGAATGATAATCAGATTTGTTTTGAGCATAAACGATCACAAATTTTACATCTTGTTTGTTATATTTCAGCACGAACAATGTGAACGTAAACGGGAAACTGATTTTAAAGATACTACAATGCCACAAATATATCTAATTAACACCAATAAATGACATCCACGGTATACACATATATCTAATTAACACCAACAAATGACACCCACGGTATACACATATATATAATTAACACCAACAAATGGTACCCACAGTATACTAATATATATAATTAACACCAACAAATGGTACCCACGGTATACAAATATATCTAATTAACACCAACAAATGGTACCCACGGTATACAAATATATATAATTAACACCAACAAATGGTACCCACGGTATAAAAATATATCTAATTAACACCAACAAATGGTACCCACAGTATACAAATATATATAATTAACACCAACAAATGGTACCCACGGTATACAAATACATGTATATATAATTGACACCAACAAATGACACCCACGGTATACAAATATATCTACTTATATCAACAAATGACACGCACGATATATATCAAATATATCTGGAAGTGGAATTGGCGCAAATTATGTCACTTTCGGAAAGAGTTTCGAAAAATGTCCTGATATGTCCATGATTCCATTGAATATAGGCTACCAATAAAACAAACATTACTGAAGGAAACAAGGCATATTAGAAGTTGATTGAGACTGAGCTTGGTAAGTTTTTAATATTTCAAACACATTATAAACCTTATAAATACATGTAGTAGGGTTTCATTTACATCAGACTTGATAGAATACATAACTATGAATTCCGCAATATCTGTGAAGCAGTCTCATACAAATTGGTATTTGACAGTCAAATAATTCAAAATTCGTCTTACCCGCTGTATATACTGTAGCTATTGTGTAAATACTTACATATTAGTAACAATGAAGTTATGAACACCGTAGTATTCCTCATGTCCACGACGTGGTGATAACTGTGTTATTAAGTAATACCACGAAGTTTTACTTGCGCCAAACGTTATATTACCTTTGCAGATCAAAGTTCAGGTCAGGATATAACAAAGATGCAATACTATATATTTAATGTTACTATAACAACATGTAGAAGGAACAGGAAGTCCCACGTTATTACGTGTGAATTAAAACCGTTCGCTATAGTGTCGTATTTATCGTTATTCATTATTTCTCTTTCGGAAACTCCAGCGATATATTGTAAATATGCAAAACAATTTCGCTAACAAAAGAGAAATAGAATTTCCAGGAAATGGACCGACATCTATCCATTAGTCTGTGTGTTCTGCTCTACAAACTTTGTCTGAATTAATTTAACATTCTGAGCATGGCTAAGTATTCCATTCTGTTTAATTACAAAATATAGAAACATTTAGGTCTGTGTATTTAAATTTCCTAATAGTTGCATGAAAAAACATTAATACAAACACTATGTACATGTCTACTGTATTTGACCACATTGTTACAACTAGGTGGTTCCATTGTACTAAATGTTTGGTTATGTGTATATGATGAAACAATAAAAATGTATTGTTGACCCAAATGTCAGCCATTCTTCTCGGTGCGGTACCTATTTACTGATTAAATAGATTTAATGGAACAAAATTGGATCCCGAGCATCTCCATGGTAATACATACATTGTATACGTTACGTAATTGTTGTCATCGATAGACTTTTTCTGCATGGTTGTTCGCTTTCTAGGGAAAATATTAATTGGGACACTATGGACAACGTACGAGCAGGTTTTAACTGGATTTTTCTTCTATTCATTATAAGAACATTCAATATACTTTTCAGAGAGACATATGTGTTGTACTGGCAGTGAATACTTTGGTTCTTAAACGCAATTAGAAATTTCGAAGGTTACTCCTTTACATATGAATAGCGTTATGGGTCCATCGATATCTTGTGTGCCCCCATCCACAGGTGGTGTCGCGTACAGTTCTGCCAGGTACCTGTGAATATAAACTTATTGTCACTAAAACACCTCGATGTAGATTATGCACCACATAATGAAAACACCTTTCTACGTACCTAGAATATTGGGGATCTTTAAAAACAAAAACAAAAGCCAAATATATTACCTATTACCAAAACGACATTTCCTTTAACAAACTATAATTATAGAGATTTAAATTACTAACATCATATCCATTCGTTTAAAGGTAATGCTTTTGTAATTCCTTTATACTACGAACCCATTCACCGGACAATTTATAGAATAATTTAATTTCGATTGCTTACAACCTTCGGTCTGTCGATAAATTAGCTTTAAATAGTTATATTTCTTTTTTCAGTGCAATATCAGTGTATGTTCGTGATATTAGTTGTAATGTTTGTCACAGATGCGCTATCCATGTATAATAGTCGATTTGGTCTATTTAGGGAAGGGGTATATCCGAAAAACTGAACAGAAACTTTTGACTCTTTTGACTTTTGAGTGCAAGAAAAAAATAGTCACAATTAGTTAGTTGAATCGTAATCCTATGTGAGCTTTCCGTGGGTTTAACAAATATCATCGGTTTTTAAAACAGATAATTACACTTAGGTTGTGTGCCAATACACAGTGGAAAATATTTTCGTAATTACTCCGAGGTACAATTTCACCCTTAGTCAAGTGACATTAAATGCTTGCCTGTTTAATTGTTACCACATTGACCTACTTGTCTAATTGGTCTCAAATATGTTTTTCCCTACGTCTCAAGTATATACTTCCTACAAATACCAAATAGTTGTTTTCGAAGATACTTTAATATACAGGTAACGGAGATTTAAAACATCTTGTGCCTTATTGAAATGCGGAAATGCAGGTAAGCTAAAATTAAGTTGATAGAGGCGTTAAAAAAAACTATATACAGGGCAATCGAAAAGGGACATGTATACGTCTGATGTACTGCAGCTAAGTCGTTAAGAGGCTGCTCACTGTGGCGTTGGATGGAAAGCTATTCTTGAGTGTGGCACAAGAAACTTCTGCTCCTGACCTCGCATCGCAACTGCCGCTGGCGTGTAGCGTGTATGTCAACTGCTGGTATTAACTACATCTGGACGATGACACACTCATGGTATTGTATTAGTTATCGGTGACAAATCTGCCCGATCTACACTTCACGATTCTACGTTTATTGATCTTGTGGATTGTAGAAAGATCCCAAATCATATACATTTGTACGTGTTGTATATTGAAACAAAAAAGATAATACGTTGGAATTACTCGTCTTTTACTATACAAATATTCTTGAAACACAACTTTTGTTGTAATAGGTACCTCGTTCCTTCATAATTTTAATTCTTATTTGTAAACAAGCAAAAAAAACAAACAAAAAAACATCGCCTTCCGCTGTATTGTCGAGGTCATACATTATAATAAAAACAGTTCTGTACGGACATGTGTTGCATGCAAATACACTGACGATTCCGTCGTCGCGACTAGTGAACGTCATGTACTGTGATAGTTCTGTGGAGCAGTCGGTAATATAAAAGGTAGGGTTGATAGATCCAAGGAATCACGTCAGTAGTTTTGTTATCTCAGTAAGTTACACAAGACATATAGTACATTAAGTCATGTCTTTCATTGCCAAAATTTCGACGAAGCCTCTTATCAACCTATGCATATGTTCCGTTACTCTAAAAGTTTTGAGGTTTGTACAGTAGTATGGCATGTGGAACCATTTCAAACGAGTTGTAAACGTCCATGAGGATGACATCTGTTGTAGCCTTGGTATCGTAGGATCCGTTATGTCACACAGGAACGCTGTTACCTGGAGCTATGCAGTGAGTATGGGTGATGGTCCAGATTTTTAACCATGCTACTATTAATGATAAGTTCCAACAACTTACCAATAAAAGATATAAGTGACACATATCTGTAGATTTCTGGTCGGTTCCTTCCCCTCTTCTTTACTTTCTGGCTTCCTCCACACTGATGCTATCTTTCCTAGCTGTAGGGACGCCTGGAAGAACAGTGGTAGGGGTGAGGCTATGATCAGTTCCTTCAGTAGACGTGTTGGTACCTCGCCGAAATCTTGTGCTTTTCTCTAGTGGACTCGCCTAAATGTTGTTGGGGTTTCGTTCTGGTTGGTTTAACAACATCTCAACGACACACTGTTCGCGGCGTATGAAATTGGTTGACCAGTGTGACTATTTGAGATGTTTATAGATTTTATGTTACTTAACGCACCATAATATCAGTTTTGGGACGGCCATCTTTCCCTAACCTTTCGTGACTTTGTTTACGATAATTAGCCAGTGGTCGTACATCCAAGAAGCGTTCCGAATGAAGGGAAAGATGGCCGTTCTTTTTGAAGACGGTAAGCTCGGTGATGTAATATGGAATTGGCTACGGCACATGACGGATAACATAACCAACCGACATCCTATATTGGCATAGTTATGGTTACTGTATACCGCTGCAAGCGTCGATTTTTCGATTTCTGAATGGTTATTGAGGTACCCATTAGAGGTGAGGCGACTATTCAACCGGACAGGGAGATTCCGACCTAGCCATTTCAGCATCTATTTCCGAATTCGTCAGGTCATAACTTGGATAATACTTGGCCAATTTTGTTCATCGAACACTCATTGGAAAGATAAAACATTTCTCTTTAAGGTAATGTATGTGTCACTAAGATTTTTGACCCGCAGAATACGACAAATTTTTTTTTTTTTAAATACGTTCGTCTTCCCCCTCTTTGTAGTTACTACCCTTGATACTATATACATATATATATAGACTATCATTTGGAAAATCGTGCCAAGCCCCTGTGGTTACTACTACAGTGAAGGGGATGTATAAAACAACATCTTATTATAACATTGCAAACGGTACCAATGAAACAGAAATGATGTCCTTAAATAACATCCCCTTACAAAATACTGAAATTTGAAGAAAAAAAATATCCATAGCTATGTTGTCAGACCCGTCACTGTTAGAAGTATAATTCATTCTGATGATGGATTTGTATTTTGTCTGTTGGTCTGTAAATGAATGATCAATTTCCATATAAAATGTAACTACTAGAAAACTACAAATGTTTCAGCAGATATTGTAATTCAGATGCTGTGTTATATTTTTCTGTATCTGGTTGTTTTCTGTGTCCATTAAAATCGTAATCAACTAACAATGTCCTTATAATGATAGGAAGGTTTAAAATATAAACTACCTTTTCATCTTTCCGAGAGTGTGATGACTGGCCACCTTTTATACATAAAAAACTGGTTAAGAAGTTTACGACAGCGTCATTGATAACAATGTCTTTCACAAGTCAAACTTCATTTCTGTTTCTCTGTTTCATATCTTATACACACTATGTGCGATCTGGCTGCTGAAATTGTACTCTGACGTGTCTATAGTATCTGTGTAAGTTTTGTCAATGAATAAATTGTGATCCTGGAACTGTTCTATTGACGACACACTAATGGTTACTCCTTTATAAACGTCTTATGTGTATCATTTAATACGAAATGATTGATTCCCTTGCTAATAGGTGTTGGTTCAGATGATCTGCTTCTAAAGTATTGCGCCGTTTGTTGTATACGAGTTTCCTCCCTTTAATTACTGTTATAATGTAAGTCTAGACTAAGGCCGATTACTCTACTGATTTTGATGCACTATAGGGTAACACTGATGAGTTGGCGCACCCACAAGTTGCGGTTTTAGGCGTTATAAATGATAAGAATTGCTTTCTGATAGTTTTGCCATTTCCTGCACACTTTTAACCTGTTTTGTCTTTACTCCACTTATTCTGTACATATATATATAATGTTGTCACATTGTTGAATTAAATTGTTGAGGAGAGGAATTTTATAAGTTGCCATAACTTGTGCCGGTTAAACCTCTTCGCAACAGCCAAGGTTATATGACTCTAATTTCGTCGTAACAGTGTAAAGAAAGCAATCGTAATTCGACAGAAAGGTTATTTCATCACGTAAGATGACCATAAAGAAATCGAGTCCAAACGTAATCGTTCTTTTTTCCAGTGTGCTCCATATCAAGTATATCAAGTATAACAGGATTTCTTTTGGTTTCCAGAAGGAATAGTTAATGACATTTAACATCATGATCCTAGGCATTTGAGTTAACCTCAAGCAATCCTTTGATCCCATTTAATAACGTTGATCCATTTGATATGCAGAAACATATTAACCATTTTTCACTATTCTTGTGAAAATCGGGCCAAGATATTTAGCCGAGCTTCACCTAAAATCCTACTAGATAAAAAGAGAAGTACCAAGGTCTTCGAAGTTATTACATGCCAGAACTGGTTTGATTCCCCCTCTCCCGTTGTGTTTTCACACATCATAAATGGTTTAATCATCCCCCCCATATTGTGATACAAAAACAATAATTATAACACAACAGCATATCGAAAGTATTGCAATAGTTCTGAATTACTTTCATCCTACGCATACGTTCCATGCTGGCAATGAACTGGAAATTACAAACATAGACACCTTGGATTCTGGAGATTTCCGATATAACTATATTGTACTTACAAGATAACTATATTGTTAGTACAAGATAATAAGTTGTACGTATAAAATACTAAGTTTTAAGTACAAGGTGAATATTTTAGATTGGCTCTAATGCACCGCCGTACAAAAATTATATTACCACTCAAATTTATACGTTTACAGTATTGTACGATTGTGCCACGTGACGTGAAGATTTGTTGGAAGATAGAAATTACTTCAAATTCAATGTTGAGAGTGTCTGCATACATGATGGATTTTATACTGTACTTCATTATCTATTTTGCTATATTAGGTAATATACACATTTAAATCTGATTCTTATGGCGGATACAGTATAGACCTAATCATGAATATTAAACGAAAACGACAAAAGTAAATCATATTGATATCTTAAAAGGTTAAATCAACCGAATTGGTATCAGTATAAAGATAATAAGCGAGAATTATGTAGAGACATAGATATATATATAGATAGATAAGCTTTATCTTATAGCCAATTGTTTACCTATATTTGTGTATGTCCTAGATAAAGGACATATTTATATCTTATAACAGAGCTGATGCAGGAGTGGACAAATGTAATATTAATTAAGTAACAGACACAATACATACCGCAAAATGTGAATTCAAAAGAGACGTAGGGGAATTGAAATTGTCTTAAACAGGTGTTAAACATAGAAAGGACAAATGACAAATTATTAGCAAATTCAAATCCAAGGTCATGTAGGGTAGTTACCATTATGTGTTTTTTAAATGAAAGGTATGCACCATATTCTGTATATTTCAATCCGGTTGCATTTAGTTCCATTGCTATCTACCTGTGTTTTACAGACATTTTCGAGTTATTAAATAGCTCCCCGATCTGTGTTCCTAAATTAAAACGTTCAAAGTATGGAAGGCAGAGAAAAATATGCTATATAACCTTCAACCCCATACCTTACTGTATACTATGATAATGTCGTTTATGTTTATGCATGTACATCATCTACTTTGGTTTCCTATGGCCTCATAAACTTATTTTGCTTACATCATCTATCACACAAGCGTATTCACCCACAGAAAGCTAATTTTTAATATCACAGAGTTGTTGTTATTCTAGTATAACTCTTATTCATACCACTGTTTCTAGTTAGATAATTGTCCTGGTTATTTACTCACATTCTCCGGTGAGTATGAACCAGATTTGATATCAGTTCCATTACCTTACTGACCGATTTACCGATATCATCATAGGTATAAACATACTGAAACTATCCGAGACGACAGGTTAGGAAATAAGACTGATCCGATAATATTGTGAATGCCATATATACCTTTGATCTGTCTGTACTTTACCAGCGACATTTGAAGCCTGCCAATTTGTTAAAAATGTTGTTTGCAACAAATTTGAACTTACTTTTCACGACAGTGTGTCCAATGAATTGACACGAAGTGTTCTGCCAAGTACATGATATCGTTTATATACTATGAGTGTTAACCAAACACCGTTATTTATTTCTGATGATCTCATAAAGTAGTTAGAGATAACCATATAATATCGTAAACCCAAAATCACAGCTGTTTTTATAACAAATTGGCACATAATATTCTGTAAAGTACGTCCAAACTTGTTATGGAAATAGTTGTAACAAACTGGCACGCAATATCTAGTCAAGTATGTCCCAATCTGTTACGAAAATAGATGTAACAAATTGGGACATAATATTCTGTAAAGTACATCCAAACTTGGTATGACAATATGAGTAACAAACTGGCACGCAATATCTAGTTAAGTATGTCCCAATTTGTTACGAAAATAGTTGTAACAAATTGGCACATGTCAAGTGCGTCCCATTTTGTTACCAAAAATTGCAACTGTAATCGGAGTAATGGCAGCATTCGTGGTCTAAATATGGGGATGCTATCTAGAATTGAATGGCGACGTTCTTCAGTGAAACACAAGACGCAAACCCTTCCAGAACACCTGGTCATTTTCTCTTTGTACTTTTTAAGGATCTCATATACATATATTTGTTCGGATTTTACCTTCATTTTGTCGATTTTGAGTTAGTGGGGTTTTCATCATTATTTTCAGGTATTCACGGCTGTATTAGATTAATAATCCACGCCCCTTGGAACAAGTTTGGAAGTACAATCCTCTTTCGTAGAAATCCATACGTCCCAGAACTGATTCTTCACTTGTAAATGTTCAAAATTCATTGAAATCCTATCTAAATATATTTGCTAACTGGTGCACAGAAAACAGAATGCTAAAACATGCAGACAAACAAACTGTATGATTATATCTATAAAAACAAAAGCACAGTCGATATGGTTATAGGCTGAAACTCTTTAAATCGCACGTCGCTTGACAAGGTACAGTCTGCTATACTACTGTGTGCGAAGATCGATAAATGCTGAATTTGGGAAGACCATGTTACCTAAGTGTTGACGAAAATGAAGAAGGACTTTTATGTAAGGATTTTCGTAACACAACAAATGAATGTTTATACGTGACGTTACCATGACTAGTACAGTATGTACACTGTCATCTTCATCAGACAATTATGATCAGGACAGGATGTGTACACAAAAGGTGTAAAACGTGTACGCGTAATTAGTACACATTTTACACATTTGTGTATACATGCTTCCCTGTTCATTTGTCTGATGAAGGTGTGTACATATCGTACTAGTCATTGAAATGTCACTGAAGAAATGTTTCAAACGACTGTGGAAGAATAAGTACCTCCCCACAAGTGCTAGAATCACTTCTGATAATGCTCTCAGGAGTGGATGCTCTCAAAAACTGACTCAAAAATGCACAAATCTCAAAAACAGGCAGCAATGTTGATTTTGGATAATCCTTGTGACATTCCATCCAGGTGATATTTTTTAAGGAAAAGTTCGATGGTGTATAAATCATATTCTCCAGAGTATCTATAAAATGGTTTTAATTTACAATCTGATGTTCATAATAGGTACACTTGATCAAATGAAGATCCCATAACTCCGAATCAAATTTTATAAAAATAGTTTTGTAATTTCAGGATGCCTAAATTGGAATAAGTAACCGAAGGAATTAGAACATTTATAAGCTTTACTTTATATAAAACTTCCCTCTGTAGTCATCTTTGGAACGCAAGTAATACCTTTAATGTATTCTACCTGGTATTGTTTTCACGTGATTATTAGCTCGTTTCTTAAATTAAGATGGTTTACCCCTCACCTCTATTTAGGATATCAATTAAGTTTATAATAATTATCTTACTGGCGACCTTGTATAATAAAATATTGGTCATACATTCATGACCACCAAACAGTGTCGTTACATACATTGCTTTACATCTATGTATGTAATAATGATATAATTGAAGCTTTACTGTATTTAGATTAAGCTATATTAACATATGATTATACAATTTGTATTTATATTAGCATAATATGCACATTTAACTTACACAATACCTATGCAGTGCACTTATGCATTCTGTGATTATCCTAAATTAAGACACCTGTGATATAACTGTTTATTGTGTTATGTAAGTTTTAACTAGCAAATGTATTTTACTAACAAGAAGACTGAGGACGATCAGCCTTTGGCCAAACATGTAGTTACTCCTCAGGAAATATATCATTTTATGTAAAAACTTAATTTAATTAACTATGCAGGTTGGACACTGGTGTTAATTATTTCATTTTGGGTCATATGGTCGTGTCCTTATGTCTACAGCTGATAAGTGTGATCACCTCTGTCAGCACCGCCCTGTCACTGATTACTGTCAATTGATATATAATTATAAGGTCAGAGATGTAATTCAGCAAAGATCTAGACAAAGGGTTTTTAAAATAAAACAGATCGAAGTACTCTGGTATTACAGTGAAATAGATCAGGGTTTCAGATTCTTTCTTTTTTTTTGCGAAAAAGTTGTTTTCTGAAATGTTTTATACAGTTTCAAAGCAGTATTGTACATTGACTTACACCAGACACACGTCCAGGTATTTACTGAAAATGCTTTACCTTACGTATTGAACTGCTATGTACTATATAAAAAGTCGTCATGTTCAGATAAATCATTATATTTACATTTTTTCGTTTTATGTAGATTATAATAAGATTTTAAGCTATAAGTCATTCATTTTAAACATCGTCACCCTTTAGACTGGTGAACTGTCGACGGTTCAGTGACTACAGTTTTCACGGCGTGCTATGAATATCATTTGTAGTCAATTCATTGTATGTTCTGTTTAATTTGTTTATCACGCGATATTTTCATGCAAATATACATATCTATGGTATACGCTTTCTACTATCGTAAAATAACACATCAATACATGGTAGATAATATCTGATTCTCAGACGCATTATTTACTTCCATCCAAAAAGATTTAAACACGTAGGATAGCATCCAAGTAATCATTATGCACTTTTAAAATGTTTAAACAATTTATCAGATTTGTGTATACATGTAATACATATTTACTTCGTTGGACTGAACAGGTGTAGTGTATTCCAGTCTCAAATAGCATGCATGATTGTGTTGATATGTTCCTGAACAATTTGGACACATCACCGGAAATAAACAACGGAACAGACCTTTAAAACGACTCTCAAGTACTCGAAACAGAAATGATCGTACATTAGGGATGTTACAACTAGGTTTGAAATAACAACATTTGTGATGTGTGTGAGGTGAGATTCTGATAGTATTTTAAGGAAATAATATAAATCGGTATCTGCTTGACTGTGAACGTGATTCATAAAAAATGCATTGGAGTCCGAAATGGATATTTGGATGTCGCCGATTCGTAAACAGACCTTGACTCAAGAAAGTAACTTAATCAACTCTAATGACGCCAGGTGAATTATGCGTTATATTCTATATTTATAACTAATGTTTATACCTACTACCAACGTTTATACCTACTACCAACCTTTATACCCACTACCAACCTTTATACCTACTACCAACCTTTATACCTACTACCAACGTTTATACCTACTACCAACCTTTATACCTACTACCAACCTTTATACCTACTACCAACCTTTATACCTACTACCAACGTTTATAACCTACTACCAACCTTTATACCTACTACCAACGTTTATAACCTACTACCAACCTTTATACCTACTACCAACCTTTATACCTACTACCAACGTTTATACCTACTACCAACCTTTATACCTACTACCAACCTTTATACCTACTACCAACGTTTATACCTTCTACCAACCTGTATACCTACTACCAACGTTATACCTACTACCAACCTGTATACCTACTACCAACGTTTATACCTACTACCAACCTGTATACCTACTACCAACCTTTATACCTACTACCAACGTTTATAACCTACTACCAACCTTTATACCTACTACCAACGTTTATACCTACTACCAACGTTTATACCTACTACCAACGTTTATACCTACTACCAACGTTTATACCTACTACCAACCTTTATACCTACTACCAACGTATTACCAACGTTTATAACCTTCTACCAACCTTTATACCTACTACCAACGTTTATATCCTACTACCAACGTTTATACCTACTACCAACGTTTATACCTACTACCAACCTTTATACCTACTACCAACGTTTATACCTACTACCAACGTTTATACCTACTACCAACCTTTATACCTACTACCAACCTTTATACCTACTACCAACCTTTATACCTACTACCAACGTTTATACCTACTACCAACGTTTATACCTACTACCAACGTTTATACCTACTACCAACCTTTATACCTACTACCAACGTTTATACCTACTACCAACCTTTATACCTACTACCAATGTTTATACCTACTTACAATAAAAGATTTTCATCTTTAGACTACGACTGAAGAGCGGAGGGGCATTATCTTCAGGCAAAATGTGATTGTGTATGTTGTTCTGCACGCGGGGCCATCTTTGTTGATGAAGGAAGTGATGTAACGATCTTGTATCAGATAGGAATAATCATAGACTTTCTGAATTAAGTAATTATATAGGATAATGTTCAGGGTGATTAAGTGTTGTATCAAATTATGGGAGCGAAAAATAGTTAAGTACAGTACTATTTGTTTACAAGATTGTTGTTAGGTATAATTTCATATTTCACATCTCAGTATTACATTATGTTTAGATTATTTATCGGCCAAACAGACAAGTGACCGGCAATTATTATAGAATTTTGTTATGGCATGACTTTATTGATTTTATTAAAGTTAAAAAGCCCCGAAATTAAACGGGCTTAGTCAGATTGTTTAAGCAAGCGACAGCTAGATCTTTGCTCCTTATGGTATTTAGTCTAGAGAAGATGGCTTGGTATTTTATGGATGTCCCATATATTCTTATTACTTGTAAGGAGTGATTAGCCGTATGAAACATTTAGTAAGTGTATATATATATGTACTGAGGTGGTACATCTGACCAGTCAGTGTGATCGATATTTATATTCATAGTTCTGCATTTTGAGCTAATGTGAGTTATCTGCACTATATCAGCTACTTTAAGGGAAAGAGTGACTAAAGCCATATTCAATTCGATTTCAATTTGTTTATTAACCTTGAGCTTTACAGCTCATCAGTACAAACATTATAACAACTCATACATTGTTCAGTCTGCGGGCACTGCATGATAGCAGTGTAGAACAAACAAAATAAATTGTGTAGAGAATGGACAAGTCAAAATTAGGCAATATACATTAAATCATACGTTTCCGTAGTTGTGTAGGCATCATATATATATTTACTCATCATTGATAAATCATTGAAATTAGTTGTACATATCAATTGGGTCAACTTGAATGGAGATGGTTTTTCCAGAAGTACTTTTAATACATCTTGATCTTAGGGTTTGAAAGAATTGGCAAATTAACAGAAAGTGATACTCGTCTTCTATGTGGCTAGAGTTACAGACTCTACACAGACGTTCATTTCTTGCAATATTTCGTTAACTTCCTGTTTTAATAGTGAAGGCTATGTGCCGATAGACGAATTCTAGTCAAAGCAATTCTATTATGTTTTGGGATGTTTTTACATAAATAATATTATAGTGAGATATCATCTACTAAATGCCTGCACAAATTACATTTTGCGGAACTATCTAATAACTTGTACATGTCTTGTCTTGCAATATCAAACATTATTTGTTTGATGCATGACAAATCGATAGAAGCATTAAGATCGTTTGATTAACCACACTTCACCGAAGCCAAGTGAAAAAAAAATTATCTTTGACAAAAGTCACCCAATTAAAAACATTATTCCTTTTTGGCATATTCATTAGTTCCTCGTACGCAGCTTTGAGAATACAGTTCTTAGTATTTAAAAGCTTAATCCAATACTTAATCAAATTATAATGCTGTGTATATACAATTGGAAATATGCCCAGTTCGAAATAAATCATAACAGTGCATGTTGATTTTTTAACAAGTAATATCCGTTTATAAAATTCAAGTTGTATCTTTTCAATGTCAATAGCCTTGCAGACACTTCAGATCCATATCATAGTATACATTTCACATATGTATCGAACATGGTATAAGTGTAACACAGTTCAATTGCATAGAATTACATTTTGAAAACACTGCAAATATAGTTTTTCGCCCTTGATCAGATTGTTTTTGTAGTGGGTTAAACTTATTATTGAATCTAAAAACAAATCCCAAATATATGTGTTATTGTAAACATTAGATATGTCTCTGTGATAAATTGATAGGCATACAAAATGTGTTATTTCTGAGAAGTAGCCTTAAGGTGATGAATCGGATCCGCATCCTGTATCTCCTCAACTCCTGTTATCACTAATGTAACCTAGGTATGTAGGTGTTATCACTAATGTTATCTAGGCATGTAGGTGTTATCACAAATGTAACCTATGTATGTAGGTGTTATCATTAATGTAACCTAGTAATGTAGGTGTTATCATTCATGTAACCTGGGTATGTAGGTGTTATCACAAATGTAACCTAGGTATGTAGGTGTTATCATTAATGTAACTTATGTATGTAGGTGTTATCACAAATGTAACCTATGTATGTAGGTGTTATCATTAATGTAACCTAGGTATGTAGGTGTTATCACAAATGTAACCTATATATGTAGGTGTTATCACTAATTTAACATAGGTATGTAGATGTTATCACTAATGTAACATAGGTATGTAGGTTTATCATTAATGTAACCTAGGTATGTAGGTGTTATCATTAATGTAACCTAGGTATGTAGGTGTTATCACTAATGTAACCTAGGTATGTAGGTGTTATCATTAATGTAACCAGGTATGTAGATGTTATCACTAATGTAACCTGGGTATGTAGGTGTTATCACTAATGTAACCTAGGTATGTAGGTTTTATCACTAATGTAACCAAGGTATGTAGGTGTTATCACTAATATAACCTAGGTATGTAGGTGTTATCATTAATGTAACCTAGGTATGTAGGTGTTATCACAAATGTAACCTATATATGTAGGTGTTATCATTAATGTAACCTGGGTATGTAGGTGTTATCACTAATATAACCTAGGTATGTAGGTTTATCATTAATGTAACCTGGGTATGAATGTGTTATCATTAATGTAACCTAGGTATGTAGGTGTTATCACTAATGTTATCTAGGTATGTAGGTGTTATCATTAATGTAACCTAGGTATGTAGGTGTTATCACTAATGTTATCTAGGTATGTAGGTGTTATCACTAATGTAACCTAGGTATGTAGGTGTTATCATTAATGTAACCTGGGTATGTAGGTGTTATCACTAATGTAACCTAGGTATGTAGGTGTTATCACTAATGTAACCTAGGTATGTAGGTGTTATCACTAATGTAACCTAGGTATGTAGGTATTATCATTAATGTAACCTAGGTATGTAGGTGTTATCACTTATGTTATCTAGGTATGTAGGTGTTATCATTAATGTAACCTAGGTATGTAGGTGTTATCACAAATGTAACCTAGGTATGTAGGTGTTATCATTAATGTAACCTAAGTATGTAGGTGTTATCATTAATGTAACCTAGGTATGTAGGTGTTATCACTAATGTAACCTAGGTATGTAGGTGTTATCACTAATGTAACCTAGGTATGTAGGTGTTATCATTAATGTAACCTAGGTATGTAGGTGTTATCACTAATGTAACCTAGGTATGTAGGTGTTATCATTAATGTAACCTTGGTATGTAGTTGTCATCATTAATGTAACCTGGGTATGTAGATGTTATCATTAATGTAACCTAGGTATGTAGGTGTTATCACTAATGTTATCTAGGTATGTAGGTGTTATCACTAATGTTATCTAGGTATGTAGGTGTTATCTGACTATATCGGGCCTACCCAAGGACTGGTCTCATTTGGTTAGTTTATATCGACGAGGTAGCACTCTAAAGTAAACAAGACAAGGGGCTTTTGCAAAATGGACAAAATCGGTAAGGGTTAAGGTTAGGGTTAGGGTTAAAGAGTCTATCATTGCAATGGCTTCTATTCTTGATTGTAGCTTTAAATTGATTGAGCATCCGCCTTATTCACCTAATCTCACCCCATCAGACTTTCATCTACTTCCAAATTTGAAAACAGCTATTTCAGGCACCCTAACACTTCCATGCAGTTGATGACTTTCTGAACGGCCAAGAAAAGGAGTTTTATAAATGTGGCATCGAGGCCCTGAAGCACCGCTGGCAAAAGTGTATAGATACTCATTAGAGATTGAGAGATTGTGACGTAATTCGGATTGTATCTAGATTTGAATTATACTTAGATAATATGTGTAAAATCTTGTGGTTTATAAGAAAACCCATTCACAATAACCCAATATCATTTACACTATCCAGTCGTTGTTAGGTTATCATTAATGTAACCTAGGTATGTAGATGTTATTATTAATGTAACCTAGGTATGTAGGTGTTATCACTCATGTAACCTAGGTATGTAGGTTTATCATTAATGTAACCTGGGTATATAGGTGTTATTATTAATGTAACCTAGGTATGTAGGTGTTATCACTAATGTAACCTATGTATGTAGGTTTATCATTAATGTAACCTAGGTATGTAGGTGTTATCACTAATGTAACCTAGGTATGTAGGTGTAATCACTAATGTAACCCTAGGTATGTTGGTGTTTCGCTTTGATGATATGTTATTGTCAAACATAGAGCTGTTTGATAAAAATTAACGACGTATTCGAGGAAACGAAAGCCTATCCTAGCCCGAATGATATTTACCGCTTACTTTTTTTAATTTGTCACGATTCATTATTACATTTGTTACATGTCATTTGTTACTTTTGTTGGTAAACAATAATTTTATCACCAGAAAATATCCAAGCATCTTTCTCGGGTTGTTGGAGGGAGTTGAGGAGAGCAGCGTTAAAAAGTCCCCCCCCCCCCCCCCCCCCCCCCTCATTAATACTAGGCCGTTTGTGTGTTGAACCAGTTGGTTCGGTGATCCGTTTTTGCCATAATGAGCTGTTTTAGTATATCCTCTTTGAACAGTCTCGTGGTTGTTAAATTTCCATGATTGTTTTCATCACTTGGGCAGGTTTACAAGGGATGTTGGGAGCCTCATATTAAAGGAGGTACCCAAGGATGTTCTTTTCAACTAAAAGTTGAATCCTTGTAGAATCGAAATCTTCATTCTGTGTCTTCTGCTAGTGGAACAGTGAAGAGATAATTTCTTCCGTTTTCTGTCCGCTCTTCCCTAATGAGTTTCGTTTTCTTCTAACGTTATTTAATTAAAAGTTTTTTTTTTTCTAAAGACGCAATACGAGTGCTGATTGATAAGTTGTGAGCCTCGAAATGAAGGAGGTACTCATTGATGTTCTTTTTAAGTCCTACTATTCTCGGACTATATAGAGCTGTGTGCCCAAGGACTGTTCTTATTTGGTTAGTTTATATCGACGAGGTAGCACTCTAAAGTAAACAAGACAAGCGGCTTTTGTAGATGGTCAAAATCGGTGAAAGGGCAGTGATCCAAAGGATTTCCATTATCATATGGTAGCAACAAAAGGGAAAGATGCCCCCTTCATATGCTACAGTTCCATTATAGCTTACCGTGGATATTGCAATGAAAAAAAGCCCGATTGGTACAAAACTTCAGACAGTTGCTCACAAGCACACCAGGCGCACATTATCGCGTGCTAATTTTAACCTCTTCGATGAATATCCTGCCACCTTTCTTCAGAGATTTGTCACTATGGATGAAACGTGTCCGTCATTTACCCAATAGGCCAAACAATAATCGAAACAGTGGAGACACCCTGCTTTTCTGGAATGCAGATCGTATTCTGCTGAAATGGACAAACAATCAATGTCACATACTATGCTGCACTTCTGAGGCGGTTACGGTAAAAATATTAATCTTAAGCGCCGCGAAAAGCTCACTAAAGGTGTGCTATTCCATCAGGACAATGCTCCTGTTCACAAGTATGTCATTGCTATGGCTGCCATTCACGATTGTGGCTTTAAATTGATTGAGCATCCGCCTTATTTACCTGATCTGGCTCCATTAGACTTCCCTCTATTTCCAAACTGAAAACAGGCACCCACTTTCAGTCCGAGGATGACGTCATACATGCAGTGGATGACTTTCTGAAAATCCAAGAAAAGGAGCTCAACAAAAATGGCATTGAAGCTCTTAAACACCGCTGGCAAAAGTGTATATATAGCAAGGGGATTATGTTGAATAATAACACAATATGTCCGGCATAATTCAAATCCTTCAATATGAGGCTCACAACATATCAATCAGCCCTCGTATTATGCCAATCTACCGATCATGTAAATCGAAATGATTCTTTTTGGTCTTGGTTTGAAATAGAAACAGTCAGTCCTCGACGACAGATGAAGCTTTGACAAGTCTTTCTGGTATACGAGAGCAGGGTATCTCAACAAGTTCAGAGGCTTTCCTGGTGTGAGGAGTTTCGTGTTTTAAGCCACCGTGGTTAGCCTTAGAAAATGACCCAGTATACTTCAGGAAACGTCTCCCATTTGTGTCAGTCCAGTTTCTATTTTTAATGAGTTAACGATGTTCCTCCCTTTTATGTCAGATTGTCAGAACCTCTGCGCGTTGACCACAGGTTTTTATTTCTTTTTAAAATTAACACTTTCGTGATTATTTTTATTCATTAGGACAGCGACTATCTATTCAACGATTTACATATGTCATACACCAGTTAAAGTTGCACCAACCTTCACAGGTTTACTTGTGATGACCTCGTGTGACTATACTTTTGTGAACTACCTATTGAACGGCTATATGTAGCAACCTGTCAATAGCTTTAGGTGGGTTCTTTTTGCGTGTATGCACGTGTTTCAGATATATCCGTCAGTGTGTATTCATTAATTCACAAAGCAGAGTATACATGTTATGTCATAAGTTGCATAATTATATCAAAGTAACAAGAAACGCAGGTGTGACAGTTTGTGATTCAGGATTTATTGCGAACTTGTATTCATAAGATGCACATGGTGTATCTTCATGTCTTATTTTATACATCTATGGCATACAGGAAACGACCACTCGCTATTAACATCATGTATTATCTTATGTCTTCTCCTTTTCATGCAAAATACATCATAAAAATCAGAAGTCCAGAGGGCCTGTAAAGCTCACTTGTATATATCAGTAAGCATGAATATATACTCTCATATAAATTAAAGTACAAATATTTTCCAATTTTTGAGCTGTCTTTCCCAGCAATGGTTCAAACCAAAGGTGGACCATTGGATCTTTGTTGTCCAATAATATTCCAGACCAAATATCATCAAAATCCATTCAGTCGTTCAGAAATATTAGCAATTTAAAGGATATACCTTAATTGGCCTTATTGAGCCCTGTACCTCCGGCCTCATGGGAGACATATCCTCCGTTTTATACAATCTTGGATATCCTTTTTTCGACAATGCTTCAGACCAAATTTCATCGAAATCCATGCAGTCGTTCAGGACAAGTAGTGATTTAAATATAACTTACCTCATTTCCCCCAATTGGGCCCCTCCGGTTTCATTGCTGCGTTGAAGAGTCCAAGAACAGTCTCCAATGCATGTTGATCGTAGGAAGCGTTAACAGTTGAATCCTTGTAGAATCGAAATTTGTTTTTAGTGGAACAGTGAAGAGATAATTTACCTCTTTTTCTGTCCGCTCTCCCCTAATGAGTTTCGTTTTCTTCTTACGTTATTTGATTATAAGGTGTTTTTTTCTAAAGACGCAATACGAGTGTTGATTGATAAGTTGTGAGCCTCGTATTGAAGGAGGTACGTAATGATGTTCTTTTTAAGTCCTACTATTCTCGGACTATATAGAGCTGCGTGCCAAATGACTGTTCTTATTTGGTTAGTTTATATCGACGAGGTAGCACTCTAAAGTAAACAAGACAAGCGGCTTTTGTAGAATGGTCAAAATCGGTGAAAGGGCAGTGATCCAAAGGATTTCCATTATCATGTGGTAGCAACAAAAGGGAAAGATGCCCCCTTCATATGCTACAGTTCCATTATAGCTTACCGTGGATATTGCAATGAAAAAACTTTCAGCCCGATTGGTACAAGACTTCTGACCGTTGCTCAGAAGCACACCAGGCGTACATTATCGCGTGCTAATGTTAACCTTTTCGATAAATATCCTGCCACCTTTCTTCAGAGATTTGTTACTATGGATGAAACGTGTCCGTCATTTACCCAATAGGCCAAACAATAATCGAAACAGTGGAGGCACCCTGCTTTTCTGGAATGCAGATGGTATTCTGCTGAAATGGACAAACAATCAATGTCACATACTATGCTGCACTTCTGAGGCGGTTACGGTAAAAAAAATTAATCTTAAGCGCCGCGAAAAGCTCACTAAAGGTGTGCTATTCCATCGGGACAAAGCTCCTGTTCACAAGTATGTCATTGCTATGGCTGCCATTCACGATTGTGGCTTTAAATTGATTGAGCATCCGCCTTATTTACCTGATCTCGCTCCATCAGACTTCCCTCCATATCCAAACTGAAAACAGGCACCCACTTTCAGTCCGATGATGACGTCATACATGCAGTGGATGACTTTCTGAAAATCCAAGAAAAGGAGTTCAACAAAAATGGCATTGAAGCTCTTAAACACCGCTGGCAAAAGTGTATATATAGCAAGGGGATTATGTTGAAAAATAACACAATATGTCCGACAAAATTCAAATCCTTCAATATGAGGCTCACAGCATATCAATCAGCCCTCGTATTATGCCAATCTACCGATCATGTAAATCAAAATGATTCTTTTTTGTTCTTGGTTTGAAATAGAAACAGTCAGTCCTCGACGACAGATGCAGCTTTGACAAGTCTTTCTGGGATACGAGAGCAGGGTATCTCAACAAGTTCAGAGGCTTTCCTGGTGTGGGATTTTCTTGTTTTAAGCCACCGTGGTTAGTCTTAGAAAATGCCTCCGTATACTTCAGGAAACGTCTCCCATTTATGTCAGTCCAGTTTCTATTTTTAATGAGATAACGATGTTCATCCCTTTTATGTCAGATTGTCAGAACCTCTGCGCGTTGACCACAGGTTTTATTTCTTTTTAAAATTAACACTTTCGTGATTATTTTTATTCATTAGGACAACGACTATCTATTCAACGATTTACATATGTCATACACCAGTTGAAGTTATAAGAATTATCTGTATTTTAAAAGAATGGTTGATTCAAGAGTTTGCACCAAACTTGACAGGTTTACTTGTGATGACCTCGTGTGACTATACTTTTGTGAACTACTTATTGATCGGCTATATGTAGCAACCTGTCAATAGCTTTAGGTGGGTCCTTTTTGCGTGTATGCACGTGTTTCAGATATATCCGTCAGTGTGTATTCATTAATTCACAAAGCAGAGTATACATGTTATGTCATAAGTTGCATAATTATATCAAAGTAACAAGAAACGCAGGTGTGACAGTTTGTGATTCAGGATTTATTGCGAACTTGTATTCATAAGATGCACATGGTGTATCTTCATGTCTTATGTTATACATCTATGACATACAGGAAACGACCACTCGCTATTAACATCATGTATTATCTTATGTCTTCTCCTTTTCATGCAAAATACATCATAAAAATCAGAAGTCCAGAGGGCCTGTAAAGCTCACTTGTATATATCAGTAATCATGACTATATACTCTCATATAAATTAAAGTGCAAATATTTTCCTATTTTTGAGCTGTCTTTCCCAGCAAAAGTTCAAACCAAAGGTGGACCATTGGTTCTTTGTTGTCCAATCATATTCCAGACCAAATATCATCAAAATCCATTCAGTCGTTCAGAAATAGTAGCAATTTAAAGGATATACCTTAATTGGCCTTATTGAGCCCTGTACCTCCGGCCTCATGGTAGCCACATCCTCCGTTTTATACAATCTTGGATATCCTTTTTTCGATAATGCTCCAGACCAAATTTCATCGAAATCCATGCAGTCGTTCAGGACAGGTAGTGATTTAAATAAAACTTACCTCATATTCCCCAATTGGGCCCCTCCGGTTTCATTGCTGCGTTGGAGAGTCCAAGTACAGTCTCCAATACATGTTGATCGTAGGAAGCGTTAACAGTTGAATCCTTGTAGAATCGAAATTTGTTTTTAGTGGAACAGTGAAGAGATAATTTCCCTCTTTTTCTGTCCGCTCTCCCCTAATGAGTTTCGTTTTCTTCTCACGTTATTTGATTATAAGGTGGGTTTTTTTTCTAAAGATGCAATACGAGTGTTGATTGATAAGTTGTGAGCCTCGTATTGAAGGAGGTACTCATTGATGCTCTTTTTAAGTCCTACTATTCTCGGACTATATAGAGCTGTGTGCCCAAGGACTGTTCTTATTTGGTTAGTTGATATCGACGAGGTAGCACTCTAAAGTAAACGAGACAAGCGGCTTTTGTAGAATGGGCAAAATCGTGAAAGGACAGTGATCCAAAGGATTTCCATTATCATATGGTAGCAACAAAAGGGAAAGATGCCCCCTTCATATGCTACAGTTCCATTATAGCTTACCGTGGATATTGCAATGAAAAAACTTTCAGCCCGATTGGTACAAGACTTCTGACCGTTGCTCAGAAGCACACCAGGCGCACATTATCGCGTGCTAATTTGAACCTTTTCGATGAATATCCTGCCACCTTTCTTCAGAGATTTGTCACTATGGATGAAACGTGTCCGTCATTTACCCAATAGGCCAAACAATAATCGAAACAGTGGAGGCACCCTGCTTTTCTGGAATGCAGATGGTATTCTGCTGAAATGAACAAACAATCAATGTCACATACTATGGTGCACTTCTGACGCGGTTACGGTAAAAAATAGTAATCTTAAGCGCCGCGAAAAGCTCACTAAGGTGCGCGTTGACCACAGGTTTTTATTTCTTTTTAAAATTAACACTTTCGTGATTATTTTTATTCATTAGGACAACGACTATCTATTCAACGATTTACATATGTCATACACCAGTTGAAGTTGCACCAACCTTCACAGGTTTACTTGTGATGACCTCGTGTGACTATACTTTTGTGAACTACCTATTGAACGGCTATATGTAGCAACCTGTCAATAGCTTTAGGTGGGTCCTTTTTGCGTGAATGCACGTGTTTCAGATATATCCGTCAGTGTGTATTCATTAATTCACAAAGTAGAGTATACATGTTATGTCATAAGTTGCATAATTATATCAAAGTAACAAGAAACGCAGGTGTGACAGTTTGTGATTCAGGATTTATTGCGAACTTGTATTCATAAGATGCACATGGTGTATCTTCATGTCTTATGTTATACATCTATGGCATACAGGAAACGACCACTCTCTATTAAAATCATGTATTATCTTATGTCTTCTCCTTTTCATGCAAAATACATCGAGGGCCTGTAAAGCTCACTTGTATAATTATTATATCAGTAATTCATGACTATATATTCTCATATAACTTAAAGTACAAATATTTTCCTATTCTTGAGCTGTCTTTCCCAGCAATGGTTCAAACCAAAGGTGGACCATTGGATCTTTGTTGTCCAATAATATTCCAGACCAAATATCATCAAAATCCATTCAGTCGTTCAGAAATAGTAGCAATTTAAAGGATATACCTTAATTGGCCTTATTGAGCCCTGTACCTCCGGCCTCATGGTAGCCACATCCTCCGTTTTATACAATCTTGGATATCCTTTTTTCGATAATGCTCCAGACCAAATTTCATCGAAATCCATGCAGTCGTTCAGGACAGGTAGTGATTTAAATAAAACTTACCTCATATTCCCCAATTGGGCCCCTCCGGTTTCATTGCTGCGTTGGAGAGTCCAAGAACAGTCTCCAATACATGTTGATCGTAGGAAGCGTTAACAGTTGAATCCTTGTAGAATCGAAATTTGTTTTTAGTGGAACAGTGAAGAGATAATTTCCATCTTTTTCTGTCCGCTCTCCCCTAATGAGTTTCGTTTTCTTCTTACGTTATTTGATTATAAGGGGTTTTTTTTTCTAAAGATGCAATACGAGTGCTGATTGATAAGTTGTGAGCCTCGTATTGAAGGAGGTACATAATGATGTTCTTTTTAAGTCCTACTATTCACTGACTATATAGGGCCGTGTACCCAAGGACTGGTCTCATTTGGGTAGTTTATATCGACGAGGTAGCACTCTAAGGTAAACAAGACAAGGGGCTTTTGCAAAATGGACAAAATCGGTAAGAGTTAGTGTTAGGGTTAGGGTTAAAGTGTATATCATTGTCATGGCTTCCATTCAGAATTGTAGCTTTAAATTGATTGAGCATCCGCCTTATTCACCTAATCTCACTCCATCAGACTTTCATCTATTTCCAAATTTGAAAACAGCTCTTTCAGGCACCCTAACCCTAACATGCAGTTGATGACTTTCTGAACGGCCAAGAAAAGGAGTTATATAAATGTGGCATCGAGGCCCTGAAGCACTGCTGGCAAAAGTGTATAGATACTCATTAGAGATTGAGAGATTGTGACGTAATTCGGATTGTATCTAGATTTGAATTGTACTTAGATAATATGTGTAAAATCTTGTGGTTTATAAGAAAACCCATTCACAAAGCCCAATACTATTTACACTAGTCAGTCGTTGTTAGGTTAACAACATTCGCTGGTATAAAGTATCGAATGATCAGGGCTCAAAAACAGCATATATCTAGTTACTTAGCCTTATATTTCTAAATGACCAATTTACCTACTTTATAACCTGAACAAACATTCAGAGTTGAAAGTCTGTAAATATTTTTTTTATCTATGAAAAGTTCATGAGTATGTCGTCAAAATAATGAATTGATTACCACTGCCGAAGCTTGTATTTTTTCTGTTCGTGCGTGTGAAAATCTAGAACGACCCTGAAAACACATTGGTATAAATAGCTCAAATGTGTATCATATTATATCTTGCTATTCATTGGTTCCGATAAAGATCAGCTATTGAGGTAATGAAATAGTTTCGTGTGCAGATTTAATCTTTAGTGTGAGAAGCTAGAACGACCCACACAATGGTGTGTCATGGCTGAGTAAGTCACACATAAATATTATAGTAATGTGGTAATGAATATCGGGCAATGACTTAACCTGAGCAGTACATCCGTGATTAGGATTACGACATAGCTATATAGTGTTATTAACGTAACATCCACATTACTATCCTGAGAATATGTAATTAATCATATCACGTTGTGTCTCTGAAAAATCTCATTTTATCAATGTCGGGCTGCTTTCTGATTATTCAAATGTATAATATATATTCATATATATATATAACTTGCCAATGATAAGAACATTGAGAATACTGTAACGTAAACATATTCGTGGCTATATCTTACTATCAATAAAGGCGGTAAAAATTAACAAAAGACCTTTAAGTATAATGAGAGCAAGAACAATAGTTCCAGAACAGTATTCTGATCCATTGACGACACGCGCCATATATAAAACCTAAAGTCAAGCAGAACATATGTTCTGGTATTTCCAAACGTTCCATAAATTCGCCTGGTGTCTTTGCCAATACATACTGAATTGTAGTTAAGCCTCACCGATTTAAAGCAAGTAGTAGCTGACAAATCAAATACGAAACATCTAAGAGAACAAGAAATCAATGAATAGTCATCATTTATTTATAGGACGCCATAAACAGTTAGCCACGTCATGTTATATAACGTAGGTATACAGACATCCGTATCTGTTTAACGGTTCAATAGTGTACATTGATCAACCTCAGGATGAGGAATCTGAATCTAAGCATTAACTATTCCACTTTGTCGAAACAATGACAAGATATGTTAGTGGAAACATTTCAGGAGATTGGAAAACAAGAAAAGGAACATCACAGCATGCCCATAGAAGGAAACAAACATTTCACATCACACGTGGAGATATTTCATGGCGGCGTCCGTAACGTACTTTAGCGTAACAAATCATATCTGCAAATATTCAGAGTAGGACAAACTATAGCACAGTATCAGAACATGGGACAAAATACAGAGAATTGGACAAATGATAGTACTGTTTTAGAACATGGGACAACGTAAAACACAGTATAATAGCACTGAACAAAATACTACACAGCATTAGAACACGTGGCAAAATACAGTATTATATCACTAAAGAACGTAAGACAAAATACAGTAAGGGGACAAGGTACTACACAATATCAGAACAGGGGACAAAATACAGTTATAAGTCAGAACACGGGATAAAATACTCCACACGTAGTATTAGAACAGGCAGACAAAATAAGTTCTGTTTTTCAGAGCATGGGGCAAAGTACTAAACAGTTTCAGAACATGGGACAAAATACAGTTCAGTATCAGAGAATTGGACAAATTACAGTACTATTTTAGAATATGGGACAAATGTACAACACAGTATCATAGAACTGGACAAAATGCTATACAGCATTAAAACACATGGCTAAATACAGTATAATATCACTCAGGACACGGGACATAATACAGTATAGTATCACACAAAACACGAGACAAAATACAGTATAGTATCACACAAACCACGAGACAAAATAGGGTATAGTATCACACAAACACAGGACAAAATACACTATAGTATCACACAAACAACAGGACAAAATACACTATGGTATCACTCAACACACGGGACAAAATATAGTATAGTATCACTTAGAACACGGGACAATATACAGTATAGTATCACTCAGAACACGGGACAAAATACAGTATAGTATCACTCAGAACACGGGACAAACACAGTATAGTATCACTCAGAACACGGGACAAAATACAGTATAGTATCACACAAAACACGGGACAAAATACACTATAGTATCACTCAGAACACGGGACAATATACAGTATAGTATCACCCCGAACACGGGACAAAATACAGTATAGTATCACTCAGAACACGAGACAAAATACAGTATAGTATCACTCTGAACACGTGACAAAATACTGTATCGTATCAATCAGAACACCGGAAAAAATACAGTTCTGTGTTAGAACACAAGACAAACTACAGTTCTGTGTTAGAACATGGGACAAAGTACTACATATTATCAGAACAGGGGGCAAAATATAATACTACACAGTTTCAGAATAAGAAATTACAAGCTGATTTAATGTGATCCGTTTTTCACCTTGATTTCTGTTTACTAAAACGTGTATTGGCAAAGAGGCAAGGTGAACTTCTGGAACGTAAAGAATATCGTCTAGACTAGTCATATAAGCCTACAAACATGCATGGCAGAAAGAATATAAAAACAGCTGGTACTGTATATAACAATGGAGAACCTTGTTAAAGTACTTTATCACATTATACTGTCATATACTCTGGGTGTAAAACGTTATATATATATATATATACATGTAGTTAATATTATTTAATGAACAACTGACATGATATATGTTATAATAGGTTGAATTTCTAGCACTATGACATTAATATGGGTGATATATAGCCGACTGTTCTAATTGTATCTGGTTTATTAACAGTTATTTAATAACATATGATGTCTTGTTTAAATTATGAATCTGAAACATTTGTGAAACAAAATGTTAATTCAATACTGAAGCATGAAAACTAGATTCGGTATACATATTTGATTGCAATAAATTGTAACTACATCTTCTCGATAAATCGGTGGGTTTTATAACATGGCATATTTCTCATTGATTCATAATGAAAAACATATTGTGTAGGGAATCCCTGGAGGGACAGTTTAGTTACTGAGTACCACTTATTTGTGACTACTTATTTGTTACCACTTATTTGAATCACTTTTTCGTACTTCTTATTTGTGACCACTTATTTGTACCACTTATTCGTACCACTTATTTGTACTACTTATTTGTGATTACTTATTTGTGACTACTTATTTGTTACCACTTATTTGTACCACTTATTCGTACCACTTATTCGTACCACTTATTCATACCACTTATTTGTGACTACTTATTTGTGACTACTTATTTGTGACTACTTATTTGTGACTACTTATTTGTGACTACTTATTCGTACCACTTATTTGTTACCACTTTTTGTACTATTTATTTGTGACTACTTATTTGTGACTACTTATTTGTATCACTTATTTGTACCACTTATTTGTTATTTTTTATAATAGCGACAAAACATGGTAACTCTTTCTCACAAAATCGACGGCTTTACCTCTAACGAACATACAAAATTATTTATCTAAATTAAACGTGACCATTTTACGGCTTAATTAGCAATAACAGACAAGGAATGAAAAATATTTATTAGCAAATTAGCATCCACAATTAACTTATAGCAAGTAAGTATCCATCATTACTTAAGTAATAACAAATAAGTTTCTACTATTAAGTAATAACAAATAATAAATAAGACAAAATAAATAAAAACAAATGGACATTAGTTTTCAGACAATCGATCATACACACAAAAAAGGTGAACCTGAATAGAATCAATGATAAGAAATATCAATATCAATATTCATTATATAAAATGAAAATATAATATATTATCAAAATTGATTAATAACAAATAAGTCATAGCAAATCAGGAATAACAAGTAAGTATCAACAAATAAGTCCTTCTAGGGAACAACCAACCAATTGAAAAAAATATATTTTTGAAACAGCCCCTGTGTATAGAACGTTGAGCCAAGGATAAAATGTCTGGCAGCCACTGATTGGCCAGTATGTTATGAAGTGAGAAAATAGATATGTAGCCTGGTAGGTAACTATCAATAAGAAATGTTGATATAAATTTCTGAAGTCCGATTGGTTTTTTTCCCAAAAGTTCACGTAATAATAGTAAACAGGTAAACATTTAAGATTTTTGAGAATTTTTACTGCGAAATTCACCTATTTTCAAAATGGCTACCCTGGAGAAAATTTGAGCTGAAGGACCCAACTTTTTTTTTTGATTAGGTGTTATATCAGACACTAAACTTTTGTTATAAACCATAATCGTCATATCCAATTCAAGAATTTGAATGAAATAATCCAAAACGTTAACACTAAGGTCTATGGGAAAACAATTGGTTGGTTGGTCTCTTCTATGACTTCCGTATAGTTGTCAGGAGATCTATACTAAAAAAATATACATAACTTTTATAATTGAAGTTTATAAACTCCATTTTCAATACTTGTTTTAGTCTTTCCTCAGTTTGTTTTATAGACAATCTTGTTTCATATTCAAAACTTTAGATTTACATCAGTGGGAGAGACCACTGTAAGACAGGATATGACCGAGAGTTGATCACACTTAAGAGTTACAACATTTGAGGAACACTATAGTCTCCATTATGTACAGAGATGTTAATTGCGTTCGGTACATTCAATCAATAAAAGTATTCTTATGGTTATTTTTTCTTGTTACTATTTCCTATTAAATTATAGGATAACCAACGTTTTATTTCACTGTTTGAGGTATTTAACCGATTGTAAAGAAGACGCACAAGTTGAAAGGCACTTTTAGATATGACTTTATTAATATATCCAGTAAACAAACAACTGGGAATAGCGACATGGTAACAGCTCCATCTCAAAATCGACAAAACATTTATTTGCAGAGAAACTCATTGAAGATAAAAGGAAATTAGGACCGGTCGTTCTGGGAGAGTGAGCGTCTCCTCTATGGATATTGTCTTTCCCTTAGTTTGGATGGTTCTTCTGTCTTGTCATCGCCTTTCCTTTTGTTTGTGTGATTCCTCTATTCCTGTTACTGTCGTTCCTTTTGTTATTGTCGTTCATCTGTTCCTGTGATTGTCGTTCCTTTTGTTATTGTCGTTCATCTGTTCCTGTGGTTGTCGTTCCTTTTGTTAATGTCGTTCCTCTGTTCCTGTGATTGTCGTTCCTTTTGTTATTGTCGTTCATCTGTTCCTATGGTTGTCGTTCCTTTTGTTAATGTCGTTCCTCTGTTCCTGTGATTGTCGTTCCTTTGTTATTGTCGTTCATCTGTTCCTATGGTTGTCGTTCCTTTTGTTAATGTCGTTCATCTGTTCATGTGGTTGTCGTTCCTTTTGTTATTGTCGTTCCTCTATTCCTATGGTTGTCGTTCCTTTTGTTAATGTCGTTCATCTGTTCCTGTGATTGTCGTTCCTTTTGTTATTGTCATTCATCTGTTCCTATGGTTGTCGTTCCTTGTGTTAATGTCGTTCATCTGTTCCTGTGGTTGTCGTTCCTTTTGTCATTGTCGTTCATCTGTTCCTGTGGTTGTCGTTCCATTTGTTTGCGTGGTTCATTATAATGCCCTGCAGGTAGGGCGTAATAATTGTACCTGCTGCCCCCATTGCATGATCGTAATAGGCGACTGAATTTGGGATCTTATCTTTTCTCTTCTTTCTTAACAACTTTCTTCTTCCTAATGTCTCCCTTGACAATGCCTCACTTTTAGCCTTTAGTTGAGCGTTCGTCCCTGTGAGGAAGGCTTTGAGTTCGGTCCCCTAGCCACGACATACCAGAGTCTTTAAAAATGGTAGTTGCTACTCCTGCTTAGCGCTCAGCATATTTGGAGTGGAACGACTGGTTCGCCCGCTGCCAGTATAATGTGACCGGGTGGGATGCTTCAGTGAGGTACCACTATAAATCAGCAAAAGTTTCCAGCCTATCACAAGAAGGCTTAACACGAACATACGCACTCACCACACGCATGCTTTGGTTTGGTTTGTTTTGGTTTAACGTCCTATTAACAGCCAGGGTCAACACACGCATGCATGTCGCACGCACGGGAGGCCGTCCTTAAATGATCTTAGCTGTTAATAGGACGATAAACAAAATAAACCAAACCAAACCAAACAATTTATTCTTGTGGTTGTCGTTCCATTTGTTTGTGTGGTTCCTTTGTTCCTGTGGTTGCTGTACCTTTTGTTTTGTGGTTCCTCTGTTCCCGTTTAAAAGATGCCGAGGTATCTACCGGTATGTTATGTGATGACTCTAGTGTATTTTGTTTCGTATCCTGACCAGATACTGTGGAATTCAGTTGTAAGTGGTACGTGTGTATGTAAACAAATATGTGCTGGTCATCACATAATTTCCTCGAGCGATGACGATGCAGTATTTATGTTTTCCCATTGTGTTGAAGTTCACCAGGTATGCTGCGTGAATACATTGGGGTTTTTTTTCGTGCATGCTAAAGTTATGGAAAGATGGCGTGCTCACCCCGGTTTGTTGGTACATGTATATCTGTATATATGTCGACGTTTATAGCTTTTTAATAACTATTGTATAATAACATCTTACGATAGTCATGAAATATATGCATAAAAATGTATGTTATTATATATGGATGTTTGGATATATGACGGGAAACCATATTATTTCTACGAAATACTTTTTAAAGTAAGGTCAATTAAAAGGGATTTTGAATTTAAAAGCGCATGAATCGGTCGCGTGATCGTTGACGTTTTACCGATGATGTTGCGTTACTGTTGACAATAATTCAACGCATTCTACGGTTATCTGTGGAAACCTGTTTACAAAATGGTACCAAAAGGGAATTTAAAATAACCACTAGTTCTTACGTCACATCATTTGGCTCTAAACAGACCAGAAATAACAGGGATATCAATGAACAGAAGGTACCTTTTATACTGGTCAAAACTTAATGTCATCTCATCATCAATTACCGTTATTATCAAAGTTAAGATATAAACATGATCTTTCCCAAAATATACTAAAATGATTTAATTATGGGTTTCACTACCCGTATGATGTGTTCACCCCATTCGTACTGGGCTATAACTTCTTCATGAACATCCAGACGAATAGCGCTTAGCACCACCAGGACTAAACAGCAATATAATTCATCAAACCTAATGTATTTGTTGCAAATTTCATATTTTAAAATGTATCTTTTTACAACGCTTTTAATTCCTTGGTTCTAAAAAAAAATAGAAATAAAGAGAATACAGACATGTTAACGAAATCAACATAACTAGTGAAGTACACCAACACTGTACAGACACCAACCACGTAAATTAAAGTCAAAACCGGGCAATGACGCGTTCTCAAAAATAGAACCTTTTGGTGACAACGGAATCACCAGGCGTAGCAACGAACACGCGAGTGAAAACTTCAAATAATGAAATCATATGTAATAGTCACATGGCTCTGTGTTGACCAGTTTATTAATTTTTTTCCTCTAGGGTAACATGTCATCACTTTTAAACTTTGTAGACATAAAAGCCCTAGTAGGATTTGAATTTATATAAAATGTCACGTGCATTGCCTTGACAGTTACTACCTACAGGGCTATACGTAACACCTAATTACAACGTGTATTGGCAAAGAGGCAAGGTGAACTTCTAGAACGTCTGAAAATTCTGGTGTTTTTAAGTATGATAAATACTATATACACACTTTGGTATGTTGTGGGGAACGCCAAACAGGGTAAATTTATAACAGATGCAGAGACAATGGGTGTATATCTATTGTGATTATTTTTTACAAAGTAAACAGCACCGCCTATTTCATGATTTACCTGCTCCAAAAACACTATTTTTGTGAATGGTACGTCATTGTTGTCATTTTTAACCGTAGTATTTGATAAGATATTTTGTCGTGAACACTGAGTACTTGTATCAGTATACGAATCGTCATTTACATAGTGTCGGCACCAACATTTTAAAGGGGGGTGGGGGTGTTAATACCTCTCCCTCTCCGTAGTTCCGTAAATCACAATGATGATGGGGGAGGGGGGGTTCCGTTCATAAATCAAATTGCAACTATTTCAAGTATTTTCCTGATTTGACATATTTTCAGCTCTTTGGGATGATTGTAGAACCTTGTGCCATTGTTCACCATTTGATTACATATTTGATATGTATTTGGGTTTTATTTGATATGGTATCCCCTATATTTCCGCCTGTATAATAAATTTAAGTTTGGATGTACTTGGCAAGTTGTAAAATATTATAATGATATATAACCACCACACTTTGCTTCTGTCCTTAACGAAATAACGATACATAATACCTACATTAGGAATTAACCGATGATGAATGCTATCATGATATCGCGGTCTGTCTAATCAAGCTTCCTTAGCTCGTCCTAGCCGACAAAGACCCCAATCCACATGACCCTAAAACATATTAAAGAAATGAATAAAAAATTAAGCTTACAATCTTACTTTCGCTTTCATCAACTTTCATTTCCTTGGTAGTATCATATCAGCTTCCCCTCTTTATGGAGCAAATACGTCTTGTAACAACAGAGCGCATGATACCCACTGCCTCAGCTAGGGATCGAACCCGGGACCTCTGGCTTACTAGTCTTACGCTCAACCGATCGAGCTAAAGAGAAGATCTCTCTAGCCGAGCGGTATATTGCGGCTAGTATTTACCAGGGTTACACGTCTGATTTTATGTCCAACATTATCAGATACGTGAGGAGTAATACCTCTCCGTAGTTCCATAAATCACAATCATACAAGACTTAAAACGTTGCTCATTGCAAGCAAAGCAGTACCGTATAAGGCATGTTTTATTCAGATTGGAATACATTTTGTTGAAACAGCGTATGTTTACCTATCAAAACTACTTTTACTAAAAGCCATTCCAGTTGGGTGATTTTTATTGTTATCGTGACTTAAGATTAATTGACGTCTTTAACGTTTTTTAAATCATAGAGCTACAACAACTTTTTAAACTGAAAGATTGCATTATATACTTGGAAAAGTTTGAATATTTTTACAATACAAAGGACAATTTATATCCTCTCATTATCATAAAATATCTAGTGATCCATTGCGTTAAAATTAGTTTAGTCAAGCTAATAATTGATGATTTGGGGGGAGGGGTTAATACCTCTCCCTCTCCGTTGTTCCGTAAATCACAATGATGATGGGGGAGGGGGTTCCGTTCATAAATCAAATTGCAACTATTTCAAGTATTTTCCTGATTTGACATATTTTCAGCTCTTTGGGGTGATTGTAGAACCTTGTGCCATTGTTCACCATTTGATTACATATTTGATATGTATTTGGGTTTTATTTGATATGGTATCCCCTATATTTCCGCCTGTATAATAAATTTAAGTTTGGATGTACTTGGCGAGTTGTAAAATATAATAATGATATATAACCACCACACTTTGCTTCTGTCCTTAACGAAATAACGATACATAATACCTACATTAGGAATTAACCGATGATGAATGCTATCATGATATCGCGGTCTGTCTAATCAAACTTCCTTAGCTCGTCCTAGCCGACAAAGACCCCAATCCACATGACCTAAAACAATTAAAGAAATGAATAAAAAATTAAGCTTACAATCTTACTTTCGCTTTCATCAACTTTCATTTCCTTGGTAGTATCATATCAGCTTCCCCTCTTTATGGAGCAAATACGTCTTGTAACAACAGAGCGCATGATACCCACTGCCTCAGCTAGGGATCGAACCCGGGACCTCTGGCTTACTAGTCTTACGCTCAACCGATCGAGCTAAAGAGAAGATCTCTCTAGCCGAGCGGTATATTGCGGCTAGTACTTACCAGGGTTACACGTCTGATTTTATGTCCAACTCTATCAGATACGTGAGGAGTAATACCTCTCCGTAGTTCCATAAATCACAATCATACAAGACTTAAAACGTTGCTCATTGCAAGCAAAGCAGTACCGTATAAGGCATGTCTTATTCAGATTGGAATACATTTTGTACATGTATATTGAAACAGCGTATGTTTACCTATCAAAACTACTTTTACTAACAGCCATTCCAGTTGGGTGATTTTTATTGTTATCGTGACTTAACATAAATTGACGTCTTTAACGTTTTTTTTAAATCATAGAGCTACAACAACTTTTTAAACTGAAAGATTGCATTATATACTTTGAAAAGTTTGAATATTTTTACAATACAAAGGACAATTTATATCCTCTCATTATCATAAAATATCTAGTGATCCATTGCGTTAAAATTAGTTTAGTCAAGCTAATAATTGATGATTTTTCTGAGTAACAAGGAATGTGCAACATTTAGTATTTGTCAATTATGGGCCTTTGGTGAGGTCAATATGGTGTAATATACTAACCTGGTATAATGAAATGTTAACCGATTATTATATCTTTTAAACATAACGCAATCAAAAGTAAACCAGTACATTAAAATGCATTAATCAAAATGCATTCTATACACTTATTCTTATGATAACTTAATGTTGCTTGTCGTGTTTCAAAAGTTGAAAACCAACTTGCTTTGTACGGCCGGTTAAATATGACTTTTTATCGGGAATCACGTGTCACTATTTTAGCCAATCAGAGAGTGTGAACATTTTTTTTTTTTTTGATGAATTCTTTTACAAAAACGCCGCTGCATTATATTTCAAATACACGTACATCTCATACAAACACGTGCACAATTAAAAGGAGCCAGTAGTCTGGGGTTCTTTTTCATTCGTTTTAACTGCGATCTAAAGATCAGAATAAGTTGTTCTGAAATACGAGAGATTAAAGAATATGTACTATTTTTGTCATCCTCAGTAAAAATCACGGAACAAAGAAATGTTAGAATGTGGTTATTTAAAAGAGGTTGTCGTGTAAAGAAAGCAATGCCGTGGTCCCTACAAGGTCAGTGACTTGTTGCGGTCACAGGTGATATACGAGTCGGTCGTTTTTAATACGGAAGATGAATTCATAAGTAAAAAAAAGTGGATAAATCAGGTGTTCAGATATATACACATATGAGCAGTAGATGGTCCCGAAAACTGATATAAGCGTTGAAACTTAATAAACTACTGTGTTTGGTTTCGGTACTGATCCTGGGGTATTGTTATGAACTGGAGATGCTCTGCTTGACCTCAATGTCATTAAATCTCTACTTAATATTGTTCATCTCATTAAAAGTGTAAAACCATCTTGGGTATTAAATATAAGCGTCGTGAATACTCATTCACCACCGTCCATTCAGAGTTGAATGTCATTGAACTCGTCTTCATTCACCCGGAGATTCAGAGTAGTGAACTTGTCTATTCTCTTTTACCTTCACGGAGATTTAGAGCACCGACCTCGCAAAGCTATCCATTCGCTCTCTTTCGCCATCCTGTCCTGGCTATTTTATAATACAGATAGTAATACATATATATTACAGATATAATACAGATATCAATTAATTTTCATCCTTTTTCTGCAGTTGCTCACTTTCCTTTTTCATCATCATGGGGTTTTAGAATGTTCATAGTGTTCGCTTTTTGCTCCTCGCCCAAATGGCGTTTTAGACCAATTAGCGGCCTCGTTATCACAGGGACTTGAGAATTTGTTACAGTCTACATGTATTTGGACCTCCCCTAGTGTGTATAGCACATTTCAGACGTTTTGTGGGGCTAGATTAAAATTCGGTAAAAAAGACAAATTCTCAAGTCCCATGTGTATTGTGAGGTTTTTGTATGTTTTGTGAGGTTTCTATGAGTATTGTAAGGTTTCTATGTGTATTGTAAGGTTTCTATGTGTATTGTAAAGTTTCTATGTGTATTATGAGGTTTCTATGTGTATTGTTAGGTTTCTATGTGTATTGTGAGGTTTCTATGTGTATTGTTAGGTTTCTATGTGTATTGTGTGGTTTCTATGTGTACTATTAGGTTTCTATGTGTATTGTAAGGTTTCTATGTGTATTGTTAGGTTTCTATGTGTATTGAGAGGTTTCTATGTGTATTGTAAGGTTTCTATGTGTATTGTTAGGTTTCTATGTGTATTATGAGGTTTCTATGTGTATTGTTAGGTTTTTATGTGTATTGTAAGGTTTCTATGTGTATTGTTAGGTTTCTATGTGTATTGTTAGGTTTATATGTGTATTGTGAGGTTTCTATGTGTATTGTGTGGTTTATATGTGTATTCTAAGGTTTTTATGTGTATTATGAGGTTTCTATGTGTATTTTGTGGTTTATATATGTATTCTAAGGTTTCTATGTGTATTGCAATGTTTCTATGCCAAGGCAAAATTCGATTTCTGTCTAGGCAAAAATAATTAATTATGACATCCTTCCCGCGCCATATATCGTAGGGTTTCTATACATGTGTATCGTAAGTTTTCTGTTTGTGTTATTAGGTTTCTATGTGTATTGTAATGTTTCTATGTGTATTGTTAGGTTTCTATGTGTATTGTTAGGTTTCTATGTGTATTGTTAGGTTTCTATGTGTATTGTAAGGTTTCTATGTGTATTGTGAGGTTTCTATGTGTATTGTAAGGTTTCCATATTTATAGTGAAGTTTCTGTGTGTATTGTGAGGTTTCTATGTGTATTGTTAGGTTTCTATGTGTATTGTTAGGTTTCTATGTGTATTGTTAGGTTTCTATGTGTATTGTGAGGTTTCTATGTGTATTGTTAGGTTTCTATGTGTATTGTAAGGTTTATATGTGTATTGTAAGGTTTCTATGTGTATTGTAAGGTTTCTATGTGTATGGTAAGGTTTCTGTGTGTATTGTTAGGTTTCTATGTGTATTGTGAGGTTTATATGTGTATTGTAAGGTTTCTATGTGTATTGTAAGGTTTCCATATTTATAGTGAAGTTTCTGTGTGTATTGTGAGGTTTTTATTTTGTATTGTTAGGTTTCTGTTTGTGTATTTAGGTTTTTATTACAAGGTTTCTATGTATATATCGTAAGGTTTCTATTTTCCCTCTAAATAATGAATACGACTGAAGCCGTCAGAGTACCTAGAATCTACGATCGATCCACGGGTACATGATCTTGAGATCCGGAATCAATGTTGTACCTATTTCTGTGGCGGTGGGGGAATACTAAACAGTTCAAGAGTGTCGGGCATCGTGAGTAACCCACGTTCGATATTGACAAACGCGAGGGTTACTGCATGATGATGTGCACGCGGGTGGTTAAAAATAAATTAACAGCTAGGCCTACTGTAGATGTGCACACGGGTGGTTAAAAATAAATTAACAGCTAGGTCTACTGTAGGCTAACCATTAATTGGATATGGATGTTACAGTTACAATAGATAAGTTATGCCTTAATATTTATTCTCCCCAATCACCAAAACCTAAATTGATGGTAATGATCGAACCCGTGACGTCTATGGCAAGAAATCCCCTCCAAGTAGCAAGTTTATCCGTTTAGACCTACATCTCTCATGCATGCATATGGGATCCGGATAGTCCAATTTAATTACAAGCGTTTCAGTAGAAATAGAGATATCTGTATTTAAATTAGACATATCTTTATTTAAATAGAGATATCTTTATTTAAATTAAAGATATCTCTAATTAAATAGAGATATCTTCATTTTAAATAGAGATATCTTTAATCAAATAGAGATATCTTCATTTCAATAGGTAAAAACCCAAACGGCTTGCCATAGACGTCTGGCTATAAATAGTAAAGTTAATATTTAATATGTAGATAAATATTGCACTATGGTCGAACTGATCGGTGAACAGTAGGAAAGAAAAGGGAAAACAATACAGGTTGTTAGGCTTATTTGAAATCGAATGATAGAACTTATCACTTTATTATAACTGCTCCTGGGTAAACGTACTGTAGGTAAGTTAAAGTACTGTTATTAGCAATTGATTAGCCCACCTCGAACCTTCTTAAAGCGGAACCCAGCTTGTGCGCACACACCAATCCAACTAACCAATCAGATTGCTGGGAGTGACCTGCTTAAAATCCATACGATCGCCCGCGAGATAAACAGTGCAACACGAGTGGAAAGCGCTATGTTATTTGCCGGTTCCTCACCACACCTGTCGGAGAGATATCCTGATTGTCTGGACGTCACTTCGAGGGTAAGAATCTTTAGATGATCTAATTTAATTCATATAATTTGTTTCCAGAAATATCTCTGTTTTGGCAATACATACGTCTTCATCTGAGCGTGACATGCCGGCTTCACGTGTTATCGTATTCGGTGTTTTGGACTCTTTACCGGCTCACGAGACTCGCTGTATGTAGCCTGATTAGGCCTGGTAGTCTATGTGTCTGTCTCTCACCAACCCTATCACATGTAGTATGATTATTTTGCTTTGACTGTTAGAAAAGACAAATGACATACATGTGTAACAGACGAGGTGAGAAACCAGAACACACTCCACATTCCCCACTGCTTGTGTGTGTGATGAGTGGATGAGTGTGAAGTTCTGCTGTGCAGGCCTAACTCGTCTTCCTCATCTTTTCGTACATTCCCTACTGCAAGCACATGTTAGAGTTCTATGTCGTGCAGTTTTACCATCTTCAAGTGCGTTGAGTTAATGTATGCGTGATCTGCCTATCACATGACAAACTACAGTGACGTGCCAAATTTATGTATTCAGTCAAGTAATATTTTTACTAAATCTATAAAATCCAGCTCTAAAGTTCTGGGCTTAGTCCTATATTTCATGTTTTTAACAAAATTTTCATGTGCTTTGTTATGGATTCGTTTTTCAAAAGATTTTCTTTTAATTTCCATACACTAGATTCTACTGTAGGCCTTGTCGAAAATTGTTAGTGCTTTCACCTGATAATTTTTAGACACTTTTCTGGTGGTCAATTTTCTGATGCATAGATACACCGTAACAAAAGTGTGACATCGTTCTTTATTCTTATTTAAATTGCTTAAATTTGAAAACTAGCTGCATATGTTGTGGAACTGGATTGGGCTGAACACTGGTGCCCAGGCAGCTAGAACATCTGTCTTAGAGTTCAGAGGTCCTGGGTTTGAGTCCCAGTATGGTCGTTGCATTTTTCCTCTTCTGTTATACATGTATACAATATCACTTGAAATCAGCTACAAAAAATTGTTGAAATATTATCAGAGAAAAAAGCAAAGAATTCTGTTATGTATGTGAAATTTCATTAAATTCAATCGAAAAAAAGAAGTGATCAAAATTCATTGAAAATTTGTCAAATACATGAAATATGAATTAATGTTACATGATTATAAGAGCAAATGAATCAAGAGAGTAATATGAAATGGCACTGGGGGTTTTGGGGGCCATATTTCATATTTAAACCAAATTCCCAAAATTTGCTGTTTACTCTGTAAAAATCTTTCCCCAGTTCACCAAAAATGAAACAAAAAGGACCAATCTAAAACCGGTAAGAAAAAGCCCTGACATTAACAGGGAAAACACATTCCTGTCAAGAGGTTGGACAGAAATGGAACCAAGTCTCCTGCATAAGTTCCATGCTCCGTTAAGCGAGGGACAGAAACCCACATTAGCTACACCAACCTGCTTCTTTTCCACTTCTCCCCTAGGCCTATTTATCTTAAGATTTCCAAAATCCCAAACCAAGTCTTAATATTATCACCATGGGATTTTATTTGGGTGCTCGAACAGGGAAAACCCCAAAACACATTCCTGCGGGCATGATTATCCAAATATCTACCTCTTGAGTAAAAGAAGTATGCTCTGTAAGCTGAGCGACAGACCAGTGCAGGGCTTTTTCTGAGGGCTTTCTTGGGCCTCATTCTCAATTGGAACTATTCTATTTTAAAGTCAAATTCCAATAATTTGCAGTTTACTCCTGAAAAAAACTTTCCCAATTCACCAATTTTCTTCCCAAATGAAACAAAAAGGATCCTTCTTAAACCAGTGAAAAAAATTCCTGTAGTGAGAGGATATTTTTTTCTTTTTTTTTTAGAGGGAGAGGATAATTATATATGCACCTGTGATTTTTACCTAGGTAAGCCATAATGTTTGTGTATAAGATGCTTATGGTAGACTTGGGATTTCTGCAACATCATCATGACAATACATTATAATGTTATACCCGACCCAATCTGATGACTCAAGTTTTATTCATCTGTATATAGGCCAAGCGGACAGGGTCGAAATGTAGCATTTTATAATCAGAAACTGCTTCCTAATTTTATTAGATAATAAATATCACAGAAAGAATTTAAGGGAAAAATATCTGACATATTTGAAGTGTTAAACTGATTCATCCATGACATGATAGATAATGGCTTTCACTTATTACCTGAATTTCATTTTTGCAGAATCATTCCAACAGCTTTGCTATGCATGAAATGATGAGAAAATAGCACTGGACATTATAAGGTGGAAAGATTGGACAGACTACCAATTTAAGCATAATTCTGCTTTGTCATGCTCAGAATTTGAAAAAATACTAAAACTTAGTAGGATTTCTTATTAGCATAGTGGCATTACAACAATTTTTTACAGTCAGCCATGTTTTTTTTTCGTATAGCTGCTGCTGAATAGCTAGGTTATAGCATTAATCCTGTTTTCTACCCCTGTCATGAAGTGATGGATGCATTTTTAATATACATTCAACTTGTATAGTGTTTCTAGCTTACATTTCTGTCCATCACAAATTTAGTTAAAAGCAAAAAGTTTGTCGTTTACTCATGATATTGTTATAAAAGGTGTAATATTAATGATTATGATGAAAATGACAATCAACAAATATGTAAAAAAAATTATGGGTGAAGCATCATAATTCTGTGCAGTCAAATTTAATATATCGGTAATACATTGTCTATTTTCATTTCATTTTTTTTTCTCAATTTCGACAACTTTCTCTTAGTTTGGAGTAATATTGTGTTTACTTTTAGTAGCTCCTTTTCTTACAAATTGAGGCAGGGACATGCTTCACAAATTTTCTTAACAAAGATGAGTTAACCTCTTACATACATGTTTGTTTGTTTGTTGTTTTTTTCACTGTATTTAACAAAATGTATGTCATGTGTTCATTCAAAGTAGAAAACTGCTTATATATTTAGACTGAAGGCCAAGGTATAACTCAGGTTATTGTATCTGTGGTTATTGGGTTACAGATATCTTATCTAGACAGTGATAATTTAAAAAAGCAGGAAACCAGGCACATTTGTATGATGAATACTCCTGCTTTTGTCCTCTGAAAAAATCTTTCTCAATTCACTATTTTTCTTCCCAAAATGAGACAAAAAGGCACCATCGCAAATCAGTGAGAAAAAGTCCTGTAGTCTGTAACAAAAATCGTTTAAAATATTGGCAATCAAAATATCATCTCAAGTTTATACCAGTTTGTTACGAAGATAAAAATAGTTGTAACTGAATTGTATGCATTATGTACAGAAGCATAAATACACATGCAGATTGACATTGCCACTGTAATAACTCGGTCACTAATTCATTTTACCATACGTTTTTTAGGTCACCTGAGGCAAAGTTTCATTAGGCCATTTGCGATTGCCTTTTGAAACATGTCTGTTTAATTAAATATATTGGTATTTTATTACTCTATGCAAGCCATTCCCCTAAGTCAGCCATAGTCCAACCCCTGGAATCCTGTCCCAAATAATGCTCATTAGGATGACAAGTTTTACCTGCTACATGCCATTATTTGAAAGAAACATATCCATCATGGACAAATGTTTGATCTACAACCTTTGTACATACCATTCAGTGACGCTCAATTTTACTGAAGGCATGCCAAATTAACAAACGTGTGATATAGTTCTATTTTTATTGCATATATTTTTCTACTTGAAGTACATTTCACTACAACCTATGTTAGGTTTTCAATGGCCTGAGTATTGTAAGGTTTAAATGGCCTTGTGTCTCTGGTCATTGGTAACGTGGTAACTAGGTAAGATCTACTTACATGGGATAATACCTTACTTTTGTATTCAAATATACTATGTCAAGAGTGTGGGAGGTAATATTATAAACTATTTATTCAATGAATTTTTCTATTGTGTCAAGTTCAACATAATTTTGGGAGTGTGCCATAAGATAAGGCTTGACCTCACCTAAGTCCTGTTAGCTTTACATAAGAAAGTCTGAAAATTAAAATGTCTGTAGGCATGCATCCAAAAGTGGTTTTAAGGAATCGGTTATAAGGAAGAAAAAAAAATAAAGAGTTAATTGATATTCAAATATATGGGAATAAATATCACTGACTATATAAAATAACTAAATTAATGAAATGTTGAATTAAGCTGATAAAAATGGCTGGATACTAAGCTCTTGTTCATGGTCATGTCAGTTTTTATATGCTAAAGGTCATGGGTCATTTTGAAATCATGAGATCAGTTCCTGGTCAGTTAATGCTTCAATCTATTTATAAAATCACATCATGCTTTAAGTATTGATATCTGTATTGTGAGTTCTTTTCTTTCTCCTACTTTGAGTGTGAGGAGGCATTGGGATTTTTAAGGTGGTGAGTTGTTTACGTATATTTGATATAGAAGTAGAACTGAATAAAAATGTATCTCGCCAAGATATTTTCTGTCCAAGTACAATGTAATAATTAAATGGAGTCCATATGTAGATAATGTTAAGAGCTGTAAATAAAACATTACATAGTTTATTTTAATATCAAATTTGGTTGTTTTGTATATATACGAAATGTATTAAAAAATATACGTAAAATTAATTCAGTACAAACTACATGTGCATATCAAATCAGTTGAAATTTAACATTGAATTTTAAGCACACATACCTGTTTTAAAGTGTAGAAACATGTGACATATGCATCAAAGTAATGTCTGCTTCATTTACATAACGGCTAATGTATTTATGTATACGATACCTAATTGCATGTGCATATGTACATGTGTATTGTGGAACTTATATTAATATGTATATATAATTGTGTCATGTTCATCAAATCTAATATGTTCGCCGGGTTCATAGGGAAAGACTTATAAAGGCTTGTCTGTTGTCTAATATTTTTGAACCATTTGTGCAAAAAAAAAATGTGTTGAAATGAATTACTTAACTGCTTGATAGTCGCTATACAATTTAAAAGCAAGTTAGAATTCAGATGTGGATAAATTCTAATAATTACACATAGATCTACAATTTACTTTTTTATCCATTTGACTTTGAAGGCAGAACATAAAAAAATGTCTAGATAATTGTGATGTGACAGTGTGCTGAAGTTGATACTAAATTTGTTACTTGTCCTTGAGTTTGGATGGTTGAGCACTGTAAATATACATGTGCACTAGATGTGATTGAAGGTTGGAGGCTGCATTATCTATGACATTGACCTAAACTATCTGAGTAAACACTAAAATACCTGAACAGCTGTACATTTGTGCATATACATCACCAGTCATTGAATTACAATTCCACATCAGCAGTTATGCAGATATAAATATATACAGTATTAACTTGAAAGCTTTAAATTGGTGAGACTGTGATAAAAATGTAAAATGACAGCAAGTATATAATTAATATTTCACTTTTCCCCGGCTGTTGATCTGTACTACGTAGGCCATGATTACGGCTAAATAGTTTGTTAATGAATTTATTTACATCTAGGTAAGTGAGCAGATCAAAGTCTACTTATATTCATGTTTTAATCACCATGGTAACAGCTAGTGATGTTTTGTATTGACAGGAGGACACCATGGTGCTGAGCTACTCCTAACCATCTATTTTGGCTATATATAGCCACCAGAGGGGGTTAAAGATCAATGTCAGGGCCAGCTATCCAATAGGGACACTCTGGAGTGCTGAGGTTCAATTTGACCATTCAACATCAAGTGCCTTATTAAGATGTCATCTTCATCATCCCATGCCCATGGTACAGAATACACGGACGTTATCATCATTGGTGAGTGCTGGATACCAGTTACAAATAACAGAATGCTATTCCAACCCATATCACTGTGGCATAGATCTGTAAAATATAATAATGCTATTAATGCAATGTTTACCTTTTTCAAGACCAAACGTAGATATCCACTTGGCTCAGGCAATATGTGAATGTATCACTTGAAGTCTTAATTAGAATCAAAAATGTTACAGAAACACGTGTGTACTTTCTAGATGACTCCATCCTAAAAAGTGTACTCGCTAGTTGTCTCCTATAGTGTGCTCATGATCACTAGATAACCTCGAAAGTGTACTCACTTGTTGTCTTCTGATGTGTACTAACTAATTGATCCTAAAGTGTATATATATATGTATTCGATAGATAACCTCCGAAAGTGTATGCTCTAGTTTACTCCTAAAGTTTACTCACTAGTTGACTCCTAAGTGTACTGATTAGTTCTCGCTAATTGATTCCAAAAGTGTACTCGCAAGTTGATTCCGAAAGTGTACTCGCAAGTTGATTCCGAAAGTGTACTCGCAAGTTGATTTCGAAAGTGTACTAGCTAGTTCTCCCTAGCTGACTCCAAAAGTGTACTATCTAGTTGACTCTTAAAATGTACTAGCTAGTTCTCCCTAGCTGACTCCTAATTTCCTAAAGTGTACTAGCTAGTTCTTGTTAGTTGTCTCTTAAAGTGTACTCCCATGCTAGTTGACATACATGTACATAAGTGATTACTCAAAAATATACCTTCTTGTAGAAAGTGTAAGCAAAATGTATGATTTCACTAGCTAGGATACTATAGTAAATTCCCAAAGTATACTCACTACATAACATAGCCTCAATCTCGCACTCAAACAACATGTGGAGTAATTAAAACTTAATCCATTCTATCACAGTTCACCTCATTGTCAATCATTGAACACAGATAAATAAAAAGTGTAATAATCATCTTGCGAACATAGGTGTTTTTTTGGGATCCAGTATATTAGATCATACTTTGTAATAGATACTAAATTTAACCATCTATTTTGCACTTTAATAAAAACTTTTAAATTTAAAGTATTAGCTTAAAGTTGATTGTAGCTGTAGTATGTTTAAATTTCTTCTCTATAACTTAATTACATGTATTCAATTTTAAATCCTGTCATTAACTTTAACTTACTGATTATGTTACCTTTAATCACTTGATAAGTGAAAATCTCATACCTACTTTATTTCAAAACCTGTGCATGTTTATTTCTAAAAATAGTATAGGCAGGTAGGAACGTGGCAAGACTAAAGAGTGCTATAGAGTTTTGTAAAATGTTGTTACAATTTTTTTACTGGAAATGATTTATCAAAGATTTAAAATTGTTGTATAAGTGTGCTTAGCCTAATCATCCTTTGAACAATGCGGCCCTGATAGTCAATTTCAATGAAAATTTGTTTCAAAATGTTGAAAAAATTTCTTGTCAACTTAAAATCTCAAAACAGTCCTCCTGTAATGTATGATGATATAAGTCCTGATCATTAGCACGAGTAATCGTTTATGTGTTTGGTCATCACTGCTAAGTCAGGGATTACTTAGTACAGAGGACCAATATGTTTGACTAACATGGTCACATGTATACAGTACATCCTGGTGTGATTGACATCATGTCCTGTTTATCAATAACTCATAGGTGTGAGATCAGAAGGAAGAAACCTTTATAAATTATGTGAGACCAATCCTTACTGACTTAAAGTCTATAGCTATTTGTTTATATATCATTTTGTAAGCAGTCAAATCATATACTGGTATTATTTAATATATCTTTATATATAAGATTCAAAGTATATAGCTTGTACTTACTACTTAGCCTATTATTAAATCATGAGTAGAGTTTGAAGTGATCTAGATTCTTCTTTTGTTTTAGAATACAGATATATTTTACATTCTAATTTTGTAAATAACATTTTCAAATGACAACACTGCTTGCTGTATAATTCTACAGATACATATGTATTTTAAATTATAATTTTGTGAATTTATAATATTTTCAAATGACCATACTGCTTGTTCTATCACTCTTGAAAGCAGACTATTCATAAACATACATGTACTGGTAACTTATAAAATCTCAAGCTTCATGTTATGTATGACACCACTTGTACTCAAGTAGATAATAATGTACAGATATAAAGAGATAGGGAAATATTCTAATCAGATTTAAAGAGATCGGGAAATGTTCTGTTTTTAGTATACAAATATTTATTGCCAGTAAATAAAGCCAACAAGTCTTAAAATGTAAATTACCATAAAGCTTGTGTAACTAACTCTCCTAGCGTGTGTGGTATGTAGGTCAATGATCATTTTATGAAAGTACATTATCAATACCATTAAAAGTCCTGTGGAGTACAATTATGTAGATCAACTCATCAATCAGGCTCGGAAATGTGGTTAGGTCAATAATTATCTGTAACTATGGGGACTTGTCAAGTACAGAGTGAGTCTGACCTATCCTACCAGGCAGGTGAAGATCTAGACCGACTGACTGGATTAGTCCATATATATATATATATATACACATTCTCAATGGTGAATAGGTCACTCAATAATTATTTCCCAATAACATTTCCAATAGGCCTGAAGTTTATAATCTGTGGGTGAAAATCTGGATTATCAGATCGGTCTAGGTTACAAAATGTGCTCAGGTCAATAAGTAATACTGCCAATATATATACGAGAAGTTTCATAATTTACAGGTGAAAATCTAGCTCAATGAATCGGTCATAAGTCAAAATAAGAAATATTTTGAATTGAATTGAAGACAGGTGAATGTCTAGGTCATCTGCAGTTAAACATTGTCTACTCACTTAAACAACCTGTTTTGTTAAAGCTCATTTTCACTATACAATATGGTTTTAAAAGTTGTATATTTATGTCTTAATTTAGGTAATTTTTTGCTGACCTGTAAAACCTTATGGGGGCTAATTCACTCTTTCTCTCTGGTGTATAAATAGCTCAAGGTCAGGTTGTATAATTATCTGGCTGCTGTTTGGCTAGGGCTACTACCGTTCTATGGTGAAAATGAAGTTGCAGCCAAAACTCTTCAAATTTTTGAGAGTCTTCAAGGACAAGCTCTTAATTTTAGGAAAAGTTAATAGTTACTACGATTCTAACTTTTCATAGATGGTGCTATTCATGATGTTAACTTAATTGACTCCACGTGCAAATACATCAAATTGACTCCACGTGCAAATACATCAGCATGATTACATATAGATATATTGTAATATTATGGAACATTTCTCAGACTGGCAAATCTTAATTAAAACAAATCTGATATTGAGACTCACTGAATCATTAAAATTAAAATGTCATTTTTGGATGTTTACTGGAGCATGAATTCTCTTTTTCACCATCAGCTTAATATTAGTGAAGTTGCTGAGTATTGGTAGGACCCCTAGACTACTGAGTATATAATATGGCTAATGTACATTTCTCCTTTCATCTGGATGAGTCAGAGCTCTCAGTTCCATAGATATGAGAAAATCCATAACTACACAGGATTTCTGTAGTTTACTTAGTTCTTTAGAGGTTTTCTTGTGTGATGTATATATAACTCATTGTCCAATTACAACTGACTTCATTATATAAATAAAATATTTTTATCTGTTGACTGGCTTCATTAAAATTTTAGATTCACATCCTGTCACTTTAGTGCATCTGTACTTTTCTAATATCGTATGATATTATGTATATATACAATTTATGTACATCTCGGTAAAGAAAGTTTTTGTTGTAAGCAAATTTTTAAATGGTGCTATCACCAATAAAGTACATACTGCTAGGTTGCTGAATCAAGTTTATGCATCTATCAACAACAGGGCTTTATGTTAGTCAGCATTAGGTACATATGTCTACTATTGAACTAATGCTATAGCTACTTTTATGACATGAAAATGTCCATGTAGACTTTCTTTCATGGTATGGAACTTTCAAATTGTTTGGTGGGTACAACCTTTTGTGGTGAGCCCATGCAACAACAATAATACCTATAACAATATTCATTGTGCATGTATTTATAGCCATGGTTCCATAGCAACCACAAAAACAATGAAAGTTTATGCACAATGAACATTTCATGTTATAGTGAGTGTTTGCTTGGAAATAGATATACGGTATGTAAAGTCAGTTTGTGGTCATCTTGGACCAGCCATAGGCTGTCACAATGAGATTAGATTGGTGTAATTACAATATTGGCAGTGTGATTTTAGGGTGTTATAATATCTCAAAGTATACATTGTAATGTTTTCTTTGCATCGGGAGGATTCACTCCTGCAGAGGGAAAAAACTACCAGAGTATGACTAGCTATAGGCTGACTGAGCCTGTTTCTGCTGCCAGTTGTCTGGGCTCAGTAGATGATTAGATACTCGTAACCAATTTTTGTGGGATATAGCTGGTTATTAAGCTCAAGTAAAACCATTCAATCTGAAGTATTGTTCAGAAAGTGTCAACACTTCATTAAGAACACCATGAGCAAGTCTTTATGAACATACCTGTATTATGTTTTTGATCTGATGAAAAAATCCATATATAGATTTTATCATGTTAAACACTGTGTGGATGGTATACTGATGATGGACATGTGGCTTACACAAATTTTAATTAATTACCAAATTATAACAGATTGGCAAAATGAAGCATAGGTCACTCACATAGTTTTCTATAGTAGAGATAATACAGAAAGTGTAATATGACATAGTCATGATTTAGCTCAATGTTTCCAGCTCAAAAATAGACTATTAATATGTATATGTACTGTATGTTCAGTGGCAATTATAGACATGTGCATCATAAGTTCTGGCCAGCCTTCATTTAAGCATTGAACTGCTTTCAGTTGGAAGTTATGGGCTGATGAATGCCAACTGGACAAAGGCAAATTTAATGAAGCGCGCTAGCACTTCATGTTGAATTTGCCTTTGTCCAGGTGGCATTCATCAGCCCATAACTTCCAACTGAAAGCAGTTCGATGCTTATATTTACATTTGACAACGATTTTTAAAGACTATATCCAGGAATTTTGCTCTGATGATGAATGAACAAATTATTATCGTCAAAGACGGAACAGCCTTTTCAACAGCCATCTTTCGTTATCGCCGACGTGACAATTATGACTTCACTATATTAATGACGTCATAATAAAGATTTGGAAGTTATGGACTCATAACTTCCAAGTGAGCTTGGTAAAGTTATATAGTGGGGCTGCAATGTAAATGTAAATATAATTTTATAACCAGTGACTGCTTGTTGTTGGAAAGAGGAAAATTTGATAGAATTTTGTCTGATAACCATTATAGAGATCAAAGTGAGTGGTGATAATTGTCAGTCGTCCCCATGGTAACCTTTTTAGGGTGGTAACAAGCTGTATTCAGATTGTTGATGGTGTTGTAACTATTAACCTGATAAATGTGTTACAATCTACATAGGTATATATGAATGATATGGTTTCTTATATATGTGAATTTCTGACATTCAGAATGAGGGTATCATACATAATACAAGTCAAATTTATGTTGCAAAATGTTAACATTTTTACCACAATAAACAGATTTATAATATTTATCTTCCATATTATAAAGTGAATTCTTGGTAATAACTGGGTTATAAATCCAATGCCTAGATCTATTGCAGTTTTAAAAAGTGAAAATTATATATGTAACCAGCAAGTGCTATTTCATTGTCCGGCAATATAAATAAGCCCATCCCTTCTAAATTTAAGTCAGTGTTTGTGTTAGCCTGGCTAGACTTAATACAGGATAAATATTGTAATCAGGTAACTTGTGTTCAGTAACAGAAGCTGAAAGAGTACCTACATATATATATACATATCTGATAATATAGAAACTCGTGAAATTGAGTTAGGGAGTACTATTGTAACTGACTTCTTGCCAGGATTACAGACCAGCTGTGTGTGTCACTACACAACCTAGACTAATAACCAATATTGATCTGTACATGTGTTTTTGGAAATTCAGTCAAATCCACAGTTTTATCAACATATTACATGAAAGATCTAGACATCAATCATACATTATATCAAGCATATGAAATGTAATCGTTCTAGGTATTCCACTGTGTTCATGAAAAATCAGATTAATTCAGTAATAATATATATACATGTATATGTATAAAATTTGATCAGCACCTTTCTAACCAAGCCTTAGGTACTCAGATGTAAGGTTTGTAGAATTATCTCCCATTCTCAATAAAGATACAGCTTTTAGATTCTTGAACAGTGATCAGCATGAAGAAAAATGCATACATTTAATTACGGGCAACACCACTAACTAACTTAACATGGGCTTCTGTAGCTATTAACACACTAACAACCTGCAAAAAAGCATCATTCATTTTATTTGAATTAGATTTTGGATTTTGAAATTTTGTTTTTAAATATTGTTCTTGAAATTATGACAGGCTTTCTTTTTATGTATATTAAAATTAGAAATGTTGATATTTTATGTTTTGTATTTCACAAATAGGAAATGGACCATCTGCGATCTGCCTTTCCTACTTCCTGTCAGGACACAGGCCATACTACAATGGGAACCCCCACTCTAACACATATCTCCACACCAAGTTACAGGAAATTGGTCCCACAATGTCCATAGTGGATCAGGTAAATACCATTTAAAACATGAAGTTGCATTATTTGTATGGCTGGAACAATCTGTATTTTCTTTGATAGGTTTTATTTTGATTAATGTACTCCCAATTGGATTTTTTGGCATATTGATTCATTTGACACCGAAAAGTTCTCAAAGTAAGAGGGCTGATTGATAAGTTGTGAGCCTCATATTGAAGGATTTGAATTTTGCCGGACATATTGTGTGTAATATTTCAACATAATCCCCTTCAATATCTGTGCCAGCAGTGTTTAAGGGCCTCAATGCCACTTTTATGGAACTCCTTTTCTTGGCTGTTCAGAAAGTCATCCACTGCCTGTTAGGGTAACGCAAGGGTGCCTGAAATAGCAGTTTTCAGTTTTGAAAATAGATGAAAGTTTGATGGAGGGAGATCAGGTGATTAAGGTGGATGCTTAATCAATTTAAAGCCACAATCGTGAATGGCAGCCATGGCAATGACAGACTCTTTCACCATAACCCTAACCGATTTTGTCCATTTTGCAAAAGCTGCTTGTCTTGTTTACTTTAGAGTGCTACCTTGTCGATATAAACTAATCAAATTAGACCAGTCCTCAGGTACATGGCCCTATATAGTCAGAGAATATTAGTACTTGAGTACCTCCTTCAATAGGAGCCTCACAACTTATCAATCAGCCTTCGTAACAAATAAAGACGCGAAAAAGAAAACTAGAATAATTGCATGCAAAGGCTAAATAGATAGTTTACACATGGTACCTGCTGAATTTCGATGTTTCTTGAGAAATTTGAAGGAATGACATTGCAGTGATATTGACCATAGTATCAAAGGTTTTATTTTTAGAAAAAAAAATATCTAAAAAAATGTAAAGATTTCAAATCCAAAACTGATCCAGAAAGTTGAAATAAATTTTTGAATTATATCTGTTTCAGGACCTTGATTTCCTGTCGGAGGGTCTAGAAGGGCGGACCTCTAACCCTGTTGCTCTGCTGTTCGATGCCCTTGTGCACCCTGATGCTGATATGGGAGCAGAGATACCTTCTCTACTGGACTGGAAAAAGGAGGAGGAACATGCCTTCAGGCACATTGTCTTGGGGCGTGGCAAAGTGGGAGGGGCTTGGCAGGTAATTAATTATGGTGTTAGGTAAAATGATGTTTTACCTTTAGGTTGGACAAAACAGGTGGGGCTAGATATGGATCTATTCCTGGAGCAAGAAATATGCCTTTGAGTATAAAGCCAGTGTTTCAGATAAGGACTGTATTGGTTTTATAGTTCCTTTCAGTTCTAACATCCTAGAATGTATGTGATCTAATTAGGGTATTTCATCAAAATATAGCAAAATAAATAATGCATTTATACAAATGATGGGGACAGAACTAGTATTATTACAGGAAAATGATGTAGCATATTTCAACATTTCTACAGAATTACAATAGTATGCGTATATGTGGGCCAGGAGTTATTGCCTGATAAATATGGAATACAGAATGTATTTCTTAGTCTAATCCAAAGTATTAGGTTCAGTGATTATAAATGATTAGACGTAATTCAAGTTTCATTGATGCAAGGTTTGCAAGACTATACTTAATGTTTTACATATTTTTTTTTTCCAGAAAATGGATGGGAGTATGCAGACATTGAGTCTTGGAAACTGGATGGAGTTGCCGTCTGTGCCGCTGAAGGAGTGGCGTGATCGCAAATTCAGGTCTGTCTAAGCAAGGCTTACTTTATAATTCTGTTTACCAGTTTCTGTACAGTTATAGGGCTTTTATAATGAAGCCAACTCTCTTTTTATAGGATGTTGTAAATGTTGGTTAAAGACACAAGGGAGTTGGTCAATAGGTTATATATTCTTAATGTAAGATTATTACAGATATGGTGCTAAGACTCTGAACTAAGGTTGTCATCAGGTATTTTGTATAAGAAAATATAGGTGCCATATATATATATATGTAGAATAAAGTTGAAATGCCCATGTGACGGTAAATAATAATAAAATAAAAAGCCAAACATATTTGACTGGATCCATTTCCATACAAGTATTGCTAAAATAGACTTTGAATTTGAATGAAACTACACAAGAAGAGGGTGCTAGTACAATTTGAAATGAGTGCAATGAAATCAAATGTGTCATGTCTATATTGATTTCTGATTAATCTTGATCAAAGTTGAAATTAAATGAGAATTCAGGTGTTTTATCTTTTTTAGTAGAACACAAGATTTTTACTAGTTGTTAATTGGGAACAGTTTGTACCCACTTGATGGGAAGGGAGATAACCCTTGTATACCTACCTGTATCCCATTTTAAGTTTGTATTACAAACCAAATATGAAATTCTCATATACTCTTATGAATTTAGATCTTCCAATCATTTATAACTTTGAAAACATGCAAAAATTTATTACTTTTACTTCCTGAATATATTTTTAAATATTCTCAAAGCTATGTACATTGATTGATACAGTTGTTTGTTTTTATTGACATGCTGAAATTTTTCAAAATATCAAATCATTGATGATAGATTATAATTACTTAATACATTTGTATCTGTCACTTGGATTTGCTATAAAACATTTTCATTATAGCTGTGTTCCCGACTTATAAAAGGTCTATTGTTTCCCCCCAAAAAATGTTATTATTCTTTCCATTTTCAGTATTAAGGACATCTAACAGTATATAGGTTAATGGCTAAGTTGCTAGACAAATCAAACGTGAAGTATTTTGACATTTTGTGTATGTCTGAAATCTTTATTTTGCAGGGAGGGTGAATCTCTAGATCCATGCAGTAACAGAGCCACTATATCAGATATAAGAAATTACTACATGGACTACGTGGCCAGCCTTGACCTTCAGAATCACTTTTATGACCATCACACTGTTACATCCATCCAGAAAGTCTACCAAGTTCGTAACGGCATGGACCTCGAGAGTGGTGAGGTGGAGCCGTGCTGTAAAAACATTGCCAAAAATCACACCTACCTCTGGGAAGTTCGAGGTTATATCAGTACGGCTGACCAATTAGCAGAGGACGAGGAGGATGTGCATCGAAAGGAGTTTTGTATCCAAGCACCACATGTTGTGGTGGCTACTGGGACATTCGACATTCCAAACAGACTTAATATAACAGGAGAACTTCTACCACATGTTATTCATTCACTGCATGATTTTGAATCTGCACTGAAATGTTGGAAGGAGATACCAAGGTCTTCAGATGATCCAGTGTTAATTGTTGGTGCAGGGCTAAGCGCTGCTGATGCCATTCTCATGGCCCTAGATGCAAACCTTCCTGTGATTCATGTTTTCAGAAGAGGAGCCAATGACTCCAATTTAATTTTTAAGAAACTGCCTCAGGGCCTGTATCCTGAGTATCATAGAATCCATTCATTGATGAAGGGTAAAGTGATTGACCCTCTGTACAGGCCATATGAGAAGCACTGCTTGGTGCAGATTGATGAAGACAAACGTGTTTTGTTAGAAAATACCAAAGGAAATGATATTACTACAGTTGATGTCACATTTGCTGTCATCCTTATTGGTTCTCGCCCTAACCTATCGTTCCTTCCCGAGGAAGGAAGAAGTTTGGGCATAGATCCTCAACACCCAATCAACAGCAAGTATAACACATTGGACGTTGACTTATTCTCATACGAGTCGGTCAAGCATAAAGGTCTGTTCTCTATGGGACCACTGGTTGGCGATAACTTTGTTAGGTTTGGTATCGGTGGTGCTCTTGGTATCACCAACCACCTTGTAAAACATAGGAAGAAGGGAAATCCCTGCTGTTAATTTTATAAGTACATGTGATCATTTGTAATTATTTATATGAGAAAATGATTATATTGAGTGAATGAGTGTAAGAAACTTTAAATTTATGTATCAAATAATTGAGAAGAATGTTACAAATATGCAATACCGAATACTTGGCTTCATTGATAATATAATTACAGAAATGAGACATTGTTATACAGGTATTTTTTTACCTGTTGCACATTTTTTCAAGAACACAATGTGGTACATTTTTAAAATTTCTTTTTTGATCTGTTCGGATAGAATTAAAGATTTCACCAGAAAAACTGCCTAATGGCAGTAATAATATGACATAATTTTTGAAAGATGTTCCTTGAAAATATCTGAACTAGTAATGGTGACATAACAAGACCAGTTACTTTCAGAATTAAAAATAAATTGGAATTGACAAAATCAGTTACTTTTGGAATGAATTTTACACATCTACGGCCATAAGCAGTTGTTGGAATGGCTGGAAAAATGCAAAGATTAATTTTAATTGGCCTAATGCATTATTAAAATAATTCATTTGGCCTCATTGCTCCCATATCACTTTTATGTATTACAATCATCAATACAAAATTTATGCAAACTATATATTGAAATAGAAACTTGTTTTAAAAGTTTATGTCTAAGTTGCAAGTTGAAAGTCATTGAAAGTCATTCAAAGCAAACATTTGAAAACTTGATAAGCTGCAATTTCTAGATACCAGTGTTTTTATTAGTGGACTGGATGTAGATAAATTACTGTTGAGAGGGCAGCAGTGATATTCTGTGTACATGCTTTATGTGCTGACTGGTGAAATCAAGAGTCATCCAAGTGAGGTTCTACACAGTACAGTTAACGACGTCCGTCCAGCTGTCCTTCTTGAATTTCTGTTGGTATCTCATAATAGAGGTTTTCTAATTTCTATAAGAGTACAGGTTATTTAAAAAAAAATTTACATTTTACTTTGTGTGAATGCCGTTTTATTAATGTAATTTTTCTTTTCTTTTTTGTTAAATTGTTGAAAAATAAAGCCATTATTTTTAAGGTTTGAAATTGTTTACTTTTGATAAATGCTAATGAAGACTTTAATGCTTTCTTTAGTTGCATGGAAAATAATGTTATCGTTTTTATGGTTTTGTTTTGTTGTTTAATTTTCTGTCCAAAGAAAGAAATTGGCCGAGGAACCAGTGAATAAGTTGTGTACAAGGTGGTACAGTAGAGGACACAATATGTGGGAGTTGTTAGGTTGTGAACTAAAGTTATCATACAATAATTTATAATAAACCCAATCAGAATTCTATGTACTTTTACATATTTACAATTTATTAGTGTATTATATATATAATTCGGGTAGAAGAGTTTGCATTTATATTCCTTAAATACAAGAGCATTGGAGCTGTCTCATATACACGTATATGGGAACTTTTTAAAACAAAAATGTTTCACAGGGATTTCTAAGATTTACGACCTTCCGGGATATTAATGTTAAAAATAATCATTATAGCTTCATATCTAACACAAAAATAGTAGTTTTTATGGCGTTTAAAAGAAATTTTATCATTTAAGCCTAACACAGGTTATAATGCAGTAAACCCATATAGTTGAGTTTCAAGCAGAATGCATTTTTAGTTGCCTTGGTGATGAATAGTGGTACAGAGTATTTCTCTAAGTCATAAGTTATCCCTGAAACATGAAACATGCTGTTTGAATTAAACAGAGTTGTCCCATAGTCTTTGATACATGACCCCCATGTATTCACAAAACCCTGATCAAGGTGAGGTACTTGTTCTTTATAATGAATATTATACACCGCCTTTCCATTGAAAACCTTACTTCACTATTAAACTGTCAACTGTTTCGGATTACTTCCCTTTATCTAAGATACTGTCAACTTGCTCAATTTACTTCCCTTTATATAAAATACTATTAACTGGCTCAATTTACTTCCCTTTATATAAGATACTATTAACTGGCTCAAATTATTTCCTTTTATCTAAAATGCTGTCAACTGGCTCAAATGATATTAACTTCCATCTATCTAAATTACCGTTGACTCCTATCACTTTCCTTTGCCTTTGGCTTATTGTTCTGATGTTGGAGTGTGTGCCTACATCACTTCTACAGTGATAAGGGTTATGGCAGACATGACAGGGTAGTATTTGATTTCACAGATTTTATCTGAGGGTTATATGTAGTAAATTGAATTTGGATAGTCAGTGGAGTTTTCAGAACTTCTGCATGTTTTTGCTTTTTATTCAATTTGTTACCGTATGAGTGAATGTCACATTTTACTCTCAGTGTCGAGGTTTAATGACCATGTTCTTCAAAGTCCAAACATGTACCATTAATTCCTGGTACTATTCTCACCGAGTTGATCAAGTTAGATTAGTAATTCGGCTGAGACTACAACGAATGGATTTTCATAATGTAATAAATAACTTTGATGTCTATGTAGTTACATTCTTAAATGCACATTAGTGAAAGTCATTATTCATGTCTTTAGAAATTATGTGCTGATGGAATAAATAGATTCCATGATTAATCTTGTCACATATGTGTGTAAATACTGTACATTGAAATTGCTACAATATTCAATTTTATCATTAGACTTGTTATCAGCTAGGTTTTTTGTTACCATAATTTAAAGTGCAATCAGTATGATTTTCATAGTTTAATTTGTTTTTATGATTTGATACTTTAAATCATGCCACATAGTCAAATTTGGTAAATTATAAATTATCAAGATTTGTGACGAAACATATTTATTATCAAAATGAAATCCTCATGCTTTCAAAGCATTGAATTAATGTCAGTAATTGTGTGTTCTGTGTGAAGTAAGTCACATTGCTCAAAATCAGGTTTGACCTTGTGACAAACATGACTTGGTGACACAGGTTTAATGTTTGACCTTGCAACACAAATTTGACCTTGTGATTTCAGTAGTACGTAAAGCTTTTGAGGTTTTGATGCAAGATTTACTCTCTGATTCTTACCAGGAATCTACTTTTACCTTCATCCTTGTGATGCTGGTATGCAAGCTTGATATTTTGGTGAAGTTTTCAGTAAAGATTTTGAAAGCCAAGTTAAAAATTGTGATGCAAGTTGGAAGACAATAAAGAAATCAGTGTTTTTCCTGCATATTTTGGCTGAATTTAGGCCCCTGCTCCCAATTGTGTATGCTGGCTTTGGCAATAAAGGTTGTCTTCAAATTTTTCATGCAAGGACACAAAATCCATCAATTTAAGTTCCCCATTTGCAACATTGTTTTGTCACTCAAAACAATTTCCATTTTCTGCCAGGAGGCAATTTCCCAAAATGTTCAGGAAAAGCACTGCAAGCTCATGCAATGTGACCTTGTGATACTCATCCATACATGTACGTGTCTCTTGACCTAGTCAGACATGTATGTGGTCATGTGATCATGATATTTGTGATATTGGAGTTAACATTGTGATAACTTTTCAACCTTGTGGTGTTACAAAGTTGGACTTGCCGGTTTGTAGAAAAAGTTAAAAGATAATTGACAAATACTGTTAAGAACATGGAAACCAGGTGCCTTTTTAATTTTCATATGTGTTATTTCAGACATGAATCTTCGACAGATATTAATACAAGTCTTGAAAGTCTTATTCAAAGCTCAACCAAAAGCCACATAAAATCACTTAATCGATCATTATTTCATTAATGAACAACTCTGGTCCAATCAGTCTTACAGTTTGTACTGTGATAAAACGACCCTATTTAGTTAGGTAATATAGCTGAAATGTGTTTCTGTGTTCTGATTCTGACATTCATTTCCCTATAATAATTTCATCTTGTTTAAATTATGTAAATTTACGTTTTTAAAGTTTTATCCATAAATATGAACATAGAGGAAATGGAAATACCATGTATGTTATGGAAACAATTTGCTCAACTTTCTTCTATGAAAAAAATATACATCTTTGTATATTGTACACATGATCATAATAAGTCCATCTAAATATTATTTTAAGTTATGAAACCAGTTTTGAAAAAAAATATGTTGGGGCCAATTTGTGTACTTGAATATAATGAGGAATAGTCACCATTACAATACTATATAGACTTATCTTTGGTGAGGCTAGTAAGACGGTATCTTTGGTGGGGCTAGTAAGACGGTATCTTTGGAGAGGCTAGTAAGACGGTATCTTTGGTGGGGCTAGTAAGACGGTATCTTTGGTGGGGCTAGTAAGACGGTATCTTTGGTGGGGCTAGTAAGACGGTATCTTTGGTGGGGCTAGTAAGACGGTATCTTTGGTGGGGCTAGTAAGACGGTATCTTTGGTGGGGCTAGTAAGACGGTATCTTTGGTGGGGCTAGTAAGACGGTATCTTTGGTGGGACTAGTAAGACGGTATCTTTGGTGAGGCTAGTAAGACGGTATCTTTGGTGGGGCTAGTAAGACGGTATCTTTGGTGGGGCTAGTAAGACGGTATCTTTGGTGGGGCTAGTAAGACGGTAGTTATCAAGTTCAGGTCAAATCTTATTATACTTTATTGGTATTTTTAGTATATATATATGTATCTGTTGTATGTGAAGAGTGGCAATTGAAATGGGAGTAATTTTGTTTGAATGTGTGCTTAAGAAACAGAAACTTAATGCAACATTCAAGAATTAATACTGTAAAAGTACTGAATTAGGTATACACAAGTTTTAGTGCAAAATCCGATTATAACTGATTTGCAGAATGATGAATTAAGAAACCATAAAAGCCAGGTGTAGAAAACAATGTAAAGTCATTACATTAAGAACAATCATAATCTACCAGAAAACTTTCAGGTTGATATTAGCTTAATAAGATTCCTGCTAAAATATTTACATCAACTGTAAGAGAACTTTTATCAACAAGGAGGTCAGAAGATTGTAATGTCATTGTCAGTTTTTGATTTTTTTTTTTTTTTTTTTTTTTTGCTAATTCTGCTCTAAATGGAAGTGGGTTGCATGCTTAGAAAATTGTTTCTGTTTTGTCATACAAATTTTGCTTTTTCTGTTGTTGTTTTTTTTAACCTAAGAACATTGCTTATATTAAGTCACCATTGATCTGTTATTGTTTTACATAACTTTTAATTCAGAGATAACAAATGTAGATTTACTATTTCCCAGCATATAATTGAGCAGATTTGAGATGTATTAACTAGTCCTAACGACCCAATCAAAGCTCATGTAGCACTCCCATATTAATTCAACTCAAATTCCCCACAATAATTTCTCAGGAAGTGGTCTTTATTACATATGTTGTAGATTTATTTTCAAAATGAGGCCTTGATAGGTATGGCAACAAGTAGAAGTAGGATATTTACGATTAGGGGTATATTTTAGATAGTCTTTGTTTCTTTATAGATATAGTTTGTTTCATTTTCACAAATGTTTGTGATATAGGGACAGTTCTACCTTGTTGGTGTACAATGACACAGATTCTTTTTTTTTCAGTGAGAAAATATATATTGATGTAAATTACAATATGTATAAGGAGTATATATAGCCTGCGGATAACTATATTCATCCATTACCATGATCCCGGTGTAGCCAGTATTTCCACCCCAATCAGGTTCACTGATTAATAAAAAAAACGATTACAAAATTTGAGCAAGGTTTAGTATCTGTTTTTTTTTTATTATTTGTTTTTCATATCTTAATGGCCAATTGATTGATTAAGTCATTTTGGAACAAGAATTAACTTGTTCTTGAGAATTTGTTGATATTTAAACCCTAAAGTATTTTAGAGAATGTATTTGTCCCGTGTTTGCTGTTGGGTTGTGATTCTCATCATACGATCAAACCTATAATGAAATTGTCCATAGGAAGATAAAATGTCTTTTTCTTCAACATAGATTGGTACACTAATACACTGTCATCCAAGAAAAACTATACATTCTTTTGAATTGTTGAAACATTATAAGAGCATCATTCATAGTCTAAAAAAGCATTATTATAGAAATGTGATCTGGCAAAACAATTAGAATACACAATATTGTAATCATTTTTACCGAATTTCAAACTTTTGTCTGAAAATGTATAGTAACTATGGATGGCAGTGTGTATTTGCTATTGTGGTGATGGTAAAATTGTGATCCCTTGTTAAAGGGAATTCTTCGATAGGTTTGACTTTATTGGTAACATTGTTTACTTGTAAAGGTGATCCTGACAAACTGTCTTTTGACCTTAGCTGTCTTGACAGTACACATGTTAGTTTGCATTTCCTATAAAAATGTCCAAAGATATAGGGCAAGATGTTTTTATTATTAGTGGGTATATGAAAATGTGTGTTTGAACCTTTGAATGTGCACAATACAGATCCCTTTAGCCTAGTTGTAGTGTGTACATTTACCACTAGAGAGTTAGAGCCCCTGTGTGGGCAGACTATATTTCATTACTACTCACTACTTCTGATTAATATCTGGATGTTGTTAACCACTCCCAAATGTAAACTACAGGAACTATTGCAGAGACTTTATTTTAGCTGGGTTTATGTTTTCCTCGGATGTATGAGGAATACAAGATGGAGGGAGTAGTGTAAGGATTGAGAGTATTAAACCTTGCTAGTTCAGGCTGATGTAGATATTGGTTTAGCCTAGTGGTAAAGAGTATGCTTACAGAGAAACAGTGCCAGGATAGGCAGGGTTCATTAGTCCATTGTAGACCCAGTTACCTCCTGATATTTCCCTTTTGAGAGTACTATACCTTGTCAAGATTGCACAAATAAAACACTTTTTTTTAGTATTTACTACTATGTCTTTCAAATCATTTGTATTTTTTACAAAAATGAAAGTAACAACTGCCTTTAAGAAAAATAAAATTATTTATTTCTCTTTAAACTTTTAATCATGTTGTGTTTTCCTTTTCATATGCGTGAGATATGTAGGCCATTTAATAAATTGTTGTAAATGGCAAAAATCAAATTCAGGATTTCCAGCCAATGCCATGGTGTTGCCTTTCATCCATTTGCTTGCTGTCGTTTTTAGCTCACCTGGACCAAAGGTCCGGTGAGCTTATGTCATGGTGCGGCGTCTGTCGTCAGTCCATCGTCCGTCAACATTTGCTTTAAATCGCTACTAGTCATGAAGTTGTTATTGGATTTTGACCAAATTTAGTCAGAAACATCCTTGGCGGAAGAGGATCAGATTTTGCATAAATGGTGACTCTGACCCCCAAGGGGCCAAAAGGTTAGGGCCAAATAGGGGAAATTGAGGCAATTCCTCTAAATCTCTACTAGTCATAAAGTTATGAATAGTTTTGAACCCAATTTGGTCAGAAACATCCTTGGGGGAAGGGGAACAGATTTTGCACAAATGGTGACTCTGACCCCCAAGGGGCCAAAGGAATTACCTCTATTTCCCCTATTGGGCCCCAACATCTGGATTTGAGCCATTCCAGTTCCGGTTTTATGGACCATACAATTTTCTTTTTTCGTATGTATGGGAAGGGAGGCAACTCTTATTGGAGGTACTGTTTTCCAGTATTTAGAGAGCTGCGCTCTTATTAACCAAATACTGAGGGGTCCCTGAGGTATGTCATTGGTTCAGAATAGGAGGGAGTCAAATGTAGCCTTTGATTTGTGAACATCAACGTAATATTATCAGTAGAACTTAATGTTACGACACTATTGGTATGGTGTACAAATTGTAAGTAAGAACGAAATATACGGAGGGGTTCTGTGTATACCACTGATTCAGAACAGGACGGGCAGACACTCGATAGGTTGGACAGACATGGCCACCGTCTACAGATTCATCTGAACGGATACCTGTATTGAAAGACTTTCAGAGCGGAGTTGAGCATCATCCACAGATGGTCCTAATTAAAATCCTGACCTTTCTTTGCCAGATATGGCCACCATCTTGATTAATATACTTAGTAGTTGTCACTATTTCTCCTAAAAGGCAATTGTATTGAGAATTCCATAATTTAGTATGTAGTTCAGAACTCTGTGTTTCAAAAAGAAAACAGAAGAATGAAGAAGATTTAATAACTTTATATAATATAATCAGTTTATGACATTTATATTGCACAAGTGTAATAAAATTGTATATTACACGGACATTTTTTAGCATTCAAATGGTTACCACAGTTCAACTATTATGTCATTTTCTCCAACACCAATGCTGACAACCAAACTTAATTATTTGATTTACACATAGAATAGTTCGTTAATCTGTCTGCTATAGTTCCAACATGATGAATTGAAACAATTGAAATATTTGATCCATATATATCAAGCAAAGAAATGTACAAGAAAGACTGTATGGAATAAAGATCTGGAGGATTTGAGGTACTCATTCCATTGCACTATAATATGGTTATAAGATACTTTAATAAAATTGAGGTATTTTGATAAATCCTGAATGGTTCTTGCTTCGCAATGATAGAACAATTGAACATGTGTTGGAACACGCTTTAGATACAGAGAATTCTTTATTGATATGTGATTGAAAGTCATTCTTGACCATTTTACACTGGTACCATCTTGCTTGAATGTAACTTGCTGTGGGTAAAACAGACAGGCAGGCAGCACAAAAGACATACCCAAATCAAGTGTGCCCAATGATTTATAGTGGTAAATGTTAATCTCGTGTAACAATTTGGAAAGTACCAATACAGTCTACGTCATTTAAAGCTATCTGGTTTTAACGGCTGACTTTCATTAGTTTGATGTGTATATCATTTACAATCAATATACTTTCCAACATTAGTATAATACCTTCATCACAGAGACATATTTAACAAGATATCACAGACGGACCTTGGCTCCCACCACTGAATGGTATTAATGCTGATCATTTCTCTACTATTCTTATCTTCCTCCTTTCCTCTTAATTGAGATCAAGGGGAGCCTACATATGAAATATGTATAAGAAATATCCAACAAGAACATGGAAAAATAGCTATCAAACAAAAGGAACTTATAAATATGGAGAAACATTTATACCGAGCTTTCTGAAAAATAGTGACAACAAAGTTGTACTCTTAAAATTCAAACCTGTCGACTACCGGTATTTTTTTTCCTGACCAGTCTCAAAATTGAACATAAAGAACTTTATGAGAAGTAACGATGTAACAAACTTCAATTGTTAAAACTTTAAAATTACAACCTGCTGGCCATTTTGTTTTTGGATAATCTCAAAATTGATCCTGCACACTCAGGGACCAAGGAAAATGTCCAAATAAAATTTGAGCGAGATCCTGCTGGTACTAAAGAAATTCCAGGTAGTTATAACAAGGACTGTCAACAGACTATGGACAAAGGGCTTTTTGAACAAGCCACCATCATCACATGGTGGGCTAATGAAATTAGCAAGAAATACATATACATATTTGTATATACATGTGGAACATTGAAGTATTCAAGAGTTGTAAGTTTAGAAATCCAACATTTTAGACATTGTAAGTATCATCGTAGTCTTACTACATGTCATGATTTAACTTTAGCTTTTATTTGGAGAGGAAAGCATGTGGCCAAAACTAAAACACTATACTGTATACAGATTGATAGGAAGGTTCAAATTAGTTATCAAGCAAGCGCCAATATATCCTTTAGTGGTGTATATTTACTACACACACTATGAGACCCCGGGTAGTATTTGTTTTATACATTGTATAAGATCATTTTACAATGCCACTTATTAAAGCAAGACAGCACAGCAATATATATATTGTACAATGGTTGTTTGATGGCGGTGAATGTGATGTGACACAAGACAAAGCTTAAACTTAAGTGGTATAATGTTCATATAGGTTCATATGACAATGTACACTTAATATTTTATTAACAATACAATATACCTTAATTGAAAAAAAAAAAAATCCAAAAATTCTAAATTTACCTTAATACAGAGCAAAAAAAAAGACAGCATTGTTGTACCAAACTTCTGGATATGGTGTCATAATCATTGTAATTAAATTTTATTGGTTTTTCCAAAATGACACATAATAATTTGAAGCAGTTAAACACAAAAATTCAATAATCATTGACCTATTGATCAATTATACTCTGATAATACCTGTACATGTACCTCATAACAGTAATATTACCTGGAATTTATATGATAGCATCAACAAGCACCTCTGTCAACAAACACTCACACTCCTCAACATAGCACTCACAAACCATAGCATGAAATGTTCCTATAAATACTAACACTCTTAATATCAGGAAACTGTCGACTCCTCAGGTTTAATATTTCTGTCTGGTTTCAAACCATCAACACCCTCTCCTTGTCCATCCTCTTGTGATGGTTGTTTGGGAAAATAGCCCTCTGTTCGAAATATTTCCGGAGGGGTGAATGACAGAGTCCGGTTGTCTTTGGTCTGTGAACGTTTCTATAAGAAACAAAACAGGGAATTGATACAAGCATTTTGTAAATAGATAATTCAACCTCTTTAAACAAAGCAAAATATACATCGGAAACTTATGGTAGATAAATAATTCCAACCTCTTCAATCAAAGCAAAATACACATTGGAATCCCACAGTAGATAGACAATTCAACCTCTTCAAACAAAGCAAAATATTCATTCGAACCTAATGATTTTCCTTGTTAAACAAAGATATCATTCTCTCTTTATCCAAGGAAAACAAACAGATACAATTCTCCCCTTATCAATCAATTTCTTTATCTGATTTGATCTAATTTGACATTTGCAGTAACATGCGTGTACATTGTACGTCAACAGACCAGATAGGATATACAGTGTAGTAGAAAAAACAGGAAGAGATAAAATGTCTTCTGTCAATCAACAGAGAGACCAGTGTCAACTGGCAAGGCATAATATGACTGATCAATATCTATCATTAAACAGTTTCCACCAAGGCTCCAGTGCTAAGTATCACAGGGGCTTCACATGTTCCTATTAAGTTGAAAAGATTTATATTGTCAAAATCCCCAGTTTTCAAATCTTTACCAAAATGAGCATTTTAATAATTTCTAATATATTGTGAAGGAGCATTTTCATAATTTCTAATATACTGTGAAGGGGCATTCATATGCTTCATTATCATGTTCATGTACAAGTTAGTACGTTCTTTGACAGATTTCAAATACATGAGCTCACAATAAAGGTAATGGTCAAAGTATGGCTACTATGCAGACTTTTTAAGTATTTGCGGGTTAAAACAAACTACAATAGGTTATTCTGTTTTCATTGATTTATCACAACAAGAAGACTTACTGGACTCACAAACGAGGAGAGCATTTTCTTGAGACCACTAAATGAGCCCATCTCATCCTCTGCCTTATTGACACACTCCTCCATCGTTCCAATGTTGTCACGTACCACTGATACAAATGCCTGTCAAACAAATATATATACAACATTTAAATGACCATTCATGATTTTATTGACAACAACCATCTATAATGGTTCATAAATGTTGTGTCTTAATGAATCACTTATAATGAAGATTTTGCATCAAGTTTGATGAAATTACAAACCTCAAGTTTGTCGATCTTATCAAATATAGCTTGGATCTCAGCCTGCTTGCCCTGTATCTTTGGTAATGTGGAAGTTAGGCACAGAGTGGAGTCACTGCGAATCTGTAATGTGCAACAAACCATATTATGTGTCTACAGTTTAATGATAAAGAAGGGCTGAATCCATCACATTAAATTGCCAGTATGGAATCTTGGCCAAATTATTATTTCCAATTTTTATGTTGAATGTTATGTTGGTGATGTTTTAGGATATGGCAATAGTTATATTTCTAACAGACGTGATATGATTCCCCAATGCATTTCTGAATCATAATGTAGAAATTGTATGGATGCATTTTCAGATAATGGTATTCAAATACCAAAAATTACCTCTGTTGGTGATTTTTGTTAAATCAAACGTAACCCATGTGAAACCCATTACAGGTACCAATTCAAATGTGTTGTTGATCTTGTGTAGTCTACGAAATAAATACTATGCATATAAATATATAGTTTCATATTTCATAGTTCACAATAGTGACCTTGAAAATAGGCCAAGGTCATTTATATGCCAAATAACTATATTTCTGTTACAGGAAAATATCAGACATGTGGGTCTTCGGGATCTCAAAAAGAGGATCCTTGAATTTTTGAACATATCTAACCCCTGTTACCTCTCAAATAGGCTCAGCCAGGGTCATTTAAGGACGCGCCAGGTTTTTGAGGTGGATGAAAGCCGGAGTACCTGGAGAAAAACCACCGACCTACGATCAGTATCAAGAAGGTTTCGAACTCGCAACCCAGAGGTTGAGGGCTAGTGTCAAAGTGTCGGGGCACCTTAACCACTCTGCAACCGCGGCCCCTCTCTAAAATTATAAGTAATAAGGTCCAGGACATTCCTTTGAAGAAACTTCTTACTACTTTGTTCTAAGAACCTGCTGGTAAAATATCCAACCTCTGGGGCTTAATGGAAGTTGAAAAGTTCCTCAAAGGGCTTTTTCCTATTTGACCCAGTGACCATAAAAGGTCAAGGTCAGGTATATGAAGAAACTTTTTAGGACACAGACCTTGAGGCCCACTGACAACATATCAGGCCTCAGGTCTTCTGGATCATGAGAAGGAGACTCTGAAAGTTTTTACTATATATATGATGACCTTTTTACCTTGGTATGCACATGTTGGCCCTGACTGACCCCCAGGGGCTGATGGGCAGGGCTAAAAAGGGTCAAATTAACTGAAATTTCAAAAATCTTCTTCTCAAGACCCAAATAAGGTAGAATCAAATACTCTTCATAGATGGAAGGGTCTTATGGTGCTTTACTAAAAAAAAATGTTTTCAGGTAACACATTTGCCTCTGCGCCAGTGTCAAATTTCAAATCAACCATGTAGTTGTGCACACTCAATATAGTTTCCAAGTCCCTGTTCGATTCCTGTGATGATTTATAACACCAATAGTTAGATGGTTTACAAATAACCATCCGGTTTCTGTTCCTACACATGGATTTGTAGTGGTTTTATTTCCACTTTTGTAGCACGTCTTCCCCTAGGCAGGACACTGTCTGGGGGCACGTTCATTACCACATTTACCACACACCTTACCAGTTTTCTGTGAAGTACTAGCATTCAGTTACTGTCTTTAATTCTTCAGATGAGACCTGGATTTTGACTTTGCATTTCCTGGAGACTGACGTGTTTTGCTTTACAACATTACTTTATGTTCAGTTTCATTCAAATCTTTCATTTGAGCACAATGAATTTCAAACTTCTCTTGAAGTGGTACTACTTTATCTACATCCGAGTCTTGAAACGTCAACGTGTTAAATACCTCAGCACCTTCCTTGCCGACCACGTGGAGCAACAGTGCATATATTGCAGTTTTCCCATTTTTTTGTCGGATTCCCTAGCTTCCAGGTAGAACTGGCACTTTTGTTTCCATCTTCTTTAGTTTTCTGCTACACTGTCATCAAAGCCTTAATGCAACAGTGGTTTTACATCTCCATTCTGACACCATGTCATGTTGTGTTATACCAAAAGTTAAAACCAGAACACTGCCCATCTTAGAACAATGTGTATTCAATGACAATGTACTTGAAGTGAAGAAATCAATAAATCATGAAATCATATCTATGGAACGGAATTCAAGTAAATATTACACTATCCGTTATTGCATTCTTGTGTGCAACATTGTGTTATGCGAATTGAACCTTATCATTTCCTTTATTATCATTCATGTATTCAGTGTTAAGATTGCATATTGCAGTTTGATTATTCCAGTCGTCAACATTGTCATTTCGAGTTTGCATTGCGCAAAGCGGTATTCGCTAGGTCAACATTCAGTATTGCATTATCTGCATTCGCGTTTACTTTGTGATTGTTGGCGATCTCATTCTTTAGTTCTTCATTATGCAGTATGGGTGTGCTGCGGTGTTTTATGCTATTCGGAATTCATCGGACTTTGCCGCAGTAATCGAAGCATCCGGTAATAGAATAGCGCTTCGCAAAATTTTAAGTGAAGTCATTTCTCGTTTATCGGTTACTTTTGCCTAAAATAACTGACTAATTGTAGCATACACAGGCACTAGGTAATTAATTCAGACAATTTCAGTGTTTTGGTGATGTTGACTTGACATAATATGACAACAGGGACATGTCTAGTCTATATTAAACTAGCCAGAAATACCTAGACTATATATAAAGACAAAGTTTGCACATAAGAGAGTTACTAAAGAAGGTGAGTTTTAAGCATTTAACATTCCAGATTACTGTTTGTATAATTATGACTCAAATATGTTATTTTCATTTGTGAACTGCAATATGCAATCTTAACACTGAATACATGAATGATAATAAAGGAAATGATAATTAAGGTTCAATTCGCATAACACAATGTTAATGTTGCACACAAGAATGCAATAACGGATAGTGTAATATTTACTTGAATTCCGTTCCATACATATCTTTTCCACTCACCATATCGACAAGACTACCAAATTCATCCAATTTCGTCAGCATATCTTCAATGGTTTCACCAAATTTATTTTTCTGTAAAAAGATGTTAAAACATGTTTTATTGCTAAACAATAGAACCCCCCTCCGCCAACACGCAGCCTTAGGTTGAATTGAAATCCCCGTGTCTCACTCCCCAGGGGGTGCTTATTTCTCTCTTACTCTTTTTACTCTCTATAACCGTTACTGAGTATATCTAATACTGACGTTACGTCAATGCACGAAAATGCTGATGTGACATGATTGAATTATCGTGACATCATTGTATTGATGCTTTGACATCATATGTCTCATGTTACTACTGATTACTGATTCGTCGAGTCGGTGCAGTGTTACGCCACTGCCGTATGTCTTTACTCAGTCCACTGTCTGATTACAGTAGGCTAAATTTGCTGTGTGATACAGTAACATGAGATAAAACAATCCGGAGGATTACCTCTTTAGACGCATCGATTTCAAGATAACTCGAATAATCCTTCGATAATCTCTCCAACATATCTACCACTTCTTCTTTACCATTAACTTCTTTTTCAGACTCTGCATTATCTATCAAAGTTCCATTGCGATCGGCGTCCATTTTGTTCAACCTGTGACCAATCATATACGCCTCCATACGAAAGAGTTCCAATGGATACCTTACTTTCACTTTCGTTTTACCGAAAAAATCGATACAACAGAATATGTCTTTAATTGGTTAAAAGGCTCAATCCATACGTGCATGTGTATATTTTTTCGCATTGGGCATATGGAAAAACGCTGAGCAAATATAAACATATCCGCTTGTTACTAGCAAACGCCCACAGGGGCTCGTTTTCTGATTTCTGAGCAACATATGACATCAGTAAACAACCACAACAATCTAAATTAACCTTATAAAAAAATCGGGTTATCGATGTATAATTTTTTTATACATCGATAACCCCGATTTTTTATTGATTACTGATGTCATATACATGTATTACTCATGCAGAAACCCGAAACCAATTTTAAGCCCCTGTGTTTGGTAGGGCAACACATCTGTGTGATCAAGTCAACACGTCTATGTAATCAAGATAATGACTGTGTAATCAGGGCAACAACAACACATTTTCCGTGTGACCATGGCCAGGACAACGACAATTTATTGTTGGTGTAATCAGGGCAACAACAACACATTTTCCGTGTGACCATGGCCAGGACAACGGCAATTTATTGTTGGTGTAATCAGGGCAACACAAATTTTCTTTGGATTTTTATTACAAAACAAATTGATGAAAAATGATTCAATATTGTAATAAGTAATCCAATATTAAGGATGATAGGTAGATAGTATTTCAGCAAATCTGAAAAAGAAAATCATCCAAGAGAACTTGGCACAACATATATATGCCAAATTCTTCAAATTATCAAAATATAATAACCATGCGGCTGATGCCACTGGAGATTAAACAATCAAATACATGTATAATTGAATTATTTATTAATTGACAATACTGGCACACATACAAAATATTCATGAAATCATATCCACAAATGTTGTACATACATGCACTTGTGCATTGTTGAATTGTTTCCAGAACTCTTTATTCAACAAATATAGTGAACATTGACATGAAGAGATATATAGTTCCACTATATTCAAGGGGTTGATAATTTATCATGAAAATAAAATCAATAGACAAAGTTATCATTCATTTCATAACTTCTCTGAATAGCATCCTTTTTGTTCCATGCTTGACAAACCACCAAAATTTTCACCAATAATAAAAAAAACAAAACAAAAAAAACATACATCATCAAATCAGAGAGCTATAATAGATATTGTTAAAAATTCTATAGCAAAGCTAGCAAAAAAGTCCATTTCATAGAGTTTTAATTACAATAAAGAAGTTAGAAATTTGAACAGAAAACTTCTGTTTTGCAAAATAAAAATAAACCACTAATCTTCAGAATATAAATCAAGTTGTTTCGATATAGGGAATTTGGCCGAAAAGAAGTCTGAAGATACAGTGTAAAAGTTGGAATGAAGAGTCTACAAATTGTATTGACTAGAACTATTTCAAACATACATAATAATACAAAACAAACTTATACTAATGATTGTGGTATACTATACATCTTTAGTCTCTACTTCGCCTGTTGATGATGAAAAGTCTTTCTGATTGATCCTTTCTTTCTGGCTTGTACTTTCCAAATGATTAAAAGATCATTGAAAATAGATCTTTGTTACAAATCATGCTTTTATCTTTATTACAATCTGACAAGCCGTGACTGGCGAAACCGGTCGGCAAATAATTAAAGTCTAATCATTTACCTAAAGTTTTGAAGCTGTTGAATGTTGAGCTACACTCCTTCCTTATGTCTTCGTTATGGAACTGATGTTATAATATGACAGTCAGTGGTCTTAACACATCATGTTTACTATGGACAGTATTTTTGAAAAATCCCAAAATAGTGATAACATTTCATAACCAAGAAATGTCCATTTTCTAATGTACCTCCGTCAAATCTGAAAACACACTACCAAGTTCATCTATGTTGAAAATATGCATTGTTGCACTGATCAGGCCTACAATCAGAAACCTTCAGATTACTTGAGATGAAATCTTACATTATACTGTTGAATAAAACACCAAGGTTAATACTTATTCTCTAACTGTCTCACAGCAAACGATGGAGGTAGGTACTTATTTATAAGCCATGTTTTCCCCTATTATATCATATAAATTTAGATAGATTTAACTCTTTGAGAACCACAACATACTGGAAGATAATAAATATAAATCTTGATATTGATTTAAATACATGTATTATGGATATCTGTAGACTTGTAGTGTTGAAGTGTACCAGTTAACAGACTCGCCAACTGTCATCTTAAACCAGTTATATCTGAGCCGTTAAGATTGATTCCATCTACTCCCCACAAAAATATTAAGATCTTGTAAACAGACAGAAGGTAATTCAATAGATATCAGATTAAGTGTAAAGAATACACAGAGGCCTTGGTCAGATCTACACAACATTCTAGTACAATGGAATCATCGTTCATGCTTCCGATACTTGTTTTAATATATAGGCATCATTTTATGGTCTAATATTTCAACTGACAACTTATTCTGATTGCACACTTGTTACTGGTTAACCATCAGACAGCTGACCTGAGCCAGATCCTGTATGGTAGCACTACTAGTCTGGTCACTGTTTAGGATCACAGGGTTTAAAGTGACTGGCTGGCCTGAGAGGATCAGCATTCCGTTCTCTACATTGGTGGTCCCATCTACCCCCTTTAGGGACCCTAACGAGTCTGTTATATCAACCACATTGTCAGCAGACATTACATCTGTAATAGTCTCTGTGGCACCCACCACATTTTCAGCAGCTGAAGCAGGCATGTGAAACGTGATCGTATGTGTAGTTACTCCATCTTTGATATCTGATGACATTATAGATGTTTCTACGCCATTCAAGATCTGTGGTGTTTCATTGTTGGTTTGTTCAGAATTCTGTGAAGAAATGGCATTTAGGGCTGATAGAACTAGCTGTGCAGCAGATAAGTCAGAAGGTACTAGGCCTTCATAACTAGACAGTCTTGTTAAATCCTCCTCACTAATCTGAGTCTCTCCAGATTCTGAAGTCTGAATCTGCATCTGAAGCTGATTATCTACCATTCTGCTCATTGGAACTTCAACCACATGCTCCTCAACAGTTTGACCCTCAATTTGACCTAAACCCTGGAAATTCAGAGTCTCACCAAATTTCATATTGGTTGCACCTTGCACTGTGACCTTTTCCATTTTTGCTCCTTGCTGGAATTGTGAACTGATTGCCGGTTGCTGTATAATAATGTGTGGACGTGTTTGTTGTGGAAGGGGTGGAGCATTTTCAATAATCAAACCATTTTTATGGTCTTCCATATGACCTTTAAAGCTAACCTCATTGACAGTACGGAATGTGCAAATGTCACAGCAGAAGACACCAATATTGCCTCCTGGGTGTTTATTCTTCATATGCATCTTAATGGAAATAGCCTGTATACATGAATATCCACAAAACTGACACTTATAAGGTTTCTGGCCAGAATGTCGCATCTTGTGACGACGCAGGGAATTGTGGTCACCCGTCACATACTGACAGTTGTCACACCTACAACAAAACAATGCTATTGTATGACATTGTAAACAAACAACATATACAATATAAAACAGTAGTAGTTGAAAAAACTCAAGTATAATGTGAAAAAATCAAAATGAAATACTGTACCAAGGTTTATCAATTACCGGTAAATGTCGAATAATACTAATTATTAGACTAATTCCTGACATATGTGCATATTGTAGTTGATCGATCTATGAAATGTAACTGTTTTAGATGACACTTTTAATGCTAACTCTTAGTAGTCTCTACAAATTAAATTTTGGATGTCCTTAAGCTTGTATATGAATTCATTTCCATTATGCCATTGTGAATTGCCTACAGTACATATTTGAAGTTCAAATCTTTAAAAGCGCCTAATATTACCCAAGATATGTTTGGTTAGGTTTTAGACGATCCACTGTATCAATTTTAACTTACTTAAATGGTTTCTCGCCGGTATGAGTCCTGATGTGGAGCTCCATCATGGCCTTACGTGCAGCAGTGTGACCACAGTAGGGGCAAACATATGGCTTAATCTTACTGTGTACAGCCTCAATATGCTTGATAAGGCACTTCTGGTTGGCATACTGGCGTTTACAGATGTGACATTCCTTACGGCGATACCATTTCTTTGGATCATCATCCTGGTGTTCTCCATGAATGGTCTGATGGTTTTTCATCTGGCAGAACTGTTTGAAGCCCTTACCGCAGATGTCACAAGTGTAGGGCCGGTCAACACTGTGAATCTCCTTGTGGATCATCAAGCGACTCATGGTGTCGGTTTTAAATTTTTCACAAATATCACAAGTCAGCAGGTCTGTATCAATTTCATGAACCTTCCACAGGTGCATACGAATCTGTTTCCATGTCTCATTTGTCTTATCACATTCTGGACATTTAAATTCAAAAACATCAGTCATGTGACATTTTAAATGCACCTGGAGTGCCTCCTTTGTCCTGAACTTTGAACTACAACCAAGCTCGTCACATTTCAGTTTAAACCCTTGCATAACTTTAGGTTTTTCTTTTACTTTACTTTTACCAAGATAATAATCTTCCTTTAGAGCCCTTGGAGGTCGGATCTTTCTACGAGACCGACTGGCACGTGGCCTATACTCTTCTTGATCATCCCAATCCAGGTCTGGGTCCGAGTCCAGCGCATAAGGTGGTGATGAGGACGTGGACTTTGTTACTGTTTTTCGTTTCTTGCCACGTCTCGAAGTCTCCACCTGAGTTCCCACACTCACACGATGTGAAAGCTCACTTTCCTCCTCCACTCTGTTAGTGATCTCAGAGTGTTCTTCCATCATGTGGGCACGACACTCATCAATACTATTAAATCCGATACTACACTGGCCACACAGAAATAATTCCCTTGTGATGGGAGCTGACTTCTGATGGGTGGCATCAGTCAGTATCAACGATTCAGACTCCAAAGGAATTTCTATTGCAGTCTGGGATTCCCCTGTTGTCATGACAGGCTGCGTGTTGCTTTGGACCTGTGGAAAAGTCTGTTCAATGATGGTAGGATCAGTGGTGAAACTTTCTTCATCCTGCTCTTCCTCATGGACGGTGACAAAGTGAGTTATATTTGTATCATCATTGGAGTTGCTTTTCTCAGACAATGTACCATCATCAACATCGCCATTGTTGTCAGGCAGTCTTGATGACAGTTGTAAGATGGCATCAGCTGTTGTTGTTTCCATAGACAGTGGTAAGACAGAAACAGCTGACGTTTCCATATCAACAAAATTAGTCATTACTGGTGTCATTTGGTTAGTGACAGTTTGCTCAGACACATCCTGTACACCATTAACATTTGCATCTGGAAAAATGCTGGTAGTGGTTACATTGTTCTCTGTATCCTTTGTATCTTTAGCCTCAGTTGTGTTGCTGGCTGTCCCTTGTGACATAAACTCGGCTTGTGTAACGTGGACCTGGCGGATGTGGAGGCCAATTGTCTGTGGTGCTGTGCTGGTGAAGGCACAGAAGCGACACTTATAAGTGGTCACAATATCCATGTAGTTGGACAGGTCCATGCTAGCCTGCTGCTCCTGTTGTTGTCGCAAGGTCATTGTGTTAGCTGGCAGCTCTGTTGTCATCGTGGCTAAAGTTATATGTCCATATGAATGTAACTGAAAGTAAACAAAAACAAGTGAAACACAACTAATGGAAAATTTTCTATATCAAAAGCATTGAATATTCAGATCATTGTTATTTTACTGAAAATTTTCTATATCAAAAGCATGGAATATTAAGATAATTGATATATTTTACTGAAAATTTTCTAAATTTAAAACCTATCACATTTCTTCCCATTTTAAATCCTAACTTCCCAGTCAGCTCCAACCCAAGTTACTATCAAATTGTGTGTATGTATTTAATTGATCTGTATAAAGCAATGGAATCAATTCTGTACTTGTAAGAATATTTATACTTTTGTATTTACTTTAAGCTAGCAAATATAAGTGTAATAGGAGAGGAAAAATGTAACAACCAGACAGAGACTTGAACGCGGGACCTTTCAGGCAGAGTATTTTTAATTGCTGGTTCCTATTGCATAAGAATGCTAAGATGCTATGTATATTTCTGCTTTTAACTTGAAAATTTTATTTGCAATTCATTCATGAACAGTTATGTTAAAAGTCCAGTTACTGATATTAATTGTTTTACAATTTATTTCTAAATTGTATAATCATAAGTTACAAAATGTATGGTATCTATGATTCATAAAGATAACACTTGTTCACATGATCACTACTTCTGCATTTCTGATATACTGGAGTTAGTTCCCTTTGTTCTTTATCATTTGCAGGTCTATACATCAAAATTTGGTTGAATCCAGGAACAGTTTTATAAATACATGCTTTATTGTAAAGGAATTCCCGAACCTACTGTATACATTGTGTATTTGTAATACTATAACTCAAACTTCTGGTCACTATGGGAAAAAATCCAATAAAAAACACACTACTTTTAACATTGGCAATATTGTAATATTCACTGTGAGGAGACCGTCAAACTTCTGGGAGTTAATATAGACTCCTAAATTTTGATCCATTTATATGTCAAAAACATTTGTTTGAAAGCATCTAGGCTGATATTAAAATGTACTTGGGTGCCTCGGAAAGAATCTTACCCAAGAGGGGCACAGGGCCATTTATCAAACCTTTAACCTGTCAAGTTAAAATTTTCGTCCTTTGGTTTGGCATTTTTACTCAAAATCAAATACCCTGAAGTCCAAAAGAAATCTGTTACAGAGCATTAAAACTTGTAAATCAAGAGTTCAACTGAAGCTATGAGACTCCTTGAAAAGGGAAATTGTTCTACCCTACATATCAACAGGATTAGACTTGTAACAACAGTAACTTTTTCACAAGATTTCATACATGACAAAACCTCAAATTATTCTTTTAGATACATTACACTTTTTGATGTTCCAAAAGTCAAGACTGTTAAGTATGGGACAAACAGTTTAGTGTTTCGCTGCTACAACTTAATATTGGAGCCCTACTTGACCATGATGACAGGAAATTAAAGCTACCTCTTTTAATGATTTTAAAAAACTCATATTAAAATTGAATGGAAACAAATGTAGATGCACAGTGTGCCGATAGAGGCTGTAGTTTCAATCATCACATATATATCCAAAACAAACTGTGATTACCTCCCTTACCTGTGATATTCTGAGTGCTATACTTAATTAGACCTATCCTAAAATTTTCTAATTTATAACATTAAATCTTTCAGTGATAGTGGTAATAAAATGATAGTTCATATGTATTACCTATAATTGTATGATTAAATTAAACTTTATTTAAAATTTGCTGTTATATGACTGTAATATTATTATTTCTTTCTAATGGAAGATGGCTGCATGTGTATGCACAGGCATTTGAAGTTCTGACTTTAAACTGATATTATATAATACCATACAAAAAATAAGGGTATTTACTATAAAAAAAATTTTTTTAAATGATATTGTAAATCGTATATTTTTCCCGATTTAATGATTGTTGTCATCGGAGGCGTTGCATACCTGTTCTTTTTTTTATAGTAAATACCCTTATTTTTTGTATGGTATTATATATCAGTTTACAGTCGGAACTTCAAACGCCTGTGGTGTATTCTTGTAGCAGAGACTTGTATATCAGGTATATACGTCTCTGCTTGTAGGTAGGGGACTCCCAATTACCTGTGATAAGGCCTGTGATAATTCTAACAGCATAAACATATTATTATTATATTTAATGTAAGTGGTGGCAACCATAGTAGACATCGCTGGTAGTGGGATCCCGAACCCTTAGAAAACTCTGCCTGTGTCGACATAACTTTGTCAAAATGAAATGTTGATTTTGAGATCTGTATGTTTGTGTTGCCTTTTACCTGAAATTACATTATTACAAACTGTTACTAGATCTAACATTATTTCACCACTCTCGAACATGCTTGTATAGTATGTGTTTGTAAATCACGTTTTTTATTATCATCATTTTCATGTTATATAGTTGGTTGTAAAAGCCTGAACGGCTTCCGCTGCCGTGTTTTATTATACATGTGCTGCTACTTATACATAAAGTTCACTTGACTTGAACCCTGGGATAATTATATGCAGTGCAAAAAATACAGTACGCACCGAATGTTCTATTCTCGAGTCCCTTTCAAACGAAATTTGGAAAATAAAGCATCGAATAATACATTGACATTGGTGTTGATAGTTAAGTTGACACCAAAAATATCTTATTTGGATAATGATATGATCATTTAACCTGTGTCCTCTGTGTAGCATGCCGAAATCCAGCAAAAAGCTTTTCTTCGTGACTATCTCTTCGTCCTTGCAACTCTTTTGTAACACGTTCTCCGATTGGTCCGAGGTAACTTTGACAAGGGAGGTAATTCAATGGACATATCGCGCGAAATCTTCAAAAATGATCGAAGTATTGACCAATGTGAAAATTGTGCATTATATAGTCTATGTATTTGTAATGCGTTTAAAAGATACGTAAAGTATCGTAATAATAGGCAAAAAGTATATAAATGTCGAAACATAACATTAATATTCCGCTATGTCGTTATTAATCCCCCCTTCTGCAGTCCTTGGCCGCCCTCGGCCGCCCTCTCATTCTCAAATATGCGAGAAATTAATTATTGCTCATAAAACGGTTTTCTTTTAATGTAAACTTTATTTTATTCATTCATTGGTAACACATGAAAAGTAGACACAATCAGAAAAAAATACAGCATGAAATGGATTCAGAAACAAGTTTTTTAAAACTTATATTAATCCGTCTCCGTTAATGACTCATCAATTTAGCATGGTAACAAAGTGGGAGAATGAATATGAATATTGAAATAACTCTATATTGGAAAGAGACAGGTAGTGGGAAATGATAAGATGAGAAGGGAAAGAGAAAGAGGGAGACTGCCGATACCATTGTTCATTTAAAAAGAACTGCATGCTGATACAACTGTGAAAACGATAAATACAGAGTTGAAACGTGGAATTAATCGAATCTCTTGGAGCTGATAATGAATTGTTGCACACATTTAAAAATCAAGGAATTTTCGTCAAAAGTTAAGTTGTTGCTGCCAAAAAGTAATATTTCTGTCGAAATAGGATGATTTAGGGCAAAGAGGGAACGATTTCGAAGGTCGGAAAAAAGTCTACAATGTAATAAAAAATGTTCGTTAGTTTCATCAACTTGACAGTAGGAGCAAAGTGGACTATTTACCAGATTCCTACGAAACAAATAATATTTTAGTGAACTGCACTCCATCCTCAATCTTGCATGGTGAATCTGACCCAATCTACTGCCGATAAGAAAATATGGTGGGACTTTAAGATTTTGTGCGTTTAGATGATATTTTAGTTTTGTTATTGAGGGACTGGTTTTTATTCCATCAGGAAGTGCATTCCAAAGACTAATTACAGATGGCAGAAAGGATTTCATGAAAAGGCTTGTGCGACCGGTTTTCTTTTACTTTCCTGCGACGATTAAAAATTGAAAAGCATTTGTGCAAAATTTTGTCACATAGATCTAGGTTGTTAAAATATAACATTGATATATATATAGAACTGATGTAAAGATTTATTTAAAAAATACGTCGACTGTCACATTTATAAATGCGACACTCAAGGTATTAATTCTAATAGAAATAGAAACTCTTAATTTAGGGTTAATGCCTTGTAAAGAGTTACTTTCTTGTTTTTATTGCATCATAAGTATCAAAAACTTATTTTAAACAAATGAAATATCAGTAACTTTTAATACGGCGATTGATCATTTTCTTGGGACATTATAAAACTATGCACTTCTAAAAACGTAAAATTGTTTGATAACACTTGTCTTTAATGCAATATACGATATGCATCGTACTTTGACCACAGCATCTTAGTTTTTGGACGAAACTTAAATTACAGCATTATATGTATAGTTGATCTTATAGTCTATTAATAATATTATATATATCTGTATACCATTGCTGAACGGTGTTGAGATTGTAGTAAATGAGTCATTTTTTTATTTTTTTATTTTCTTGTTTATTTATTAAAACATATTTTATTGTATCATAAATATACAACGGGAATCACGCACAAATTTTCCAACTTATATGAAGGCCTTTTCCAAGAACAACACATGTAACACATAAATACTTACACAAGATAACAAGTAATAAGTTTGAAAACTTGTGCCCAATCCTCTTGTATATATTGATACAAATAAATTATGTTTAAATCAAACAAGATAACATTAGAATTTAAGTATAGCGATATTACTTTCGGAATATCAGGAGTTAGGGAAGGGTAGAGATGGCATGTTTAGAAGTGCGTATGGAGGGAGAGAATGCTTAAGTCTCCTTCATTTACATTTTATGAAGAATAATTCGAATAATTTTTTACGAAAAAAGTTTTTTAAATATTGTTTTTAGACTGCGTGAATGATCTTTACCGACCCAGATGACATTAGTTCAGACATTCCACTATTCCATACGTTCAGCTGTTCAATGTTCATCATATCTCCTGCCATGTTTTACTTTCGTCTTTGTCTTTCCTTTCCTTATTGAGTATGTATTCGACAAAAGGCAACATTCACAAACCAGACATTTGATTAAAAAAACGTGAATATTACATTATGTATCATTTTTTTTTTTTTTTTGAAAAAAAAAAGGTCCGTAGTCATACTAGAAGTACAACAAACTAATTATGTTGTAGTCCAGCTTTCTTTGCTATTCTGTCTGATTTAGGATCGTCGCTCAATTTTTGGCACGGCTATGCAGGGTAAAACAATCATTTTATAAAAGTCGTACGTCTTTTTTACTTTGTTTTTTGAAGGAGTTTAAATGTTACCATAGACCTGATAAGTTAGCAGATCTATAGATGATCATTCACCACATAGACTTGACATGTTTATCGATTTCATGTCAGAAGATTAGATAATATGAAAGAAAAGTAGTTTACGACGAAAGTTGTATTTTACGTGACGTTCAGCAATAGTAACATAAAGGTCGGTTACAACGAATTTGTGAATCAACGTATCCAGAACTGGTGTCCAATGCCGTTACATGGATTGCGGTAAGCCTAACTTATCCGGGAGATGTTACATGCGAACAAATAACACATTATCACTTGTTTGAAATGGAAACTTTATTTATTTTACAACAATTGAGAAACAAGTTATATCAACTTATATTAATCACGCCTGTTGGCCCGGATTGAATTGTGGCGTAAAGATGATTTTTCAGCAACTTTAAAGTTAGAAAAAATATTTTTCAGAAGCATATGCCGCTAAAAGGTTTTGCTTAGATTGGTTAGAATTGTATTTGTTTGTTTTTTGTTTAACGTCCTATTAACAGCCAGGGTCATTTAAGGACGTGCCAGGTTTTGGAGATGGAGGAAAGCCGGAGTACCCGGAGAAAAACCACCGGCCTACAGTCAGTACCTGGCAACTGCCCCACGTAGGTTTCGAACTCGCAACTCAGAATTGTAATAAAAAAGATGAAAGTAACGCAACTGGAACTAATCAAATCGGAAATGTTACCATTTAAAAGTGAAAGAAAATGCATCACCACGAGTCAGTTCCCACCAAACACAACGTTAACCTAAATCATCGATGTTTATACGTTAAAAGAAGAGCAAGAAAACTGGTAATGCATGAGGAAATAGGGACAGCTATATGCGAGATTCACACGCTTTTCCCAGTAATTTAGATATCGTCCTCTGTTGCTCATGCAAGGACGTGTAATATTGGTAAAATACTGAAATAATAATAATAATGACCATACAATTGTATTTCAATAATACTTGCGATCAAAATTCATTAGAATTAAATACATTGTTTGGTCTTAGTCACCTCGTTTCTGTACATGTGGCTTAATGGTGGATTCTGAATAAAATAAATTATAATAAAAAACACACACGCACTTTTAAAATGTTCGCTACAAAACAGCTGCGGAGGCGGTCCAAATGATGGATTAATATGGCGCTTTCCATGCACTAATTCGAGTTAATTCAAAGTCTGAATGACCGTTGGTGATGGAAATTGGTGGTGATATTGTGTTTTCGCTGTATAGTTATCGACTAAGGGCATAGCTAGTTCAAGCGAAAAAGACAAGTATAATATTATTTATACCAGAGTCTTGTATACTAGTAAAGTATATAGATCTGATTATACTGAAAGAAATGAATCACTTGCTACTATTTTATACACTCCTGAGGGTATAATGATAAAATCGTGATATTATAGCATTTCACATAGATCTTTAATTACCTTTAGGTGTCTTTGTTTACTGCTCCTATAATTAGAGAACAATTATAATATATATCCCGGGGATGAGGATGTGTCTACCAGTTATTTTAAATTATACGGTCTGGTAATGATAATTACTTTCCATGCGGCAGAAAGGGGCGTGGCCATAGAGACCTGATGGTGATGATAATTGGTATGCAAATTAGTATAATTAGTCACATACGTGACATATAAAGCTAGAAAACGAAAGGTAGATTTAACCATTCATTTGACTAATTCATCGGCTGTAGTTGTTTGAACAGTTTCAAAGATAATTCCGTAGCATTACAAAACAAAAAACTACAACTTTATAGGATAAAGTTCGATTTGTTGAAAAAATGCATCCCAGTTCCAAATCTACAAGAATTCCCGTTGTTTATTCAAGGAAAAATAACACTATATGGCCGTGTTCTCGAAACTATAACAGCATCAGACAAATGATGTAAGTATGTTTATCCGGGCATAAAATATGTGATAACACTTTTCACCAGACACCGGTTTCAACATGTAAACTTTTATTCCATCTGCCTGTCTTTAATTTACCTATATAAATAATTAAAAAAAAAGTGTCCATGTGTTTTCAAATATCCTACCATAAATGGAAATTATTCAAAATCTGTTTGAAATATTTCTTTGTAATACAAATCCTACACGTGGCCTTGCACGCTTTCCAGACCAATGACCGTATTCTTCAGGTTAATTTTCAAAATTACTATCCAAAACGAGGCTGCCAGCGCAAAATTCAAAACAAATATGTCGCTGAGCAGGTGCCCCTGATCCAAGCACTGTGGTAAATAGAACTAAATTACAAACCATGCCGAATACTTTTTAAAAGATTGAACTGAACAGAAACGGGTAAGTTTTTTGTTGTTGTTTCTACCGACACAAGCCCTACACTTTGACTGATAGTGTATCTGCAAAGTTCTGCACTACATTTTCCCGGGTCTTATAGAAATGGCAGATGAACTGATGAATCCGTTTCAGCCCAGGATTCATGATGCAGATCTCAGAGTTTCATATCGATAACATGTTGATAAAATGAGCAACTTCGCAGATTTGGGAAGACCTCAATGTCCAATGTGTCTTAAATATATATATAAATGGATCACAAATAGTGCATGTAAACAATGCAGTCGTTTTTTTTAACCCCGCCCACTGAGCCTTCCGTTTCTAATGCTATTGATGATCAATTATTGATCGATCATGAACAGAAAGGGAATTGAAATGTCTGCAAAAATATAAACCAAAATAGGGGAAATTGTTGTGAATATGTTTTAAGTCATCTTGCTATGTTTTAAAATGTTTTAATGCACTTTTATTTCATTTTACCAATGATGTTCATTTATTAATTGTTGAAGTCGGCTGTAAATCTTGAAAATTTCAAAGGTAATATATAGTCAAACCATGATAGATCACAACAAATCATGATCAATTAGTCATAGTCAGAGGTAAAATGATAATCATCGATTAATTTGAACAACACTAATAGATACATTTGCAAACCATCACATAATCATATATCATTTGTAAAGAACCCATGTGCTTGATTATAAGGCCTGTTGGCAAATGCAACCACACAGGGAATGGTTTGATTGGTAGCAAAAAAAAGAATATGTCGTACTGGAACATACCACACACAAATATGATATAGGATATTGTGTAGTTCTTCAATCTGTCATCTGTGACAAAAAGACTCCACAGAGAGCTTATGATTATATGTTTTATGAAAATGCAACCACTGCAATCTACAGATAAATGTATTCACACCAATAGCTAATTGTAGATAGATATTTGCTTTACATTTAGTCAAATCCATGTTTACTTGCTAGGCAACCTACTACACATGACAGAGATTTGCATGTTCTAGGCCTAAGTGACTCCCATTTTGACAAATGTACATTATTTTTACGCTTTGTTTTTTTAGGTCAGAGAAAAAAGAAGAACTTTCAAAATATACATTTTTACCTGACAAAATGGACCAGAGAAAGGAAAAGGCTCTCATCAACTGGGTAATTTATTACATTTAACAAATTAAAGGAAAAGAAAACTCATTTCTTTAGTTTTCGATTTCCCTATACTATATTTTGTATTTAATACTATAGAATGAGAAAATTTAGCACACATGACAAGTTATTTCAGTGTTTTTATCACAGCAATGTTTGCACTGAATTGAAACAGTATAGAGGCCTGTACATACCTTTGCTATTGGGAAAATAAATTGGTATTTTAACTAACTGGGGAAATGTTATAACATATCTATTTAATGTTTAATTTAGCTTTGAAAGATAGAAAGTATCGGTTGTAGCATTAGTACATCTGCTTGAAATACATACTGATCAACATTTCTTTACACAAATTCATGTACAGGGACACCTTAACAATTTCTCATTGGGAATATATATGAACATGAAATTTGGAAAATCCAACAAAACTCACTAGGGAATTCGAAATGGACATGTATTCTACCCAAAATGTATATAGAGTTATATAATATATATGACTGTTTCAGTATCACGCTATTTCCATCGCTTAGAAACTTCTTGATAACAGTATCTATTACTTGAGGTTACCAAAATGATATGTGTTGAATGTTGTATTATGTTGTTATATAGGTGAATGCTCTGCTTCCCGAAATAAACATATCTCGATTGTTAGACCTAGCAGATGGACATGCGTTTATCAGTCTGATGAAACTGAGGTATAGTATTAAATATATATATGTATAATGTATTGTTCCAAATATTGAATGTATGTATTTATTTATACCAAAAAATGTTGAATAATTTAACAGAATGATATTTTACTATGTATACAGTCTTGGTAGATCAACATTCCTAGTTCTTGTTGTTTCACTGTGCAGTCTTTTGAATTTGCTCAGCATGGATTGTATGGTTTTGCTTTGTTTAAAAAATGATACAGCATAGTTGTTTACATTTAGAATAGAAATGGAAACGAAATTAGAATAATCCAAATTATTCACATATTTCAATATACTGTAAACTATTATATGAATTAAGGAAATTTTGATTTATGAACATTTGTTTGCATTGACTTCAGTGAGAAATGTGAGACTGTTGCCTCAACAACAGAGTGCTACATTAAAATTCGGGAATATATAGAAGGTAAGCATGGGTTCATCAAGTATCAATACAAATTTTCAATTGCTGTTAAAGAAGCATGCAAGATATCTGCCTTTAAGTAAACCTAGAGCTTAGAAGTAGGGCAATTGAAATTACCTGGTGAAATCCCTGTACATTTCCTATGCGTCCTTTTTTATCCTTTCATCATTAGTAAGTAATGAATTATCTACTGATGGTATTTAAACAAGAACTAGTCATTTCACTGAAATGTGATTTATTCATGAAATCATATTCTCATGCTCTGTATAAAGTTTTGGCAGATTGTTTTGTATTCAGGGTTCAGTGTCAGCAATACCATTAGCTGTTTGACTTTTATTTCAGAACACTACTTTACCAAACTGGAGTTAGATTCATCTGTCATCAATATACCATTGATTGTGAATGGTTCATCACCAAGTAATTCTCAACTAGTAGAATGGGAGTTAGCCAAGGTAAGTTCGTGTGTAGTTTTTCTGGTATTGTACAGAAATTTAAAGTTGTTAAAAGTGAATACAGTGTAATGCAAAGACTGGCAACAACAGTAATGAGGCTTAGAATTATCAACCATTGTAACTTTTTCTTCATATCTTATAATATTTTGCGTTTGACCATTTATAGCAAAATTTATATCCAATTAATGATAGCCTATATCCTACATCCAATTAATGATAGCCTATATCCTACATCCAATTAATGATAGCCTATATCCTACATCCAATTAATGATAGCCTATATCCTACATCCAATTAATGATAGCCTATATCCTACATCCAATTAATGATAGCCTATAACCTACATCCAATTAATGATAGCCTATATCCTACATCAAGCTGTATCCTGGAACTATCCAATGTAGATAGCCGAATAGTGGTTATTACATTTAGATGTTTTGATATTTCACTTTAAGTATGGTTGGGGAAAAATAGATGAGAACTTTCCTTAACAACAACGGATCCTACCAAATTTTCAAATTCATCTTGCATTTGATAAACAAAAATACTTTTTGATGTCATTAAGACACATTGTGTATTTTCCTCTTGCATCTAGATTTTGTATGCTTTACTTGGGGCATTTGTACAAGACAAGATGAAACAGACCTTTGTTGATGCTGCCCTGACCTTGTCTCAAGAAGAACAAATGGACATTATGCAACTCCTGGAACCTATGGTCACATCTCAAGATCTGACCACTCGTCTCCCAGCAGACTTTGCAGATATCTTAAAAAAGAAGAGAGAATATGGTATGTGTGTGCAATGATTGGAATGTGTCTTAGTATAATTAGCTGCACTGTGAGCTCAATACTATAAATGGCTTCTATTTAAACAGAATATTTTTATATTCAAAATCAAAGCTTTTACCAGATTTACTACTGGTGGTATGCAAAGATATCATAGTTTATCAAAAGATACATATTGTCTGTTTTGACTTTTTTGTCTGTATTTAATGTTACATATATCATTGTTCCTGTGTTCCCAATTTTGTAGGTTTGATTGTCCTACACTGTATATGGGCCATTTGTGTAAAACAAGTAAAAATTTTACAAACAACTCAATATTTGTTTTAACAGGCCTCCAAAACAATTAAATTAATTACTAGAATAGGAATGATTAACAAGAAATCCAGTTATGAATAAAAATTATTTTGGAGTCAGTTAGATATATGTAATGCATGTACTGAAATAGCCCTCAATACCATTTTAACATAAGTTGCTGATGAGCTCTATGATATAAAGGAATAGGATTGATCTAGTCAAATAAGATTGGAAATAGTTCACCAAATATATTATTTATATAAAACTTGATTAAAAATCAGGAACTGAAATTTATGTAATTTTTAAAACGTGCATGTTTATTGTATAATTCATAAATGTTATGTTGTGTTTCCCTCCCTCCAATCACAAACAACACTTGGTGAAGCCTTTTTATTCATCACAATTTTATAATTATTTCACATTGAAAATTTTGATTCTAATACTGACAAGATGCATTTTCTTTTCCAAGACCCTTCCCTGTTTGAGGAAAATTAATATTCACTTTTCTAAAGTTGTTTTGGTAGATTCTTGATAAATGCTAAGACTGTCTGTTAACTTTTCCGCCACCCTAACATGACTAAGATTAGACACATCCTTATTTTCCGTTTATCCTAGAGTCAACTTTTCACAAAGATGCTGATCTTTTCTTCAAACTAGTTACCCAGGGCAAAGGCATAGTAACATCAACGCCGACGGTTGACCAATCTTTCAACTTCCCAACTGGTATAACAATCATAACTATTACACATTTTTATAATCACAATTTACCTGGGGTTTTCCCAATGTTCTTCAATAATATTTTCAGTTAAATCTTCATAGTAACATTTATCATTCATTTGTTCATTTATTCACATGTTTCATCACTTCACCTATTAGTTATTCATCACAATTCACTGAAACAGTGCTCCAGGTTACTGCATATATAGATCATCAGACTTATGCAGTTGATAAGATGAATTATGGCTCTTAATAATGCTAAACGAAAGACAAAAAGATTTTCAAAATGTATATTACTATATATAGTAAGATTTTTACTTCTGAAATGGGGATGATCCCTGATCATTCTCCACTTCAGATTTAACAATACTCCTAGAACATTCTTGCTTCTCAATACTATTGAAATCTAATTAAATATGATCAAGAACTTTACTTATTGGGATGAATATCAACTTCAGGTTAATACTTGAAGAAATGCTTAATTTGGTAACTAAAGTTCTGATTGTCAACGTGCTGCACATACTTAATTACTAATGATCTAGGTATTAAAATAACATATAACTTATTTTTGGAGCAGATTTGTATGCTTCTACATCTACTTTTGAAGGGTGCAAATACCCTTTTTGAAAACAAATTAGAATGCTCACCCCTGCTTTTACAGTACAGGTGTTTGTACAAAAAGTTGCCTGGAGCACTGCTTTAACACTCACTGTTATATATGTCTCATGATTTAATGTGTTTAAGGTTTCCGAATAGCTAGGGTAGGTCGGGCAGTAGACAGATTACTCTTACTGCATATCGATAAAAACAATTGATAACCTAAATCTAATTTACACTGGTGTTTCATTATGGAATTTCAGCTATTTTCTATTCATGCACTATTTTTTCTGAAAATGTAGCTCAAAACTTTGGGGACAATCTTATAACCTGAAACTCATGATAATATTTAAACCTAAATTTCACCCATTTTATTCAGATATATTCTTTTGTTGTAAATTGGTGCATTTTAATTCATATTCATAAAAATCTGATATTAAACTATGCATAACCCGTATTCCTTCTCTGTACTGCATGTACGTATGACATCCAGTTAGAAATGTCACAACTGTTCATGTCATATTCATACAAAGTAGAAATGGTCACTGATTACATCTGTAGGTTAGATCAAATGTTTAAACTCTGGAGCTTAAATCTGATTTAAATTTAGGCATGCATAAAATTACGATTACAATTTAACAAAATAGTGATATTCAGTTCTTGCCAGTTGAGACTATATTTTGATATATATTGTAGTGCATGTTTGATTTTGTGTAATATTGTCTTCATGTAAGGTCTTAAGTAAACAACTCTTCATATTTCAAATATTGTATGTAAGTTGTATTTTGCTGGTGAAGGCTTGTTATTCCATGGTAAAATTGCTCAGATAAAATTTTGATATGCCGTGATTTCATGATTATTTTGTTTTGGTGGAATTAATTATAAAGGAAAAAGGCTATGTTGTTTTTCAGTGATAACTCCTATGTCGGTCATTTACAGTGATTTACACTGTTTTGCGTCCTTACAATGCAATGGTCTACCTGGTAAATTTATGTTTTCATTAGCATTGTTGAGTTCACATTAAAATATTTTACTGTCATAGTATTTGTATATTTCATTCTTTGTGTGTCAAATCGAATTTATTTATGCTCAGTGTTTTAACTATTAGATGACAAAAGTGTACATCCTGTTTGTAGTTTGTAATGGTACACCTCTGACACCAGTTCCTTCCCTCCTGTCTTGCACAGCAAGGGGTAGTGGTCCCCATGAAATCAGCTCCCCAATGCGGATGTTGACTCTAGCTTCTCCAAGCCCTCTCACTCCTCTCTCGGCTCTCATGCAGTCACCTCAAGTGGCACAGAAGGTAAGTGTTAAGTTCAGTTCTGTAGCTCTGTAGAGTATTATGTCAGTGTTATGACAGAACCTGACCTGTATTCATAGTGACAATTAAAAAAATGTATATCTACCATGATATATCTATGTTAACTGAAATACCATTTTAGTTTTGTGGAAATAAATTTAAGAATTGATCTTTACTTTAAAAGAAAAAGTTACCAATTTGCCAACGATGCAGGATTTATGGGTTCATCTCCAGGCAACAGATCCTACAAGATGTCTCACAAACCCCTCGTCTAATTTAGTTTATAATAGGTATAACGTGTAGATCTACACCTGATTATATTGTTCATCAGACAAGTAAAGGGTCATGGATATATAGATAGACACTTCTAATTCAGAGTCTGTTTTTGAACAGATGTTGTTGAGACAAAAGGAGAAAGAGATCAGGAAACTGGAGATGGTTGTGGCAAGTGAGAGACACTTCAAGGATAATCTGGAGCTGGACATCAGAGAAAAATGTGAACAGCTTGGTCAGAGAGGTTGGTATAGCAGTTGTCTTATCAATGATCAGACTTGTTTAAAGATTCTACACTGCCAACAATACTTGTCACACAAATGCATAAAATGGCACCTGTGGTATAGAAATATCTAACGGACACCAACAAATGGCACCTGTGATATAGAAATATCTGACATAAACAAATGAAAAAGATCAATAACAGCCTCAAAAAAATGATATAAGACTAAAAGTTACGTACCAAATATAGAGATGTAGTCTGACAGAATCTCTTCTTGTTGCAATTATTTCTTAAAAATTATGATTTTTTTTTTAGAAAGGCGAATCCTTGAGTTGGAAGCATCACTAAAAGGCCAGAGAAATATCGCAGATGTGTACGATGAACTGGAGTTAGTGAAACAGGAACGAGACCACCTTCAGAAGGAAATCAACAGGTGGGAAGTGTTTAAAATGGATTGTGATAGGAAATTTTGTCCAAATGAAGATTTAACCAAATATTCTAGAGATTTCTCCATAATCCGGTCTATAGAATGTATAAATTAATGTTCAGAGTTGCATGGTCACTGTTGATTACCTATCTGTACACCACTTATAACTTTATATATTGATTCTGTTAACAGTTTATAATTTGAATTGAGAACAAATGTTTTAACGAGAATTAGGATTGATCTTAGTTCTTAGAAGTGAGGTATTTGGGGAAGCTTTAAACTTTGTACAGGATACATCTAATGAATACTGGAATCTCAACTTTAATTGTGTTTATTTAACTTACAGTGCACAATTAAGATGTACCGAGTTACAGGACGTTAAAGATCACTGCAAGTTCCTAGAGAGGGAGAACAATGAGAAGATTACAGAAATAAAATCCTTGTCAAGTCAGGTAAGATAAAAAATAATTCCATTGTTACATTTAACTCCATATACGTGATTCCTACATGTTGATATTATTTTCTGAGTTAATATTCAGTGTTCTATTGAATTTTATTGACATTAACCTGTTTGGTGTGTTGAAATCTGTGTTTGGAAGAATTTTTATATTTAAAAAAATATCCTTGAAAACATGTGAATAGCAGAGTGCAAAATTTCGGGTAGCCAAAATAAAACAGTTTTCAAAAATAAATGTTCTCCATTTGAAAAAAAACCAAAACGAACATGATCACTTTTAAATAGTCCATGATTTGGTTGTACATTACAGCTATTGGCCTTAGAATCTTTGAAAAAGAGCCACGAGGAATACCGCAATAAGTGTCACCACCAGAAGCTGCAGATAGCTGAGATAGAGTCTGTACTTGAACATTGTAAGTCTGAATCTAAACAAGCCAAGCAAAAAGTGATGGAGCTGGAGGAATCTCGCGTCTCTTTACGACAACAGTTGGATGAGATAAAAGCAGAGAAAACAGAAATGGAGGAAATGATGGCGATCACAGGTATGTTTAAGTTTGGATTTTATGAAAATTGTGGTTGGTCAGTTGTCTTAATTGCTTGTTAGCACCATATACTTTACAATATTATGTTATCATAGAGTAATTTTCTTGTTTTCTTAATTTGTGTTCATTAGAATAATTAATGATTTTTAAAAAAAAAATGTGAAAAGAGTTGTGGATAGGAGTATCAGATAAATTTGATTGGAAACTAAACATGCAATCTGAATTTGGGAGCAGTAAAGCGATATTTGAAGATGTAGATTCCACTGTTACCAACATATTCTTAAATTTCATTTGTTACCTGTTTGTGGGTTTTGCAGCCATAGACTGCCACAACAAAAACGGTGAGAGTATGGGAATGATCATGGAGACACGCATCAAGGAGTTGGAGGAGCAGCTTAATGAGCTGAGGGAATCCTGGATTGACCCTGAGGCACATAGACGTCTGGAGAAGGAACTAGCCAATGTTGAAGAAACAAAGAGAATATTTGAGGTCAGTGTTAATGCTGTTACATTTCACATATCAGTAAAATTATAATTTCTTGGCTGAATTATAGGTGATATATTGAAAATTCATAATAATACAGATACTGTTGCCATGTGATAAATAACGGATAATAACTGTAAAAGTGTTCAAATTGTCACATTTAGGGACAGAATCCTAATCTGAACATCACTGAAATTTCACATAGAGATTTACTGTCAGGCACAGGAAGAGTATGTCAGGCACACAGTGGGACACTTGCTAACTTGTCAGCCTTCTAAAATTTATGTAATTTGGAATCATCAATCTTGATGACTGATGAAATGTATTTAGTTCAAGTTACAATACATAGAATGAAGGGAATGCTGTACTTTGATGATAAAATGGGTTATTATGATTTCGATATTTCAATTTCAGACCAAGTTCATGGAGACCCATCAGAACCTCTTGAAGAAGGATGATGCAATTGAGCAAGTACAACAGGCTCTAGTGTCCAGCGAAAAAAATGCAGAGAAACTGGAGATAAATCTGTCAGAAATGACAACCCAGCTGGCTGCCCTTCAGACTGAAGGTGAAATTCTGAGGTCAAGGGAATCTGAGCTTACTTCACTACTACAGACAGCCAGCTCAGAGAAGCAGGCAGCAGAGGAAGATGTCGTTGGTCTACAGACAAAACTCTCGTATGCTCAAACAGAGATTCAGCTGTTGACTATGGTAGGTAACCTGATGGTGAAGACACATACGATTATTTATGGATCTCTTCAATGGCATTCTGATTTTATGGCGTATATATATAATGATCATGGTCTACCTATTAAAGGAATAGACATGTCCATTTTCTGGCTGATAAAGAGTCAATTTTCCTTGAAACTGCAATTTGTGTTTTGTCTTTATAATAGAAATTTCCTTTAAATGTTATAACCTAATTCAGAAAATAAAAACCTATGGTAGTAAATTCTTCTTCAGTACTCTCACGTTCTTGAGTTATTTGCTCAAAAAACTTAATTGGTTTGTCCTTACAGGAGGCTGAGGGACAAAAACTTGCCACAGAAGAGAGACGTCAGACTATGGTTGCATCGGTGGACCTGGCAAAATCTGAGCAGAAATCTATAGAACAAAAATTAGTTCTGGAGCAGGCCTCCTGGAAGACAAAATTGGACTCTCTTAACTCACAACTGCAGCAGCAGAGGGATGATGCAATAAAGGTGGAGGATGATCTCAAGTCCAAGCTGAAGGCCAGTCAGAGCAGCTTCAAACAACAGGAAATACGCATGGAGAATGAGATGTGGGTCAAGGATAACTGTGTCAAATGTCTGAAGGAAGAGATGACCAGTCTGAAGGAAGAAATCTGTGAAACAGAAACCAGGCTTCGAGAGGAGGTCAGCACTCTTAAGGAAATCAAGGTCACACTAGAAGGTCAGCTTAACCAGAAAGCAACAATTCATCAAAGTGAAGTTGAACAGCTAAAGGCTGAACTAACCAGTAACAAAGAGAGGACAAGATCAGAAGAAGAGCAGTTGAAAGACGCCATTACAGAACTCCAAAGTCAATGTGAGGAGTATAAGAATGAGATGGATAGGAACAAGATTGAATGTGACAGTAAAGTGCAGGGGCTGGAGGCTACAGCAAAGAGACAGCAAACCAAGTGGTCAGAAAAGGAGACTGGTTTGAAGGAACAGGTAGCAGATCAGGAGAAGCTTTGTGCAGATCTCACTCAATCCCTTCAGAAGACAGAGACCGAAGTTACAACCTTGAAGGAGAACTTGATTCAGGAGACAGCAACCAGATCAGATCTGGAACGACATCTGAAGTGCATAGAAAAGGATCTAGGGAAGGAAAAACAACTAAGTTGCACTCTCAAGAAAGACATAGAGGTCCAACAATCTGAGATATCGGATCTGAAGGCCTCTTTGTCACAGTCCAGTGGTGAACTGTCTCATCTCACAGAGTGTTTAGATCAACAACACATGCAGCTTTCAAAAATGTCGGAGACCAAGGTATGCTTAGAAAAAAAGATCAGAGACACCGAGACTGAGTTGAAGAACAGTCAGAAGGCAAGTGCAAATAAGATTCAATGTCTCACTGAGGAGCTACAAAATCTTCAAAAAGAATCAACAGAGAAAGAAACAACCCTGAAAAAGGATCTTTCCAAGTCTCAAAAGGAGTGCGAGGGAGTTCTCAAACAACTGGAACAGCTTAAGGAACAGTTTCAGGTCAGTGTGCATAAGGGTACAAGTCTGGACAGCCGACTTAGCGACCTGACACGGCAGATTCAGACGAGGAACGATGAAAATGGGGTCCTTACAAAAGAGGTGTCCCATTTACAGGAACAGGTTGAGGAACTCACTGGCCAAGTAGTCCTTGTCACAAAGGTGGCCGAAACAAAACAAGTCAGTAATGATGAGTTGACCCAAGAAAACAGAAACCTGTTAGATGAAGTGCAACAGCTGTCGACCAAGATCAACGAAGCAGTAGAAGACAAGGAGATGATATCTCAGGAAAAATCTGACACAATTTCATTGTTAGAGGCTTCTCTCTTAGAAAAGGACAATGATGTATCAAACCTGAAAAAAATCAATTCTGAACTGAAAAGTCAAGTGTCAGAATTGGATCAGAAGGCCAGTAAACTAGAATTGATTACAAGAGACAAAGATATGGAGATCTCATCTTGGAGTGATTGTATTTCTGAACGTGATGTTGTGATCTCAAATCTGACTGGAGATAAACAAGATCTGACTTTACGAGTTGATGCACTTTCATCAGAAAAAGAGTTGCTTCAGGAATCATGCAAGGAGAACTGTGAAAAGATTTCTTGTCTTGACAAACAGCTGTCCGATCTGAACACAAAGACATGCTTACTGGAAGAAGCGCTGGATGTCAAAAATGATGAGATTTCTTCTCTTGAATCGCTTGTATTGCAGCGTACACAGGAAAACAAATCAATTCAAAAACTGAATGATGTCAACCGTGATGAGATCTGTTCTCTGAATACAAAAGTGACAGAAAAAACACAAGACATTGAGAAGCTACAGGTGAAATGTGAAAAGTTAATGTCTGACATTCAAGTTCAAGAGCAGGAACGGAACACAGCACTGAGTGACAATAGTGATTTGACAGAAAAGTTGGAGTTGGTGACTGCAAAGTATGAGACTTCAATCGGTGAACTAAGATCAAAACTGGAGAAAACATTGAGTGACAATGAAGATTTGACTGAAAAGTTGGCATCCTTGGCAACAAAGTACGAAATTTCAGTCGGTGACCTCAGATCTGTGCAGGAGAAGGCATCAAGTGATAATGATGATTGGGTTGGGAAATGTGAGACTGTGAATGCCAAGTATGAAAGTTCAATCAGTGAGTTCAGATGTAAATTGGAAAAAGCCTCGAGTGACAATCATGCTTTGGCAGAAAAATTAGAGTCTGTGACAGCCAAGTATGAAACTTCATTGAATGAACTTGTATCGGAGAAGGAGAAAGCTTTGAGTGACAATGATGTTTTGTCCGAAAAGTTAGAGTCTGTGACAGCCAGGTATGAAACTTCATTGAATGAACTTGTATCGGAGAAGGAGAAAGCTTTGAGTGACAATGATGTTTTGTCCGAAAAGTTAGAGTCTGTGACAGCCAGGTATGAAACGTCATTTAATGAACTTTTATCAGAGAAGGAGAAAGCTTTGAGTGACAACGATGTTTTGTCCGAAAAGTTAGAGTCTGTGACAGCCAGGTATGAAACTTCATTGAATGAACTTTTATCAGAGAAGGAGAAAGCTTGGAGTGACAATGATGTTTTGTCCGAAACGTTAGAGTCTGTGACAGCCAGGTATGAAACTTCATTGAATGAACTTGTATCAGAGAAGGAGAAAGCTTTGAGTGACAATGATGCTTTGTCCGAAAAGTTAGAGTCTGTGACAGCCAGGTATGAAACGTCATTGAATGAACTTATATCAGAGAAGGAGAAAGCTTCGAATGACAATGATATTTTGGCCAAAAAATTAGAGTCTGTGACAGCCAGGTATGAAAGTTCAGTCAGTGATTTAAGTTGTAAACTGGCAAAGGCTTCAGGTGAAAATGATGTTCTATCCAAAAAGTTGGATTCAGTTACAGCCCAGTATCAGACCTCGATAGCTGAGATGAAAGATCAAATGAAATCAGACTGTGATGCTTTTGTCAAAAGTCATGAAGATAAAATGAGAGATTTTGTCAAAGATATGACATCTACAAACCAAGAGCTCAAGGAAGCAGGGGAGAAACGTCGTGCACTGGAACAAACAATTCTGGAACTGAACCAAAGACTGACTATTCAGCAAGACAGCAAAGACAGAGTCATTCTGGAGGCAAAGATTGCACAAATAGAGTCAGAACTTAAGCAGAAAACAGACTTACTGGAACAGGTTCGTATGAACTGTCAGCAGACGATGGAAGAAAGTGAGCAGTACTGGCGATCACAGTTAACACAACTGGAGAGTGAGTACCATAAGGCAACGGAGGAGCAGACTCAACAGTACCGTGACCAGTTGACGAGTCAGGAACAGAGCTTCCAAACACGATGCCAGGCCCTCGTGCACGAAAAAGAGATGATTGCAGTCAGTCAGAAAGCAGCACTGCAAGATCGAATAACACACATGGAGAAAAAATTAGAAAAGAAACAAAACGAATTAATAGATTTGGATAAGAAACACAAAACAGAAAACTGTGCAATTATGGAAAAAATGAAGTCAGACTATCAGGCTAAAATTGATCAGATTCAAGACTTGCTGACATCAGAGACACAAAATCAAAAAGAACTGGCAAATAAATTGCACAGTCAGCAATCTAGGTGCGATGAACTGGAAAAAGCTATGAGAGAAATGAAACTAAGTTGTGACGTCAGTATGGCAAACCAGAGCACAAATCACACTGAGGAACTGAACAGTCTCCGTCACGAGTTCAAATCGAAGTTATCAGATTTTCAGCAGGAGAGTAGACAACTGCTGGAGCAGGAACAAAGCCGGACAGCAGCAGCTAATAGTCAGTGTTCTGAACTGAGTAACAAGCTAGACGAGGCCACAAGGGAAATCACGAAATACAGGAGACAGGTCAGCATCAATTAGAATACTAATTGATTTAATCACCATTGGTACATTTTATAGCTACTGAATATGCTTTTTTGAGATCATTTTTGGTTTACACAAAATTTAAATAGCCTGGCCCAATGCTCAAGAAACAACAAGTATAAAATTAGTCCTCTCTTTTTTTTCATGATTCCAGTAGCTGGTAGAAGCAATGAAATTCTTAACCGTGTGTTTTAAATTAATCAAAATTTTAATAACTACTATTTTCAAGAATGAATAAACCGTTTTAGGCATATGATTCTAATTTTTTTTTTTTTACTTGTCATTCTTTATTCAAGGTTGAAAACATGAAGGAAAACTCTGAGCTGACTTTACAACAGTGGCAATTGAAGGTTGCCGAGGTGAAAGGTGCTAAGGATGCAGAGGAGGAGGCACTTCGTGTAGAACTTTCCAGACTTGAGGATCAGTGCTCAAATACTAATGCTGAGATAAGTCAGGTAATTTTGTGTTCATAATTGAGTGAGTTTTAAAAATTTAACGTGTATTAAAATGACAATGTTAAGCTTATGGTTGAATGTTTTCCAGCTTAAGATTGAATAAGACTTTGATGGGTGATTTATCTTATAGGTATTAATTTACTCCTCATTTAGTGTTTCGGTAAAGAAAGGTGTATGATTGAAAAACATATTATTTTTTAATTTCAGTTTTTGTAACAATGATATATAAATTGTAAATATGCTTTCTTGATCGTTGCAGTTAAATGCCAGAATAAAAGAAATGGAAAGTAAAGAAGCCAAGTTACAGCAGACAATAGACAACTATCGTGTCCATTACAACAAGAAGAAGGAAGTCATTGATCTTCTTAACAAAGAAGTTGATGTAAACTTGAAGGTCGGCAAGGAGTTCCAGAAAAAGTCTCTCGACCTTTCCCAGGAGGTCAAAAGACTCAAGGTTAGTGAAAGAAACTGCTTTAAATATATAGCATGATGATAGGAGAATGTGGAGGCAAAAATCACCTGCTTTCTTGCACATCTGTATATAGTGACTTGATTATCCGACTATTCAAACTCAAAGCCATATTGGATAACTTTTTAGTGTTCCATGGATGTGCTATAAACAAATCACACAAAATGTCAACTAATTGTGTCTGTTGATCATAATTTGCAGCATTAACCACCTTGTTTCTGTTGACATTTTGTCTGGGTTTTTTTTCTTCTCAGCCAGATGAAATACAAATTTAACATGAATATCATGTCATGACTAGATTCCTGGCAATATGGGTATCAATAACAGCATCTTATTTCATGCATCAATAGAGTAATGCATTAAAAAATTATTGGACTGAAATTTTTCTATGAAATGTTATTAAATTAAATTCAAACTGACTTGTTTATGACTCTAATTAGGGCATTCTACAAACGGAAAAGACCCAACAGCAAGGCCTGGAGGATAAGCTAGAAAAGGAGAAGGTCAACAACAAAACACTGTGTAAGTAATATCACACGTCTGTAGATTAACCATGGTGCTGTTAACGTATAAAATTGTGGATCCGCAAAGTGTTCAAATAATAATAAACAGTGAAATTTCCTGATGACATTCATCACCATTTTGAATGTCAGAGATGGATTTTAAATCCTGCAAATTACTTGAATAAGCAGGATGTATTTTAGATTTTCCTTGATTTTTTCCACTTATGAGAGATTTGAATGTTTGATAACAAGTTGTCAAAGAGATCTCGTGGATTCTTGAATGCTGAAAAAAAATAGACCAGAGTTTAGATTGTAAACAGATTTATAATGCAGCAATAAACATGACTCCATTTTAGGCAAACAGGTGGTAGAACTGAAAGCTGAGCTAAAGGCTACAAACAAACAAGTGCAGACGTTGCGTACCCAACTAGACATCACCAGCACCCATTATATAGGCGACAACAGCGACTTTGTGAAGACCTGTTTAAACCATAAAGACGATGACATGATGAGCCAACGGCAAAGGTATGCTGGCTTATACCCTAAATAGTATGTCTTGTTCATAGGGACTGTTTAATTTGCTTATACCCATTAATCTATCTAATATGAGTTTAGTATGATTAGACTTTTGGTTTCTCCTGTGTTACTGACACACAACAGGCCAACACCCAGGCCATTTCCGTTTTTGCGGTCCAAATGGTTAGACCACTTGAACCGGTGTTGTTAGTTTTTGAAATAAAGACCGACCTGGTGATTTTATATTGTTTTCAAACGAGCCTTGACAAAGACTTCCATGGCCTGTATTAGTATTTGCAGATCCGTCAAGATGTATGTTTGAAATATTACATTTATCTGCATAAACGAACAGGCCCCCATATTGTCAGGTGGTAGTTTGAAGAGACATGGCCCTTCAGGAAATCTCTTAATTTTCCAGAAAAACATTTTTGGATTTAAGAAAGGTTCTTTTAGTAATTAAGAGGAAATGGTTCATCATTGAGACAACCTATTTGCATAAATGTGTTATCAGGAATGTTTCTTAAGCCCGTACTTGAAACTTTATTCTGAGTTTTTAATTTAGTTGACAAACTCAGTAGTCTGTGTATTGTATATTGTAACACAAAGTGTTCACATCTTTCTCTCTCTCTCTCTGATCGATGATTGTTTGATTTATTCAGTAGTTCTTCGGAGGAGGAGGCACCCCGGAGACGATCCTCTCGAATTCGCCTGGCAAGCTTGGATCAAAGTGTGATCAGCACGGACTCTGGTCGTTCGATTGCTTCTCTTCCAAGTAAGTTAACTGTAAAGCCGCTTCAAGAAAACAAACTCTACAACCTTGTCTCATTGACATTATGGATGGTTCTATATCCTTTCTCCTTCAGTAGATCTGTAGCCTCATCCTTGTATTAGTTCAGTAGTAGCTCTCAAGGCTTTCCAGTAAAACATCTACCCCACCCGAGGACTCCCAAGCTTGGTTAAGGGTACCACCTATAGAATTCATTTAATAAATTACAATAAGTGTACTTTGAAGTAAAAGGAAGGCAATCCAACCATGGATAGAAGTGATTTATTATGGAGTCCTGAGGTCAGGTAGATAATTTAATGGAATAGCGCTCATGGTCGTCTTGGGGACAATCAGATCATTCTGTACCAGATCTCATCTATGAATCCCTTTATATCAACTTTTTTAAATGACCAAAACTTTCCTAAAAAAAATGAACTATTTCACATTTGGTGGTTACTTTTGGTACATAGGAATTAAAGATTCACAAGATACACATGTTTTTTCTTTGTTTGATTCTAGATATTATTTGTTTAAATGGGTTTATTTTATTTTAAAATGCCATATCATTAGATGAGCTATTAATGGACACAACAACTTCTTTCATTTGAATGGTAGGGGGTACAGCCAAATTATTTGCAATGGAAGATGAGCCTGCTGACTTAGAATGGAAGAGGTTTAGTGAGCTTCAGAGGCGCAATACACTTCAGCTGCCCCACAATCGGACCACCTACCCTGTGGAGATGCAGCAATATGGAGAGAACTCTGTCAGGGAAAGTCTAGCGTTTTCCACTGGTGGTTCACAGGGTAGTGGACGAAAGAGAAAGCAGGAGAGCTCCAGTGATGAAGGAGAATCATCTAAACTGGTAATTACACTAATATGTAATGGTATTTACTAAAGCGATGAAGGATCAAAGATTTGGAATTGTCATAGCATACTGATTCATGGTGGTTCTTGTAAAATATTGACCAACAAGAGGACTCCAGGGTCGGTTTCTTCTTTGCTTTTCAAACGATTGAGCCAAGTGGACCAGAATTGTCTTTAAATTAAAAACAGACCTGATTTTATGTTATTTTCTGACGAGCCTTGACAAAGACTTTCAAGGCCTGATTTTACATCTGAATGTTCCACAAGATATATGTCTGAAATATAACATTTAAAACTGAAGATTTTTTTTTTTTCTGCATAAACATACAGGCCCCAGGTATCAAACAGAGACCAACAAAGGAAGTGTTTTTTAACTACAACAGAACCATTGATAATCCATATTTTCTCCGGGGCTTACCATGAATAAAATTTCTTTGTTCTGGACTCCTCTATATTTTATTGATATAGAAAGAGGCTTGAATACTTGTGTCAAAACAAAGAGAACACTATTGAAAACTATATTATTTCACAATTTTCACAAATCACAGCTTTCTTAATTACATTTGTTTTTAAATTTCATATTTTTAATAGTGAAGCAATTTTTTACATGAATATCTCTGTTGCATTTGTAATGATTATGTCAATTTTGTAACTATTTTAGCAATCAAGGCATGGCATTGCGTACCAGAAACCTGGTCCACCCACACCAGGTAACTCCAATAGCATGCGGAGAAACTCTAAGGGCACACCACGTTACAACCTTCGTTCACCTCGAACCCCAATTGGTAACTCCAGATCAAAACGAACACCAAAAAGATCTGTCAATGCTGAAAATGAACCCACATCCTTAAGAAAAGTATGATGATTTTTCTATTTGTTGTCTAATGCAATGCAAACATAAATTAGTAAAATTCAGGCGCTTTTTGCCTCGCCTGCGACAAAGCCACGAAGAGAGACTATATATATGATATTACTAGGGATGTTGGGAATCTGAACTTTTGTGTTTACTTAGTTCCTCAAAAAGTATCAATGTTATTTCAACCAAACCTGGAATATAGTTGCATTGCAGTATAGACATCTCAACACACCCTACAGATTATATGAGTTCTAAATTTTTCTTTATTTAAAGAAATTGATGTAAAATCTTTATTGCTTTTCCAATTGGTTTAGCCAAATTGGACGCTTGTTTATAATGTATGTAGGGTGCATCCATACTATTATGTGTTTTTTTTTTTTTTTTTTTGTAAGTACTGAAATTTTGGTGAACTTTGGAGTTTGCTTAAAACTTACTGTATTGACAAAGTGGGACGGGTGTAATTACATGTAATTCTTGTTATATATGCAAACAGTCCTTTTTAAGGATATCTCATAAAGACACAGACTAGACTGACAAACCCTCCAACAACTGTTGATCATTGATAAAATGTTTTCCATTTGTTTCAGTCAGCAAAGAAGTGGTTAAATACTACTGCCTTCAACATAATGAATACACCAAACAAGAAAATGCGTGGGAACTCCGTCTCATCAGCGACAAAAAGCGCTTCCAAGGTTCGTAATCTTGTCAAACTCTTTGAGGAGGATTCAAATATACCTGACAAAAAGAAATACACTATTGCCACACCTATCAAAGCTATCGGTAAAATCATCAATTCCATGTCCACCCCAAAAAGGTCCAACAAAATAGACCCAGGTTTAGTCAGTTAGCAGTAGTTATGTAGTAGACAGCATCCCTTCCTGGGGTCAAAGCTGCTTTTTATTGATGTCTATTTAATTTGTACTTTTAACAGTATTTTAAATGTGTACAAGTGAGTGAGATGTGGTGTGATACTTTTAACTTATTGAAGAGTTATTATGATCTATATTATTGTATAGGTATTTATTCACACATCATTTAATACTGGTTTGTACAGTTTCTGTATGTATATATTGACGTTTTAACGTTCCTTGTCTGTTTAATACAAATTTGAAATAACTTTCAGTTCAATATACCGTCATGGATACAAATTAACAATATAAAGTTATGTGTCTGCAGATTTTTATTAGACCAGATGTTGTATATTTAAATTACATACATGTCCTTTAAAGTCAAAGTCACATTTGATCAGAATTTTAAAGGCAAGTTTATCCATTATCAATGATCTCTAATAACACATGTAAAATATTAATAACAAGGAAACAATGTAGTAAACCTACCTGTTTGAGTTTGGTGAGATTTGAACATTTCAAATGTAAATTTAAATCAGCTTGTGATCATATAAATGTTTCGACAGACATGTTAAGTCCCTGCATGGAAATCATGAAATTTCGTATAAATGTCCTTGAATTGATGTCTTTGACATTAGAATAAGAAAAAAATGTTGGTCTTGGTGATTTATCCAATATTTGTTTTGAAACTAGTCATAATAAATTATATTTATGACAGACATGAACATTTCAGATGCATTTTGTATTTACATTTTTATGATTAGGAAATTATTTTAAATCCAACAATACTTTGGAAAGTGTGTTTCATAACACTCATTTTCACCGTGAAGTTGGTCACTGTCCCTGAAAAATCTTCAAACTTAATGACTCCAAGAAGTTGTATTAACAATGTACACACGGATGGCTGAAGAAAATGAGTTTTGATACATTTTAATCAGCTGTAGATAATTTCTGTTGAACAGCACTATGTGTAAGATTATAATCAGCGTTTCCAGTTTTTTGACTGGTTACTTTTCAATTTTAATGCTCATTGATTCAGTATAGAATGTTTTCAGACAATGGTATGAGATCAGGATACTTTCTGAAAATTGAAATTATAGGATTAGTATAAATATATTGTAAGGAATATTGATATATTTTAAATATTTTAATTTATATCATTTGGTATTAATAAAGATTAGCAATTAAACTGTATGGAGTGCTATTCACTACACTGAACAGGTTACTTATTACAAAGTGCTAGGTATTAGATAATACTAGATGTTTTAAGAAATCAGTAAAGGTAATTTATATTGTATCAATCAAGAAGTAATATTGCTATTTTTGGGCGTGTACCTGGTAGTAATCTGCATGCTTTCCCATTGTATGTTTACCCAAGAACACTCCTTTTTCTGAAGGAAAACTTTTTTTTTTTAACTGTGTGTGTGTGTGTTACAGTAAAACTCTTAATATCCATGTTTTAAACATTCTAATTAGCCTTCATGAAATTCAAAATTGTGTTGATGTCTTATTTTGTGTACAAAATAAAGGTATGTAAATGTACCATTGTAAGTTTGAATGTGCACACTCTCCTCCAAGGAATTCCTAAACATTGGCAGTATTACATGCCTATTGTGAAGTTATTTACATTCTGCCCTGCCTATTTTTCTGTCTCTTTGTTGTCGTTGACACAGCTACAGCAATTTTTTACATGGTATGTCATTTATTTTTGAAGTTTTGTTTCTAGCACAAGTTATTTTTACAACCTAAATCTCCATTTTGATGACATCACTGTTACGTCTCTGCCACTGTAACATCCTTGTGGGCAGCTATGGGGTGTTTTTTCTGTGTTAAGTTTGATATCTGCACTTGTTTAATTAACATGATACTTACTGCCATTATACAGGTTTGAGAAACCCTCAAATCTGTGAATTCTTGTCAACATATCAATTATGGGTTTTATCATGTCCCAAGTCATCTTATTTGTGTCTGACTTTTTCTCAAAACTAACAATAAAATAATACATCACAGCACTTCTTTGCATGTTTGTCCACTCCAGGTAATATTGACCTGGCAAAATCTTTTGTTGTTGTTTTTTTGGAAAAAGTGATTTTGAAATTGAAAGTTGTGGTGTATGGGAATGTCAAATTGCATACATTTCAATCTCTAATCTATAAACAACATTGTTCCTATAATTACTATGTGACTTTGATAGTGTGATTTTTTACCTTGAATCATTTAATATTTTAATACCTATGGTATTACCAGGCACCAGTACCACTTTTTTTATGATTAGAATACTTATTATTGATTGTGGTGCATGTATTAACATACTTTGCTTGCTTCACCTGTTTTTAGAACTTTGAAAGCTTCTGCAAAATTTGCTCTAATATCTTATTTTTTCTTATTTTTTCAGGGATCTCGAAAGCCCCTAGGAAACAAAAACTTTTTACAGACCGGCGTTTAAACCAGTGTACAGATGTGGTTGTGATTGTAGCAAGCAACTAATTACAAATATCTGTGTAAAGACTAGGTTGTGAAAGAAATCAAACATCAACCGTTATCAGTCAGAGGTTTAATGAGGACACATAATTTTAACAAACTTTTGGCTGGCTTGCTTGTGTTTGAATTATATAGACTTTACGCTGAACATACCTTTTATTTATTTTCGGAATGATTTATATTAAAAGATTAAAAGATGGAATATTTGTTAAGTTGTTTTTATATCTATCCATCATTTTGAGTACTGCATTCATCCTGCAATAAACCCCCTCCCCTAGTAAAATGTTTAGTTATGATGTTTGGGGAGGGCTTACTTGTTAGCTTTGTTTTGGTTTGATACTGTTTTAAAATTGAAGCCGTTGGATTTCTTCTTCTCATGTTCTTTTAAATACACACAATCCATGTGATATTTACATAAATTCAAAGTTCAAAACATAAAAAATCCCCCAAAAATATCTCGGACTAACTATTATAGATGGAACTACATTTTGTTTGTGTTGTTGTTAAGACGGTTGCTAAGAATGTGCCAAGACTTGTCTAACACTTTCCAGCAAAAATGACTGTTCTCTCCGTCACTCCCAGGTAAAACATAAAAAAAAAAAAAATTAGTTTTTATTATTGCGTGCTTTAACTGGTAAAAAAATCATTTAATTTTTTTAACATTTTTTTAAGTCATAACAGCATTGGTTTTTAGCTCACCGGTTACTAGTAACCAAGAGCTAATGCTGTCACCCCGGCGTCCACGTCTTCGTCCCACCCCAAAACTTTAAAGTTTTTGGAGTAAGTTTTTGGAAAGTTTGTAAGTCCAAAAGTATACACCTCATGCCCTTCTAAATTGGTTCATACATTCATTAGAGGTCTAGGAATGATGTTATGGCAAAATCATGCAGAAAAAAATTGTGATTTTACCATTTTGTGGACTTAACTTTTTTGGCACCAAAACTCACTTTTTCAAGTTTTGGGGGTAAGTCCAAAAGTACATTGTATACACCTATCACCCTTCTAATTTGGTTTATACATTCATTAGAGATCATCCAGGAGTGATGCTGTGGCAAATCATGCAGAAAAAAATTGGCATTTGGCATTTTACTATTTAGTGGACTTACTTTTTTTGACACAAAAACTCACTTTAAAGATTTTGGGGGTTAGTTTTGAAAAGCTTGTAAGTCCACACCCTTCTTATTTGGTTTATACATCCATTAGAGGTCTAGGAGCGATATTATGTGACATACAATTTCAAAATGACATGCTTATGCATACAAAAAAAAAATGAATGCATAGTGTGATTGCTGCCATCGTCCCTCAACATTTTCTTTAAATTGCTACTTGTCCTAATTATTTCAATGGATTCTCACCAATGGATTCTCACCAAATTTGGTCAGGAACATCCTTGGGGGAAGGGGAACAGAGTTTGTATACATTTTTACTCTGAACCCTTAGGGGCCTGAGGGGCGGGGCAAAATGGGGAAAATAGAGATTAGTCTTTAAACCGCTGCTAGTCATAAAGATACTTTAACCAAATGTGGTCAGGAACATCCATGGGAGAAGGGGAACAGAGTTTGTAAAAAAAAATTACTCTGAACCTCCAGGAGCCTGAGGGGCAGGGCCCAATAGGAAAAATAGGGGTTAATCCTTTAAATCGCTACTAGTCATAAAGTTATGAACGGATTTGAACCCAATTTGGTCAGAAACATCCTGGGGAAGGGGAACAGATTTTGCGTAAAGGGTGACTGATCCACAAGGGGCTAAAGGGATTGGGCCCAAATTGGGAAATAGAGGTAATTTCTTTAAATCTCTACTTGTCATAAAGTTATGAATGGATTTGAACCCAATTTGGTCAGAAACATCCTTTGGGAAAGGGGAACAGATTTCGCATAAATGGTTACTGTGACCCTCTATTCCATAACCATGTATAGCATCGCTGGACGTTAACGGATAAACACAAAAAATAGGCCCAAGGCTCTATATCCACCCTAAGTGACTTAGTTTCTTTAAACACAATCATATGGTAAAAATAATCCGGAGGGTCTTTTTTTAGTCCCTTAAAGAGTATATGTATTAACAAATTGAACATGGACATTATTTTGACATTTGGTCAAGTCCAACCAGGTTAGCGATACAGACCCCATGGGCCTCTTGTTCTTCACATATTTACCATGTAAGTAAATGATTGCCAATTTCAATTGACCGATGAGATTCTATAAGACATATATTCGAGTGAATATTAATGATTTTTGTTTCACCTGCCACGACAAGTCACCAGAGTGAGATTGGTATTACTGCAGTGGCATCAATATTTTTCTTTGAACATTTTAAAGATCTATTGGGCAAAAAGTCTTACTTTAACAAAACTTGGTAAAAGTTAGATAAAATAGTGGACATTTCAACCCTTCCATCATTTGTGGAATATTTTTGCGCTAATACTGGAAAACTTGGTTGTATTGAAGTTTTGTACTGTTTACTTCAGTTTCTAAGAAAGTACCAGTGTGGATTCAGCCAAACCTGGAATATACATTGTACTTGTACTGTAGTTCCACCGTAAAGGCTGTGTATATTTTGGTATATCTAAAATTCTCAGGTTTGAGAAATGAGATCTTTATTTCTCCTCTGCTTGGCTTTTTGACCAGTAGATTAGTTGACAGTTAAATAGGATTAATATCTGAATTTCTAGCTACACTGGTCCAAAGGACTAGTGTAAGCTTATGCCACACGGTGGCATCTGTCATCTATTCATGAATGAACATTTTAATAAAAATGACTTATTAATTGGATTATGATTTAACCTTATTTGACTGGAAGCACCTATAAGTGGTGGAGATTCAAAAAGCTACAAATGGTGGGTTTGAGGGGCAGTGCCAAATGGGAGTAATTTGGCTATATATAGATCTATGAATGACTTCTCTGGAGCTGAGCGACCCATATCACCAAGCATCCCTAGGTGGTGGGGATTCTAAAGCTACAAATGGTGGGGCTGAGGAGCAGGGGCATTTTGACTATAGTGCTATAAATAACTTTTCTGGAACGAAGCAATAGATATTGCTCATATTTTACTAGTCATATCCCTAGGTGGTGGGGATTCTAAAGCTACAAATGGCGGGGCTGAGGAGCAGGGGCATTTTGACTATATTGCTATAAATAACTTTTCTGGAACGAAGCGATAGATATTGCTCATATTTTACTGGTCACATCCCTAGGTGGTGGGGATTTAAACCTACAAATTATGGGGCTAACTCCCAGGGGGATGTGGGGCAGAGCCCAAAGGGACAATTTAGCTACGATTTGTTATAAACGACTTCTTGTATTTGTGAAACCATTGGAGAGTCCCACCCCTTAACCATATATATAGCATTGCTGGGCACCAAGAGATACACACAATCTTGGTGTAAAAATAGGCTTCGGGTCTTTCTTCACCCCTTTAGGACTTAGTTTCTTCGTTGTATTTTTGAAACTATTCAGATCCTCACTCAATAACTATAATTATAGCATTTCTTAAGACTTACCAGTAGTTTCTTGGTTTTATTTTTAAAGCCACTGAGATCCCCTCTCTATAGCCATATATACACAATCCTGATGTAAAAATAGGCCCATGCGTCTTTCCCCTTCCCAAGGGACTTAGTTTCTTTAAAACTGTAGAAGGGACTTAGTTTCTTTAAAACTGTAGAAGGGACTTAGTTTCTTTAAAACTATCATGTAAAAACGATCCCTAGGGAGTCTGGACTTCGTTTTTGGGTTCTGTCTTTAAAGCAGTTGAGATTCCCACCCCATAACCATCTATACCATTGTTTGACATCAACAAAGAAAACTAGATAACGAATTGAACATTAGCATTGTTTTGACGTGTGGTCAAATCCAATCAGGTGAGCCATACTGGGCCTCTTGTTCTAATTTTAAAGAAGATTGATTTTTATGTCATTTGACCCAAAGGGAATCATTGTTCTTCGTCCATTGTCATCCTCCGTGCGTACACACATTTCCAACTTCCTCTCATGTTTCTCCAGTGGGATTCAGCTATAACTTACAATTATCTGAGATTGTCCTGGCAGTGTTGCTATTTTTGGGATTGATCGGATATCCAAGATGGCTGCCATACCTGTCATCTTGAAAAACACATTTCAAACTTCTTTACCTGTTCCATTGGTATGATAGAGCTGAAAATTGGTAGGAATGTTAATGAAGGGAAGCCAACAAAGTTTTGCAATTTTTTGGCCCTGTAAAAACTTTGACATGGCAGCCACAGCGGCCATTTTGTAACATGATTGCACAAGCATAGTTTTCCTTAACAACACTTCAAACGTCTCAAGTTCCACCAGCGAGTGTGATGCAGCTCTTACTTACCTAAAATGATACCGAGATGATCCTGACCAAGTGTTATTCTTTGGTCGGTCCGAAATTAAAGATGGTCGACATACTTGCTACTGAGTATTTTTCTACGATAGTAAAATGGGCGTTAGAGTCATTTTTTTGTTTTGTTTTCTTAAGAGAATTAGTGATTTTGCAAAATTTCCAACACATCAATATTTACAGGTCAATGCTATAAGCTGTTGGTAACCCACGATAGTCCCGTTATGTGTACATCTCTTCACTAACCAAGATAAGAAACAGTACAAACCGGTTATGAGGAAGGAAAGACAAATTTATGACTCGTGCCCTGACCGGGTCTCGAACTCACGATCTATACGGCACCCAATCGCCTAGCCAGAAATACCACTGCGCCACATCGGCGTTCTTAAAAAGGAACGTTTCAATGGCGCAGTGATAGTCGGCCCGAATATTTCGACATGGTCGTTGTGGAAGTAGTCTATTAGATGATATGAATACCTGGATCGCAATGTATATTTACATAAAATGTACATGGATGCGAATTGTACACATACCATAAATATTCATCACTGTACAACTACGACAGGAAATTCAAATCTTTACCTTCGAATCACTAACACATATATATTGTGCTAATTATTGATATATACCACAGTAACACAACTGACGAAGATTTATAATGGGTTCTATAAAAGGCATTGAGACCCTTAAACACCGCTGACCAGTGTATAGATACTGAAGGGGGTTATGTTAAAAAATAATACAATATGTCCGGCAAGATTCAAATCCTTCAATAGGAGACTCGCAACTTATCAATCAACATATCGTCATGTAAACACATACAGAAATAGAGTATTTCCGAACGAGATGATCTACCTATCCGCATTTCTCCAAACCTTGTAAGTTTTCCGTAAACAGTCGGTATCTGTCACGGAAATCTTGATAACGGGAACAAGCTAGTTGATAGTCCGTCCTGTCGATGTGGACATAGTATATATAAAGGACGGAAAATAAGTTATATGTATAAATGTATAACGGATAGGACATTGATAAGTTACATGTATAATTGTTTGTTTGTTTGTTTATGTTTTACGGCCCATCGACAACTAGGGTCATTTAGGGCCAAACAATATATTATCGCATTTCTAAAGTTAAAATCAGATAAAATTTGTCCTTTTTAAAAGCATTCGTGTTGTATATTTACATCATTATGATAAAAAAGTTGGTTAAAAATGTTAAAGTATATATACAAAATGTATGTACAAATAAATTATGTAAACTTTGTGATATCAATGGAACGTCAAAGAGTAACGTAAAAGACATCAAAGTCCATATAATAGAATAGATCGATTTCTTTCAAGTAGCTAAATATTGTTTTCGAATCCACGGAACTGAAAGGGGTTTTCATATCCGGGACTCGAAAGTATTTATCACGAATGTGCTTGAAATCGGAACATTCTATTAAAAAATGCTCCACTGTGAATTGAGCATCACATGCATAGCACACCGGTGGATCCTCTCGTTTCAAAAGGAACGAATGAGTAGGATATGTGTGCCCGGTACGGAGCCGAGAGAGGACGATTTCCTCTCTACGATCCTCCGACTTGGTTTTGATGTTTTAAGTTTTGGTTGTACTTTAAAAAGTTTGTTGCTCGTCTCTAGAGACCAGCGTTGCTGCCATTTACTCTGGATGGCAGAACTAATTATAGGTTTGAAATCTGTATATGGTATTTTGATATTTGTTTGTTGCAGATTTAAAGCATGTTTTGCTTGGCAGTCAACAATTTCGTTGCCTTTAATTCCGACATGGCTCGGAATCCAAAGTATTTATTCAAAATACGAGATATTCGAAAGACAAGATTTTGTATGAGTATATTTTTAGGGTCTCGTAATTGTAAACTCTGAAGGAAAGACAGAGAGTCAGAACAAATAATTGCCTTTCTGATGCGTTGTTCATCGATATGGTCGAGGGCCAAATCGATGGCGCATGCTTCAGCAGAGAAAATGGAGGCGCCATCTGGTAAACGGATTGAAGAACAATGGTGATCGGTATAGCATGCTGCTGATACCTTCTCATCATCTTTTGAGCCATCAGTGTAGATCTGAACATGATCAAGAAAATCTGCAATGCACTCCCGAAAGGAAGATTTGTGCTTTTCGGGTAATACACTCGACTTTGCCCTCTCATGTAGAGTAAGGTTAATATCAGGTGTTTCGACAAGCCACGGTGGTACATCAGTTACGGTGTATTCGCCTATGTTGTCTAAACTGATGTTAAGTTCCGGAAGAAAGTTAGAAACTCTGCCAAACGTTGGTAATAGTTTTTGGTTTTGAATAAATATGTTTTGGTATTGCGGATTGACAACAAAGTCAAAAGTCGGATTTTTCGGGTTGGATTTCAATTGGGCGGCATATTGAAGAGAAAGTTTTTTCCTTCTGTCATTTAAGGATGGTTCATTTGCCTCTACATAAAGGTTTATATGTGTAACAAAGGAGAGTCTCGAATCAAAAATTAGTCCGAGGAATTTAGTCTGCTCGACAACTGGAATTTTGATGCCATTTAATGTTAGATCTGGATCATTATGTGGTTTTCGTTTTTGGCAGAAGTGCATGCAGACAGTTTTTGATCTGGAGAATTTAAAGCCGTTTTCATCTGCCCATGTTTGTAATTTGCCTAAACATTGTTGAAGTTGTCGTTCTATCGTGTGCATGTTCTTTGACCTATAGCAGATAAGAAGTCATCGACGAATAGAGACCCTTCAGTTGACCTACCGATACATTTAGTTATACTGTTGATTTTCAGACCGAAAAGTGTTACGGCAAGGATCCCACCTTGAGGGAGTCCCATTTCCTGTTTGGCTGTTTCAGAATAAGTTGAACCTACGCGAACTTTAAATGTCTGTCAGATATGTAATTTGAAATGAATTTTGGGAGATTCCCACGTACACCAATTTCATGCAGGTCTTTCATAATACCATATTGCCATGTAGTATCGTATGCCTTTTCCAGATAAAAAAAACCACAGCGACAAGATGCTCCTTCTTCGCGAAAGCTTCTTGAATGAAGGTTTCTAATCTGACCAGATGGTCTACCGTTCCTCTGCGGTTTCTGAATCCACTTTGGAGTGGACTCAAAATATAGTTAGATTCAAGGAACCAAACTAGTCTAGTGTTTATCATTTGTTCAAGTGTTTTGCATATGCAGCTCGTTAGAGAGATTGGACGATAATTATTTGGTTCAGTGGTGTCCTTACCAGGTTTTGGAATTGGAATAATTGTAGATTCCTTCCAAGAATTCCAGATTCGTAGACTTCATTAAAAGGATGATTCCGGTAGATGTTTCAGGAATTGGTACGGAATTTCATCTGGCCCAGCTGCGGAATCTTGTGATTTGTTTAAGGATTCAAGCAACTCTGGGAGATCGAATGGTTTATTGTAACTTTCTGTGTTGGAGGATTTAAAATTAAGGCGTTTCTTTTTTTTTCTCTTTTTTTAAATCTTTGAAATTTTTGCGAGTGGTTTTTGGCTGATGAGTTTTGGGCTATATTTTTGGCGAATACATTTGCAATTTCTGATTTAGAAGAGAAAAATTGTTTTTTATTGATAAGATGGGATGATGGTGCCATTTTTCTTTTTCCACTTATTTTTTGCAATTGATCCCATACCTTTTTAGATGATGTGTTTGAAGATATTTTAGAAACGTATTCCTTCCGGCTATTCTTTTTATCGGATTTGATAGATCGCCGAACCTTTGCCCTCTAAATTTTGAGATTATTATAATTTTCAACAGTTGGGGAAGTCAAAAATCGTCTTAGAGCTGCCTTTCGGCCGGATCTATTAATAAAAGATTCTTCAGATAAAAGAAACTTTGTAGGTTTTGGAACGGACTTTGGTATAGTTTTTTCGCTAATAGAAGTAAGCGTTTCGGGGAATGTTTTAATTGAATCATCGAGGTTTGTAAGTTTTTCTACAGTAAGCTCCTCGTTGCACATGTGTTGGAATTGGGCCCAATCCGCTTTGTGTATATTCCATCGAGAAAGCGGTTTATCAAGAGGAGTCCCAATATTATTTAGAAAAATAGGGAAGTGGTCACTCCCACATAAATCATTATTAACCTTCCAGTCATAATCGAGAAAAATGGAGGGATGGCATAGTGATAGGTCGATATGGGTACGAGAGCCTGTAGCAGGGTGTAAATATGTTGGTGTGTTATTGTTAAAAAGGCACAAGTTGTTTTTATCTATAAATTCCTCAATACGTCTTCCTCTCTCGTCTGTGTTCGGAGAGCCCCACAGGCTGTTATGCCCATTAAAATCTCCGAGAATTATGTATGGTGTTGGGAGTTGGGAGACGAGGTTATTCAGTTGCTCACTAGTGAAAGCAACACTTGGAGGAAGATAAATTAAATAGACAGTTACTTGTCTGTGTAAAGTTGCACATACAGTGACAGCCTGTTTTGTGTTTAACGTAATGATTCTGTGAGGAATATTCTTATTGACAGCCACAGCTGCGCCACCTGCTGCCCTGATTCCTATAGCTGTGGTGCTTTTACAAAGCCAGAAATTTCTAAGAGTTATTGGGGTTTTTTAACATGACCTCCTGTAGGCAAAATAAGGCAGGTCTAAACTCTTTCGATAAATTTTGAAACTCTTCTATATTTGCCCGTAGTCCGCGTATATTCCATTGTATGTTCTGGTTCATGCTGGTCGTTCTTTGGACTGACAAGGCTGCCCGGTGTAGGCTGTCTAGTAACAGCAACGTTGGTGATGTGCTGTTCACTGTCTTCCATAAGAACGCCATACCTGTTGTAGCCAAGGATAGAGTCATCTGAACCCTTGGCCGGTTTGTTGTTTAGGGAAAGATGCCTATTGATCCGTACCCTAGATTTTGGTGTTCTTTGGTCTTGAGGGGGTGTAGTGGCAGGTCGTTTGGTAATTCGGGAGGTGTCGACCGACGGCTGTGAAAGAGTTCGTCGTCTATGGTGTTCGGCACCTGCCTTAGATTTCCGTGCGTTTGTGGTGGTGTTTGTTTTCGATGGCGGTGGTTCGATTGGTGGTGGTGTGTGTTTTATGGGTTTTGAAGGCTCTGGAGGTTTCGGGGTGGCACTCCAGCGTGAGGCTCTCCCAATTAACTGTTTGTGTTTTGGCTGATTTGCCATCTCGGGGGCATCTGGACCCCAGGCAGACTGGTCCTCAAATGCTTGGATAGAGGCATCCTTTACCGAGATGGCACCTGCTGTCGACTTTATAACGATTGTGGCAAATGTGGGGCTTGTGCTGTCCTTGCTCTCCTGGCTTCAGGAAAGGAAATATTCTCGGTATATTTCACCCGGAGTACCTCCCTCTCCTTCTTCCAGGCAGGACAGTCTCGAGATGAGGCCGCATGGTCACCCTGGCAGTTTATGCAACGTTTAAATAAGTACCAGTTCTATTTGTCGTTAACAGTTTATTCCCCGTGAGACAATGACCACAGTCATCAGTAAATAAACAATGTTACAATCAATTACATAAGTTCAAACAATAGATGTGCACATCGTTAACACAAAGGAATGGGGAACATTAAACAGAATGAAACAGATCAACCTAATAACGTACCTATCAGTCCATACATCTAATCTGTGTATTACAGATCTAACACATGTCATATGTTTCAGTAGGGCGGATGTTATCTACATCCTCATAATAACCGAAACCGGCACGCTAGTGCGATCCGGAAAATAAGACAATACAGTCAAAGGGCGATAATCCTCTAACGTTTGCCAACAATGTTGCATTGGTCGTTGTCTGTGTGGCCTTCACGTCCACAGTGTTCGCAGACAGTGTTCCGTCCATATCTGTCCTCGTGATGTCCGTACTTTTGACAGTTACGGCACCGCAGAGGGGTTGGGATGTAGGCGGAGACACCGTACCTCTGGTAACCTATTGTTACCGTCTGAGGTAGCTGCGGCACTCCGAACGTGAGAATGAATGTGCTTGTGATGATGAATTTGCCATTTCGTCTGGAACGGATCCGCCTAACCTCTGAGACATGGATGTTCTCGACATGCTGGAAGTACTCCAGTATGTCGGCCTCGGAGTCGTTCTTCAATGCGGGGCACCTGATTACTCCCTTTGAAGAATTCAGGGAAGCGTGAGGCTTCACCTCGACATTGAGACTGGCAAAACTGGAAGTACCCATGAGGTTCACCGCCTGTTGACGGCGGTAAACCTCAATGAGGAGAACACCAGATCTCATTGGCTTGGCGGACTTCACCTCGCCCGCTATTCCCTGAATTCCCTTCCTCAACAGGATAGGTTTTCTTTCCCTTATCTCTGGAGGACATGGTGAGGAAATGAGGGAACAACGGAGAGGCTCCAGTTCCAGATGTAGTTTTACTTGCAGTTTGGATTTGATTTGGTATTGTTTTTGTTTGCTGTGTGTCTGTTGTGTTTGATGACTCGCCTTTGCGTTTTGTGTCATTTTTATCGTTTGTACCCATATGTATGTAGAAATTGTTCACTATTTTTGTCCCCACCCACCACGGAGCCCAACTTGGAGACACTTTTGTTGGCACGGGTTTCCAGTGTCGGAAGTGTCAGGGTTACATCAAATAGTATACTCGAAAGAGAAAGCAGCAGTTTGGTTCTCTCACGATTGCTCCTAAGCCACTGTCGTCTGGAGACGTGACCAGCCGATTGAAAATAAAGGGACCATATTGCCACCCGTCTAGCCCGAGTCTGAAGCCAAAGTCGTGTGTTACAGACTGGCATGATTCATAATCAACATCCAAACTACTCAATCACTTAGATTACTTTTGGTCTGGTTCCTCAACTTTGACCTCTCTGGCATGGTAGGACCTATCTAGAGCTTATGAAGCTCTGGCCAGCCAAGCCCAAAGTTTCATTGAAACACTCAAGCTTCCAGACCACGGCAAGGTAGTAATCCTCCCGGAAGTGTATAATTGTATTATGGAGAGGACATTGTTAGGTTGTGAAAACTTGCCCCCAATCCTTTTGTTTATTTGTTTGCAATAAATTTTATTTAAATTCAATTCAAATTACTTTTTACTAGGGTCTACTGCAAGGGTTTTCCATTAAATGCGTTTTGGTTGCTTAAATATACATGTTACCTCACTTCCGCCCCGTCCCCACCTCCACTCCGTCCCCACCTCCAACCCGTCCCCTCCCCGCCCCGTCCCCACCTCCACCCCGTCACCTTCGCCCCGTCCCCACCTAAACCTCGTCCCCACCACCACCCCGTCCCCACCTCCGCCCCGTCCCAACCTCCACCTCGTCCCCACCTACACCTCCACCCCGTCACCTTCGCCCCGTCCCCACCTCCACCCCGTCACCTTCGCCACGTCCCCACCTCCACCCCGTCCCCCCTCACCTCGTCCCGACCTCGAACCTGTCCCCACACCACCCCGTCCCCAGTCCCCACCCCGTCCCCACCTCCACCTCGTCCCCAGTCCCCACCTCCGCCCCGTCCCCACCTCCACCCCGTCCCCACCTTCGCCTAACTTTGTAAAAGACAGATGCGGGTTTATAATTCAGTAGCTAGGTACACATTTTTAATCATAATTGTGTTTTGACTATACATTCAAATATTGAGTTTTCTTCAAGAAATAACATATGCTACAGTTCTACGAAACGTTGCATGAATATGAATTAATTTCATAACAATGAGAGCTAAATAGCTCATATAAGGTAATAATGGGTCCCCTTGAGATTATTTAAATATCGTTAATTACTGCTCGAAAAATACAGCCAGATGGAAAGTACATTGCCTATTGATATTATTTTTTACTAGAAAATACTGAGAACTTGTATCAGACCACTCAGAAAGCCAACTTATTATTGACAAGTCATGCGACAGTATTTTTGCCTATCAGCCCCAATAACATCAGTCTTGACTTGTATGTATGATAGCTTGTAGACTTCCGTGTAGACTTGTGTATAGACTTGTATGTATGACAGCGTGTAGACTTCCGTGTAGACTTGTCTACTTGTTATGTGTAGACTAGGGTGTGTACAATTATGTATAGCCTTGTATGTATTGACCTGTGTTTAGATTTGCTTGTATAAAGCCTTGTGTGTAGACTCTTGTATAGACTTGTGTATTGATCTGTGTGTAGACTTGTGCATATACCTGTGTGTAAACTTGTGTATAGTCTTAAGACTTGCGTGTAGACCTGTGTATAGACCTGTGTGAAGACTTGTGTAAAGACTTGTGTGTATACTTGTGTATAGACTTGTGTGTAGACTTGTGTGTAGACTTGTGTATTGATCTGTGTGTAGACTTGTGTATTGATCTGTGTGTAGACTTGTGCATAGACCTGTGTGTAAACTTGTGTATAGTCTTAAGACTTGCGTGTAGACCTGTGTGTAAACTTGTGTATAGTCTTAAGACTTGCGTGAATACCTGTGTGTAAACTTGTTTATAGTCTTAAGACTTGTGTGTAAACTTGTGTAGACTTGTGTATAGACTTGTGTATTGATCTGTGTGTAGACTTGTGTGTAGACTTATGCGTAGACTTATGTATAGACCTGTGTGTAAACTTGTGTATAGACTTGTGTATAGACCTGTGTGTAAACTTGTGTATAGACTTGTGTATAGACCTGTGTGTAGACTTGTGTGTAGACTTGTATGTAGACTTGTGTATAGACTTGTGTATAGACCTGTGTGTAGACTTGTGTGTAGACTTGTGTATAGACTTGTGTATAGACCTGTGTATAGACTTGTGTGTAGACTTGTGTGTTTACTTGTGTATTGACCTGTGTGTAGACTAGTGTATTGACCTGGATGTGGACTGGTGTATAGACCTGTGCGTATACTTGTGTATAGACCTGTGCGTATACTTGTTTAGACCTGTATGTAGACTTGTGTGTAGACTTGTGTGTAGACTTGCGTGTAAAATTGTGTTTAGACGTGTGTAGACTTGTGTGTAGAATTGTGTGTATACTTGTATGTAGACTTGTATGTAGACTTGTGTGTAGACTTGTGAATTGACCTGTATGGAGCTATATATATATAGACTTGTGTGTAGATTTGTATGTATACCTGTTTGTAGACTTGTGTGTAGACTTGTGAATTGACCTGTATGTAGCTATATATATATATATACTTGTGTATAGACTTGTGTGTAGCTTTATATATAAAGACTTGTGTATAGATCTGTGTGAAGCTGTATATATATATATAGACTTGTGTATTGACTTGTGTGTAGACTTGTGTGTAGACTTGTCTATTGACCTTATTAATTTGTATTTGAACTTAAACACGACTGTGAATTTCCAATGTTTGGTGTTAGTGCTTGTCATAATATCCATTACCTATATCTTATATACAATGTATCTAGAAACTATATCTTATATCCATAAACTATACCTTATATCTAGAAACTATGTCTTATATCCATAAACTATACCTAATATCTATAAACTATACCTTATATCCATTACCTATATCTTATTCTATTAACTATATTTGAATGCTATTCAAAATGGTTCAATTTAGAATAAACCTCTTCATGTGTAATTTTCTGTTGTTATTCGAGTGATTCTTTTCTATAAACTTTTTATAGAGATTTGCGTCAAACTCACCAGTAAAACGTTTAATATCCATGGCGTTTAATAATATCTGTTGGGCGCATTAACTCCATGAACATTTTCTTTCACTTTCTCTCTCTTCTCCCTCTCATACAAATGTATCATTGGTTGTTGTATTTGGTTTATTTGTTTATAAGTTTAGAACTTCTTAATTATGGTACTTTGGATATCATTCTGCATGAATAATGATATCTAATTAATATGTTATTACTTTCCTTCAGTCTTTCTAAATAGTTCAATAATAGAAATAACTTTTTTTTTTATTCAATTAAATCATCTATTTACCATTAAAATACATCTAGAAATACAAACGACGTCATTTAATATACCGGTAATGCATTTTTCATGCTTTAACTTGATGTAATTTCATTAAAATACATCTACAGCCAAAACTGAGGGGTGCTGTAGTGTAGTCATTAATTAATCTATATCATTACATTATGTCACAGAGGTTAAATACGTCCATATGACCCAGAATGAAAAATCAACCGGAAGGCTTTCCCCTTAATCACTGACAACAATAAGACTTAGTGATCTAGGGGTCGGACCTTGGGGTTAATGTGATTTCCCTGATATGATTGGTAAGTTGTATTCTATCAAACACCTGCCATACAAAGCTCGGTTAACAACATCTCAAATGAGAGTTAGAGTGATGACAAAGTAGGAATATTAACAATAATCAAGCGTGTCCTACTTCAAATCGCATAAGGATGAAAAATAAAAATGACGTTATCGAGTATAGTGCATTGTTCATGATATAATTTTTTTTAACTTGATGTGATTCCAAGTTTGGTTGAATCAGCACATCTGCTTTTCGAAAAATGAACCTCAAATTGTAAATTGCAGTTTTCAAGCACCCTTACTTTCAAAGTATGATGTTCTGTAAAAGAGTGTTATGATGTCCACTTCGTGAACTGATTTTCTTTATAATTTGAGTAATAGATCTAAACGGAATGTTGACGACCACACCACCGGATACTCTATCCGCCGTGACTTGACATGAACCAGAAATATTACCATCTTTCTACTACGTGATATTAAATCAAATTGAAGTATTCAGACAGATGTTAATCTGATTTGACACGGGTATAATGATTTAAATTGAGTTGTCTGTGTTGAATAAATAATGCGAATTTGTCATAGATTTGAGAACATATGCTACATTAACTAAAATGTTGTTAGAATATCAATGTATGTACTATTGACACGAAAGCTGTATAAAAGACGTCTATGCCATAGCTACCGTATGTCTTTGTAGCAGCGACGACTCAAGGTAAGTTCATTTATTTGTTTCTTTTTCAAATTTGAAATACTCTTACTTTGATTTTAATAATGGACTGTAATTAAAATAAAAAGATTATTTTATAATTAATGTTATAAAAATGTAACGATATAACAAACAATACTGTAGTTACAATGTATATATGTAGCAGTAGGGAGGTGGTTAATGTATTATTTTCCTGTATAGTTTTTGTTTGCATGGACATAGTTTGCTGACTAAAACATTCCATTCCATACACTTCTAAACTGTCTTTAAAGTTCTAAAGTTCAGAAAAACCGTCTTTCATATTCATAGAAAGTAATTTTTCTTTTTGAGTTTGAATATAGATGGAATAGTTTTTGTCCTATTTACATAATTATAGTAAACGTAGTCTTTGTTGTGTTAAACTAAGGAAGTATTTTTCCTATTTGAAAATAAATGTAAAAATAACAAGATCTTGTTTAACTAAAGATGAAGTTTTTCCCTGGTTAATTGTAGATGAAGTTCTTTTTTCCTGGTTAATTGTAGATGGAGTTCTTTTGTCCGGGTTAATTGTAGATGAAGTTCTTTTGTCCTGATTAATTGTAGATGAAGTTCTTTTGTCCTGATTAATTGTAGATGAAGTTCTCTTGTCCTGATTAATTGTAGATGGAGTTCTTTTGTCCTGGTTAATTGTAGATGAAGTTCTTTCGTCCTGATTAATTGTAGATGAAGTTCTCTTGTCCTGATTAATTGTAGATGGAGTTCTTTTGTCCTGATTAATTGTAGATGAAGTTCTTTTGTCCTGGTTAATTGTAGATGGAGTTCTTTTGTCCGGGTTAATTGTAGATGAAGTTCTTTTGTCCTGATTAATTGTAGATGAAGTTCTTTTGTCCTGATTAATTGTAGATGAAGTTCTCTTGTCCTGATTAATTGTAGATGAAGTTCTTTTGTCCTGGTTAATTGTAGATGAAGTTCTTTTGTCCTGGTTAATTGTAGATGAAGTTCTTTTGTCCTGATTAATTGTAGATGAAGTTCTTTTGTCCTGGTTAATTGTATATTAATTTCTTTCGTCCTGGTTAATTGTAGATGAAGTACCTTTTCCATGTACTACTGATTTGCCTCCTCGTCTTAACGGTTCAAACCGCAGCTGCAAAGACGTGTGTGCGCAGTAAGTATTGTGATTTGTCATTCGACACTGACTTATCCTGACTCAGTTCATATGAAATTTAAAATCCTATATATCAGATACAATAAAGATATTTTGATTCCATCAATATTAATCTATCCCCGAGGAATGGTTTGTTTCTTCAAGACACAATTATTGAAATAACTTTTACTCTATGTCATTGAAGAGTGTGCTCAAAAGCAGAAAGAATATGTCGAGGCGAATAAAAAAAGAGAACAATGGCTGAGCCACCTCCAAGTGTATGCAGTATATGATGATATTAGGCTTTCATGCTTTGCGAGAGTTACAAAATCAGTTGTCAAATATTTGTACAATGATTTTACCAGTTACTTTAGCTATCGAAATTCTTCTTCAAATTTTCAAATAGATTAATTGATGAGGGTAATAATTTCCCCTGTTTTAAGATTCGTCAGGCTCATTTTGATTTCCATGGCTTACCGCATAGTTTTCCTCTCTTTAACTGTCTAGAAGGAGGCGCCAGCCGTATGGTAGTTTTATATTAGACACACGTTCAAGACATTAATATGAATTTCGTTTTGTAGAATTCAATTTTATCGTATGAATAAATGCTGCCATACAAGCTAATGGTAACAAGATAATGCTAACAATCAATACATAGATACGAATTGATTATGGATTATAACTACCAAACGTCCATATTTAACCGTTTCATTAAATCAATATGAACAATAAACATCTTATGATGTATCATCAAAATGACTTTTTTCCACCTGTATCTTCTTCATTGTAATCAGCAACAGAAAAGAATAATGACGGTCCTGTTATCTAACACCATAAGAAGAGTCAATACATGTTACAAGCTAGTCAAGAAACTACCACGTTTCTCATTTTGAGAACAAGACATTACACAGATTTAACGCACCGTAACATGGTTATTTCCAGTACATGATCAATGTATATCCTGTACAGTGGAATCAAATACAACAATAAATAGAGTTAGATAAATCAATTGTAACAACTGTTCTAGTTTCTACAGGATCGCTGATTTACGATTATATTGAGGTTTCAATCTAATTAAAATCAGACTTGTAATGTTCCACTCCTTTACGATACTCTACGATACAATTCAATACAAGAGGTATTGTTAAATCGTTTTTCTGTTCATCTTTCAATTTAACGTCCAGAGCATTAACAATATTTTATTACCGTGGCCCATAAACATAATGCAGTTATGTTTGTGAAACTTTGCGTACATGTATTTCAAATCGAGCGTTGAATCGAGTCATAAATACTTAGTAGACGCCACCGAAGGCTCATATAAGACTCTTTGTCATTGGTTGATTAATGACGTCATTGACCAGTTTTCATTGGCTTACATTTGAAGCCCAAAGGTCATGCATGACCTCCTACGGGGCATCGTTAGATCTCGTAGAGGAGTGGAAATTGCAAGCCTGATTTTAATAAGATTGATGAAGGTTCCTGATCTGACCAAAACATATCTAATCAATTCAATTAATTCAATGTTGGTGCATATATTACTTATTTGGACAGTTAATTACATATTTCTAACTACACACTAAGGAAAACAGTCCATTATTTTATCCAGGTTACTGTGTTAGTTTTTTGTGGAGTTTCCTCTTTTCCCTTGTTTTTGGACGATATCGCTCCACATTTGAAGAATATCTGCGGACGTACTGTCGCAGAAATTGTTCTTAAGATACGTCTACATACACTGTAGACTCTTGAAGTCATGTTTGTATGATTTTATCTGTGATGCCCTTGACTTTAACAGAATGTGTTTAATTTGTATTCTCAGAATGCAGGTCTGCATCTGGGAGGTGCGTCGCACAAGGGAAGATGGTTCAAATTAAATTTCGGAGCGGGATCCTCTACAGATGCAAATGCAAAATCAAGGGCAGGGAAACGCATTACGAAGAATGTGCCCGGTTGGATGTTTGTAAGAAGCCAGGCATACCGTGAGAGTAATAAAACTGAAGTGGTCATCCACTGAAATGGATTCGTTATTGTTGTTATTTATTTATATTGATGTCACCGGGGTGTGTAATGCAAATGTTTATCTCGTCTTTGTAGGTTTCAGGACCTGATTAAACATCAACTGAACAACCTCTTATGTTTCTCTGGTTTTACTCACAAAGTCTTCCAAATCGAACACACTCACCCAGTCTCGAACGCGAGTTCCACATACCATTCACCATCACTACTATGTTAACTTACCAGGTTTCTATGGCGACAAATGCAGCTCGGTAATCTCTCGATGACCGATATGGGTGCTTTGCGCTGCTGGACCGCTTGCGCCGACTTGGAATGCAATGATAGGGAGAGAGATAGAAAGCCAGAAGGGAAGTGACGTAAACAGGTGTGGGAACGCAACGAGTGTGCAAAGCAAGTGCAGGTGTTAATTGCTGAGTTGCGTTCATGCTGATGTCCATGTCACGTCGGACTGGTCCGGATACTTTGTACACATAGGTAATCTACCTTACATTCCACAGGACAGGTACACAGGGACTTGACGCACACATACACAGTGCATACTTATGTATACATGGACAGGTATACAACGTACAATACTACGTTATATATATATATATATATATATTTTTTTTTTTAAACAAAAAAACTTAACGTTCTCTTAGCGCTTTCTCTCCATCTTGGGAGTTCTTCAGAGAGGTTTGTTTATTTTTTGAACTAATTATGACGTCATATATTATGACGTTATTAACATAGCAACATAGCAACAAGCAACAATGACGGCACAAAACCCTGTTCCAGTCAGAAAACATATAATTTATAAAGATAACTATATTATTTAACGGAAAAAGTACTGTTTAAGCTAGGCTTTAGAAGTCTGATGAATTCAGATTATTTTGCCTCACGCTTGATAGGATCTGTATCATTTGATAAATAGGGGAAAATTTTAAACGCTCCATTAGAACATTTGTGAACATGTCTACTAACAGGTAAAAATCTCAAATGATCGGTCCGAATTTGTTGTCTATGTACCGTCATTCGTGTACGCAGTTCCGTACTAGTCCGACCAATATAAACATTAGAACATTTGCTACAAATTAAAACATAAATTACGTTGCTAGATCTACAATTCATATACCTTTTAACTTTAGAATTGAAACCGTTTTTTAATTTAATTTCACTTCTTTGTATGATATAGCTGTAAGTACCACAACGGGGTGTATTACATTTAGATACACATACATTAGATAAGTTCTGACTTCCGAATCTAGATCTAGTTAAGATTCGCTTAAGATTTTTAGGTTGTCTTTTACTATTGATAAGAACACACCTATCGAGAACATTTTTCATATGCTCACTTCCTCTTTTCATGTCCTCACATTTACTACGAATAACAGGAAATATGTTAAAATTATGAGGATTAAAAGTCGAAATGAAAGGAGTTATAAAGGTCTTTGTTTCTGCTTCACCAGTACGGGATGTAAAAGGTCCCTTTTCTATGGCCATCCGTATCCCATTCACGATTAATTGGTCTGGGTATCCTTGAGATTTCAAGCCAAGTTCTTCAAGCCTTTTCCTTACATTATCTGTATCGCTGACTATAGTGACGATACGGGATGCTAAATTAAAAGGAATATTTACCTTTATATGTTTTGAATGGCTAGACCAAAAATTTAGTAATTGTCAATTCATCCCATAGAAAAAGCAGAAGCACTTAATGACTATTTTACCTCAATAGCAACTTCATCAGACACTTTAGAAGATCTACCAAATATTCTTAATGCACCACCCTATCACCTGCATTCAATACACATAACTGAACAGGACATTGAAGACCAAATTAATCTCTTAAATGAAAATAAGCCATCAGGACCAGATGAAATACTCCCGAAAGTTATTAAAAGCCTTAAAAGTCTAGTAAAACCCCTTTATCTCCTCATAAATAAAACAGTTGAGACAGGCAGTATACCAAATAAATGGAAAATGGCTAATGTGAGTGCTATATATAAAGGATCTGGGAAACAAAATGACACATCTAATTATCGACCTATATCAGTAACGTCCTGTTTTAGCAAAATAATGGAAAAGGCTATCTTTAAATACCTTTATAATTATATTAAGGATCATAACATTATATCTAAACATCAATCTGGATTTATGCCTAGTGATTCGACTACTAATCAACTTTTATCTATCTATCATACAATAACTAGTAATTTGGATTCTAGAAAAGAAGTTAGATTCATATTCTGTGATATAAGCAAAGCTTTCGACCGTGTCTGGCATAAGGGGCTACTTCATAAATTAGAATGTTATGGCATAACTGGAAATCTTCTTAATTGGTTTAATAGCTATCTAACTAATAGAAAACAAAGAGTTATAACAGAAGGTCACTTTTCTTCATTCAAAAATGTTGATGCTGGGGTTCCCCAAGGATCTGTACTGGGGCCTTTTCTTTTTCTTCTATACATTAATGACCTACCAGATGCCTTAACAAATCAAGTAAAACTTTTCGCTGATGATACATCCCTATATGCTGTAATTGATGATAACCAAGCAGAGATAGCTGGTACCCTGAACACAGATCTAGAAAATATTAGTTTTTGGGCCAATAAATGGGATGTCAAATTCAACCCTAATAAAACAAAGTCTGTTCTTTTCTCCAGGAAAAAAACACAAATTATTCCCCAGTTATTTTTCCTGGACACACCAATAGATAACTCACATACTCATAAGCAATTAGGTCTAACATTTAATTCAGATGGTTCTTGGTCTGAGCATATACAAAATATCTTTGAAAAATCCTACAAACGATTGAACATTCTAAAAAGTTTAAAATACAAATTAAATAGAGAAACATTAATAACTATGTACGTAGCATTTATAAGACCAATACTAGAATATTCATCTGTAGTTTGGGATAATTGCAATAATACATGTAAACAATTGATAGAATCAATACAGTTAGAAGCTACACGTATTATCACTGGACTTAGGAAAGGAACTCCACATAATATATTATACAGAGAACTTGGACTGGAAACTCTAGAAAGTCGTCGAAAAAAACATAAACTTATACTAATGTACCATATCTTACATAATAATGCACCCCAATACCTAATTGATATAGTCACTCAATACTTAAATGACAATGAAGACACAGTACATCATCTCCGTAGGCAACGATTATTCAATCAGCCACTATGTAGATCAGAAAATTATTATAACAGCTTTTTCCCAACTATGCTACGTGAATTTAATTCCATTGACACTAAAATTCTAAATTCACCATCCCTAGGTGTTTTTAAGAAACTTATCACTCCCGTCAATTTAGACCAGGGTCTAATCTGTACAACGGACATTTTTAAAAATAAAGGTAATAGAAAAGAAAATATTATATTATGTCAACTTAGAAACAATGCAAGTAATTTAAATTTTGACCGTTTTAATGATCATCTCATAGATTCACCATTGTGCAGATGTAATCATGGAGATGAAACTTCATACCATTACTTTTTTGAATGCTGCTTATATGAACAGCAAAGGCAAGAGTTGAAACAAAATATCAATAACCAGCATCATCTAACCACTATAATATTAACACATGGAAATTACTTGTTGTCTGATGAAATTAATATCAACATTCTGAATGCCGTTCAAAAATACATTAAAGATAGTAAGAGATTTGATTAAACTCAAAATTAACCATACTTATTCAAATGTTATTTTCTAGACCCAGACTCGCTCAATTAGTTTTTGATTATTATTTTACCTGTATTTACATATATTCTATATTGTTCATATTCTTGATATAAGAATGTGGTGAACCTGCGACCTGCTTCAAAAGTCAGCTGATCCCTGAATATCTCTGATTGATTTACTTAATTCAAAACTAGTATATCCAACTAGAATCTTTTTACTCCAGAGTATAATTACAGTTTGTTATATCTAACATATGAAAGCTTTGCTTGGATGCAGGTGCACTCAGTCTGAATCTAGCACACTAAGATGGATGGCTACTGAAGGAGGAGTAAGACATTTTATGCCTGAACATCTATAGTGCTGCTGGATTTAAGGCTGGGTGCCAATCCTGTATCTAAGCAATAGCTATTAACTGAGAACAAAATCTTTTTATAACTCTGTAACATGATCATAATTTGACAAAGGATATACTAGAACCTTATTACCTCCCTTTTCCAAAGTAATTGTGCGAATCCGTAGGCTTAGCATACAGATCAGTAGAAATAGTATTATCTTTAAATATGACCAAAACATCCAGAAAAGGCAATGAAATTTCATAGTATAGCTAATAGAAGGATGCAAAGAATTTAGATCATTAAAAAAATCATGAACATTTAGCTCATCTGGCCATACGATGAAACAATCATCAAGAAAACGTCAAAATAGCTTTTCTATCAAATTACGGTAATCATTTCCATGTTTTCTCTCTATAGTATCATGAAGTGTCTCTTCCAGATACCCTAATACTAATGTCGAGTATGTAGGTGAGACTTTGGTTCCCACATCGGTACCTTTGGTCTGACGATAAAAAATGTCATTAAAGCAAAATATATTTCTTTTAAGAACAATTTCCACAGCATCAAGGAGTCAAAATCATCCTTAATGTAACTTTTAACTGAACTACATAGTGGCTTTAATACCTTATCCAAAAAATGACTAAGACGCTAAGTACTGCTATTAGGACCGCCAACGATAGGCCTGAATATCAAATCATCAGGATCTATTACCTCAACATACATGGAATTCTGCTCTCGTATAGCATTGTTAATAGTTTCACTCTTATGTATTTTATGTAAACCATAAAAAACTAGTGTTATGTGAAAATATAGTCAAATATTCCCGCTCTTCATCCAACAATACATTTTTGTTCTGTTTCTTAATTAAGTCATTTATTAACTTACGGGTAGAAGTGTCAGCATTGCTGTCACTAACTTCATAAAATTCGTCATCCAATAACATATTTGTAACATGCTTACAATAAAACTCAGTGTTCATAATTACTACCGCCCCACCTTTGTCTGCTTCCTTAATGACTATAGAATTATCGTTTTGTAAGTTTTTCATAGCTTGTGTTTGTTTAAAGGAAAGATTGCTTTTAACCCGCTTATTACCTCCTTGTTGAACATCAAGGGGAAATTTGTTTAAAGATTCAATAGTTTCTTCTAAGATCTTATTTTTACCTTTTTGTGGATTATAATTAGATTTATTTCTAACCAGCGGTATAGGTTCATTTTTGTCGCCTTCTTCACTGCCATCGCTACGAAAGAACTTAACATTTAAACGTAATCTTCTACAAAATTCCTGAATATCACATTTTAGTTCATTCTTATTTGATTTTGCAGGCGTAGGACAAAATTTTAAACCCTTACTTAATAACTCAATTTCATCTTCAGTAAAATTTCGGTTAGACAGATTAATTACCTTGGTATTATTCACTTTCGGTTCATTTCGTTTATATTGATTCTTAACTGTCTCCCTCCGCCTCCTTTGTTTTCTATTTTGACGTGTCCTAAAAACGATTTCTGCTCACTGCTTTTCCTATTAACGTTGTGTTTGTGGTAGGTTGTGTGTTCACTTTGTTTCCTTTTTAGACTTTCCGTGGTGGATTCACTCTTCTTTCTGACAGTGCGTAAGCCTTTTCGGATGTTATTCTTATTGTGCTTCCGGTATGCCTTGTCGGGGGTGTTGCAGTAATATTCCGAGGCGAGGGTGTTACAACAATTTTCCTTGGTGGGGCTGTAGTAGCATTCTTCATAGTCAATTGAGTTGCAGCCGCTTGAGCATATGTTTTCTGTGTGTTTTCTGGCGAGTAAATTACAGGATCTGAAGACACGGTAAAGACTTGCTTTGCCGTTGTGCATATATATTGTGTATATTTGGTAATAATAATAAAAAACACAAACCAGCAATTCACACTAGCGCTTTCACATTGCTTTGGAGCAAGCTCTTCAGGTGTGTATATATATATAACACCTAGGTTACATACTATTCACACCAAAATTTCATCTCTGGGTCCTTCCCTAGCGAGCTTCGACATAACCCAATCGCAATATCTGTCCGGGGGATTACGGGTTCTTTTTGGACGGACTGTCTGTTCAGGACTCTTGGGAGTTTCCGGGGCCACATGGAATGTGGATTCAGAACCGTGATCATCCCTTTGGGATACTGGAGACACAGTTGCAGGTGTATCAAACACTCTGGATACTGACCTTGAACTAACGTTTTCTTAGCTCCTGGACCCTTCTGAGGTGATTGGGAGGATACTGGATAGGGAAGACAACTCCTGCCTACGTCTCTGTGGAATAACATATCGCACACTACAACTAACCTGTGAACTGCTCGTATCTGTATCAGAATCGGTATCTCGACTGGATTGGCTTACCTTTCTAGACCGAGTTACTGGAGCTGTGGGGGCTTTGCGGCTCACCTGCTCCTTCAGTTCACCAGTAGATAGTGCAGTGTAGGGCAACAACATATTCCGGTGCAGTGTACGAAGGGGGCCAGTTCACTTCTCACCATGCACCTTATAGACTGGTATCTCATTGTCTGAGATACCCACCACCCGGTATGGATCATGCTCCCACCTGTCAGCTAGTTTGTGTTTCCCTTGGAAACCCACCTTTCTGACAAGTACCAAGTCACCCACTTCTATGGTACACTCTCTAAATCTCGTATCATACCTAGTCTTGTTTTTGTCAGCCTTCTTACCGGCTTCCCTGGCTGCGGCATGGAAAGAATATTCGAGTTTCTTTCCTAGTTTGTCAACATATGAGTCGTGGTTAGCCGCCCCGCCGCTGTAGCATGTCAAGAAGGGTCTGATTGAACCTTTCTGCAGAACCATTCCCCATCGGATGGTATGGGGTAGTTCTAGTTTTCTTGACCCCGACGAGCTTGCATAGTTCCTTTACCAACTTGCTCTCAAAGTTACGACACTGCTCGCTATGGAGCTTCTCCGGGAACCCGTAATGTACAATGAAGTTCTCGTATATGGCCTTGGCTGTGGTATGGGCAGTCTGATTACGACACGGTACCGCTTGAGCATATCGTGTGAAGTGATCTACCATAACCAGTATGTTTTCATATCCTCCTCTAGATCTCTCTAAGCCGAGGAAATCTACACACTAACTCCAATGGCCGGGTAGTAAGTATTGGAACTAAAACTACAGCTCGTTAAACAGGGGTCTTTCTCTTGACACACCACCCACATTGTTTAACCTTAGTAACCGCATCTTTCTCAAGACCGGGCCAGTAGAATCGCTGTCGAGCCAGCCAAAGGGTCCTGTCTTTACCTTGGTGACCCACATCATCGTGGACACCCTTCAAGACCTGGGCTCTGTAAGCTGTTAGTACTAACAGCTGCTTAACCAGAGTACTGTCTACCGTAGCTGTCCTATAAAGAACACCCTGGTCCAAAGAAATGCGCCGACGTTCCCTGGGAAAATGTCGCTACTAAACAAAGTGCTCAGTCTAGCAAGAGCAGGATCTTTCCTCTGCTCAAGCACCAAATCAACCCTACGAACCTCTGTGCCTGAACCTACAACCTCCCCGGCCGAAGGAGAGTCAGTTTCATCGGACACAGAGGCAATCAATGGCACAGAAACCATGGCTGACTGACAAATTGCCTTTACTGCGTCCGAGAATAACTGTGGTTGACAGGAAAGACTATCCGCATCAACATTCAGTTTCCCTGATCTATATGATATGGTGAAATCGTACGCTGCCAGTGCGGCTACCCAACGGTGACTCGTAGCATTCATCTTTGCCGTAGTGAGGACATAAGTCACAGGATTGATGTCGATGATCACCTCAAAGGACGCACCATAGAGGTAGTCATGAAACTTATCAGTGACCGCCCATTTGAGAGCCAAGAATTCCAGCTTGTGAGCAGGATAATTCTTTTCACTGGGTCAATACTGGGATACAATATTTATATTTTAATAGCCCTAATATTTATTTATGCCCGAGTGATAGTTTGTTTTGATATTTTAGTAGGAATCTACACATTTATTGAAATCACTTATCCATCTTCTGTCACCTATAATAGTTGAAACGTCGCTTACCAGTGTGCTTAAAAGCAGAAAGAATGTGTCGAGGCGAATAAAAAAGACAGAAATGACTTATATTCATTATTAAGTAAAAACTGTATCTAGATCTGATTTCGTATTTCGCACCGAAATACATGTTACCATATAAGCTATGATAATGCTAAAAATAAATACATTGATATGAAATGATTAAGGATTTAACTACAAAATGTCCATAATTAATCTTAAGAAATATATCATCAAACTTACTTTGTTACCGGTAACTTCTTAATTGTAATAAGCAACAGAAGAGAAAAAAACGTTATAAGTAAAATTTATCCTGTTATTTGACAACTGCAGAAAAAAGCCATAAGTAAAATTGGCGACTAGTCTTGTTATCTTACACCTGTGAGAAACGCTATAGGAAAACGATTGGGGATTAGTACTAATATCTTACACCTGTAGAGAAACGCTATAGGAAAACGATTGGGGATTAGTCCTAATATCTTACACCTGTAGGAAAAACCATAGGTAAAATATTTGCGACTAGTCCTGTTATCTAACAACGATAAAAAAGAGTTAAAACTACAAATTTTGGGGACTACGTTATAAGTAACATTTTCGGTAACTGGTCATGTTTTCTAGCACATGTAGAAAAGTCCTGTTATCCAACACACGAAGAAAAAAAAGAAGTGTCAATATATGTAACAATTTAGGCGATATTCAATATCTTACTGAAACTATTCTAATTGCCACGTTTCTCATTTTGAGAACAAGACAACTTATCGTAACATTGTTTGTTGGCGTAGCTAATGTACTAAAGTTTATTTCCAGTACAGGATCATTGTATGTCATGTACACTGGAATCAAATATACAATAATAAAAAGTTAGAGTTAGATAAATCCATTGTAACAACTGTTCCAATTTTCACATAATTGCTGACTTACGATTATATAAAAGTTCCTGATCTGCCAAAAACCCATCTAATCTATTCAAGAAGCGTTAGTGTCTATATTACTTATTTGGACAGTTTATTCCATATTTCTAACTACACGTTAAGGAAAAAAGTTCTTCATTTTATCCAGGTTGCTGTGTTGTTAAGTTTTTGTGGAGTAGCCTCTTGTCCCTTGTCTTTGGACCATATCACTCCACATTTGAAGAATACCTGCTGACGTACTATCGCAGAAATTGTTCATTATCTAAAATACATCTACATACACTGTAGGCTCTTGAAGTCATGTTTGTATGATTTTATACTGTGATGACCTTGATATCTAGAATGACGTCTCAATGCATCTTTAACAGAATGTGTTTAATTTTAGTTATCAGAATGCAAGTCCGTATCTGGGAGGTGCGTCAAAGATGGGAGGAAGTATTTAAGCAAACTTAGCGATGGGATCTACAGATGCAGATGCAAAATCAGGGGCATCAGAATGCAATACAAATCATGTAGAAAATAAGGAAATAAGGCTTTGCATGAGACTAAAATGTATGGGATATTTTGTAACTTGATATGTCACCACAAACACATCTTAATATTTTCCGAATCAATAATCCAACTAACGATAAAATGCTTTCTGAACAACAGATTTCAAAATGACAAATGACTATTTTTTACGTATGCTAATGTTCAGGTTGTAATAAGCGTATTTTTTATATTAAGGACTAGCTAAAAAGAGAGAGAAAATGCATGCATTTCACTTGAATGATGCACACCTTTATAGTATATTTATAATATACACAAAGACAATATACTGACATCTAATAATTATTTTTAAAGATATAAAGTAAACAGGAGGAAAATACAAAAAAATCATATTGTTTTATTCAATAAATATTCAACAATAATCTAACAACATTTTACACACCTTACTTCCAATATCTTCTATCCTCCCTTCTTTTCACATTTTCACATTACACTCCTTTCAAATGTTTCTTTCTAACACTTTAACCCACTCTTTTCTCCACTCTTATCTTTTCCCACTTCCTGTTTTCTTCCTTTTTCAACACATCATCCATAAATCCCCCTTGCAAATGTTCCTGTGGTTTTTAAACTATCTTGACTCATGACAGTAGCATCCACAATCACTGTTAACAAAATGCCAACAAGAACAAACGCCTGTGTTAAAGCAGTAGCGGGCACAACAGTAAGGTGATTTTGATGTGCTGATGGTTTTCTACATATTACAAAGTACTTATGGATGCGTGCGTTGAACTGATTCTCAGGAGAACAAAGAATATTAGCAACGCTGCCATTTAAAATACATCAGAATACTCTTATCAGATATACATTAATTATAATATTTTTAATGTAATCAGCAAAAAACCCATGATAGAATTCATATGAGTGTGTCAAATAAAGTTTGTCCTAATTTAGGGAAAAGGGTACCTACAAACTGAATCATTAAAATGCCTGAGACTTATCTTATTTGGGAAATGAAGATCCTTATCATTGTGTTATGTTTGATTAAAAATCCCTTCGTTGTTTAAACATATAGTCCCGAGTTTCCCGGGTAGGGGGCTAAAATGAATATTGAAAGTTATGCTTGACTTGGATATAAGCCATAAAAACTATCTTTGGTTGTTTCTCTTCTATATAAAGGGGAGGATATTCAATGATACAGTGGTAACCTTTACCTTGAGTAGAATACGAATATACTTTTCAACACCTATATGTAGGCAAGTTCACTGCAATAATCTTGTGATCTTCAATGTCTTCATCTCATGATGGCCAGGATTCGAATTTCTTCATTCCTTTAGAAGAAAACAACAACATTATAGTTCATTTTAATTATCTTTGATCAGCTCAGGGCTGATGAACAAAGATAATTAATTGACTGAGTCACCAGTATCTATATACATATAGTGTAAAGTATATGGAACATTCATGTGCTATAAAGATATCTGCAGTAAGCAAAGATAATACTATGATTTCCCATATTTATCTCATAATTTTTTTTCACCATATCTATCATATGTTTGCTCGACAGTGTAGGGAACAACCAACTAATTGAAAAAATATATTTTTGAAACAGCCCCTGTGTATAGAACGTTGAGCCAAGGATAAAATGTCTGGCAGCCACTGATTGGCCAGTATGTTATGAAGTGAGAAAATAGATATGTAGCCTGATAGGTAACTATCAATAAGAAATGTTGATATAAATTTCTTAAGTCCGATTGGTTTTTTTCCCAAAAGTTCACGTAATAATAGTAAACAGGTAAACATTTAAGATTTTTGAGAATTTTTACTGCGAAATTCACCTATTTTCAAAATGGCTACCCTGGAGAAAATTTGAGCTGAAGGACTTTTTTTTTATTAGGTGTTATATCAGACCCTAAACTTTTGTTATAAACCATAATCGTCATATTTAATTCAAGAATTTGAATGAAATAATCCAAAACGTTAACACTAAGATCTATGGGAAAACAATTGGTTGGTTGGCCTCTGTAGGACATTTATATGTATATATGTATACACACCACCCGACTATCAGTTTCGATAGAATAATAATAGACTTTTTCACCATTACATATATGATAAGTGTCATGTGACATTTATCTTTATGTAAATTGACACAATGACATGCATGTGCGTATGTATATAGACCTAATAAAAGATTTTTTTAAGAATGAAGATGCGAAGATGGTTAAACTCCTAAGAGTTTTTAGTGTAAATGTGGAGAGTATAAAGCCTTCTAACCAACTCAGACTAGCAGGGATTTCCCTTTAGCTTAGTGGTACGATGTTTACCTTGAGAGCCGCATGCGATAACTAGTTCTAGGCCAATACACGAAAATAACGTATACGCCATTAAACAACATCAAAAAGAATGAATGTCTTTTAATAAATTCACAATTCCAAATGCTTTTTGATATCATTGCTTGTATCCATGTTTAATGAAAAACAAATTACTGTTCTGTACCTTCGCTATCTAGGTCTAACCTGTTAATCATAACGCCAGGTCTTGGTTATAGAATTGATGAAAAACGTCTTGATGGGACCTACCGAGTTTTAATTGAACAAGGACCTATTCAACATTCCGGTCCATCTCTCATCAGCTATCTCGTCTTTAGCAAGCCTATACTTAGACGATTTTCGCCGAAAGTTTTATCACATTTGAGGTAAACTATTGATGTGATGGCGATGTAAATATTTTTACTATTGTTGAAGTTTTTGGTCACATGTGGTTGCGATAGAGCTACAATTGGGTGTTTAAACGTGCCAGATAGGACTTTCGCCTGTCTGTCTGTGGAAGTGTATTAACGGTCATCTGACAATTAAATCATTATATATAGAAAGCAAATTTACAGCAAAGCTCTCCTCTGGGGGCCCACCACTCAGGCCCCAGGGGTCGGACCAGTCTCATTTAAATAAAATATTATTATCCTTCCCCAAAAATATGTTAGACAATATTTGATTGTAATTCACCTAAGGAGAAGTAGACTTTTAAAGCAAAATTTCAACAAAGATCATCCTTTGGAGGCCAACAGCACTAGCCCCGGGGATTACACCAGCCTCATTTTTATAGAACACAATTTTTCTCACCTAATAATGTTTGACGCCAAATTAGGTTGTAATTCACCCAAGAGTTAAAGAGAAGAAAGCTTAAGTAAAGTTCCGCTTTTGGAGCCCCGCCCCTCTGACCCCCGGGGTCAGACCAGCCTCATTTATATAAAATATTATTGCCCTCCCATTTCTGTGCTTGTAAGTGGTCATTCCTTGATTAATGACGTTGTTTTTGTTATGACGTCATGTTCACTATGATGTCATATAAACATTCAAAATAACACAGTTTGAAGGGCTCCCATGATGGACCGGAAGCGCTTACTTGTGTCTGTGTCAGTTTCTGGTTTGAGTAAGTTACTACGGTATGGTTTAATATAGGTGCTGAAACCTAACGAACATATGATCCCTGAAGGCATTTTACTAGAAATAGATAATTGGTCATGTAGTGATAGCGGCAGGACAGACACATTAATTGTTGAATTCAACATGCTAATTTCTCGAGGCTCTCCGTCCCTTTATCAAGACACAAGTAAATTACAAACGATCAAATACAGTCACAGAACATCTTAACTTTATAAAGTCGTTGAAGGCAGATTTGGTAACACTTTTCCTGATTACCCCAAATCAATATTTTGATAAATATTCATGGATGACTGTTTAAGCATGCACATTAAGATCTGCTTTTTTTCAAAAATCTAAACGTAGTAAAAAAGTATTTGGACTACACAAAGGGAAGTAGCGAAAACAATGCCACTTTAGGACCTTCTGGTTTGGCTTGAGGGTCACAATTTTGACAATAACTTGCATTGTAAACCGACATGTTCACATTATTATTTGGATTTGTTTTTCTCTAGCTATACCAACATAATAAACTCAATATTTTGTTTGGTTTAGCAATAGTTTATTACCAATTAGCAATAAGAGGAAGTAAGTTCCTCGATTGAGTGGCTTGGAAAATCATTTAAGAAATAAACATTACCCTATCAGTGTCAGAAAAAATTGTATCAAACGAGCGAAAGCGAAAGGTCCTACTACTATTGGCGCTGACGGATCTCGCAAACAAATAATTTAAATAATTGTAGCATGTAACCTGTTATCAAGCTTTATGAAGCCTATATGAAAAACGGTGCAAAGATAAAGAGTATATTACAAATATCCAGAATAATAAATTGTAAAAGACAGCTTTCAAAACCTTAAACGTTTTGCAAATCAAAATTTCACATGGATATTACTTATCAAGTAAATGGAGTTAAAATGTATGGGATTACACATGACATAAACAATTTTTTTTTGAAATGATGAATTACGTTTTCTGAAAGTTAGCAAATTTATCCATCAATGCTTACAGGATAAATGTCAAATTCTACAAACTTCCAATAGATTATTTGAACACCAGAGAATCAAAGGGAGGTTCATAAAAATCCTTAAATCTAATTTGAGCTACCAATTGTTTATAGTCTTAATTCTTTGAATTCCTGGTGTTGTTTATTTATGACGTAAATTTATTTGTAAACTGATGATGTTTTTTGTCTTATTATTGATGACGTCACATTTCCGTAAAAGAAAAATAAACATTCAGCCTGAGAAATCCGAAGAGGGCAGAAAAGCCTTGTGGCAAATCTTGTGCTTTCTTACATTACTCTTTTTTATTTGCTTACATTTCTAAACAGTCTTTATTTTCTCGCCGTAGTGTATAGGAATATAAAGGAAATTGTCTTAAATATGGAATAGTTTTGCCGTCTTAAATGCTTATTTTTCCTATTTGATAATATATCCAGTTTCGTTATATTATGTAGTTCCTTTGTCATGGTTAATTGAAGATGACGTTTTTATATTATGTTTTATTGTAGATGAAGTTTTTTGTCCTGGTTAATAGTAGATGGAGTTTTTTGTCCTGGTTAATAGTAGATGAAGTTTTTTGTCCTGGTTAATATGAGATGAGGTCTTTTGTTCTGGTTAATTGTAGATGACGTACCCTTTCCATGTACTACTGATTTTGTTTTATTGTTTTAGCGGTCAAACCCACAAATGTAACGACGTGTGACTATATCTGCTACATTTTATCATTTAAAAACCAGTGATGATAGGTCATTAGACTCTGACTTCTCCTGACTTAGTGCACACTTAGTTTAGAAAATCTGGTTGCAAAGCCTAAACGTCGTTCATTAAAATCAAATTATATCGTGCATATTAAGCAACGTGTCCTTATTGAATGTTCTGATGAATCATACCGAAATAAATGGTGCCTTACAAGATAAGATAATGCTTACAATCAATACATAGATATGAAATGATTCACAATTATAACTACAAAACAGTCTTTATTAAATCTGTTCAATATACCGATACGAACCACAAACATCTCAAGAAATTATCGTCCAAATAACATCGATCAAGTTCTTGAAGACCGGTAAACTGTTGAAATTACTACGTTTCGCATTCTGAGTACACGACAATACATGGATTTAACATTTGTTATATGGTCAGCGTAGCTAATTAAGTAGTTCTTTGTATAGACTGTGGATAGTTTATTTCCAGTACAGGACCAATTGATATCCTGTAAACTAGAATAAAATAGACAATAATGAGTATAGTTGGATAAATCAATTATAACAAATGTTCCATTTTTACACTATTTTTTTCTTGTAGTTAAACGTTCTTGAACTACCCCATATCCATCTAATCTTTTAATTCTAAGAAATTCGATTTTGATGCCGATATAACTTGTCCTGACTAATCGTTCCATATTTCTTATTACTTGTAAAACAGTTGTTCTTCATTTTAACAAAGTCCTTTGTCTGTGGGCCGTTTTGATCCACATTTGAAGAATATCCACTGACCTACTATTGCAGAAATTGTCCGTTATTTTAAATACGTCTGTATATGCTGTAGGCTCTTGAAGTCATGTTTGTATGATTATATACTATAATGCCATTGATATCTGAAATGGCGTCTCTATGAAACTTCAACACAATGTGTTTAAATTGTGCTCTCAGAATACATGTCTTCATGTTAGAAGTGCATCGCAGACGGGAAGGAAGGTCTTCATACAATTAAAAATGTTTCCTATATATGCACATGCAATAGCAAACAATGATTTTGTGTAACACAAACAAAAAACAAACAAAAAAACCGCAAGAACAGCATTACATGGTAGAGTAATAAAATTCTGAAATTGATTCTTTTTTGGTGTTGTATATTCGTGTAGTGTTGATAATGAGTATTCGTGTAGGAGTATTTTGTTACATCACCATCATCCCTCCCACCCCTTTCCAATCTTTTCCCCATCAATAACAGTAAATACCAAAATGACAAATTGCTACTCTCTACGTGTGCTGATTTCATGTTTACGTTGTAATATGCGTGTGTTATAATGTAAGGATTAATTTGAATATGTTATGGAACCTTAACACAACGAGTCCTCTCAATGAAAGTACACTCCATATCTTTTGTTAGTTATATAAATGGCTCAATTACATAATATACATTACGTCAGCCTTCAATTTACCGTGCCTAATTCATGTGAAAGTCTACTTTTATTGATGGCCTCTTTTCTCTGAAAAATTGTTATGCGCTGTATCAGCCAATTAAAAGCGGCGTTACAAAAGACGTCAGTTTTTTACCTTCAGAACCGATAACATAACTGTAAAGCTAATGAAAATGCTTTTATAAAGCAGGATTAAGGTATTACTGGTTTAACACCGACATGATTGTCTACAATATCGCGCCATTTCCATATTAAAATCATCAAGGTAAAGGTTTCAGTATGCACAACTGATAAACTTAATTTGAACGCCCTTTTTAATTTAAACAAATGAACATAACTTCGATGAATTTTGATGTTTGTATTTTGATAACGCATTGTAATGTCGATTTGTGAATACATTATCGTATTACACATATGTAAATAAACAATCTGACAGGTCATCAAAACAATATAGTATCAGTCAGACGCACTTTTCGTCTCCGAGGTGATCTGATTGGCTACGGAATAGCGCATATTGGATTTCCATATGGGAAACCTTTGATAGAAATGGCTTTCTCACATCGGCAGTCAAGCATGGTTTTACCAGACCAATATCTCATGGTCTCCCCATAATCCTTGCACGACCCGTCAGCGTCCTGACAAACTGAGAAAGGAAACATAACATTAAAACAACAGACATTAATCGGTCACGTTTTATAACTTGTTATTCAACAAATATGTAAGGAGGTGTGGGGTATAATAGTTTCCTCAATGCTTACTACTTATAAACTGACAATGCAGTGTACAGGAGTCGACAATTTGTTTTCGATATTGCTTACATAAAGACATTCATTTTGGTAACATGGATTTTATTCCAAGCCTTTTGTTTGATGTCATCACAATCGACATGGTGGCTCGAAGGTATAACATAAAGATTAACAATGACTTTGACTGACATGCTACAATGAGAAGCCCACAGGAAATTAATTGACACTCATGTTTCCATAGGAATACTTCTACTTCATCTCGCTAATGAAAATAACTTACTGCCGCTTTCAATATTAGAGGAAGCCATAGATCGACCCTCGTCCGTCATACTGATGTCACAGCGCCAAGTATAACAGTCGTTTTCCGGCCATGTCTCTCCATCGTAGTAACAAGTACCATTTGATGCCCGACAACCTGATAATAAACCAAACATAAACGGTACACGGAAAAGGCTAAATATTCTATATAAGGTTATTTAATCAAAATATATATCAGGCATTTCTCTGTCATTCCTGACTAATTGTACTTTGTACGCTATAAGTTGGCCTTTATTTTAAATAAACTTGGTATTTATACCATTATTAAAAATTAACGAATCTCATTCTGAATATCACTATACATTAAAATGATATCGTGCCTCTTTGGAACAGATCAATAATACAATATTTAACATAACCTTATCACATAAATACAGGCGGATTATAAAACAAAGAGTCCGTTTGATTTCGCATGCTATCGTACCCGTATATCTTAAAAAAGAACAAAATAAAAACAAAATCGAAAAAATATAACTGACATTAAGTTTGCAATACAACATTCTTCTTATTAAGAATAAGCATAAACCACCCAAGACTTTCTTAGGCATAGAATAAAATCGTCCTGATTGACTTACATACAATGGACAATTTTCAATCTTACGTTATTATTTTGCAAGCCAAAGATTTTTTCTTACAATATTCTTGGTTGTTATTAATTGTAAATACAAGCATTGCGAGGCTGCATAACTATTTCGGTAGTGCTAATTAGATCAGCCTTTAATATGCTTATATATAAACATGCCATACACCTATAAAGCGATAACTATGTTATGAAATAACAATGATTGCTGGTCTATGCCATGGAGGTCTTATTTGCATGACATTTAAGCATTTTTATTATAGTTCTTTTAGAGTTTTCATTTTCTATAAATTTATTTATTTATTTCATAAATGTATTTGTGTTATTATATATGTGATAATAACACCGGAACCAAAAACGTTTCACGTTCAGAAAACATCATATAGGTTTAAAAATATCTTAGAAGAGGGGAAATCTTGTTCTAATTATGAACTTGGTCATCAATGCCAATTTTAGCCCTATCTTTGCTGTTAAATTACATATGTTGATTTCTTCAATTTTATTATTTTGGAGTACATCATTACCATTGTTATGCATTAACAAGACATATTGGTCTTCATTATTAGTCCAATGAATTTTTAATACCAAACCTAGATGCGGTCTCCTGGCTCAGTTTCTTGACAGAGACAACACATTTTTTTTGTTTTTGTTTTTTGCTTTTTATTTGTTAAACGTCCTATTAACAGCAATGGTCATTTAAGGACGTGCCAGATTGTGGAGGTGGAGGAAAATCGGAGAACCCGGATAAAAACACCGGCCTACGGTCAGTACCTGGCAACTGCCCAACGTGGGTTTCGAACTCGCAACCCAGAGGTTGTGATGAAGTGTCTGGACACGTTAACCACTCGGCTAGCGGGACCTTTTCAGCGAAGACATAAATAAAATCTAGACATATACTACATGATGTTTCACTAACTCGCCTAGCATGTAGGTATCGTATTGTGGTAGTTGCTATTCCACTAATTCGCCTAGCATGTAGGTATCGTATTGTGGTAGTTGCTATTCCACTAACTCGCCTAGCATGTAGGTATCGTATTATGGTACATGTAAATAGCGTCCGGATGTCATAGGTTGTACTCACCATGCCTTGCCACATTATTGGACTTGGTGTACATATCCTTGACTTTATCATATGTGACGTCACATCGTCTGGTAACACACGAGGTCTCGTCCAGATCTGGCCATTCGTCCCCGTTATATTCACAGCCATCGTCTGTTTGACATCCTGAATCCCCAGTATTTACAAATAGATTTACAACATTAATGAACTTATATGAATAATCCGAGGCCACACCTTAAACAATTAAATGAGTTATAGATGAATGATATACTTAATCTGTATTAATGAGTAAAAGATGAATGTTGCACTTAATTATAATTTATTGAGCGAGTTATAATGAGTGCTATACTTTATTATAATTTAATGAGCTACATGTATATATAAGCGTTATATTTCATCTGTATTAAGTGGGTTACAGAAGAGTGCTATTCTTCATTATAATTTAGTGAGTTATAGATAAGTGTTATACTTTATCTGTTTTTGTGAGTTATAGATGAATGGTATACTTTAATCATATTGGTTGAGTTAAAGATGAGTGTTATATTTTATTGTATTTAGTGAATCATAGATAAGTATTGTATTTTATATGTATTTAGTGAGTTATAGGTAAGTGATATACTTTATCTGTAGTTAGTGAGTTAAAGATGGGTGTTTCACTTTATATGTATTAAGTGAGTTATAGTTGAGTGTCTCCATAATACATAATACATTCATTTGTCCAATATTGGATAGTGAGAATTTTGAATAAACCATAGTTGATAAAATTTTCTTCAAACGTGGTATTTTTGACCAGGCTTGCTGCAAACATTGGGGTCTATAAATACTAGAAATATGTCAGTCTTAACAGACCCTAATCGGCCCAAAGTGTGGTCATCATCTCAACTATTACTCGTTTCAGAATGCCCTATATCAGCACTGTACAGGCTTCTGTCTAATCTATTTGACATATTACCTGTTTGAATTACAGCCCATGTCATCAACGTATGTCCTTTTGAGAGCTCACATTTATAGGCCGTGCAGTCGGCGGATCTTGTTACATCTTTGTCTTTACACACCCCATCGATTGGGCATCCTGATAGTCAAAACATATAAATTGGTTTGGCCAATGGATTTAATATGACATGATCTAACAATGCAAAACAAAGAATTAAATAATAACTTGATCCCAATGTTTTATTTTGATTCTATCCATGGAAAGTACTTATGTGTTTCAATTTAAAGTCCACCAATCATTCGTCCCGAATCAATTCCGCCTTGATAATAGATGTATACCCGATTATGATTACTGTCTCGTACAGACATTCATACCGCTTTCATAATGAGTGCGTAGTAACACTTTGTCTTTGTTCCGGAAATCTAAGTCAAGTCTGGCACAAATCATGCCGCTCATACTTAACACCTTTCATACCTAATCCTCGTCACAACTATACAGTGTGATAGTTTATATACATACTTCTTGGGTAAAGGTGGCTTGTTTCTAGCATTAGTATAACGTAATGGTAGCATCCAGTTAGTGTAAGGAAGTAATATAGGTATATACCTATTCTACAAAAGAACTCAAATTCTGGTCGAAACCAAACACTAAAATCTGAGGAGACTCTAAATCATTAGACTATTGTGATCAATGACGAGGACTCATCGAATGCAAAATGTTGCCTATTACTTTTCCTGTCTTTACCGTTGCGATCTTGCATGGTAAAGTCAAAGGTCTTCTTAAAGTTGATTGGACTTGATTAGTGATCAACTTACTGTAAAACATATTTCAAGGTCAACTAGGGCGCAGATGAATTAATGTTTCCTTTGTTTCTACTTTTGCTGTACACATTTTGAATGGTCTAAATGCCAAAAAACACAAACTGTGTCAACCGATAGACGGTGGACCTGAAGTCTGAAGATTTTTTACGATGCAATTAAGGGGTGCAGATATCGTAACTGAACGCAACTAACTCAAGTTATAAGACAGATGAACCATCAGATCAGTATCCTCTCCCTGCGAACTAAGAGTTGAGGAGACACAGAATGTTTATTACTTCAGAAAATATATTCCAAAAGCCGATGAAAGAGATCACGATGAAACCTTCCAGAGGAACATAAGGTGAACTAGAGCGTATCATACATTTAAGACAATAAAACATTGGTTATTTTACAGTCACACCGTTTAAAGAGAAAATCCTATCAATAGGAGATTTGGAGATAGTAACTTAGAGCCAGAAGACTTTATATCTTGACGTAACAATGAAAAACCCGAAACGTTAATTACAATAGTCATAATATATCGGGTATATGACGACTCGTAAATAACGTGAAAAAAGACTAACTGCCGCATAGCTGAGTAAGCTTATCTTTGAATATTACTATTGTAGGTAAGACAAGGTCTTCTGGTGGTTATCTACATTTGAGCATGTTGTATTAAAACTGTTTATGGATTTAGTTTGAAACGTGATCTTTGATATTGAACGTTAATAGCAGAGGAAATGAACATTCAGGATTGGTGGACTTCATAATTCAGACTACACCACATCCTACCAAACTCGTACTACTCACATTGGCAGGCAAAACATAATTCAAATATCCCTAAACTATACAACTCGCTGTTTCTTCATCAGCATAAACCCGTCGTAGTTAATCGTGAGGTTTCCTCTAATACATTATACTATTAATGGTATAGTACTATATGGCAAGCGAAGTTGTCATTAATTCATGGAACATTTCTGAACAAATAATAGACATGATTTTTATCATCTAATTTAATAATTAACCTTATATAATATATATCTGATTTATCATATCAGATATTTCATGTGTGTATGATATATCCTTTATGAGATATCTAATATAATAAATAAGATATGTACTCCATAAGATATCTTAAATGATTTGGTTTAAGTACTGAGTCAAAATAGCTCCATGATTAAATAATAACTTGTCTTGCCATAGATGGAATTGATTATAATTAAAACTTTAAAGTTTCCGAGGAATATAAAGACAAAATATTTGTGAATGTCAATGGTGAACATCCTTACTGTACAGGTATGTATATTATTTCTCTGCAAACTTACCGTAATATTTTTCTTTTAATCTAGTAGTAGTGCGCTCTCCTTTCTTATTTCTATGTTTTGTACACGTTGTTAGTGTGCATTTGTCCTTGTTTCGCAGTGCGTTTCCCTTACCAAATAGTAAAGCATGTCCCATCATCCATTGGACATCCTGTAAAGATGCATACCTTATTGTATATAATTTAATCCTACTTGTAACAAGCATTTTCATTGGTTTAAAATATGTTTTCAGCCCATAAACTAAAACAAATCGTCGCTTGAAACGTCGATGTTGACTGGTTAATACAGTGCGTAAGCGTTAGTATTTCTAAGATAAAATAGTCCATCAATAAATGTGGATTTCGGCAGGAATTCTCTTTATAGTGAGAAAAATCATCAGGAATAATTGAATATATGTGATGCAATGTTAACAGCGTGTAGTCCCATCATAAACCGCTTTGCGTTCTATTTATATTACACTCTTTTTTTTGTATTATATCTCAATGAAATTAACAGCATATTCAAGTAAATCGTCAGCTTAGCAACATGGGCCAAACGGCCCATCATGCTTTATAGTGTGAAGGTACAGTAATCAATTATATATTGCAATATACAATCTATCTTATACTTACTGTTCTTGATAATATAACAATCGCCAGATATAATAATTGAAAATCAGTTGAACTTCACTATCATTAGAAAATTATATTATAGCCATACACAGCAGAAAACTTCATTATTTCACTGTAGAGTTTCCAAGAACAATAAAAAAAATTATAAATGTATATATAAATCCGGTTGATGCCCCTTAAGCTTGCTTTCTTAACATTATGTATATCAGGTAGTTTTGTTTTAGTTGTCTTGTGATATTACATACGAATAGAATAGGTATAAGCCATATTCTCTTATGCACATAGTGCTACTGATGATACACATACCATATGCCCTTTCTTTATAAGTCAAAATGTACGTTCCATCATCGTTTTTCTTCTGACGACACGTCTCAAAAATGCATCTTTCTTCGTTTTTCTCCCCAACACCCCTATCCATACACGTGCCATCAGGCCTTTCACACTCTAAAACACCACAAAATCATATGAGCTTGGGAAGGAATTCAATAAAATAGTCACTAATTAGATATAATTACATGGTAAAGTACCGAAATGTTTGCGTATACTAGTAATTTGGACATTATGGCATTTGATCAGTGGAGTTATTCTTACGACCATAACAAAAGAAATCGCTATCCAGGATAAATGATAATAGAATTTGAAAACAATTGGAATATCTGAAAAAAATGGTTTTTAAATTTGGAAAAATATCTTTCACTAATATTATATTACAGAAATATCTGACAGAAGAAATAATCAAATCATAATATCGAAACATTCATACTTTATCTTAAGAGAAGGATAGTTGAAGTTTTGATAGCTTTAGGCATGCTGTCCTCCTAACATCAGCTAATGAATTTATAACAATACCTTAATTACTGTGTTTTTGGGACACTTTTTATGTAACATTAATTCTTTTACTTTGTGCCTACACCAGAGGATTATAATCCTTTTTAGTTGTAATTTGTAAATAAAGATGTTGATTTTTTTAGATTTCCGTCTATACTACTTCTCTGCCTATTCACCCATATTTACATAATACCAATCTAACGGGCATGGATGTATTGGAATCCAGAACCCTTACACGTACTAAACATATATTTATATCTCGAAAATTATAATATTCAGAAGACATATTATAATGTCTAAGACATACTTAGCAGTTTTTTGACGACCATATATTTCAAAACATTGCCGCTCTTCTTGCATGTATAGGTATTACACTTCTCAGGGCGTTGGGTTCCACGTGACACACACGTGACGCCATCAAGGGCAGTGCACTGTCCTTGATGATATTAATGTACATGTTAGTATATCACATGACGTAGGTCTTAAAATCTAAAGTTGTTATTTGCTGATTTATTCGTTTTAACTTTTGTTTTCATTTTTCAATATGATCAACATTATGCTAGCAAGGATTCATTATCTTTTAAAATCAATGTTACCTCTATTATTATCTTAAAAATTTGTATTCGTACTTTTAAAATGGCATTATGTAATGATAATGCTAGATAAATGTATGTGATACTTCACACTTAAAGTAAAACAAGTATTATGAAGTATTATCTATACCAATTTATCACTAGTGCCTGTAATTGTCGTAATCATACCTTTAGATGCACATGTGTCTTTATCGGCAAAAACTGCTGGCAAAATGAAAATTGCCAGCGTCACTGTGAAAACGTCCATGTCTGTACTGTGATGTGTGAAGAAAGTGAGATCAATTCAATATGTATCCCTTATGTTATAATCTCGAGACAATGGCATACACGCTTCTAATCTTCAGTTCGAAATTTTATTTCTGTTTCTTACTTTCATTCATTTCAATGAACAAAAGACAATAATCGGGTTATGAAATGGAGAACAGTTTTATTACCCGATTTTCTGTTGTTGCATTATGTATGAATGGATTGTGTGTAATGTTGAGTCAGTGGTATTTCTACGACACAAAAGGTTAAATCACAAACGGAATCCGAATTCATTGTGTTCATTTCCTTTTGTCTTTTTAAGCTTCTATTCACTGAAAACAACATATGTTCCTTTGCTGATGGCAGTTCTCTTGATAATGAAAACAATGTCAAATATTTCGTGACTTTTTGATGTGATCTACACTACTCGTAGTTACAGATCTGTAAATGATTTTAACGGAAAACGTGTTACGCAGCTCTCTACTTTATTTTCGTGTATCATCAGAATATCATTGTTTTGCTTATAAACCAATATGTCTCCTCAGCGTTATAATGTTGATCACAATACTTCCTTGTCTTCAGCAAATTGCTTTATTGATTAGTTCCTTCAAATGTTAAACACCACATAAAAGTCAGCTAAGAAAATGAACTCCTTCAAATTGATTTGATAGAAGTAGAAGAAAATGAAAACTATCATATATAACATAAGGCAGTAAGTTGCATAAGAGAGCATATCTTTATTTGCAACAATTCAAAACATGGTATTACTTATATCAAGAACATTTGAACGCATATGATCAGAATGTTGATAATAACGATTAGTTCTATTTTGTTTTTGGAGAAAAACAGTGTAAATACAGCTAAATAAGGGACCTACGGGGGAATTAACACAATATCTTGAATTTACATGCAGTATATTTCACGAGTCATTTTGTTATCTGTGTTCTATTTTGCCGGAAGAGGGCATGTAGTCCGACCGATAGCGTAGCCTGCTGACGAGACAGTCTGCTCACAAAGACAAAGAATCCCGCCTTCCTGCATGACGTCACTTCCGTACTGAACACATGATCCGTCTGGCGCCTTGCAAACTGCAGAAATGAAACCGTATTAACAAATTCAAGAAAGGAATTATTGAAATCATTATTTGAATGAAACATATTGCACTATTATGAAAATTGCTTGTTTAATAATGTATATTATAAACAGACGTAGATCAACTAAAGAAGAATAAGACAGGAACGTTTATAATATTATGGTAAAATCTAGAGTCTTTTGGCATTTTAGTGGTTTCTAATTTAGATTAGCGGCAGAAAATCTAGTTATTGGATTTTGCCATGGGCAGTACACTTAAATAGAGAATGCATGGTTAGTATCTTACAATACAAGTTTTATTTTGGCGAGCCATCTCGATTTTCCGTTCCGAGCCAAAATTAAACCTTGTATTGTAAGATACAAACCATGTGTTCTGTTTATCCTGTAACAATTTTCTACGAGTTGACGGCATTCAAAAACAAGCAAATTACCGTTATGTTTACCTTCTTGGGTACGAGTGACCCGTTTGACGTGAACTGCTTCATAGCGCAGGTAAATATCCATTCATTGATATTGATACCACTTTTGTGTGGATTTACTACCAACAAACTATCAATGCCCCATTGAAAAATAGTTTTTTTTGTAAATCAGAATTCAGGTTCAGTTAAACATTATGGAAATATCACACAAATACTAATTACTCCTGACAAAGACATAGGTATAAATGTTCAAATTATTTATGTTGAGTGTTGCGCCATGGAATACCCGTGCTCGAGTTGTTGCTAAATAATAGGCCTGGAGCACGTGTGTTTATGACACTGGACATGGATGGATTTTCTGATTGTTTCTGCCAACAAGAAGCAGACGATATTGCCAATGAAGATGTTAACGATTGTTGAAATTAAACATCATATATATTTTAGAACACATACGACGATATTCTTATTGTAATAATTAGGTAATTATTTACATCATGCACTTTTTTTTTACTTTACAAAACAAACAAATTCAGTTTTGGCGATTACGCCATAGCATTTATTCCCGTTTGTATACGTTAACGTTACAAATTCAGGTCACAGTTGAAGGTCAAGTTGAAAATAGTCAAGTCGGATGTGATATATAGACTAGGATACCAAATACACGTCAATTGTACAAAATGTCCAAGGCCCTGTGATAAATACACATGGATTATGTCCAAATACAAATAGACTTTACTCGATTGTCAGGTCCCTGTGATATACAGATGGTACACATCGAGTGGGTTTTGGATATGTAATTCATTTCACACGATTAAGTTACAAAAGACACGAGCTTTTGCGCGTGTCTTTCGTAACTTTTAAAAAATAACTTAAAAAAATAACGTGGCCAAGTCTTCTTTTGCGTATAAAAATAAGGTGTTCAGGTGACGGCCGGAACCCGGTGATGTGACGTCATTCGGTCAATGATGACGTCAATAACAATTACAGTCCGGGGTTCAGCCCAGTCCAGTTCCGCTATATATATGTAACAGAGCGCATGCTTAATTAAATTTAAATTAACTGCCTCTGCTAGGGATCGAACCCACCTCTTGTTTACTAGTCTTACGCTCAACAGATCACGATAAAGAGAAGATCTTACTAGCCAAGCGGTATACTGCAGCTAATATTTACCAGGGTTATATTAGGATATGTTCAAATACACATAGAATGTATCAAATTCTCAGATCCCTGTGCTGTCTACTACATGAATAGGATAGAGAATACCTACTTCCACCAACAATGGTTGTCTTCGCCCTTGATCCACCATCAGGCGTTTCACTGACTGTACAATTCTTAGTGAAGCAACTCTCTTCCATCCAGGTGTCTCCATGGTAATGACACGTGCCGTTATATCGACATCCTGAAAACAGATAATCAATGAGGATAACTTAATATGTATCTTGAAATCATAACTGACTGTAATGTAAGTGTGAACTTGTAATGTTAATACGCAATATAAGTAATTTTGCTTGTTGAATATCAATGTACACTGATATTTTTGCGAAAGACCGAATATATAATGTTATATACTCAATAGCTTTAATGCTTAAATGGCAGGAATAGTCTAAGATCACACAAGTATGGGGGCGTAGACACGTCCTAATACGAGCTTGATCAAGTGAAGACTACACCGATTGTGGTCACGCACGGCCGAACATTATTTTCGGGACGAGGTGACATAAACACCTTTGCCTATGAGAATCAGCATGTCACGTACATTTTCAACAATATTTATACTTATGATAACAATTACATTCATTTCAAAATCTACCAAAATTCTATCATTTTGCTTTATGTTAGCAAACAGTCAATAAACTTAGGCGCTTGGTTTACATGGATGTACAATGGTTATTGGTACTGGTATACCGTGGCGAACGATTTCTGTCTCCCAGTTGAAGCCTCCCCTCCCACTGCTCCTAACGTTACAGCGTTTCACCACACACATTGTTTCGGTATCCTCGTTCCAATGTTCAGTGTTATTCTTACACGTTCCACCAACAATACATCCTGTTTAACAAACGACAATGCGATAGGGTGACAAAATATCTTCTGAAAGGGAGCAATTTGAAGCAGGTGTACTCGTGGAGCCTGTCAATAGTATCACATCCCGTTTGAAAATTTCATATTGTTTGTCCAAGGTTGATATCTACTTCATTGTAAGAACCAGTATTATTCATTGTTTTTAACTATTAAGTCATCCTCGCTACCAACCCTTTAGAACCAGTATTATTCATTGTTTTTTTATTATTAAGTAATCATCGCTACCAACCCTTTAGAACCAGTATTATTGGTTGTTTTTTATTATTAAGTAATCATCGCTACCAACCCTATAGAACTAGTATTATCCTCTCTACCAATCCTTTAGAATTAGTATTATTGGTTGTTTTTTTTTATTATTATTAAGTAATCCTCCCTATCAACCCTATAGAACCAGTATTATTGATTGTTTTTCATTATTAATAAATTTTCCCTACCAAGCCTTATAATCGAGGATTTTCTTAAAACTTATCTCATTCTTAAGTTATTCTGATTACTCTCTAAATCAGTTTTTATGAAAAAAGTTACAAGTTTTCTATACTGCATATGTGCCTCTGCTGAAAGCGTTCCGAGTGCTTTAATTCAGCGTTGAGCTTATCTGTAAAGATTCGCGCATGCGCCTAAATAAGCACAGTGCGCTTACAGTAGGAAGAAAATGTTGCTGAGAGTTGTTTACTTCCTTGCATAAATGTTATGCTTCATATTTATATTTAATTTAATAACTGTGCTCTAATACAGAAAAGCATGTCTTATTATTAGATAATAGATATATAATGAGAGGACATTTACAAATGGAAGTTATGGAGTTTTTTTTATTCTGTTGGTAATTAATCAAATTGGGCGAGAAAATAGGTAAATAGACGTGATTGATATCAAAACTTCTTCCAGTTTATATTCCAAACATAATAAAGAATTAATTTTAAATCCACGATAAAAGCGCTCATTATATCTATATCTGTTTTAGCTGATCCTGCTTAACTCGAAGGAACAACTCATACATTGACCGCGAATATTCGGTTTTTTCATGATCCAACTTACTTTGAGATAACGAGTTTCGACTTTACACCTGTCTATAATAGATTATTACATAATGTGATGTTTACGGATTTACATTAAAGAAATGACTGATACTGATTTAATTGTTTGTAGTAGCTAGGATATCACTGACATTGTAAAAACAAAAAATACCTTGTTGAACGGGCTTCCAATTCATATTGAGGCCCCTGTTGAATATCCTGCATTGTTTCGTTGTACAGTTCTGTGAATCCTCTAATGTAGTACTAGCGGGCTCACACCGCCCATTGGAGGGGACATCCTATATAATAAGACCAATATAATACCATTTGGTGTTATCTTAATAGTCTCATGTAACACAACTCTGTTGTTATTACAATACAAAAAAAACCACTATAAAAGCAAATATGGTAAAACAAACCCAGGTCATTCTATAAAACCGTATTCAATAATAATCATAGCAGTATTCGAAACTGTATGACACGGAACTTATTTAGTGTTGATTGATGTTTGTTAATTTATGACCTCAATAGTACTAACTTAACGTACATATTAAAGTATATATTTTCAAATTCTTATTCAAGATCCAGTGAGAAATGGCATATAATACAGATATAACTGTCATACATTCAACCTACCATAATAGGTATCCACCATTCTTGTAGAGAACGTGCCGTTCGGATATTTGAAGATTTTACATTCTTTTTGTAAGCACGAGACTTCATCCTTTATAGCGTTCCCATTACGAAGACAAGTTCCATCTCCCAAGTCACAGTCTGTTTATAGATAACGTATATGAGTAGCATTCGGTTGACTTACAGGATCTAATCGAATGTGTATTAGAGGTGAATTTATTAAAGTTATCAAAGTTTACAAACAACAGCAAAACTGGTATAAATTAATATAGGTAATCGTACGCAGTAAAAATGTAACAACGGTGTATATATCATAATGTAAGACGAAATTTGTTAAATTTAGACATTCCAAACCATGGGGAATAATAGACTTATAGTTACATTAACACTTTAGGAATCTCCTTGCCAATTTAGATGATAAGAGCAAAATATTCAATATCCTAATAATAATTCTTAATGTTAAAGATATTTTCAACATAACCATGACGACTTTACCCGGTGCTGATACATCAAACTTAATTATATTACCTAGCGGTTTTAGCTGCATCTTTGAACGACCGTTTGTTATTTTACATCGGTAGTTCACGCATCCTTCTCCTCTAACAGTATTTTCTTTCAAAATACACGAACCGTTCACGGGACAACCTGTAAACAGAGGAAAGTATTATACTTACTCCGTAGAGACAAAGATTGGGGTTACATGTTATCAATCACGTCACTGTACAGTGTATTTAGAACATTTAGTGCCGTCATGTATGATAACACAACAGTCAATCATAGTCTATGTACAACATACGTAATGTGTTGCACAGAGAATGGGTTCGACAAAACATATACACTACAGAATATTACTGCGAATGCGCTTATATCACGTGGTTGTATCTGCTTTGGCGACACTCAATGGAAACGTAACATACATGGTATATGTATCTACATCAATTTAATATCGTCTTATATAACATATCTTATTTCGTTCATTAATGAGTTTAAATATCGTAAAAGTGACAGATGTCATTCACAACCTTTCACAATTTATTACTGACTGAAGTTCATTATTGACATACGAAACAAAAAGGACTTACCAAAGTAGTTATATTTAATTGTAAAGCTCCTGTCTGACAACTTCCGACAGAGTGGCTTGAAACAATAATCGAAGTCGACCACTGCTCTATTAGGGCCAAGACAGACGCCACTGGGAAGCATGCAACCTAGAGTGTTACAAGATATGGATGATATAGCAAACTATTCACGTTAGGAACCTATATATTGTTGACTGAGACTAACGATGCACAACAGATAGCCGTTTAGTGCGAGTCTGGTGAGTTAACAATATGTTTAACCGGTTCTAATTTAAAAAAATAAGAAGATCTATTATAACTAGTGTCATTTATTTATAGATACCAATTATTTTTGTTTTACAATGTTGGCGCCAGTTTTAATTTAGAATGAAAACAAAGAAGAAATAACTTTCAATTCAACGAGTTGACAGGAAACCCATTTATGTTTATCTCAGGTTAACGGCAAAACGATTCCCGATTCATCACTCAAGAGGAGACAAACTGATATATAATGATATATGTTTTATCGTCTCCTTTCGCATTTTTTCATTTATAAATACAAATGACTATTCTTATGTTGAAATTTTCTTTGCTGAGTACATCATAACACTATCTAGCCTTAATTTGAGGAAAAGACAACAGTACAAGCTATGTCAAAAGGGTATCACATATATAAACAAAATCATGGTGTATCCTTATATAAGCAAATCAAAAGGCATGATCTTAACTTAATAAGTCGAGTCTTTTCAGTTTTTCTTAGACACAATCCTATCTTATAACTCCATGTTTGTGATACTGCTAGATAGTAAAATATTGTATTATGATAATGGTGTAATGCGGTAACGGATTTATACCTGACATGCATTCAAGGCGTATAGATGTACAGTATGAACCAGTAGATCAACCAGGAACCTACCATGCGTCCTGACTTCTAGTCTCATTCTAAATGATCCGTTCACTTCCATTTCTTTTTTGCATGTCGTTAAGTTGCAGGATGTTACGTCCCAGTCTAGAAAGTTCTCTTCTAGACAGGTCCCATTCGGATGTTGACATCCTTTAATGAGAGAGAACATCTTTTAAAAACCGTGACCCAAATTCTGAGAGAAAAATATAATTTTGGTTAAGAATACTGTGTAAAAGTAAATTTGTGTTATTATGCATGATCATTAAACCATAGTTCCAAATACGTATACGGAATGCTATTTCAAACATTTTCAATAAATGATGAGGTATACGATACTGTTTTTAAGCATGCAATGAGGGAAATATACCCAATTCCCAATATTATGTGAAATATTATCACATATAAAAGAAGATAGTGTCATTTTAACTAATACAGAATTAAGCTTCAGACAGAGTTGCGAGTCGGTCCAATGTTAAGCATAACATATCTAATGGTTTAAATTTAATTATTTATAAAAGTTTCAGTCGTATGAGCTACTGTCATATTTTTTGCGACATTGAAGGTAGCACTGGAAGGAACAATCGTTCAAAAACATTTTTCTGTGACATTTATGACGATCATAGACAAACTAAGATCTGATCACTTTAATTAGGATTTTTTAAAGTATCATATTATGTGACGTTTATCTCACATTGGTTCTAATATTGTAATATCCCTCTTATGATGGGTAGGATGTTTTTTTTTTCTTAACGGAATCATGAAATCAGGTGAAAATCAAATATTTTATGTACCAATTGCAGTAAGATTAAATAGATGAGACATATATACCGTATGGCTTTATTTGCATTTTCATTGTGAATGATCCGTCCATTTCCATTTTCTTGGCACATGTAGTCAAGCTGCAGGACGTTGTGTCCCGTTCTTCATAGTTCTCTTTTAGACAGGTCCCATTGGGATGTTGACACCCTTTAAACGAGGGAGAACATCTGCTAAAGATATTTATCTGGACTCTTATGCATTGACATAACAAAACACTCTTCAAAAACAAAATTCTTATCTTAAAGTCCAAAATATGGCGCGGAACAATTTTGATGTATCATAACTACAGTCATAAGACGTTAATGGCATTTTTGTTGATGAGATACATACTCGGTTCGTCAACTCCGTAGGTGAGGCTGCCGTTGACGAAGTCACACCGATAGATGCTGCACCCCTCCGGATTGGTAGTTCCAGAAGGACACACACGTTTTACCGTCAAGGGCAGTACACTGACCTGTAAATCACCGAGTGTTTATATCTGTAGAACTATAGTAAGAAGAAAGGCAATGTAAACCTGACAACAAAATCCGAATTAGAGGTTTGAGGCCAGCAAGGATAAATAAAATAATACCAATGGGGTATGATATGCCAAGATTGCAAAACAGGGGGTATGGTATTTTCTTATGAAATTGTACCCCTGCGGCGGGAAGATACAGAAAAGGATTATATCGTTAATAAACCTTAATGAGCTCCGACATTGCGTGATATATTTAGATGTATTTAACTAATTTCGTTAGACGTTCACGGAATACGATTCTACCAAATACATACTCGATTCATCAATTCCATAGATGAGGCTGCCATTGACGAGGTCACATCGATAGATGATGCACCCTTCCGGGTTGGTAGTTCCAGAAGACACACACGTGGTACCGTCTAGGGCAGTACACTGACCTATAAAACATCGAGAATGTGTTTATATCTGTATAAATATATGTACTATGAATACATGTTATATAAATCTGACTACACAGTTCGAATAAGGTAATTAGAGGGTTGGTGCTTGATATCATACTCCTGAGGCGGGCAGATACACAAAAGGATTATATTGTTTATAAATGTTAATGATCAGCTCCGACATTACGTAATATATTTAGATGTATGGTAACTAAATTCGTAAGACGTTCACGGAATACGATTCTACCAAATACATACTCGATTCATCAATTCCATAGATGAGGCTGCCGTTGACGAGGTCACAACGATAGATGCTGCACCCCTCCGGGTTGGTAGTTCCAGAAGCCACACACGTGGTTCCGTCTAGGGCAGTACACTGACCTGTAAAAACATTGAGAATGCTGAAAATACTAAGGATACAAATATATGTATGTTTTGGGAACCTAATATCTACTTTCCCTCATTTTACGATCAACATTCAGTGTATATGGTATACTAAAAATACGGTTGGCATGTTGTACTAATTGTACAACACAATGGGTATGGAATACCAAGAATATGACAACAATAATACAAGACAGTTACTAAATAATTCAAGACAGTTGCTATGGTATACTAAGAATAAAAGACAGTTACCATGGTATACCGAAGAATACAAGACAGTTACCATGGTTTACCAAGAACACAAGATAGTTACCATGGTATACCAAGAATACAAGATAGTTACTATGGTATACCAAGAATACAAGACAGTTACCATGGTATAGCAAGAATACAAGACAGTTACTATGGTATACCATGAATACAATATAGTGGGTACGGTATACTAAAAGTACAACAGACAGAATGTGTTAGGTATCGAGGATATCATACATCGATAACTTTAATGATTATAATCTTTCTCCGATCTGCACAGGTTACATTACCAATGAATGTAAACCCGGAATACGATATAGATAAATGTAAAAATCTATACATTCCTACAGTAACACATGGGGAAACTAATAATAATGAGTTTATGTTACGATCAATGTTACAATTGTTTGTAATATCAAGTAGATCAAAATCACTAATTTAACTTTGGAAATAAAATGCCTAGTGACCTCTTGATCACTTCGACACATATTTACATGGCGGGTATCCCGATTAAAAGCACGACAATAACCCCTCCGGAAGCATCTTCATGTAAACATATATTAAACTTCGTTTTTATTTTGCCCTCAATATATCGGTTATGATTTTAATTAGAGTAATGTAATCTCTATATATATAGTTATTATCCTAAGATTAGATGACATTTTGGGGTATTTAATGTACAGACAGGCGTGTTTCCTTGGTAAACCTAAATGACAATCTCCGTGAATAACATTGTTAGACGTTCTAGAAAGATAGGTACGTACTAGTATCTATTTTGTAGTTTAGACTGCCGTTAACCAGATCACACCGGTAGATATCGCACCCTTCCAGATTGGTAGAATCAGGAGAAACACACGTGGTACCGTCAAGGGCAGTACAGGCACCTGTGAAACAACGAGGACATATCTGTAGAAATACACTCTGAATACAGTAAAACGTGTAAACCGTACCTAACAATGCAACATTTGAGGTTAGAGGCCAGTCAGGAAAAACGATACACAAAAGGGTTATATCATTTATAAACGTTAAAGGGACAATTTAGTCAAGTGTTTGTTTACTTTTTTATCATTTCACAAATTATTTCATGAAAGTGTACTTCAGTTCTCCTTATGAACTATCCTTGGTCATATATTGATACAAGTTTATGTTTTCCATGCGTTTTTTAATTAATAGTAAGGGGGATTCTAATTGTATAACCATACGATTAATATGCAAATGAGCAAGTCGTCTCTACACACTTTGTATACATGTGTGCAAGCACAGCCCCGTCTCGTGACTGTAAACAACATTGGTTTGCATTTGAAGCTGTTAGCGGATATTTTAGCTATAGGTTGCGGGTATCGTACCAAACGTAGATAGTGAATGGATAAACAAAATATATGGAGAATTACTGTTAGGTCATGAATATAACAGATGCGAGTTTTTCGAACGGTTGCGACAACAATGAAGTTCAGTTGCGAGCGAGTTTACCGAGACTTGACCTAGATCGGCCTACGGAGTAATGTTGAGGTGCGATATTTTTGTTCTGTACAACTTCCATTATCATAATTCCATTCGTACTTGTTATAAGTGTTGTTCTGATTACATCATGGATGAAATATATTACCTAGATTGGTGTTAACGTTTGTTTGCATTCGTACACAAATGAAAATACAATCTTTTTCTTCATACGTATCGGCCGTATACATGCATGTGTGTACACAATTTTACATGAATACGAATTCCCGTGCGGTGCCCAGGGAATGAACCTGTGTTTGGTCGATTTGAATTGTCAAAACAATAAATCATCATTGAATCTATTAATTATGATACATGTTAGAAATGTTTGTCACGCATCTTGTTAAATCAAAATCCAACGAAATATGTATAGTGAGATCTACCATGTCGGCACTTAGAACCAACTCTGTTCCCGCCAGAGGGCGCAACATGTTGAACTATATTTGGAGTATCGCTATATTTGACGTGACCTTTCCCAAAACTTAAACTGACCATAATGGACATTGGCTACGTAGCAAATAATTATTGACCGCATATTATCGATCTTGTCTGGATATATGTTTTCTTGATTCTGCCTAAATGATAAAAAGTCTGCTTGACTAAATTGTCCCTTTAATGATCAACTCCAACATTACGCGATATATTTACATGTATGGTAACTTCATTCGTCAGATGTTCACGAAATACGATTCTACTAAACACATACCCGATGCGTCAATTTCGTAGGTGAGGCTGCCGTTGACGAGGTCACACCGGTAGTTATCGCAACCCTCCGGGTTGGTTGTTCCAGGAGGTACACACGTGATACCGTCTAGGGCAGTGCATTGACCTATGAAACATTGAGAATGTTTAAATTAATTTATACGAAGGATACAGATGAATATTTGATTTTTCTTCCTCGCAACAACCATTGTGACATAGAACGGTGTCAATGAGACACGAAGAGAGAAAGCTAGAACAGTAGGGAAAGAAAGGAACGTATTGTAATAGAGACGGAGGAACTAATGTGGTTTCTTCAAAGTCCTCTCAATAGAGGCCACTGAAGAAACTCACAGATTCTTTAGGGGTCACATTTAGGTGCTTTCGACGACCAACATGCAGATGGATACAGGGGTTCTTATTCTTCAGCTTTCAGATGTTCCCCAAAACAAAGACAGAGAAACCACCGCTACCTTTCAGTTGGGAGAGGGAGTGAGCACAATTACTCGCCTCTTAAACAGTAAAATACAACATGCCTGCGCTATCACATCTAAAAGCTTCATCTTAACAAGTCTTTGATATTACATATGATCGCCAAAAACCTTTAATATAACTACAATACTATTACAGCACTACAATGGTAGCTGAAATAGTCAAGTAAAACATATAGACGTATACTTTTAGGTCGACGCATATTAAATGAGATATATATGCATCTTTAAGTGCAACAAACAATTGTTGATTTTAAGATAAACTTGTTCATGCCGCACTTACTATTGAATGTGGCTATAGTTTCTAACATTTGTAATTAAACGCGAATTCAAAAGGATATTTAGAGATTGTTTCTGTTTGTAAATGATATTAGAAAATTATAACAAGATTATTTTTCAGGTAATGTTAACTATCATCGTAAGACGTTCACGTAAGATGTTTTAATAGGTACATACTTGTATCTTTTGTGTAGGATAGACTGCCGTTTACCAGATCACACCGGTAGATGTCGCACTCCTCTAAATTGGTAGAATCAGGAGAAACACACGTCGTACCGTCAAGGGCAGTACACTCACCTGTGAAACAACGAGTATATCATAAGGGTATTATCAAATCCATGCATGTAAAATCGGTAACTTGGTCACCTCTGTTATGATGATTGAATTAATGATAATAAAACCACAATAAAAAACTTTATTTGATGAGGATGAAACCTATATAACAAAGCTAATCTTCCACCGGAAACTAGACAAATACGCGAAAATTGATATTTCTTTTAAAAATTCGGACTGATATATTCGGTTCACATTCACAGGAAGTCAATGGGATATTGTTTCTTATTTTCATTATTCTTTTAACACTTGATATCCCCTTCACCTCCAAAAATGTTCCTCTGAAATGGTCTCATTCTAACATTAGATATCCCCTTCTCTCCATAAAATAATGCTGTCTGAAATAATATCACCATAACTCTAGATATATCCCTCTTCCTCATAAAATTTTCCTCTGAAATAATATTATCCCAACACTAGATTTCCCCTTATCCCCATTAAATGTCTCTCTGAAATGATATCATCCTAAAACTAGATTTTCCCTTCTCCTCCAAAAATGTTCCTCTGAAATAATGCTTTAAATTAACAACCGGTTCAATGACTATACAAACCTAATGATGAACATTCATCTCCCTCAGCCGCAATGGTCGGCCCGACGAGAATGAGAGTCACTGCGATGTAATTCATCCACATCCTTGTAGAATGAGTCCTCTTTGACACCAGATTCACACTTTTATCGGTGCAATAAAGCTGTCACGTGACTGAAAGGGAATTCGTTCAATACGGTCAAATTGAAATGTCCCGAAGGCTACTATTGAACATGTTGTTTTTAAGCATACCTTGTGTGCTTATTCTGTAACCAATGCATGCAATGCAATATCGCGTATGGCCAATGCACATGAGCACAAAGATTTCGTCTCACGTGTCATTTATTTTGAAGTGCAGATACTTATTCAAAGTGTTTCTCTTTAAATCTGGATACCCATGCAAGTCTCGTTATACCAATAGTTATGTAAGACAATAATAAGATGACACGAATCGGTCGTTTAGTCTGGTTGGTCATTCCTCAGAAATATCGATATACCATAACATTTTATCGTCCAATCCTCTTAACTTTCTCACCCATGTCTGTCACATGTGTTAATCTGTGTTTAGCGACACACTCATCGCTGTTTTACATCTAATCGATCTATAAAGATACATAGTTAATACTTCTGTCTACCCTGTGTTGTAATAACTGTCTCGCGACACCGTGCGATTAAAACATACTTGAGTTTGCTTCATTCAAAGTATGACGACCTCAACAAGTTCACATGAAGGGGAGCGTACCTTTGAGTGCACCAGGGAAAAAATAAACAAATGTCGAATAGAAAAGAAAAAATCGGAACCTATTTTTACAGATAGGTACACGACAATGACGGTATCCAACGACTTCGCAGTGCCCCTTCCCACCACTCATCGAATTTAAATGATAACTGCAATAATGAGTGATGTGTTTTTCACCACTCAGCGAATTTAAATGATTATTGCTATCTATATTTGTAGTTTTCCACCACTCAGCGAATTTAAATGATTACTGGTATCATGATTGATGGTTTGTCCACCACTCAGCGAATTTAAATGGTAACTGCTATCATGATTGGTGGTATGTCCACCACTCAGCAAATATTGCCACTAACCCGGTTCTCATTTGGAGATATGTTATAGATTTACAAGTCGGGTATGCCGTTTAAGAAAGATGTTTGTTCTTAGACGGAGTACGTGATGAATTTATGTATTTATTTATTTATTTATTTATTATATATTAAATAAGTTATGATGGCTGATTTCTGAAACAATTTAGTTTAAACATTGTAAAAATCTATAGCTTAAAGTTAGAAAATTACTACAAGAACTATCACAGGTATATCATAGATGTATTAACAGGTCTTATTTGGTGCAATTATAGGTACAGTAACTAGATTTTTAGGATTATTATAAATATCTACTATTGTGTGTAAATATAGTCCCAACAAGTGCAAGCAATGCTCTAAAACGCGGATATACTTTTTGTTCCGTTTTTTTTTTTTTTTTTTTTTACATAAATCAGAGTGAAATGACACAACAAGGGCTTTCGTTAAAGCGTATTTGATTGGATATAAGTGTTTGACACAGCGATAGTGGCGGGAGAAATAGATGAAGACTACTTTCGTTTTCGTTTACCCAATCAAATACGCCGTAACGAACGACCTTGTGGTGGCATTTCATGCTGTCCCACAATGCAGCATTTTTGACGATATATATTTTTTGAACATTGAATCAATATATTGAATATTGAATATATATTTCAAATATTGAATAAATTATTCAATTTTTACAATACAAATTCAACATTTTTGAATGTATATCTTAGTTTTGAACAAATATTGCACGTTATGAACAAATAATTATATTTTATGACCACATGTTGATTTTTTTTAACATATAATTTTAATTTTTGAATGTATATTTATTTTTTTGAAACAAATATCTATTTTTTAAGAACAAATATTTACTTTTTAAGAACAAATATTTATTTTTTAAGAACAAATATTTATTTTTTAGAACAAAAATATAAATTCTATGAATATTGCAACGTTCCACACGCCATATCAGAGCACGATAGAACTATAGCCACGATAGAACTACGGTTGAAACTACGTTCAAAAAAAAACTACGTTCAAAAAAATTGAACTCAACAATCCCAATCCCATTCCTATGATCATAGTCTATTTATCTAACAGCCGCAAAGTTTTATATCTGACATATACTCCTAAAAATCCACGATAAATATGAATTATATTATTGAGAAGTTTAAAAGGTATTGACAATCTAATAAAAGCCGACCTACCGGCCGGACAGGCCGCCATGTATCGTAAGTAGCGACGTGGCTATTCTTAATGGGTCACCAGACAGTATGGTCGATACTGCCTGCCATCACCATCGTATGTGTTCAAATTAATAATCTATAAGGTATATATACCAAAGACAGGAAAAATGTATTTTATTGACTGCTATTAAAACATTACTTGTGCAATATTTCAGGACGTTATTCTAGTGTAGAAAGATGTGAACTTAAGATAATGCACTGCCTGGCACGAAGGACGCATTTTGTGATTTTCCATTTTTTGAATTTGTTACATGTATGTTGAATTGATGAGAAACAATATACAGAAATAACAGGTATGAATGATGTTTACAAAAACGACAGTACGCATAAAAAGATAATGATAGCGGTATTGCCTCAGTATTAAAACCTACCAGCTTCTATGAAAACAGCTTTACAAATACAGGATGTACAGAAATTACCTTAGAATAATTAGTTATTATCAAATACGACCCATGGTGTTCGTGTGTATCTGTGTTAGGACACAATTCGTAGGCGACTTGCACTGCTATCGCTGAGCCACATGGATTAATCTTAGATAAACTCTTTCAGAGTCGACCTTGATGTCATTTTAATGGGATGTTTAAGTAATCCACGTTGTCGAAGTGAGCGTTTGATTTAGTTGATCATAGTGGATCGTAAATGAAGCATTTAAACTAAAAAAAAACATGTTTCTTTCCGTCTAGGTAAGCTTACGTGCTTCATTAAATATATCGACACCACTCTGAACTTTGTCCTTTGCCACCAGAAAGACTGAAATCTTAAATATGATACGCATCAAGATTTTGATACTTTCATAAAAAAAAAAGTCGAAGAGCCTATTACCGAAGTAATGATTTATAAAAGCATTATAGGTGATTTTCAAATTGTCGTAATAATTCATATGCTGGTAGAAATAATGTAGCTCTTTTGGTGGTCTGGTAGATATAAGGTAAAACGTTCGATGGTCTGGTAGAAATAAGGTTACTCTTTTGGTGGTCTGGTAGTTAAAAGATTAAATTTTGGATGGTCTGGTAGAAATAAGGTAACAATTTGGATTGTCTGATAGATAGAAAGTAAAAAAAAGATAGTCTAGTAGAAATAAGGTAACTCTTTTGGTGGTCTGGTAGATATGAGGTAAAAGTTTGGATGGTTCGGTAGAAATAACAGAAACTCCCCAGACCTATGTCCTTTACACACGCAATATTGAATCATTTCAGTCATATACTAACCTTCAACTTACATCTACATTTATTTGTAGGTTAGTTTGTTTAACTAAACAAAACGGCAAACTACGGGACAGATTTCGTATCTATATCAATATGATAAAGTTATGTTAATATTCATATAGTGTAAAAAAGCTTTTACTATTTTCATGCTTTAAAACAACTAGTATTATATTTCTTGACAAATTGACTACTTTAAAGTCAAGTTCTGATTTGGGTTTTATGCGAGCATTTTTTCGAGATATGTAAGATTATGACGTTTTATCACATTTCACTCGACCATAATGTTCGTTGTATAATATTAAAATTGTTATCATTGAATTATGGTATTAACGCATATCCGCCGTCACTTAATGACCAACGTCTACATAATAGATACATAAACGAATGACTGGCAAATAATGATATTAAATCTTTCTATGGACGAATCAAACACATCTTTCTTTCCGTATTTTATTTGGTAGGTACCCAATCATTCATAATAAAATCACATCGTGTAGATATATTGTCCGTACATTAACAAAACAAAATGTTACATTATTTCAAACATTCAGGTAAACATACATGAGAGAAAATATCAATTGATGTAACATGTTTCGCAATTATTATAAAACAACCAAAAACGTTTATACGACGTTACAAAAATAAGATTTAAATATGATAACCATCCATGTATACGTACTTTGTTACAAACGCGTGTTTTTTCTGTATATAACATCATAAAAAAAAGTTTAGCAACATGGTTGTGGTGCAGGAACTCAAAGTAATTAAATTTTCTCACATTCTCATCATCAGGGTTATACAATCAACATTGTCAAGGAAATATTTCTTGACTTAAAACAAATATTTATTTGAAGAATGCAAAATTTTCATATCTGATACATTTGGAAAATGTAAAATTGAAAATGGTTAAAATTTCAGCCCAGAGAAAGTCAGTAGTATTAAAATTGGTATACTCTCCCATGTATATGACATGTGTGAGGTATTTAACCAAAACCCGTAACAGTTTTACTATAATTTGTGAATACCACTTCGAAATTGTCACTGTAACAAGTAAGTGGATATTGCATAGCATTGTATTTGATGTTATATTTTAACGGTGCTACGTTATATAACGTGGTTAGTGTGATGAGGTTACAAAAGTTCACAAACACGTGAAACAATCTAATGCCATTTCATTATGCATGACTTTTAAAGACAGTAAGTAAAAATGGAGATTTCTGAACGGTCAATACAAAAAACATTATCAATTTTAACAAGTACACCGGAGTGCAAATATGAATACAACTAAAAATTGTATCGCCGTCAGAAAGTAAATTAGCTTAGCATAATTACAACTCATATAATCAATTTCATCTCATAGCAATAGGAGATTGATATAATCAGATAAAACTAATCAACATGGGGACGTTAATTACTATATAATTTAATATTATCACATATAATTGTTCAATGGCGGGACTTGTATCACCATATCAGATTTATATTATCACATATAAATGAACAAAGTTATATAACCACAGATGATTGATCAACGTAGGGACGTGCATTCCCACAACAGGTAAATATTTCCAAAGGTTAAAGATCATCGCGGGGACGTGCATTCCCACAAAATATTAACATTACCACATATTACAGTTAAATGTGGGGACGTGCGTTCCAACAAAATATTAATATTACCACATATTACAGATCATCGTGGGGACGTGCATTCCCACAAAAGGTTACAATTACCACATATAACACATCATCATGAAGACGTGCATCATACTAATACCTAATACTGTTATATCAGCAGTTTACTTAATGGGTAATCAGGATTGACTATATATTCTCTCATCTCTACCGGTATCATACTGGTCTGTCCAGGCAAATACACCCATGCTTGCTGTGTGTGTATTACCTCGCTTCCGGTGTAGGATAGCCACACGCGCGCAATGATACAAAAGTAGGTCGCCGAACCGAAAGTAGATCTATCTATACTCCATGATTTAAACATTTCAACAATACATTGAATTAAGATATGTAATCAGATAATAATTTTATTTATTTATGATATAAAATGATACAAAATGTTACATTATTTCAAACATTCAGGTAAACATACATGAGAGAAAATATAAATTGATATAACATGTTTCGCAATTATTATAAAACAACCAAAAACGTTTATATGACGTTACAAAAATAAGATTTTAATATGATAGCCATCCATGCATACGTACTTTGTTACAAACGCGTGTTTTTCTGTATATAACATCATAAAAAAAGTTTAGCAACATGGTTGTGGTGCAGGAACTCAAAGTAATTAAATTTTCTCACATTCTCATCATCAGGGTTATACAATCAACATTGTCAAGGAAATATTTCTTGACTTAAAACAAATATTTATTTGAAGAATGCAAAATTTTCATATCTGATACATTTGGAAAATGTAAAATTGAAAATGGTTAAAATTTCAGCCCAGAGAAAGTCAGTAATATTAAAATTGGTATACTCTCCCATGTATATGACATGTGTGAGGTATTTAACCAAAAACCGTAACAGTTTTACTATAATTTGTGAATACCACTTCGAAATTGTCACTGTAACAAGTAAGTGGATATTGCATAGCATTGTATTTGATGTTATATTTTAACGGTGCTACGTTATATAACGTGGTTAGTGTGATGAGGTTACAAAAGTTCACAAACACGTGAAACAATCTAATGCCATTTCATTATGCATGACTTTTAAAGACAGTAAGTAAAAATGGAGATTTCTGAACGGTCAATACAAAAAACGTTATCAATTTTAACAAGTACACCGGAGTGCAAATATGAATACAACTAAAAATTGTATCGTCGACAGAAAGTAAATTAGCTTAGCATAATTACAACTCATATCATCAATTTCATCTCATAGCAATAGGAGATTGATATAATCAGATAAAACTAATCAACATGGGGACGTTAATCACTATATAATTTAATATTATCACATATAATTGTTCAATGGCGGGACTTGTATCACCATATCAGATTTATATTATCACAGATAAATGAAAAAAGTTATACAACCACAGATGATTGATCAACGTAGGGACGTGCATTCCCACAACAGGTAAATATTTCCAAAGGTTAAAGATCATCGCGGGGACGTGCATTCCCACAAAATATTAACATTACCACATATTACAGTTAAATGTGGGGACGTGCGTTCCAACAAAATATTAATATTACCACATATTACAGTTAAATGTGGGGACGTGCGTTCCCACAAAATATTAATATTACCACATATTACAGATCAACGTGGAGACGTGCGTTCCAACAAAAGGTTAATATTACCACATATAACACATCATCATGAAGACGTGCATCATACTAATACCTAATACTGTTATATCAGCAGTTTACTTAATGGGTAATCAGGATTGACTATATATTCTCTCATCTCTACCGGTATCATACTGGTCTGTCCAGGCAAATACACCCATGCTTGCTGTGTGTGTATTACCTCGCTTCCGGTGTAGGATAGCCACACGCGCGCAATGATACAAAAGTAGGTCGCCGAACCGAAAGTAGATCTATCTATACTCCATGATTTAAACATTTCAACAATACATTGAATTAAGATATGTAATCAGATAATAATTTTATTTATTTATGATATAAATTATGTAAAAAAAAAACACGTTCTTTTATTGTTTTTTATTAATAAAACATGGAACTATATTTTCACGCGAAAGGACACACTAGCTTGGCCGACATCAAGTGAATTGGCTTCGCTTGCAATGACAGGGCTGCTGAAACAACGTTAGACTGTGGAAATGAATGGTTTCCTTCGTTTTTAGAACAGCAAACGTCGTTTGCATATATATGGGGTATGGTAAATCGATTGGCGCTGTTCTTTTTTTATTATATGCAGTAGAAAAAAAGTTTGGATTGAGAAAAAATGGCGTCTATCTGAGAAAGCTATCGACAGATAGTGCCTATTTTTGCATATTTTAGGTTGGGGAATGAGAGAAAAATACTCAATCATATGTGGTTCATGTAGGATAGGGATATTTCACCCTCTGGGTCACAAAATGTGGTAAAACCCTCGGCGGAGCCTCGGGTTTTACCACACTTTGTGACCCAGAGGGTGGAATATCCCTATCCTACATGACCACATATGATAGAGTCTTATAGTCAACTAATTCCATTTTTGAAATGTACTGTTTAGTATTTATTTCATATATGACGTTATCAATCCATAAAATAATACATACTTTGGTTTTATTGATACAATTGAAAATCACCGAAATATATTTTCCAGCATATCCTGCCCATTCACATTTTATATAAGCTAGTGGACAAAATCTTATACCATTTGTACATAAATGTCAGAAAAAAGTTACATTGTATATATATTAATCGATAGAGGACACATGGGGACTTGAATCTCAGAACAAAAGGATGTAATCCCGAAATTACATTGCCTGGATTCCTTATTGAATCCATTTGATCCTTTTCCATAATGTGTAGATTGCGGAGGGATACGTTATAATCGACGACAAAGCATTATCATAGAAGAAGAAGTTGAAAAGGAACCATGGTAGAACTGACGATAACACCAATATCATCAACAAATTCAGGAAGAGGTAAACGTGGTCCTGTATATCTCTGAGGATGGAAAAAGACATACATATTAATGACAGCTTTACCTTATCCTGATTATAGTTAAAACATCCCTCTATTAACCAATCAAATACAATGTGATGGAAACCTCGTACAGGAAATGAATCATGATTGGGTGATGTAATATTCATTTTCTTCCAACCAAAGACAATTTTATGTAACCGCATGTTAAACAATACCTCATAATTATATGCAGATTTGGAATATGGAATAAAGTCTGATAGCGGCGCTCCCAAATATTACCAGATAGCCGTATTTAATCAAAGTAGCATAAAGGAGTGACACATTCAAAATGCTCTTCTTGAAAATGTGTCGAACCTCGTTATTTCGAGAGTCAATGCAGGCCATGAAAATACTTCTATCCCGATATATTAATGTATATTTTACATAAGAATTTTAAGCGTCGGATCTGAATGTTTACTTAGAGTTAAGCAGGATCTTTGTGTTCGAGATAACGAGATATGATTGTACTTTTTAACAAGCACTTTCTTCTAGGGATGGGATACAATCAGAGCGCAAATCCGCTGATTATGCCCATTAGTATGGAATATTATCAAGTATATACTGTCTACAAAACTTACTTTTTGGTCAACTTTTTCAAGATAATTGACGAAATCCACATTATGTCATGAATGGTAGCGAGGACACAAATCAGTAATATATATCTGCTGATGTAGTAGTGGACGGACGACCACGTCAAGGCATACCTTCCAATCAAATAATACGGCAGGAACACTATGTAGAACACTCTGGAAAACTGAGACGAAATTGCACAATAACATTAATACCGTCATGCTTGTCATTTCATCAACTAACTTTGAAAAAAATTGATAACTAAGACTAACCGTACCTACAGATCATTTTGATAATTAGGAGTAACCGTACTTACAGGTAATTAAGACTAACTGTACCTACATATCTCTTTGATAATTAGGAGGAACTATATCACTTTGTAGAATAATACCAACAGTGTCTACATATCACTTTGATGAATTAGAATTACCAAACCTACAGATGAAAATGCTTTATAATATACTTGAACATACACGATTTCAACTTACGGTAGTTGCATCTGTCATTCCAGTTTCTAAAAGTTCTGGATAGGCGTATTTCATGAACGGAGCGTAAACTGTCTCATACTCAAACAGATATATGTACCCGATGGTGATCCGTGGGAAAAGTTTAATACCAAACAGCATGAATAAGGTGTAGAATGGGAAAGTTGACTGGAAAATAAATAAAATTATTCAAGGACATTCCTATTTGAAATTCAATTCGCAACCTCCACAACTATTTTTTATCCTTAGTTTTATTACAAAATGCCACTCAATACCGATTCAATTGCATGCGTATTTTACTATAAATTCACTGAGTGATATGACACAATTATGGCGTATGCAATCACTCTGTACTCAAAAAGGTATAGGAGAGGTGAAAAGCAACGTCCAGACCGGTACTCGAACCCTGGATCTCAGAACTATAGAGCTACTTGGACAAGAACGTTCAGTTCCTCGAAAAAGTCTTTGACCCCAAAGACACTCTTACTATTATCTATATCGCTTTCAACAGGAGAGTGATATTTTTGCTTCAAATACAGTAAGATATATATCACAGCCTTGACGTCAGTACTCACTTTGTACTCCCAGAAATTTACTGGCTGTTTGGTTCCGGTAGTAGCAAGTGCGGCTACTTCACGGAGGAACACTCTTCTTTGTAGTTCATCGGTCATGTGAAGTGCTTCTATGGCGTCACGTTCTTCCATCATCAACAACATTTTGCCATCTTTGTGCATAAAGGAACTATTATACAAGCATTTCGAAAAAAAATACTTTCAATACTTCAGTTGAAAGTTAAGATGCAGAGGTTGTTCAGACATGAGATAACGATAAGAAAGGGATCTGACTATGTGTCCATCAGAGTTAAAACGTTATACAATATGCAAAGCCAAGATTATATAATTTTTACTATTCTTATTATCATTATCAAAAGAAAATAGTATAATCCTGGAAACTGATTTTAAAAATCATATAATTTCTTCAGGAATGTTTTAAATGTCTGTACTACTAGAACGGCAACAAAGTCTTTGTTCGTCAAATTAAATCTCTAGAACTTATTCCTATTCATTTTGTGATGCGTATTTTTTATCATGTTCAATGTTGAACTTGTCTCGTTATCACCGTCCAAGGTCTGAATGTGTGTACGTGATGTTACTTTGATACACTTGGCTAGTTAGTATTGCCTTGATATTTAATCACCTGATCTTGGTATTTATATAATTTTACACTTTTCATCTCTGTGAATTTTCCATTCGTTAATGCTTTTTCGTCATTTTTAGTGGGAATTATAAATATCGACATTTAGATATCCACCATGTATTCTGTAGGTACAGGTTTTATTGTATACTATACCTATGCCATTATTTCTGATGCTATCAGAGTAACGGTCAGTCCATGTACCAAGCTGACCCATCCACGTGACTACGTCATCATTATTCCATTCTTTCACTGGTGTGTTGATTAGCTCCTTCTGACCAATATTCCAAATATAGGCCAGGATACAGACGACCTTAAAAGACATTAAACTAAACATGTAATGCCAGTCCTCATCAAAGAACAAATCAATTTATTGCATTTTTGCCAGTGAAATATAGAAATTTATCGACCTAATAAAACTTATATTTTCACTGCAGCGATGAGCAGTGAAAATATAAGATTTTGCAGTGAAAATATAAGTTTTCCGTTTTTGACCAATGAAAGCGTACCTTTGTATTCACCTCGTTGAAACTTGTCGGTTTTTCCAATCGAACCGCAGATAGATAAATTGGTTATTTGCTGTATTTCTGAAATTTTCACACTACTTTTTGACAAAATACTCACTTGACGTTAGCTAGTCATGCATAGATTCTCCTATAACAGCAGAAAACGCTTAAATTGCGTCGATCAGTCCTTTCAAAATGGCGCCGTCAAATTGACGTGGAGTAACGTCACAAATAGATGACGTCATTACTGATTCCCGCACTTTTTGACACTATTAATTTTTTGATGTTTTTTATTTTGTTTTTAAGTTGATGAAATGCAATAAAAAGAAAATTGAATGGTTTCCCGTTAAATATAACATATATTTTACTCGTATGACAGAATATTTCGATATTTTTCACTCGTGCTTCGCACTCGTGAAAATATCGATATTCTGTCATACTCGTGAAATATATGTTATAGTAAACGGGAAACCATTCAATATCCTCTATGTATTTAATTGTGTGAGATGTATCATATTTCATTGTTCTTCTTAACAATTTCAGATTAAAACAAAAATGAAAATGTATGTACGAACCAGCACTCCTATGGCGATTCCTGACGAGAAATATTTGCATCTTGTGTCGTTATGTCTGGGGGCAGCCCGACCTGCTTGGACGCTATTTTGTAGCAAATTCATTATCTCTTGGCGTACCAAATCGTTCGCCATGGCGTCAAACCTTTTGATCAAACGACGATTTTCCTCCGTATCTACTTCTTGTGTTCTGGCTGCTAGTTTTTGCGAGAATGCGTTCTCCAACATATTTCTATGAAACAGGGAATGGTAGGGTCAAATGATTACTTGGAACGGTTAAACATCAGCGGAATAAAACGTCTTTCATATTATCTAATAGAACATGTATATTAAAATCGAGAGGATGAATATGAAAGATTGATATATATTTCAATGAGAAGAAGTATCTAATACATCTATTCGGTATAGGCCTAGATTTTAGTTCCTCTAATTATTATCATTGCTGTTATGAACATATAACAGAACTATACAGCGGTTTAGTTTCTCTAGGACTTATCTACGACCGAATGTGTGGAAATTCAGAAGGGACAAATCAAGATGACCGAACACGTACTAAAATATTTAAGTATACCCAAATAGTAGTTTATTTGAAGATAATACAATACATGTGCGTATATTCGGAACCTATGGTACCAATCTTTAAATTCGGCATAACATAGTATAATATGCATTTACCTTTTACCAAGATTACTTTTACAGAATATTACACTTGTGATTATGTCAGATGAATGTAATAAAAACAAGTTCAATATTTTGTTTTTCAATTCGTTAAATCAATTCCATACAATAAAGTTGCTTATGTATAATCATTTATTATTATTACTTTTTTTTTTTTTTTTTGAAACTAAAGATATTATTTGTAGAGCATCACTTGTTATCTTAGTTGAGGAAAATATTCCAAATTATTAGAATTAAGAAATGAAAAATAATTATATATATTTGCTGCCCTTTCAACTCACCTGATCATAATATTAACCTTTGGTGAACCTCTCCATTCGGATTTACAGGTTGGACAAAGTCGCCGCCCACTGGTGACAGTCCACTTGGCGAGACAGTGTCTACAAAACGTGTGACCACACACCAATGTAGTTGGCTCAACAAGCAATTCAAAACAGCAGCCACATTCCGCCTCTCCGTGGTCCTCGGTCGACATCATGGGCATTTGAACTGTAAATCGTATTTATACATTTAGAATACCCAATCGTGATATTAAAGTTGTATGAAAGTCAAACAGTTAAAATTTTCAATCCTTTTTGTAAGATGATTTTTGAAAAGTCAGTATATATAGATAGAAAATTTAACCAGGGTTTTTTTTCTCTAACGAATTACTCCTTTATTACAAAGTTATGAAATTGTTCCGGGATAAAAGATAAAGATAAATTGTTTAAACTTATAGATATATCAATACTTTTGTTCGATATGCTATGCGGAAAAATGTATCTATAAATTATCGTATTCCGCCAAGTTTAACATTTCTGGAATTTAGCTTGAATTCTAGATATGAAAACTTATATTCACTTGTCACTGTATTCCCGCCTCACAATGATTGACGTTATGTTATTCGATAGTGAAAGAAACAATTACAAAATTGCTAATGTAAGTACAAGCGTTGATAACATTTCACACTTCAATTACAGTGTACTACTGTTCGAAGAGCGAACGTAGAAAATACCCGTTTTTAACCAGATAACAATAAATCTACTGAAACATTCGCTCGTCATTATTGTAGATTTAACCTGCGACCTGAGAAATACAAATGTATAGAGAGCCTTCATAATATAATCACTTCATCGTCATACGGCTCGTACATTAGTCTGTGATTTAACTAAGTAATGCTGAAATATTGAGATATTTATAGCGACGTGAAATTGTTATCCACAGCCACCAGACCTTAAACTGATCGGAGTGACTGTATCGTACAGAAATATATGTACCGTGGGTGGAACACGTGAATCAGATACAGTGAGAAGCTAGAGTAGGTAATGGCAGCTTTCCAATAAACCTTAGTTATGTGTAAAATGTCCCTGTTCAATAGCCATCTCCGAATGTTTCTCTAATTGGGTAGAACCAATTATTGTTTGCTTTTGGTGTGCCATTTACTATCAATACATTTATCTGAATCTTATCTTATCCCATAGAAATAACAGCCTCACAATATCGGGTAAGGTCACGGGTCAACTGCACTATACCTGCTGTGATATTTATTTCAGTACTATTTATACATATGTGTCAGCATTTCAAACTGCGCTAAATCCTCACATAATTTCCGAAACATATCATTTTTTTAACTTGAATGCGATACATTTAAAAGAAAGAAATAGGTTTTAATGCCTTATGATAGTAGATATGTTTGCAGGACGATCTACTATGATAACATACATACATTGCATTTCACGTGTGTTAATATATGCGTCTTTGTGCTCCACTGAACACAGATAATTATGAAAACACCACGCCTGTTTGTTGTATTCTTCCTGAAAATAGGCGAACTATATATAGTAGTATTTATATATTGATATTACGTATGTTTAACTCTGAGGAAAAGTACTGGGAGTGATAGACATAAAATGTTATGTTGAAGCCTTTCAAAGTAAAACAAAGGGGAAAAAAAGGAATCATGTTTGCATATTATAAATGGTATTTATGAAAATATACGAAAATATATACAATTTCTATAAATAGGAAGTATCTTCATATCGATAACTTTATATGGCATCACAACACAGAAAAACACTTTGAAATACCAATATACTCACTTCTGTGCGAATTACTGGAGTAGTTCATGACGGGCATCTGTATGTTATCTAGTCGAAGTCAAACTGAAAGTAAGAAATCCTTGTGACCTTAAGCGATTTACAAGAGTGGTTCACTATCGACATCTGTGTGTTGTCTACTCGCAGTCAAAGTGAAAGTAAGAATTTCCAGTGACCTTGACTTCGTCATGTTTATCCATATTTTTGTCTGTATGTAGACATTTTCTCGTTAACCCTGTGCTATATTGCTTTTCATTCTGGTTGACAAATTTTAACGTTTCATGCATGACTGAGGATACCTATGTTGTATTTCAACAATGGCACATTGTAACACTGTATAGCACTGATATCAATGTAGGTTTTTACCTCGATACTCACCTGGCATACGTGTATCAATGTCCTTATACACATGTATGTATATATCAATATGTCTGGATAAATATTTAATGAACATTACATATTCATTGTCCAATAAGATTGATTTGGCAAATTCCTTTTATTGAACTATTGACCAGAAATGATAATTTCGGAAAACAGAAAGAATATGGAAACGTAGTCATCGGGAACCAATGATATTGTTACATCAAAATTATATATAAGAAAGTGTTTCTCATTATCTGATATCTGTGATTAAATTACGAATACTTACCACTGTGAAGTGTATCATTACTAGCGATAACTGACTTTGTTATACCCTATGACGATCTGAAGTGTTCTAGTTGAGAGAGTTCCCGTAGTATATTTCAGGCTGTACATGTATACACACGTACCACGTATATACTGTCCGCGCGAGCAGTTATGTTTAATGCATAAGGAACCCCCTCAAGTTCAAATATTTTAATTCTGTCCAAAAGAGCAGAAATAAACTTAAACTCATGTATGGCGTCTATGATCATTATGTGTAGGTATTGACGTTAAAACCTGGATAACACCTCAGATGGGGCAATGAAGTGTTCAAAAGGTAATAACTCTGACAACAAAGAGGCAATAACGAAGCATAGTTATATATGGTAGCTGATAACGGCCATCTCTCGTTAGCATGTTGGCGCGGTTTGGTTTGGTTTATTTTGATTAAAGTCATATTAACAGCTAGGGTAATTAAGGAAATGCCAGGTTTTGGAGGTGGGGTAAAGTCGGAGTACCCAGAGAAAAACCACCGACCTACGGTCAGTACCAGGCAACTGCCCCACGTGGGGATCGAACATGCGACCAGAGGTGGAGTGCTAGTGAAAAAGTGTCGGGACACCTAAATCACTCGGCAACCGCAGCCCATGTTGGCGCGGTAAAATGTCGCTTTGGCGTTTTGGCGCTTTAGCGCTTGGTGTTCTGGAATGTTGACTCTTGACGCTCAAAATTGGCAATACGCCAACACGAGATGACATTAATTAGCCACCATACTGAAAAATAGGCTAGTGAGGATAAAGGAAAGGATTCTAGATTCAAAGTGATGCAACGTGGTAAAAGATATATTTTGGTCTCATAAATGTTCCCGTAAATAGAAGATTCTTCAGAGAGTCACTTTTAATCGACTTTCACGTGTTATTGATCTTGTTGTTTTGGGGAAAAAACCTCCATTGTACCTCACTGTTTATAGGGTAGTGCAACAATTGTTTTTCTTAACGTACATTTTTATATACACCAATAAATCCAAGAGAAAGTTATGACGCAAGGAATTGAATCAGTCCAAAGAGGCCTCGAAATTGTCTACCAAAATTGCATAGCCGTGGAATAACCGAAAAATTTAACAATTCAAAACCAAGGATTTATTCATAAAAATGCTCGATGGCACAGCACAATTGTTTTTTAATATTTTTTTGTAATGTACAAAACATATTGAAGTTGAGCTGATAGACATTGTATAGGTCTATTAATGTATTAATGCTCCTGATACTCTATTATGCCAATAAGAAGGAGAAAAAAACAGTATACAAATTACAACATTGTTAGTGAGAAGTCAGTGAGAATTTCCTCTAGCCATGGATTCCCATTTAGCAAGTTTGTAATACTCAAATATGTCAATCAGGAAAAAATAATACACACGGCGTCAATAACAAAGCTAGTATGGTCTACGTACATGTCTGTCTGTGTATTGAGGGAATTCAGGTCATTCGGATTGGTTTCGGTTATACAGATACTGCCAGTTCACAATTCTGGTAAGCCAACAAGGAGAGTGTTGCCTGTATTGGAAAGGTTTTCCGTTCCTGTTTTCGATGCAGTATGCAGCGTAATATCTGGTTATAACACATCGGTAAGTAATTTGGATAACGAAGTTAAGGAATTTGTCATCGGGTCACATGTCTGTATAAGCTAACAAAGCTGAGTATACAAACCAGGTCTGAATTCTGGTTTGTTCTGTACAGCCTGCATATAAAAATAAGAATCTTTGGTGACATATAGCCATTGGAAATATATATGCTGGACATGTGAATAGTTTGCTTACATAAACCTGCTTGTGTTATGGAATTACCTGTGCACAAACCCTTCAGTCAATTCAATTCAAACAGTGTTACCAACAGCCCAGACTATACCCTCTACTCTAAACTTGGGTATAGCTCTTTTAACGTCTGTTATGTATACACATCATTAACGTTTGCTGGAATGCTGTCATTGCTATATTTGTGTGGGTTTTTCCACCTATCGAGTGTGCCCAATAGAGCGTGAATAACGATTTAGTGTTACACATATCGTCTTCTTTACTTACTATTCACACTCCAGTATACTAACCTTGGCATTTTAAAGCGATCACATTTCGATAATTCTTTTCCTGATAAACGCCCGATAGGGTACAATATTGATTTAGTTTAGCTTTCTTATAAAACAAAATAGCAATTATTCTGACATGTTTAAATATAGGTAAATCTAATACCGTACACGTAGAAATACCTGTATGTTTTGCCTTCATAGGCCTACCTACTCTACTCCGCCTATAGCATCACTGACGATTCCTAAATGTATATAGCTGATATATTCTTTATTATTGGCAAATACTGTCTTCATTACTACGTTAATATCAAATGTGTTATTCACCTACCTGTCTTGTGTACAATGGTTACTTCACAATAGTTGAAGGATGCTAAATACAGGGGCCAAGAAGACAATCACGCGTTTTTGCCTAGCAACGACCATTTCGGCCTGACGAATTTAAAAGTGAGGCTAAAGTACGTCGTTTAAGTTGCACATTCATAGCTAACACATGTATAAAAGTCCTAAAAGCCAGTTAGAAACAAAACTATCTTGAAGTTCGTATTGTATTTCGCCATCATTTATTTTATTTACCGAAATAGTAATAGCGGAAATATGTATTGTCGTTTTGATACAAATGAATGAATTTATCACGAAGCGAAAAAAAAATTTTTTTGCAAACACTTAACTAGAAAGGCAAACCTTCCAAACTGTAAAGAGTCAAAGAGGGAAATGTTTCCATAGTTACGTTAAGCTGTTATGTTTTATAACAAAGTAACTGCTGGAGATATTTTAACTTTTTATCTCCGCCGATAGAGTAGTAAATAGCAAAAACAGATCATTTGATTTTACATAACGATTCGGTATTGTCCATGTAATACAGACGTCTCATATTGCAGGATAACTCCCGATTATGTCGACTGAAGAACACGGAGAGGCGAAATGTGGGTGCTGTTTTGAATTGCTTGTTGAGCCAACTACATTGGTGTGTGGACATACGTTTTGTAGACACTGTCTCGCCAAGTGGACTGTCACCAGTGGGCGGCGACTTTGTCCAACCTGTAAATCCGAATGGAGAGGTTCACCAAAGGTTAATATTATCATCAGGTGAGGTGACAGCCAGTCAAATGTGTCTAAAGTATATTGTATTCTTTTTATTTTTAAGAATCATCACACTTTCGCTTCTAGCACCAACAAAATATATGTGTCTATACACAATAGCTTACTGTATTAAAGGAATGGAAAATTTATTTAAATGCATAAATCTAGCCTACTCTGATATTTAAACAAAGTTATCGGTCAAATATCTGCATAAATGATCAGCTCGATTTATTATTTCATCATTTGTGTATACTTTCTGCCAAACTTGAATTATAAGAAGATCTTTATTTCAAAGTTGTTCGTTTGATAAAATGGACTTTAAAACATGACTAGGGCTCGAATATTTACTGATAATCATAGAAAAGTTTTCTTAGACTCAATTTGACAAGTAAATTTTTGGTGTATATTATATTTGTTTCTTCAGGACACTGCTATTAAAAAATAATGCCTCTGGCTTGTGCATTATAAACAATTATTGCACGTTTGCCAGTGAAATATAGAAATTAAATAAAACTTCTATTTTCACTGAAGCGATGAACAGAGAAAATATCAGATTTTGCAGTGAAAATATGTTTTGCAGTGGCAAAATAAGTTTTTCGCTTTTGACCAATCAGAGCGAACTTTAGTATTCACCTCACAGAAACTTGTCGATTTTTTCTAACTGAAGCGACGATATTTTGCTGTATTTCTAAAATATTCGGGACTAAATTTAGAGAAAATACTCACTTGACGTTAGCTTTTCATGCACAGATTCTCTGAGCACAGCAGCAAACGCTTAAATAAATTGCGATGATCAGTCACTATAAATTTTTAGATGATTTTAATTTTGTTTTAAGCATATCAAATGCAATCAAGTGAAAATTTAATGGTTTCCCGTTTCATATAACATATATTTCACTCGTATGACAGAATATTTCGATAAATTTTCACAAATATCGATATTCTGTCATACTCGTGAAATATATGTTATATTAAACGAGAAACCATTCAATAACCCTTATGTACTGTTATTTCTTTATACATACACTTGTATATCGGAATATCGTTTCATCTGTTTCGTTGACACTTTGTCATATTAGACCGCTTTAGATAGTTTTAGGATAAACATAATTTGTGAATGCAATTCAATTTGTGGTATATTTTCAAACAATTCAAATAACTGTGTGGTATTATGATTATAATTTGTCCTGTTGACAATTGTTACGTGATACCATAAAGCGTTATTCCCCTTGAGTAAACTATATAGATACGCATTACTTTGATGTAAGGGTTGTCTCCCTTAATCAATGATATATAAACCCCATGTGGTACAATAATTCTACTTTGTCCTATAGACAATGTGGTATTATGATTTATATTTTGTTGTGTTTGTAATGTGGTACAATAATTCTACTTTGTCCTATAGACAATGTGGTATTATGATTTATATTTTGTTGTGTTTGTAATGTGGTACAATAATTCTACTTTGTATAGTAGACAATGTGGTATTATGATTTATATTTTGTTGTGTTTGTAATGTGGTACAATAATTCTACTTTGTCCTATAGACAATGTGGTATTATGATTTATATTTTGTTGTGTTTGTAATGTGGTACAATGAGTCTACTTTGTCCTGTCGACAATAAGGTATACTGACTTGTATTTTGTCCTGTTGACAGTGTGGTATTATGATTCTATTAAGTCATGCTGACAATGTGGACAACGATTTATATGTGTTCCTGTTGACAGTGTGGTATACTAATTTATGTTTGGTTCTGTTGACGATGTCCTCCGGGGGAAATATTATATTTATATTGCTTTAATTATATTATATTGATTTATTTGATTGATGTCTGTCTCGTTCCCTTGGCATTGACCTGATTTTCCACATGACATTGTTTTCATTGAGACTGACATTCCTGTTCTATTTATAGAGCTATGTTGGAGAAATCATACCCTCAAAGACTAGAAGAGAGAATAAAGGAAGTAGACACCGACAAAAATCATCGTATAATCTCAACGTTTGACAGTATGAATAGTTCTGTAACAGACCAAGAAACAATGCAATTGTTACAAAATGGCGTCCAAGCCAATCGAGATGACATCGAAAATAATGGCCAGCCTAGATGGAAACACTTTTCGTCTGGTATTACGTTGGGTGCGCTGGTTCGTATATTTATTTTTATCGTTCATTTAAGTATAAGATTAACGTAAAAACCTAATTCTCGACCCTCAAATAGTTACGGTCACTTTCACCAGTTGCATGCCTTAAATTTTGCCTTCACATAGTCCGAAAGTACTGATAGCGAAGATGAACATAACATAAGGAATACCGACGGTTGTGAAACAAAAGACATGGGATATGTATCCCACACAAATTAACTGTATTTCCGCACTGATTATTTAAGATAGTAAATTCGACGAACAAACAATGGTTTTGTTCAACATTTGCCCCGTATTAAGGACAATTTTGGATCTCTTGTTGAAGGTCATCTGTATCCTGGCCTATACTTTGAATATAGGTCCGAAGGTGCAGATCAACACACCAGTGAAAGAATGGAATACTGATGACGTAGTCACGTGGATGGGTCAGCTTGGTACATGGACTGACCGTTACTCTGATAGCATCAGAAATAATGGCATAGGTATAGTATACAATAAAACATGTACCTATAGAATGCATGGTGTATATCTAAATGTCAATATTTATAATTCCCACTTAAAATGATGAAAAAGCATTAACAAATAAAAAAAAATCACAGACATGAAAATTGTAATTATATTAATTACAATATCAGGTGATAAAATCGCAAAGCAACACTTTTCATGCCAAATGAATAAAAATAATATCACGTCTACACAGGCAAAATGTCTTCATGTCAATAAAGGTCAAATTTAGGTCAATTTCAGTTCAATATGTTTAGGTCAAAGTGACCTGAAAAGAGCAGATTAATCAATTCATGTCAAGAAATTGACCTAAAATTGATCTGAAATCGACATTATCGTTCAGCTCAAATTGATCTGAAATTGACATGATCGTTCACCTCAAATTGACCTGAAATTGACCCCATTTTCAAGTCATTTTCAGGTCAATTTCAGATCAATATTTTGTCAGGGTAAATTTACCTGTGTATCATCCATAATCACGATATGCATAATGTATAATTCATCTCTCCTGATATATTTTTACTGATTTACAGTTTAGAGTACGTTCATCTCTCCTGATATAATTTAACTGATTTACAGTTTGGAGTTCGTTCATCTCTCCTGATATATTTTAACTGATATACAGTTTGGAGTACGTGCAATCTCTGATCTACAGTAGCAGTATATTAAAAGTCAATTAAACGGTCCGATAGAATTAGTACGTTTCTACCTTCAGTATCAAAACGTTGTAAACACTATTTTTTACTGTTTGATAGATGGCAAAAGGTTGATGATGCTGGAGGATTCTGATGTCATAGCAACACTTCACATGACCGATAAACTACATAGAAAAGTGTTTCTCCGTGAAGTAGCCATACTGGTGACTACTGGAACAAAACGGCCAGTAAATTTCTGGGAGTACAAAGTGAGTACTGACGTCATACATGGCGTAGCTATGAGTTGTTAAGTATGAAGCGCCTATGTTGTCGCTGACGCAGACTGGTGAAGTCAAGTGAACTACGTCTAAATAAAATGAACAAATTGGATTCATATACCATTAGTATATCAGTCAGTATAAGTAACAAAGTATCACTCATTATACTGACATAAGCCTCTTTAAACCCGCCATAAAATCATTCTTATCGTACGTAGGTGCGCACATCAGGAACAGAGGTAAATTTTTCGTCAACAAAATATAGATATATATCAAAATACCTGTTTATTACTTCAGCATTGATTTATAGAATCGTTGTTGAAATTCAGTTCAGCACGAAATATGATATATAATTTGTGTACTGATTCCATTCAAAAAGGCTGTTTGATTTCCCATCCGTCCCATAGTCATTTGAATACAAAATACAGAATAAAACATATAGTATTGAAGCAAACTTCTGTCTTGTCTATTATATGTGGATACAGACAAGACGATACAGAGGATTGCAAATAACGCGACCGTTAATAGAAATGGCTGAGTGAATCTATTGTCTAGTTGCTAATTGAGTGTCCGACGTCTGTCGTTTTAAATTCCATCACCTGACATGCATCGTTATTGGCACATTTCATGTCCTTGTCATGTATGTAAGCCTATATAACCTTACACAAACTGTTGAGATTCGCCAGGAGTGAACCACTTACTTTATCGGGAACATGAAGTAATCAGAGTATCATATAAAACGGCTGAAACGAAAACGTTAATAGACCTCGTTGAAATTATAATTAACAATTGTTGCAATTCGTCTTACAGAAGAAAACTAAAGGTCTTTTTCCCTATTCTGTACAGTGTGTATACATACACTCTATGTCGATAGACGAAATGCCTTTCATCGAGCGATAATATAAAGTTACCATTTTGTCACATAGACGAACAGGTCAACATGATTTTCACTCAGTCAGTCAGAGTTTGACAAAGAGACCAGTCGGCTTTGAAACGTTGCAACGACACTCGTACACATCGCTACGTATACTGTTTGTTTAAAGATAAACCTTGTATATATAAACTAAAGGTCAGTAAAACGGTATTTCTTACATTTCAGTCCATGTTTCCATTTTACACATTATTATTGCTGTTTGGATTTAAACTCTCACCCCGGATTACCATTGGATACCTCTACTTGTTTGAGTATAACACAGTTTACACCCGGTTCATGATGGGTGGTTTTTCCAAATCTCCCCTCTATGGAATGGAGGAAGTAGATAATGCCGTAAGTATAAAACAAAATCAACAGAGAAAAAAGTTATAAAAACAAAACCGTATCTCTAGCTCAAAATCTTAAAAACGGAGACAAAATAGGAAAAAAATACATTTGAACATAATCCCCTTGAAATTTATACATATAATAATACAAACGTCTCCTGCTTTATTGACGTCACCTGCCATATAAATCTAGGTCAAATCGACGATACCCGCCATATAAATCTAGGTCAAATCGACGACACCCACCATATAAATCTAGGTCAAACCGACGACACCCGCCATATAAATCTAGGTCAAATCGACGACACCCGTCATTCAAATCTAAATCAAATCGACGATACCCGCCATATAAATCTCGGCCAAATCGACGAATCCCTCTATACAAATCTAGGTCAAATCGACGACAATCGCCATACAAATCTAGGTCAGATAAAGTTAAAAGTTGCATTCCTGAGATGAGAACAAGGATCCAAAGATCATCAGGACTAGATTTATCGTTATCATCCTGTTTTTATGTAACACTGGCAAGGAAAGCAAATTAATAAAAATTAATTTGTTTAGTCACTATATCATCGTTGAATTTCAGAGTTATCCGGTCAGTGATCTCCACTAACTACGTCTTTCCCTAATCTTCTTAACACGAAAATTGTACAACAATGCTAGATAATGAATGAAATGCAAAAACGTTAATATCTTTTATACTGTAGTTAAATCGCATACCACAAAAAAACATACAAGTTATGATAATATGATTAAATTTCATAAATACAAATGTCGTCTCAGTTTTCCAGGATGTTCTACACAGTGTTGCTGCCCTATAGATTGGTTGGAACATACGCACATACGTGGTCAACTGTTCACTACTTTATCAGCAAATACATACTTCTCGTCTGTTACATGGCAACCGTGCATGACATCACGTGGTTCTACTTACTAATTAGGAAAAGGTTCACCAGAACGTAAGTCTTATATATAATTTTATCTAAAAACACAAGTCTTGGTAACTACGAACTGTTATATTACATATTATATGTTAAAATCTTCATATCGTCATATCGATTCTGTATTACTCGCTAATTGTGTCAACGTTTTATATTGGCAACTGCATCCATTTGACTTTAACAGTGACATTGCGAAATGAGTAATTATGTAATACTTTCACGAAGAAAATTAATCATTTTCCATCCACAGAGATCTACGGGATTTTCTCCGCCATTACCGGAATGCGATGCTATGGTTTGCGCTGTCGTCGTTTCTTCCGTGGTTTTTTTATGAGTTTGTCTTCTATTACAATGCTCTGTATCTTATTGTAGATTACACAAGAGGTACTTATTTATCATGGAGTAAGCTCAATTGGATTTAGGGGATGTCAGGGTACTCATCATGAGTAAATGGAGAGTATCTATACTATTACCACACTCAAACGGTTTCAGGTTCTATTTGTGTCTTTTAAATTTAAACAGGATAAATAATTTATGGCATCCCGTAAAAAATTATCTGGTGTTTTCCAACTATTTTGTATCGAGCTTTCGGTATTGTAAGCGATGATTTCAAGGGTGCCGGAATTTTACTTGTTGGTGAAAATTAGATATATTTCTATAGTGTGGTTATATATATATATTTACATTTACGATTCATATATCAGAAGAACATGTATTGTTTATTGGGAATGTTGAACTGGTTGATGTGAACAGATGGCAAATACACCGGTTAATCGGAAAGTTACAAATATTTGATTTTGAATCAACAAACAAGCACACGTCTCACAATTCAATCGAGTACATCCACTACACACACTGTGATACCCAGTAATGATATCTTGGTTTATAAAGTCCTCTCATGGTTTCTAGTAAGTTATGTACGGATGCCTGTAATTGTGAGTAAATAAATGCTAACAATACATTAGCATCTTTACAAATATTCCTAGCGATTTTTAAAATTAATTGTAATCTGGTATAAAGTTCTACTCTATGTGATAATCATAATATACTGCGGCAAGCACACGTAAACCGAACACTCTGGTGCTAATTTCTACAATTACTGTACTTCTACAACGTGGACATTAATAAATGTATACTTCCAGAACCTTACCTGCATGCATTGTTATTTGTCGACATATGTACATTGCTAAATTTATATCATATGCCCACCAGAGTCTGACCAAAGAAAAATTCCTCCCTTACATTTTAGACTTGTCCACATGTTGCCACCACAATATGCGAGTTGTTTAAACCTCTCTTACATCGGGCGGAAATGCTTAACACTTAGACCAGGGTCGGATTATCATTTGTTGACGATGATAAGGGTCGGATCATCTGTTGGTGGTGGCCAGGGTCGGATTATCTGTTGGTGGTGGCCAGGGTCGGATCATCTGTTGGTGGTGGCCATGGTCGGACCATCTGTTGGTGGTTATTAGGGTCGGATCATTTTCGGAGGTGACCATGGTCGGATCATCTGTCGGCAGTGTCGGGATTTGACACATATGTTGGTGATGGCCAAGGTAGGATCATTTGTTTGCAGGGGCCATGGTCGGAACATTTTCGGCGATGACCATGGTCGGATCATCTGTTGACAATGACAAGGTTTGGATCATCATTTGGCTGTGGCCATTGCCGGATCATCTGTTGACAATGACCATGGTTGGATCATCATTTATTGACGATGACCATGGTCAAATCATCATTTATTGACGATGACCATGGTCAGATCATCATTTGTTGACGATGATAATGGTGGCTCTCATACATATGTTGGCACGATTCACGTTGCACCAAGTGTAGATATTGATAGCGCTATTAAATACTGTCGCTCGATCAAAATCATTCAGGTGTTGCGTTTTCATGGCAAAACAGATTCTGGGCAAGCTTATACTGTTGTATGTTATTCAATGAGGTAGCCACCTAAACAAAAAAAACAAACAATGAGAGCGCAGTACAGAATAAACTGTTTATTCGATAAATAAAACATTTGATATGAAGTCTTCCTTTGTTACTATAGTCAAATACACCATTACTCGTGGACGGTGTATTACAACTAGCGTGTAAACGTTAATCATCGATACATTAGCCATCTTTTGTTAGAAGTATCAAGTCACGCTTTCTAATGTCTACAAACTTTAATAATATTTGTGGTCTGTTATTTCTTGTCCTCGCAACAGCAGAGGTCATAATTATGGAAATGGTCGATACAAGTGCAGGCCTACTAGTTTTTATCATGTGGGTAAAGTAACCAAGATAGAATAAGCATTGTATTGTAATACCTAAGTGTCGAGAGTAAACGGTTAGTTCGTGTTGAAAATGACAAGGTGTTTATACCATAATATCAAAGACAGAGTCATGTGAAACTCGACATATGGTCAAACCAAGGTCCCATTCAACATTAACAATAAATAAGTCCATATCTATATTACATATACAATCATATATATCATTGTATAGAAAATCGATCGTTACAGGAATGTTCACCGCACCCTGATATGGTCACGCGAGTTAATAAATGAAGGTGTAACCGTTTAAATTTAATTTGATTAAAATCCGTTACGCGATATTGTGCTCTTGTGATGGCATCGGTCTGGACCTTTCCGCTGACAGTGACCATTACACTTTCGTTGGTATCTCACGTAATATTAAATGAACCCGAGTGTTTAAACCTTAACAAGTATGATACAGGCCAGAGGCTGGAGGCTGCCTCCGTGTTCGCAACAGTTTACCAGCAGACTTTCCACCAATGCCTTAAACAGTGTGCCTTTCGGACATCATGTCGGGCCTTTACTTACATCTCATCTACCGGTATCTGTGAGTTGGGATCACAAGGATTCATTATGGAGGCTGCAATGGAGGACGGAGTCCTGTCCAGTCCCTCTCCTTGGACACCTGGAATCGTAAGACATTTGTAACATAAATGCGGAATATATAAATACAGTCCAACCGTTTTTTATTTTGTTTTATCTTATTTTTTTTTCTGAAGTTTGTCTAGAAGGATAAAACTTGCATAGAAAATGATATATACTAACTATATCGCTCGTTATTTCTTAACGTAAACATGTACTTAATTTAACCCGATCAACCGTTTAATCGTGTTGTGATATTACGCAGAATAAAACAATGGCATAGTAGTATTTCAGAAGACAATCGCATGTGAGCCGATATTTTCCCTCGGTAATATGTAGTCCATTTACTTTAATTTAAATACAAAAGGAGATATGAATGATTAGACAGTCGTTTCCAACAGATAAATGATGTCTTCCATGTAAGACATTTGGATTTCATTATTAAACTTTTAATTTGAATTACCGTTATGATCTTAATCCTATAACTTTAGTAAGAACATGTAAATATTTGGCTCCAATGTTATGATATCATTGATATTTAACCCCGAACGTCGACCATTAAGCTTTATTATAAAGGGTACCATGAGAGTTTAACAACATGACTTCTTATAAAGGTAAATAAATACATATGGACACATATTTTAACCATTCTAACCATGAATCTACCATGGTAAACGAGGACAAAATAAGAACAAAATCTAGGAACACTTTGAAATGATTGTGCAAAAGACACATTTCATTACAAATTGAGAGTTAAGAAAGTAGACGTAAATAAATGATACTGTATTGTACTCATGATTAGATCGGATTTCAAAAGAGGTCAAGTAAAGAATTATGTGAGGTGTTCTAAAAGCGTAAGCATCTTTTCAACCTGAAAGTCTCGCGAGTTTATCATGTGCTTAAGGAATTATGCCACAGGCCATACCATACAATACAATACATTTTTATACAGTTTGGAATAAGACATAGTAGTGTAGTATAAAAACGCCAATACACAATTAAAGGCAATTTCTAAAGAGTGCTTGTTCCTTAACTCTTCACTGTTTACAATTCACAATATCCTTTTGGAGTAGAGTATTATATGATGACTACAACATTTATTTTATAATTCGAAGAACAGAAGAATGAAGGTTTAGTTGAGCAATGTTCTGATCTTGTATTAAAACGCTTTTATAAGGCGTTTTGTGATTTTTGGTAATCAAATAAAAACCAAGTAGGTTCGCATCCTTTAAATGAAACATTGCAAAACTGATAGTCAGCTAGTATTTCGTCTTTAAATCAATTAAATAATGTATAGGTCTATCAAACAAGCCAAGCTTCCAATAAGAAATGCAACAGCATTTGTTTTATGTACTTTCACGATCATGCACCTACCATATACATCGTGTGATGTTAACATCAATATGAACAAAATCTGACTATTTGCTTTTAAGCTGCTATGGGACTAATTGATTAAATCACAGGAAGGTAATCCGCATAATACCACTTCACCTATCTGGTGTATTCTCCCGAGCCCCACTCGATTTGCACTCTTCTCCTTCTAGAATATATCTTCCGGTCATTCGATTTGTAGCTCTTCTGCTTCTGGAAGATCTCCTACCTCTTCCGTCTCGAAGCTGGAAGATTTATCTTCCAAGATGGCGGCAACCATGTTTTAAGTGTGCGAGTGATGAGTTTCACTAGAGAAGGATATATGACACATACATGCATGTGTTTGTGTCATAGTGTTTGAGAAAACTTAAAAACTTGTTTATTTGGGGTTATGTTCTCCCGGTTTACTCGATTTACATATAACGGAATGCAATCTTCTTAGAAAGATTCTCTTTTGAGAATAGAGCAAATCGAGTGGGGCTCTGGGGAATCTAGAAGAGTACCTTGTAATTTAAATTCCATGTAATGAAAAAAGATTCTTAACAGCAGACACAAGATCAGACAGATATCCGCAGTGTGACATACACTCATCATTTGCTTTATGATACTATTAGAATCATGTTTAGCAAGGTGAACAGTTCGTGTAAACACAGAAGATATGCTGAAAGTTAAAATCTTTGTCTGCCTACAAGTAACAGACAAGGAACTATGTATCAAATCAGACAGTTTTTGTTCTGAAAGATAATATCACGGATAATATCGTGGTAGTTGTTTATAAACATTGGTGAAATTACTAGCAATAGGTTAATTACGTAAACGTTAACTTGTTCCAAATGCACGTCACGAGATGTAAACATAACCCGATTTATCCCCCTGTCGTTTTACAGATGAGTGGTCAGTGTTCTGGTCACGTGTGTCCAGAGTGGATGATGTGTGTTGGATTGACCAGCGGATCAAACATCTGTATACAACCAGGTAGGGAAATTGACTTTTGTAATCCATATTTCACTATCATTGAAAAAAATGTCGGTCTACGATATTGGAGTTGTTCCGTAAACTGATAAACGTATCATGACGGTTTAATGAAGATCTTCTGGAACGTATTTTAATTCTAAAATAACATGTTCTTATTTTAGAATCGGATAGTCTGCCTACTACTACAACTACTACCACAACACCAACTACAACCACCACAACACCAACTACAACAACTACCACCCCAACAACCACCACCACTACACCAACTACAACAACCACCACACCAACTACAACCACTACCACCCCAACAACCACCACCACCACACCAACTACAACAACCACCACACCAACTACAACCACCACAACACCAACTACAACCACCACAACACCAACAACCACCACCACAACACCAACTACAACAACAACAACACCAACTACAACCACCACAACACCAACTACAACTACCACATCACCAACTACAACCACCTCCATTCCGACCACCACCACCACCTCCATTCCGACCACCACCACAACACCAACTACCACCACCACAACACCAACTACAACAACCACAACACCAACTACAACCACCACAACATCAACTACAACCACCACAACACCAACTACAACTACCACAACATCAACTACAACCACCTCCATTCCGACCACCACCACAACACCAACTACAACTACAACCACCACCACAACACCCACTACAACCATCACCGCCGCACAAACTACAACCACCACAACACCAACAACAACCACCACGACAACCACACCTCATACAAACACCACAACACTAACTACAGCCACCACCACACCAAGTTCAAACTCTACCACATCAAATAGCGCTATCACAACACAAAATGTAACTGTCACAACACAACATACGAACACCACAAACACAACTGAACATGATACAACTCAAACAACCACTACTGTTTCTACCACCACTCCAGCCTTCAATATCACGTCCTACCAAATCCTGGAGGTATTCACTGACTACCAAGGTGCTGTAAGTGCCTGTGCGGCAATAGGAGGAGTTCTACCCGATCTAAAATCCCAGGCGGAGATCAACGACATCAAACCACTTCTACAGAACACTACAGGTCAGCATAATGTTTAATTCATTCACATTTTTTTTTTTTTTTTATTTATTTTTTTTTTCTTCATTTTTTATTTATCTGTTTATTTATCTATTTATTAACGCAAAATTGTTTTTACTTCTTTACTAACCCACAGTGTCGGCATGTGATACTCATACATTTACACGGATCCGTGTTGCTATGGCAAAAGGCGAGTGTAGTATCGACTACACCCCAGACTACCAAGTGATATACACCCGTTAGTTATTTATATAGGATCTTAAATAAATTATCTTTGATTTATTACGAAATGTTCTTAACCGAGTCTCCAAAGTTTTTGCGAGACTTGGTGGACAAAACTTAAAACACTCATAAATTGGCATTTGAATAAAAAAAAATTGACAATTGACATTCCTAATGTAGAATACATGATCGGCAGTTATTTTCTAACGCCATTTTCGATTCATGGCGTAACATCATTGTCTATATATGATTCTAACACGATTCGTTTGCAACGCGTGTTTTGATTGGTTACGGACCATGTTCTAATCTGCGAAAGAACCATGATCTATCGTGTTAAGCCATGCCCCTTTTCTAATCAAAACAATATGGCGTCAAGTTCGACTCGTAGCGAAATTCAACACTCTGCACCATTTATGATTGATGACCCATGAGATTGGAATCGAAAGTGAAGAAATCGAAAAGAATGAATTAACTGACAAAATTTAACAAAAACCGTTAACATCATTCTTACCGTCATTTATTGATTGAAACGTTCATTTCGTCCGTGTGTAGGCATCTAGCCAAGTAAATTCCGAAATGAAATGGAACAAATGCACACAACTTCACATAACGGTTGAGCCTGTAGAAACACATCAACACTGACTTTGTCAAAACGCACATGTCGTTATGCATACTGCAGAGTGAATCCAAATAAGTCGTTTAATCTTCGGTAACAGGACTTTTACAACAATCCAAATACACCGCTTCGTCAACATACAGATCGAACTCTCGCCAGTATGGGCGTGGCCAATTGACCGACTTTGAAAGCTTCTTTCTGATTGGTCAATCCGCCACAGTAAGACACGTCACTAGCGGAGGTCACAGAGTACTTAAGAGCGTACTTGTAGCGATGTAAAACAATGTTTCTAAATATATGCGATAGTAAACGTGTTTTAATGGGGATAGTACGTTGTTTTTCGTGGCTATACTGGGGATTAGAACATGAAATTTGGTTTAAACTCTCGACCAATCGGTCTCGAGTTCAAACCAAATTTCATGTTCTAATCGCCAGTATAGCCACTCAAAACAACGTACTATCCCCTAAGTAGATGTATTATGAAGGTATATCAATAATCGAACCACTTTCCGACCATACGAACGTAAATGTATGGACAGGAATGTGGTTCAATAGCCTCCCAAACCACATTCCATCCACATTTCGGCTTACATTTCAGCCACTTTCTGACCACATTCCGACTACACTCCGACCACTTTCCGACCACACGAATGTGGCAGGATTGTGGTTTAATACCCTCACAATACCTCTATGACGTCACAAACTACTATCCATATCATGTGTAATAATACAAAACATATTCATAAATATAAATACTTCGGTGCAGTTGGCTTGATGTAATAATTGGAATTCTTAATGCAATTAGATAAAACGCTTATGTTTTAAGTGTTCATCTGAAATTATTTCGAATTTAAATACAGAATCAGCAACAACGACACTGTCTAGTAAACTACTCCAGGAGTTTATTATTCTTTGGCTAAAGAAATGTTTGCGAATGTCTAGCCGACACCGTGGTTTAATTTGTGTTTTGAATGACCTATGGTTCTCAACGAATCGTCCTTCTGGAAAAAGTTCTGAGTTACTTTATAATCATCTACATTATTAACTGTTTTGAACACATTTATCATATCTTCTCTTTCCCTTCGATATCCAAGTGATAGGATATTTAATTTCTCCAAACGTTCCGGATATGAAAAGTCTTTGAAACCTGGAATGATCTTGGTTGCTCTCCTCAGTTCTTTTTCTGGTACATGTAGTTCAATATCATTGGCTTTATACGGACTCCGGACACTTGCGGCATATTCCAAATGAGGTCGTACTTATGACTTAAAGAGTAATTTAAAATTGGATGCATCCAAGTACACAAAAGACCTCCTTATAAGTCCGACTAGGCCATGTGCTTTGTTAACTATTAACTGTATATGTTTACGGAAGTTCAAGTCTTCATCTACGGTTACACAAATATCTTTCTCGGACGTAATATTTTCCAGGTTTATGTTTTCTCCTTCAGATCCCAACATAAAGTATTCTCTCTTTTTTGGTAGATTTAATTGATAGTACTTTATACTTGTTTGGATGGAATTTCAATTACCATTTATTTGACCAACTTTGAAGTGTTTCCAAGTCATTTTGAAGTATATTAACATTTATATAAATAACAGATAGGATCGGACCAAGTACACTTCCTTGTGGGTGCCACTGATTACGGGATAGGTCCTTGACGTCTCGCCATTTACTATTACTCGTTGACATCTGTTACTCATGAAATCTTTAATCCATCCAACTTTTTTGTGTTCTTATTTCATATCCAGATAGTTTTTTGAGAAGACGCTGATGAGGCACTTTATCGAAGGCCTTCATAAAATCCATAAATATAGCATCGAGCTCTCCACCGTTGTCGATTACTTTTGTCTGTTCTTCCAGTACCGTTAGTGATTGGAGTTGCGTTGATCTGCCGGACACAAAGCCGAATTGTCTAGAACTCAATCGATCATTTCTATCCATGTGATTTACAACACTGTCTCTCACAAGTTTTTCTAGAGTCTTTACAATTATACTGATAAGACTGACTGATCTATAGTTGTCAGGTTCGGTTTTGGATCCCTTCTTGTATATCGCTGTAATGTTGGCCTCTTTCCAGTCTTGTGGTAGTTTTCCCTCGGTCAGAGATTTATTGATAAGTTCGGCTAGCGGGGCACGGATGTTATTTATTAATTCTTTTAAAACTTCCGGGTGCATCCGGTCTGTGCCTTGTGATTTATTTTCGTTGAGATTTCCGAGTAGTGTTTCCACAATCTTTGGATTACATACAATGTCTTTGAATGTGTAGTTAACTTTTCTGGAAGTGAATTCTGGCAATTCACCAGGTGGTTCCTATGTGAAGACGTTGGTAGAAAAAATTGCCAAACCTTCAGCTTTATCAGAATCTCTTACCGCCATCTGTTGTTCGTCTCCATTGAAACCTTTCAAATCCGAAATCCCTGTTCGGACTTTTTGTGTGCTCTTTTGATTGTAGGCAATATCTAAAAAAAAATGATATAATTACGGTGTCAGCGCACCTTTTCTGTACTCCAACGTTTACTTATTTGTCTATTTTCTAAATTCCATTATTTTGGCCTCTATCATCCTTGACAAGTTCTGGTGGGACACATCTAGAAAATTCACATTTTAAAAGTTCCGTCGCTTTTTAACAGTATATCATTAAGTCCTCCCTGTTGACCAGGTTGTGGATTTTAAGTTAGCATCAGAATATGGGGATCACAGATTTGTTATATGATAAAGATGTGACCAATACATTGCTTGACAACAAGTTTCGTAGCTGTACTGATAAGCTCGTATTGATGTATTTACAGTTCGCTGTGGAGGCTGTCCTGTCGATGGTGTCGTCCACGAAAACGCCTCTGTCATCATAACCTCGCCCAACTACCCCCAAAACTACGGATGGTGAGTTAAAGGAACAGGGACGTTCTGTTCTGAAGCGATAAGTATATCATTATTTATTAGAATATTTATTATTTGGAGTAATTTATGTCTTCAAAACGACACATGATTATATTCTCCATAAGAAAGGGGAATATTTTAATGTATCATCGCATGACACTCTACCCGGTAACTGATATGTCATGATCTTGCCACGGAAGTAAAACGCTCTAATTATATAACAGGACACCGCTCACAAAATATCATGCTCTGGAAGTATGAAACTCTAGGCGGTCACTGAGATGTCATAATCTGGACTCGGTAGTATAACAAACTACCCGGTAACTGAAATGTCATGACCTGGGCACGGAAGCATGACACTCTACGGTTCATTTTATTGAACACAGCGAGAGTAGGAAATCGAGAAAATAAACAATCTGATTTAACCAGTTTTAATATTTAATAAAACATATTTACACGTTTATCCTGTGTAGTTACGAGGATTGCGAATGTCCAATGAAAGCTGAGACCAGTGACCTCAAATTAAACCTGCATCTGTCCATCACGAGTTTGGAAAGTAACTGTGATTATCTCGTCATATATGACGGTAAGTAATCAAATAATGTTCTTATTTACAGTTTTATCTGAAAGACTTTGCGTGTTATTATGGCTAGCGATTCCGTTGTCACCACCCCAATTTCCTTTTTTTGACTTAACCCGATTTTACCTAGTTTACATGGTGGGTGCCGTCGATGGAACAGGAGACGCTCACCCTTCCAGAACGCAATAACTTCCATGTACGATATGTCTTTGTGCATATTTGTCCTCTTTTTAACGATTTGGAGTTGGAATCATGGTTTCGTTATTATGTCGGTACTCTTTCTTGTCCGTGTAAATTCTACATCCTTCTGACAACACCACATTTCAAAACGATAAATATGTAAATGGCATAACTTTAGTGATAATATTTTGTGATAAGTTAGGCAATTTATTCAGGATGTTAAGGGTGTTTCTGTTGAATGTGAGATCTATGGAGTTAGTATGAAAATTTCTCCTGACTTCTATGAAACCCATCGAAAATAAAAGCATTTAATTGTCATTATAATCAAAAGATCACTACACTTGGTACACCAATCAGGGTGCTATTTTATTTTCTATTGGTCTATTGCTTTAACGGATATCTTAATCAATTGCTCGAAATTTTCAGAAAGGTTTACGCAAATGGTCATACATGATGGACATATTGTCAAACATAACAATGTAATCTGGAATTATGAGGGATAAATTGTCAAATATTACAGTCTAATCTGAAAATATGAGGTTGAATTTGTTAAATATTACAATGTTTTCTTGAAATATGACGGCGAAATTGTCAACTATTGCAATGTTACTTGGAACTATCAGGAAAAAAATACATGAAAGTTATTTATAACATTTTTTTAGGAAAGTCGGATGAAATTCAACAAAAGTAATTCGTGGTGAATACGCTTATATTCTGTAGGAATTCTGTTGGATTAAACAGGCAAACTGTCCCGGCTGACTACTTAACTAGAATATTTAGAATAATAGAAATTTTAAATCGTATAGAGAATTTAGATTAAACAGGCAAACTGTCCCGGCTGGCTACTTAACTAGAATATTTAGAATAATAGAAATTTAACGTATAGATGTTTATAAAACCTTAATATTGTCGATGATAGCTACATGTACAAGAAAGACAGATTTAGCCAAAACATATAATTTTTTTATATAAATTGCTTGATAGTAAGAGATTGTAGAATATTTCTGAATTGAGGTGTTATTGATATGCTATTTCCTATACAAACATAAATTTTAAATATGCATCATTTTTTAAGAAAACCAAATAAAAAGGTGTGCTTCTAAATATATAGGTCCTGACACCACCAGTCCTAAGTTCGGTAGATTCGATGGCGCGAACTTGATTCATGATTTGGTTAGTGGCTCGGACGAAGTGTTGATAAGGTTTACAACCGACCTCAGCGTCACCAGAGCGGGCTTCATGTTAACCGTGTCCACGATAAACGCCTCAGCAAATAGTTCTGGACACGCAAGTCCGATAACTGTCAGAGGTTTGTATAACATTTATGTATCATATTTAACAGAAAGAGTTCCAGGTCTCTCAGGATACTTATAAGAGAATGACAATTCGTTAGTGATTTTATTAGACATACATAACAAACATCAGTTACATCCTCGACACAATGAAGACGCTGATCTTAAAACCGAGTTTTTACATCCTAGCAACAGATCAGACCATATGGAAACAGAGGCAAATAGAATGCCAACTTCAAAATGCTATTTCGCTGAAATGTAATACTCCTGCACATGTTATATTAACACTACATTGAGTAATATATATTACAAACTAGACAGCTCTTCCCGCCACTCTCACAATCTATTAGTGTAACATAATATGAACATTCATTTCATCACAGTGAACAGCCAAAGAAATAGTTATTTAAGTGTTTAGCAATTTGAATAGTAAGGCTTATTGTCATATTTTTGTGAAAGACGACCTAATACAACATACATACGAGTATATTATGCCGAAAATGCCGAGTATAGTCTACGATCACGCTAGCACAGGTACTTTAATATGTCCATTTACAAGCTTGAACAGGTGTAAACTTCGCCGATTGTAGTCTCGGGTCGAGCTGAAAAAAACAAAGTGAAGCCAGCTCGTTCTGTACATTTACCACAATACTGCTATAGAAAACCATTTAATTGGCCAATCATATCTGGCTGATTTCAGCCATGCCGCAAAAATGAACTTTTGTCTCTTTTCGGATGGCGCATAATCGCTCTTTGATAGGCGCACTGTATGGTTCGCCTGCCATACGGAACACTGCGATTGCGGAATCTGTACGGTTCGCGTGCCACATGGCACACAGCCATTGCGGAATCTGTACGGTTTGCCTGTCATATGGCACACAGCTATTGCGGAATCTGTACGGCTCGCGTGCTACACAACAAATAACAATGGCGATTTTTTCATATATTATTCTTTACCTGATATAGTGTGTTGTCGCCTGCACCTGTACATGTATAGTATATTTTTTTCATTCTTTACACAGCGCTTACTAAATTATTCTGGCTTGGAGGATCAATGAATGACGCCACACAGTCGTGGCAGTTCTCGGACGGCTCCACGGTGACCAATGATATGGAACCTTACCTCTACTACGGATGGGACTACTACAATAGCTATGATTATTACTACGAGAATCTACCATTGGTTAACTTTCGTCGGTCAATAAAATCTACGGGGGAGTTACATGGACTTCATGAGGACTGGTACGCTTATACTCTCTGTGGACTCCCATAGTATAAGGAAAGATTAAAAGTTTTAAGACTTATACAATATATGTAAATTACCACTGTAAGTGACCAATCCAATCTTATTTATTTATAAATTTATAAATTTATTTTTTATTTTCATGGCGGCTATGAATAGCATTATCTATCTACATATCTTCCGATGTGCGCTAACGCGCATCACGGGATATGTAGATGCCATGAACACGAAAAAACTAAAAATCCATCATTCAATTCATATGTTTACAATAGAGCGATTTGGAAAAAACAAAGAAAAAAAACACAAAGAACAGTCATTTTTTATATTACTAACTTTTGATAATTATATACGAAAAGATGCCACATTAAGGGAACAGCCGATTATGCACCATCGTTTACCGTGTCCTTCGCTCCAGTCTTGATTTTTATTTATTTATTTATCTATTTATTTATTTATTTTTAATTCAAAACAAAAGACATCAAATAAAATCAAATACAATTTTGGTGTTGAATTATAATTATTTCTTGTGAAAAATGGCAAAGAAAACACAATTTATGGAAATGAAACGGGTACTATTTTTCAGGCGTATTGATATGTGGAAAATCTGCACGTGCAACGATGTTTTCATACTGTATTCATAGCGTTTTCATGGTCAAATGTTTGTTTTTCTCTTGGTATGTTCATATAATCAAGAGTCAATACAGTATATGAACTTGAAAAGTAACATTCTCAATTCTCCTTTCCCATTATGACGAAAAACGTGACTTCACAATACGACCACTGACGATGTGTAACGATTTGTTTAAAAGATTCTCTTATTAAATATGCAAAATTGTACATAACACGTGTTTTTTATTTGAAGTACAGTTTCATAAATTCATTATAACCATTGATGTAAATATTTTCTTAAGTTTCACAGGGGAATGAAAAAAGGAAATGTTTGCAAATTGTAAGAATCCATTAAGCGGATTCATACAGTTTGCAAAAAAGAAAATTGTTCCATTCCCCAATGAAGCTAAGAAATATTACATTAATGCTTAAATGATTCCTAAAACCACATAAAATCATCGCAAAAAACAGAGTCTTCAAATGACTTATCATTAAACTAGAAACAGCGTAAGAAATCCATCAACGGAATACTTGTACCAGGCAGAACATGTTTGAGGTCACATATAGCTTCATCTACATACATTGGTTTACATCTATATCTTAAGATTTTCATATTGACTATTTTTGTATACATTCACGATTAATATGTAGACCGAGTGATGTAACTGAAGACGGGGCCTAATAACATTGCTGGATATATCATATAACAGCTGACCGTGGATAAAATATAACTGAAATGTTCCCCTTCATTTCATTTTCAGCACAATTATTTACACTACAATGCTGTACAGTACTCTAAAATGATATTTTGAGGCGATTCTATATTCGTGAAGAAAGTTGTATTAGCAAAAATATACAAAAATGTTGCTTAAAACTTTTGATCAATTCTCGTAACCTTTTCAGTATTGCATGAAATGTCCCGAGTGATTAGACTACTGTACATTTGATGAAATTATTATTATATTGTATTTCATCCAAATCACTCTACTTGCCAAAACCCAAACGTAAACTGTACATAAATAATTCAATGGCATGTCGATGCATTTTCTTTTCATTGTTTTATTTCAATATTGTATTGTGCTTTGTGTATATGAAATCCAGTTATCAAAACATGTAAATATGGCATTTGACGAGTTAAATAAAAGTTTGTTTAATACTTCTACATTGTTTTTGGTATTTACATCTATCTGTATACATTTAGAAAAAAGGAAAGATCAGTCAGTGTTAACGCGTTGTAAACATGCGAGTTGTTCTGTGTTAAGACAACTATAATTACATGGAAGGTCTACCCTGTGTGCCTCCCCATCCTGATTTAGATATTTTTATCTGTTTCAAGTTTAGTCACCTCTAATGATCACTTATGGTCCTCAGAATCACTGACGAGACCTAAAACGATAAATCAGCTGTGTTAAGCAATTTAATACACTTTGACTCTAGGTATCTTACTCTGAATTGGTTTTGAAAGGTGTTTATATCATGTGCGTCTTTTGTGTGTAAAATCAACCATACACAATGCGAAAGACAATAGATAATTTGCTTGCTAATATGCAATTCTCAGCTCTATCTCAACGTCTACATGCTCGAGTTATGTGTCATGATAACTTCCTTTGTGTATTTATGATCAAGCTATTTAACGTCTGCTTTACTGTAAGTCTCATTACGAGAAAAGAAACTTAACCAAAACTTGGCTTTAATTCACATAAATACATCATAACAGGGGCTCAGCTGCATGTTTATAACGGTTTAAAACTCTTCTACTGTAATCGATATTTCGTTATGGAACCCACATAATATATTCAAACTTCGTATCAAAAAAACGGATTATTCAGATAATATGATATGTATTGATAATATTATAACAGGTACAATGTATGACGAATAATTAACATGTAACTGCATCATACAGCTGTTTTATACTTCTATGACTCGTCAGTGCTGATAAGGACATCAAACAGCCATTTAGTATAAAGATCGCGTCTTTAATGATAAGGACATCATACAGCTGTTTAGTATTTCTAGGACTCGTCAGTGATGCTAGGAACATCATACAGCTGTTTAGTACTTCTAGGACTCGTCAGTGATGCCAGGAACATCATACAGCTGTTTAATACTTCTAGGACTTGTCAGTGATGCTAGGAACATCATACAGCTGTTTAATACTTCTAGGACTTGTCAGTGATGTTAGGAACATTATAAAACTGTTTAATACTTCTAGGACTCGTCAGTGATGATAAGGACATGATACAGCTGTTTAGTATTAAGATCATGTGTTTGATAAGGACATCATACAGCTGTTTAGTATTAAGATATCGTGTTTGATGATAAGGACATCATACAGCTGTTTAGTACTTCTAGGACTCGTCAGTGATGATAAGGACATGATACAGCTGTTTAGTATTAAGATCTTGTGTTTGATAAGGACATGATACAGCTGTTTAGTATTAAGATATCGTGTTTGATGATAAGGACATCATACAGTTGTTTAGTACTTCTAGGAATCGCCAGTGATGATAAGGTTACCATACTGCTGTTCCAATGTTACGGACCAAACCTGGGAATATATACTTACAGCTATCGCACATCGCTCGCTCTATACTCATAATATGGACGGTTAATAAACGCAATTAATATTGAATTAGATTGTTTGTTTACACACAAAAAAAATGTAGCATTCAAGATCAGTTTTATATATCCCATACATCTCAATTCAAAATAATAATAGTATACGTCAGACAACGACCACATGGTGTCTGACCTCATTCCACACACAGAAACATGTAATAAAACCCAATGAGACCATGGTCGATATTGGGAACAAGTTCTTGAGTAACTTGAACACACCGTAGGTAGGGAAAGCAGGAACGTTATCTAGAAAATGAAAATTAGTATTTGAGAAATTGAAATTTCATAGAACAAACTGTCTCAACTGGAGACGTACTTGCATGTCGATGATTTAGCGGTCGATATTAATGTAAAAATAGAGTAACTATTCATTTGAAATTCGTTCTTCAGGGTATTCGATCGAAATAACCATTAAAATTATTTGTAATTTAAAAAAAAAATGCATCGTCAATATTTCTATGGGTGAAATTGAAGGAAATTGACTTGGCTGGAAACCAATAATCACAAAGAAAGGAGAAAGAAAAAATGAAATATTTAATCGGATAAATGATACAGCATTCTTATTTTCTTTAGGAACCACTCTCTATGAAAATAATAGTGGGCTACATATTGTCACATTCCCAGGTAGGGCCTTCATATAATCGCATATTCTAGGGAGAGTCTACATATACTCACGTTTTTAGCAGAGGGGACCTACATATAATCAAACTTTTCATTGAGGGTCTATATATAATCAAACTTTTCATTGAGGGTCTACATATAATCACACTTTTCAAGGAGGGTCTATATATAATCAAACTTTTCAGGAACGGTCTATATATAATCAAACTTTTCAGGAAGGGTCTATATATAATCAACTTTTCATTGAGGGTCTATATATAATCAAACTTTTCATTGAGGGTCTATATATAATCAACTTTTCCGGAACGGTCTATATATAATCAACTTTTCAGGAACGGTCTATATATAATCAACTTTTCAGGAAGGGTCTATATATAATCAACTTTCCAGGGAGGGTCTACATATAATCAAACTTTTCAGGGAGGATCTACATATAATCAAACTTTTCATTGAGGGTCTACATATAATCAAACTTTTCATTGAGGGTCTACATATAATCACACTTTTCAGGGAGGGTCTACATATAATCACACTTTCCAGGGAGGGTCTATATATATAATCAAACTTTCCAGGGAGGGTCTACATATAATCAAACTTTTCAGGGCGGGTCTATATATAATCACACTTTTCTGGAAGGGTCTACATATAATCAAACTTTTCTGGAAGGGTCTATATATAATCAAACTTTTAATTGAGGGTCTATATATAATCAACTTTTCAGGAAGGGTCTATATATAATCAACTTTTCATTGAGGGTCTATATATAATCAAACTTTTCATTGAGGGTCTATATATAATCAACTTTTCCGGAACGGTCTATATATAATCAACTTTTCAGGAACGGTCTATATATAATCAACTTTTCAGGAAGGGTCTATATATAATCAACTTTCCAGGGAGGGTCTACATATAATCAAACTTTTCATTGAGGGTCTACATATAATCAAACTTTTCATTGAGGGTCTACATATAATCACACTTTTCAGGGAGGGTCTACATATAATCACACTTTCCAGGGAGGGTCTATATATATAATCAAACTTTCCAGGGAGGGTCTACATATAATCAAACTTTTCAGGGCGGGTCTATATATAATCACACTTTTCTGGAAGGGTCTACATATAATCAAACTTTTCTGGAAGGGTCTATATATAATCAAACTTTTAATTGAGGGTCTACATATAATCACACTTTTCAGGGAGGATCTATATATAATCAAACTTTTCAAGGAGGATCTACATATAATCAAACTTTTCATTGAGGGTCTACATATAATCAAACTTTTCAGGGAGGGTCTATATATAATCACACTTTTCAAGGAGGGTCTACATATAATCAAACTTTTCAGGGAGGGTCTACATATAATCACACTTTTTAGGGAGGTTCTACATATAATCACACTTTTCAGGGAGATTCTACATATAATCAAACTTTTCAGGAACGGTCTATATATAATCAAACTTTTCATGGAGAGTCTACATATAATCACACTTTTCCGGGAGGGTCTACATATAATCAAACTTTTCAGGGAGGGTCTATATGTAATCAAACTTTTCAGGAAGGGTCTATATATAATCAAACTTTTCATTGAGGGTCTATATATAATCAAACTTTTCAGGGAGGGTCTATATATAATCACACTTTTTAGGGAGGGTCTACATGTAATCAAACTTTTCAGGGAGGTTTGACATATAATCACACTTTTTAGGGAGGGTCTATATATAATCAAACTATTCAGAGAGGTTCTACATATAATCACACTTTTCAGGAAGGGTCTATATTTACTCAGGTTTTAAGACATGCATTGATAAACTGCAGGAATATTTCCCCGGTTTCGCGCGGGCTTTCTCTCAAAATATTGAAAACACAAATAGATCATTATTATATATCTGCTTAGATATTATTTCTATTACTATTTATCAGTTAAGTAACACTTAGAGAAACATGTATATGTGTGACACAGACGTAACGTTAACAATGTAAGTAGTCAATCCTCCTGGACATATTATAACGACAGTAGTACATTCTCGATTCAAACGATTAGAAAAAATGGAAGCTAGGGTAATTAAAGGAAATTAACTTCCAAGTCGATGTTTAAAACTGTACATGTCAATATTATAAGATAAAGCCATTTCAATTAATTTGACAAAGACACCTTACTACCTATTATATAAATACATGTACTATTATAAACTTAGGTCACTAACACCAACGGAACTGGTGTGTGTAGCTCATTAATTCTTATTTGCAACTTACATTTTCAGAGAGTAACCAATTTATTATTGACTTGCACGTAATTAGAAAGACAACGTCTGACAATTATATGTTACTGATAAATCAGCTACAAACTTACTTACAACAATATGCGCCCGTTCATAATCCTGTTGATGACCTGTAGTGTATTTGGTATTGAGGGACAGGTTGGTTCCTCTATAATAGACGTGTGGGTTACACGAAATATCCGGTTAACTACCCCGTCCGTGTATTTTACTTTGGATGCTCCTCCATTCAGTCATTGTGTGAAGGTGTGTGTTCTGTTAAAGTCATGTGAGGTAATGACATATGACTTCAAAGATCGTCGCTGTCATCTACTCGAGAGTGATGCCGACAACGAACCAACATTACGTGACTTCTATCTCATCCCCAGCAGGATTGATACCGCCGTGTATTACTGTAAGTAAACACGTTTTACTTTGAAATACTATTTTGGCAAATCGGGGTAAATGTTGTTAAATGCTGTGATGTTCAAAATGATTTCCAAGTGATTAACATCTGCATGTTTGTTCGTTTGAACCAAGTCTTTATCAAAATCCCAAATGTCGTTTGATAGTGTAATCCCGTTGAAATGCCGTTACCTTGATACGGTGACATGACGCTCTATCCATTTGCATTGTACTAACAATGTCATTCTTTGTTCCGTTTTGATCTCGGCGTAAAATAATTAGCAACAAACATCAATCGATGGACTTTGTATTTTCTTGCCCAGTAACAGAAACAATATCTCCTCCTTTTTGTGATAGCTCGCTGCACAAAGGCCAAAATAAAGGCATCGCCAAAGACACCAAAAGGATACCTTGAGTAGAGAAATATAAAAACATTTCCTCTTTCTACTGTGTAGAGAGAAACAGTAGGCGAATTCTTTTCTCTTTCTCCTCAGTCATGGACGGTGAATGGATGTTACAATGAATTTAAATAACCTTCATCTGGATCTTTATTGTCATGTGCCTTTAAACTAGCTAAATGGATATTGTCTGAAAATACAATTCTAATATATGTTATTGCATACGCTTAAATAATGCTCAGACTATTTTTCCACCTGAGCGTGCGTCAGTATATACTTATGAAGGCAACAAGATGATTTTAAAATAAATCAAATATCCTTTTATTCGTAAAACCTTTGGTAACGCATATCACTGAGCTTCTTCTGAAATATTTTCCGGTGATAATATATTCAGTAATCTACAAAGCAGTTCTTTACTTTACTAACTGTTAGTTTTCTCTGTCATGGACAGGACAAAGTATTACACGTCTCCGTCGAAATTATCCAGGACTAACCGAGAAAATAAATTCAGTTTAAATTCATATTTTTGCTGTTGAAGGTAAATTTGTAACGTGAAGGATTTCCCGCAGTGATTGCATTGGTGTTGGGTACCATCACGCTTCTAGAGGTTTCGTGATAGCGACGATTCCAATGTGTACATTTTCATACAGGCGTGGCATATGTAACCCTGGTAAATGTTGGACAGGTGGCGGGAAAAGAAGAATGGGGTGGTTTAGCCAATCGCACGCTCACATGTTCACGACACATGTATTACTACATCTACCGGTGACCCCATGACCTGAATATATAATATATACCCAGGTTACACATATATACCCTGGATTCTCTGTTGTTCCTTCTTCATGAAGGAAATTTGGTGAAGCCATCTGTAAAGCAAATGTATAACGATGGCAATGCTTATAAACTGTATACAGTTGTGACCCCATTGGCAACACAGAAAATTAGGTAGTAAATGTGCAATTTAAGGGTTTGTTGGTATTTAACGTGTTTTAAAATTAATTTTTGATCGTTCTAAAACACTTTTCAAGCATTATGCCTGTTTGAAAGCAATGCAGCTATCCTGGAAATGTCATTTTCACCTTGCTCTTAAGTTGGTAATTCTGCTACTCTATCAAATGTTGTATAACTCCTCGAGAAAACGGAACAACATAAAGTGAATCTAATTACGTCTAGAAACACCTTAGACATCCATGGATTCCATGGTATAAGTATTTGCAACGAGTGTTATCTCATGGAAACAATATCATCCATGCCGCTTCGGAGCCGTGCCCTCCTACGACACATAGCCGTGCCCCAAATATGGCGGTGTATACGGTGGTTCGCTCAAATAAGGACGGTGATGAGTTCGATCCCTTCGCCGGCACAAACCAAAGTCTAAAATATCCAAACTTACAAATCCGTTCTTGTATAATGTGACCGGGTAGGGTGTCACGTTGTCAGGGTGCCACCTGTCCAGGTATGTCATTTCAGTAAGATGACACTTAAATTGCTGGAGAAATGCCTCGTAATTCTCGGACTACGTCTTTCATGGAACGTATTGAGTTATTACTTAACAATACCAGATGAATTCCCTCTGTAAAACCCCTGTTCTTCCCCAGTACGTAAAGCTTAAGAATCGTTCCTGCAGTCCCTTTGCACAATTAGTAGGAGCTGTCGACCTTGACACTGCCTCGCTTTTTGGCTTTTAGTTATAGCGTTCGCCTCTTTGATGAAGCTTCATGACTCTTTCGCTTGGTCCAGACATACAGACTTGCTTTTGGGAGTGTGGGTGGGGGTGGGGTGGGGGTGAGGGAGGACTCATATTATCCCTTACCTGCAGATGGATGTATGGAGTCTAAAGTCTGAAGTCCGAAGTAAGAAGTCTGAAGTATGAAGTTTGAAGTATGAAGTGTGAAGTGTGAAGCATGAAGTCTGACGATACCTCTGTTTTCGTTGTACTGATTTTTTTTAAATGGCGTCTCCTTTTGTATTTTTGCTGCCCTCTAAAACCCAATTAAAAATATGGCTAAAGTGTAGTTATAAGTTCTTCCTTGGTTTGTAAGCTTTACATATGAAGTCTACTCCACGGATGAAACGTTCAATAGCGTGCGCAAGGGGAAAAACGGTATTTGTTAAATACTGTCCATGTGTGTCTATCCGAGTTATTCAGTTTCGAGATTTCCATGTCTGTATGTGTTGAACACTTGCCAATATATCACGATGACATGTTCTAGATAAAAACAATCTCGATTGGTGTATTAAAACACGAGATCACGATGTGACATGATAATGACTAATAATATAATACCTAGTATATATACAGTGATCTCAGAGCTAAAGGACAATATATCATTGTAATAATATCTCCTGTGTGTCGGCGAATAGGGTGAGTGTTCTAGAGGTGACTGGTATGTGAATTCCCTGAGGATTTCGGGATTTGCTTTGGTTGGGTTCATATAACATTTGGATCTTTATTTTCTCTGCTTTCCTTGCATCCTTTTATTTCTCCCTTGATAATACTTTGCCATTTTGTTAAGTCTGAGTGACCGCCCTGTTAAGGAAGATTACAGGTTATCTTCCCTGACTGAGACAAACCAGAGTCAATCAAACTGGTACTAATTGCTCTTTTCTTGACGGTTTAGCATTTTGGCAATACAATTATCAGCCGTATTCAGTAGCATGTAAAATGTTGGGGTCATAGATATCGTTCTCCAACTACCAAAGTAAACAACAACAAACGATACTCATTTGAACAGACATACAAATACTTCGTTCATGTAAGCTATAGACCAAATACAATGACCATTGGTATCGCATTTACATGTACATGTATTAAGAAGAAGGAAAAAGCTCTCAAACCCCACATGATAACGTAATTTCGTAACTGTGGTGTATTTCCATTAGCTAGCAACTTTCTTAGATAAAATATCCAGGTAATATTCGTGTCAAAATAATGACTGTCAATCGTGCCCTCTAAATTCCAGTTCTCGTTGTCATAATCTCAATTCTCATTTTGAAAACGTGACATTACCTGGAACAGGATTGATACTGGTGGATGTCGCCGATTAAGCGTGACATTACCTGGACTGGAACAGGATTGATACTGGTGGGTGTCGCCGATGAAGCGTGACATTACCTGGACTGGAACAGGATTGATACTGGTGGGTGTCGCCGATGAAGCGTGACATTACTTTGACTGGAACAGGATTGATACTGGTGGGTGTCGCCGATGAAGCGTGACATTACCTGGACTGGAACAGGATGGAACAGGATTGATACTGGTGGGTGTCGCCGATGAAGCGTGACGTTACCTGGACCAGAACAAGATTGATACCAGTGGGTATCGCCGATGAAGCGTGACATTACCTGGACTGGAACAGGATTGATACTGGTGGGTGTCGCCGATGAAGCAGAAGACGCTTGCCCTTCCGTAACACCTTGTATTATATCAACCCTGGTGGGCAGTTGGTATCTCAAATGGTTAGAGTGCCTGTCTTGAGTTCGGAGGTTCCGGGTTCGAGACCCGTGTTTTGTCGTTGCATTCTTTTTCTCTTGTTTTATTTCTTCTGTCAACAAAGCTACACAGTAAAACAAACCCAACTTCTAAATCTGGATTCAAACATCGTAGCCGAATGTGAATTGGTTCTTTATTTTGTTTAACATCATGCTGAGATATTCTTCGGGGAAAATATTGTCCACTTATACTACTTAACATTTAAATCGTCTTGGGGAGTTGGTCTTGGTACAATGCAATACTGCATCTCCTCATCCCTCATCCTTGAAGCATCCCACAGAGTTTACCAGAATGCCTTTACGCAAGGGTACAACCGTTTGGTTAATCTGATCATCTTTGTCGCACTAGCATTCGTAGCCCGAGCTCCTTTGCCCTGCAGGTAGGGCGTAAGAATTGTACCTGCTGCCCCAATTGCATGATCGTAAGAGGCGACTAAACTTGGGATCTTATCTTTTCTCTTTCTTCTTCCTAATGTCTCCCTTGACAATGCCTCACTTTTGGCCTTTAGTTGAGCGTTCGCCGCTGTGAGGAAGGTTTTGGGTTCTGTCCCCTAGCCGAGACATACCAGAGTCTTTAAAAATGGTAGTTGCTGCTCCTGCTTAGCGCTCAGCATACAAGGAGTGGGACGACTGGTTAGCCCGTTGTCAGTATAATGTGACCGGGTGGGGTGTGCTGCTGGGTGTCTTCGGCAGTATGCTTCAGTGAGGTAGCACTTTAAATCGGCAAAAGTTCCGGCCTATCACAAGGAGACTTAACACGAACATACCGCAGCCTCCCAAAACACACATACGCACTCACCACACACATGCATGTCGCACACACGGGAGGCCGTCCTTAAATGACCTTAGCTGTTAATAGGACGTTAAACAAAATAAACCAAACCAAACCAAGCTCCTCTGGCCCCGACACCATGTCGGGGCCAGAGGAAACTCGGGCTAAAATGTACGCTGTAAAACGGCATTTAACGCCGACACCAGTAACTAACAAACTTCTAATGCGTTATTACATTTTGTTTATATTTTACTTGATAGCATATTAGCATATTATTCGTTAACCAGTAAAAAATTATCTTATCTTTTTTATTTTTAAATTATACTTTGACCTCTGTCCTTCTGTCTGTGTTTCTAATAACTACAATGTGCGTCATGTAGGATTTTCCCATCGTAAATCAGTGTTGGTTTTCATCCCCCCACCCCTTATTTATTATTTTATTCAGATGATCCTCAATTTTATACATTATTATCCTTTGTAGACGCTGCCATAAAATATCCTTAATGACTACATACTACCTAATGCAGACGTTAAGCTAACTAGGCTCATGACAGTAATAATGGAACTCTTTTGCGCCGGCCGGTAAAGAAGTATTTTGGGTCCAAGATGGCGGTCTACGAATCGTTGCAACTGTAAGTGGGCGTTCTGTTTATATATTTCAGCAGTTTTACGTGCGAAGTAATATACAGAGTTATGATCAAATGTTATGAAAATGGTCTGTTATTGTTTTCAAAAGAATGAATCAGACTGTGTTCGTTGTATTAACGATATATATGTCGCGCACCTGTTGATGACGTGCCGGCTGCTAAGTCGGCAGTCATCAGAGTAAACCTTTCCGGATTGAATTGTCCGGGTGTTACAGTTGAAATGACTCCCTGGAAACGAAAGAGTCATACTTTATTTCTATGTTTCAACCAGCAATAGCGACGTCTGTAATGTAGCTTCTGATATAGCTGGAAAGAAGTTTGACCATTCCCTTTTTGACTGTCTTTCAGTCAAGTGTCAAATGCTTTCCGCTACAACAGTAGCTGATATCACTGCATCCGAAAATTGCAACGCAAACTATGCTAGCCGATCGCGATTTCCTTTCCAGTTTGAGACCACAGACATTTGCATATAACAGAGACCTATTATTTACAATATGAATGTTCACAAATACACTGTATGCAGTGGCCCTGCAGCTACCTGGTTGCTGATGATCGATCTTGTCCAGTTCCGCTACTATAACATTATGAAATTAACTTGCATGCAAATGTACACCTGTATTAATTTGATTGACAAATGTAATGTACTTGTAGATTTTATTTTTTAATTCTATTTTTATGATACTTAAAAGTATTCATCGTTTTGACTGCCAGAGTGCATCACACTAGTATGTCATGAGAGGAAAAAGGAAGGAAATAAAGTTTAGTTAGAATATATATGAACATACAGAAGTACTAGTTATATTGGGTACATAAGTTACACTGTCTGATAGTCTCTCATACAGATAACAATGATGTATAGATAATGATCAGTGTTGTCCTGCTGTGAGGTGAAATATCACTCAGTGATGTGTACTATCAAACGACTAAGACACTTTTTATATCATGGATTAAATGTTAAATGTACATTTATTATAGTACGCATCAATTAGATTTATTTATTATCATGGTATGTAAAAGGTAATATGTTAACTTTGTCAATATACATATATTAAAACGGTAAAATTCACAGTGCAGGGTATAATTTTCAAATATTGCATTAAAAATGAAATTAGAACACTGATTAGTAATTAAGCATATTAAAGTACATATTTCTATATACGTATCATACCGGTCAGATCAGATGTATACACATAGTTCATTAAAATTAATGTTATATTATTTATATATAACCAGTTACCTTGATGAAGGAGAGGGGGGGGGGGGGGGGGGGGGGGAGCAAGGAAGAAGTGATTAGAGTTTTTCACTCATGTGCCTCTATATCAGCCCAATACATAATAACTATTACTGTACAAGTTAGTACCGGGTAGTTACAATCAGACTGTGCACTGTACATTATCTTCATGATCAAAGTCTTCCAACAAAATGTTCGTGAACCTATTCTTTCATTTGAAATTAATTTGATACTGTAATTGGTCTTTATATCCTGTACACTTATACAGTCTTCAAACAATTGTTTTTGTTTCATTTAACAAAAACCTATTATAATAAGTAGTTAACAAATTTGTATATTGTGTTTCATGTATATATGTTATACTTCCTTAGTGCAGTGTTTTATTTCTATAAATACATGTACCTGATCGTACCATTATACCAGTTACACATTATTATAACAAGAAGAACAAATAGAGGTACTGTCACTATTCATACCTATATTATATTATGATAATTATAGCATTAATGAGAGAGAAATAAATCTTTGATTTGCAGACATATAACAGGAGACAAGTTCCTGATTGAGCCCCAGAATGCTGGAGTCAGTGAACTCCTTGTGATTGACAGGATATCACAGGAAATCTCTCTTGAGGGTGAGTGTTGTGCATTATGGTGAACTGATTTCTTCTAATCAGCATGCATATGGACCTATCATCTCCAGATCTGTCACAAACAACAAAAAATACTTTATTTTTCATCTTTGTCTCTTTTCTTTTTCTTTTTTCTTTTTTTTTTTAAGTAGGTTACTACTGGTTCATGTTGATCATGACCTGAATGAGAAGACTGGACAAAGTCAAACACGTTTAAATGTTTTAAATGTGATACCTTGCTCCAGCGTTAACAGCTGCAGGTAACCAAGATGAACATCTGATGTATATATACAGTGTAGCCCATGTGTGGACTGGATCAATACTGATTTAACATCCTGATTCTAGAGAGGATTTATCATTGGTAATTGCCACAGGCTATCTATATATATATACACAGTGTTACAGCTGTCAGTTATTATAACACACAGGTACAGTGATAGGAATTCATGAAGTCATTTACAGGAAGTATTCATGGGGCTTAAAATCTTCAAATAAATATTATTTTGTTTTTAGAATACTTCAGCAAGTTAATCCAAACTCTGTTTCTGTAATTTCTGCTGCATAGTTTCACTTCTACAGTGGTGGATATAGATTGTAAAGGGTCATATTTGGTAAGTTTAGAGGCCCAATAGAGGTTATATATGCATGGACAAGGCTGCATGTTGACTGATAATGCTTTGGTATGGAGTTTGAGCAGTATGAAGGTTGATGTTACTATTTCCATACAAAGGGCCAAAAAAAAAAAAAAAAAAAAATATACCACTGCAACAAAGTTGGGAGGAGTTCAGGGTCAACTAGAATCAGAGTGTCCATTTTTCTTTAAACAGAATCTTATGTAATCAGCACACAATGAAGTTGAGCACCTGCTATTTTTTTAATTGCAGATTTGTATAGCAGTTATGTTCACTTTTCAGTGTCTAGATAGAATATTGTCTAGACAACTCCTTAGATTTCATCTAATCCTTTAAAACTTAAATTTACTAAACCAGACAACTCACACTTAAGTTATACACCCACAGTTACATATGATCCACTCATTAATGGCAGTTAATTCTTTTTTCTATTACTGTAGGAAGAATCTTGATGATTATGCACTGTCTTAATTAGCATACTGTAGGTAAATAGCAAGTGTTTAGTGCAGAAGATGGATTTGGGGTAGATAGAGCAGCAAGGTATTCTGGCAACAGTCAGTTGTAGTTGAAGTTGGCTTAAGTTGAAGGTACATTGTGAGTACCATACATTGTATATTTCACTGTAGTCAATATAAAGTTGACCAGTGTTGCTGATATATTAACCTGCATTTCTGTTGATATTCACATGAACCATGTTGTCAATAGGTGAGCCATTCTGTTCTCAGCTTTTCTTTACACTGAAAATCCATATAGTATGCCACATGAAAGACTACAAAAAGTAATTGTAATTGAGGATTCAAATGTTCTACTTTTGTATGTTTCAGCTCCACAGTCTGTGTTACCAGGGACTGATACATTTAAACAACAGATTTATGGAATCTTTGGTGTGATACGCCTAACAGCAGGTTTGTAGCTGGAGTGAAATATTGTTTTCTGTAATTTATGTTAACTCTGTGAATATGTAGTGTGACTACATTATGTACATTATACCGGGTACCCAGCACATTCCTACAACTGCTATACTTTCATATTATCAACATTTACACCATAGATATATACCTAATCCTGAAAAATTGCTGCAGTGGCCGAGCAGTTAAGGTGTCCCTACATTTTATGACTAGCCCTTCGTCTGTGGATCGTTGAGTTCGAAACCCACGTTTGGGGCAGTTGCTTGGTATTGGCCTTATGTCAGTGTTTCTTCTCTGGGTACTCTGGCTTTCCTCGACTAAAAACCTGGACACCTCCTTAAATGACCCTGACTGTTAATAGGATGTTAAACAAAAAAATAAACCAAAACCTAATCCTCAGAAAATAACGACAGTCAAACCTTTTAACCATTATTAACATTTTTGAGATTTGCTCATATTTTCATTTTATGATTTTTTATTGAAATGATATCAACTCATATGAGTTTGATACATATATATATATACACTTACAAGGGAAGACATTGTACTGATGTGCCTGTCTCTTTAGGGCCTTACCTGATTGTGATAACGGGTCGAGAAAAGGTGGGGGAGATTGGCGGCCACACAATATGGCGGGTCACGGATACATCTATGTATTCCTACCAAAAGACCATGCTCCATCTGACAGAGAAACAGGTGAGATCACAGGGACTTGGCAGTCCGTACTCACATTCCTATTGTGTACTCGTGTATCATCAGTAGTACCTCCCAAGAGAAGACTAGACATGTATGTTAAAAATGTATCAACTTCATTATATATCACCATAAAGAGTAATATCTTATCTTTCCACAAAATGCTCACACAAATAAATAGGCCAAGTCTTGAACAGGTAAAGACATAACAAATTTTGAAAGTATGTTGAATAGGCTAGGTCGACATTTGGCTGTCTACCTGACTGGGAGCTGGTCGCTAATGGGTAGCTGATCATCCAGAGCAAATTATGTTTCTCTTCAAGCTATGTTTTACAAAATAAATTCAGATTTTGTTACTGACTGTTTTTTATTTTAATTTATAGGTTATGGACAACCGGACCTACCTGTCAATGATCGAGCTGGCTTTGAAAACAGAAAGTTATTACTTCTCCACAACATACGACATAACACACTCATTGCAGCGACTACAAAATACCAGTCCAGATTTCCTCAGCATGTCTCTACATGAACGTGTAAGTAATTCCGTAATGTATGCATATGAACCTGTTAGCAGTTCCTCAGCTTCTGTCTATATGAACCTGCTATATTACCTGTTCCTGATGATCAATATCTGGTTATTATTTCATTTTATTACAAAAACTCCCTTTTATTGAATTAATGCATGAATATAATTTATTTCATATATCACTAGTGTAAAAAACCCTGGATCAGTTTTCATTGGCTGTGCCAGTCAGAAATCTATTGAGATGTCATGATATGGACAATTATATGACATCATGAATTAAAAATGACTGCCACATTTTGAATTAAAAACCTGTTTTCTGTGTTATGTGATATAAAAGTATGTTAAATTTGTTTTCCTTCCTTTATATAAAGTTTCACATATTGTTTCTCAAACTTTCAATTTTTGCTTGCCAACGTTTGGTAAGATTAAAGCCTCTAAGTCTTATTTCATAGAATCTTATATGAAATGAAAACCTGTTTAAGGTTAGTACAGGTAAGGATGTAAACGTGTAGTAACTCTAGACACATTTGCTGATGACCTGCTTTGTTCTTTAGGCAGATGCTCGCTTCCTTTGGAATGGCCATCTGATGAAGGAGCTCGCACAGCAAACAGAACTCGGTAGATACTGTCTCCCGATTCTCCTAGGATGTATCCTTCTTTTAGTTGTCGATACAGAATCAGTGAAGAAGTGGTTTTCATTGACTTGGTCAAAAATGCATCATTCGTTGTCATCAATTAAACAACCAGCAATCACAAATACCTGTTATACATGTACTACAAAAACCAATACACTAAAAACTTTCAACTTAATTATGCAAATGTATTCGAAATGACTTAAGAACCCTTTCTTTTGTCGACTAAATACACTCAACTGTTGCTTAACCCATCCTTTTGCTGTAGGTCTGGCAGGTAGAGCGTATTGTACCAGTTGCCCCTATTGTGTGGTCCTAACAGGCAGCTATACAGTTTAGGATCTCATCTTAGTCTCTTTTTCTTCTACATGTACTTTCTCAATGTCTGCCTCGACACTGCATTAATTTTGGTTGTAGTAGAGAATTCGTCCCTTTGAAGAAGACTTTGCATTCTGTAGTTGCTACTTCTGCTGAGCACTCAGCATTTTAGGTTTGGGACTAATAAAATCTAACATGGGTCTTTTTCGTGGATAGGGATATCTCAACCCAAGTGTAAGAGTTTGGCCAGTCAGCACGAGGCCTGCCGAGTGCTGGCCAGCCAAACTCTTACACGAGGGTTGAGATATCCTTGTTGGCCGAACAGCCCCATGTTTAATTATTTTTCTCACATACAATGTACTTGCAAGCAAATATATGTTTTTACTTAAGTTTTTCATCACGCCATCTTTAATGCTCCTTGGAATGTGTGTCAAAATTGATCATTTACGACTTGGTTACTCAACGTCAAATAATGACGTTATTGTGAGCAGCGTCATCAAGCGTGTGCAGGCTACCTTAACCCCCCTGTGTAAGATATCTTATTCCTAGCAACTACCGAATAACCCTGAGAAGTATGTGAGAAAATTGGTTCACCCATTGTCAGTTTAATATGTTGGGTTTCTTCTGCAGTATGTTCAGCAAATTAGCAATATAAAGTGATCAACTCTGTGCCATCACAAGGAAAAATACATGGTGAAAAACATTACATACCACAGCCTCCTAAACCACACACATGTATACCACATGGATGCATTTCGCACATACAGGGGAGGCAATCCTTAAATGACCATTACTGTTAAAAGGAAGTTACACAATACTGGCCAAAACAATCCTCTTTATCACTCAACTGTTGCTTTGGTCCTGATCTTTCATGACTGGAGGGATGTATTGTTTGAGTATACTGTAATTAAGGTAAGATTCTCAGTCATCCATTTGCTAAAAGGCTGTATAAGACATCTTACTCATACCTTTAGGACGCTCATTCGGTTGAAGTCTTGTGAAACACTACAGGGTGTTTTGTACCACATAACTTGTGTTGTTATGTATTGTAACTTTAATCAATATATCGTAATTCCATAACTTTACATCAGTCATCACTGTGAAATCTTGTAACATCAACAACAAACTATTTGACTACATTCTGATCTCTCGGCGATGTATATACCGGGCTGGCACACGGTTCTACGTACGAGGGATAGATACAGAGGGACAGGTGGCTAACTACGTTGAGACGGAACAGATAGTGCAATATGAGGGGCAGAAATGCTCGTTAGTACAGGTAAGGATGACATACATCCCGTTAATACAGGTAAGGATGTCATACATCCCGTTAGTACAGGTAAGGATGTCATACATCCCATTAGTACAGGTAAGTATGTCATACATCACGTTAGTACAGGTAAGGAAGTTATACATCCCATTAGTACAGGTAAGGATGTCATACGCCCCGTTAGTACAGGTAAGGATGTCATACATCCAGTAAGTACAGGTAAGGATGTCATACGCCCCGTTAGTACAGGTAAGGATGTCATACGTCCCGTTAGTACAGGTAAGGATGTCATACATCTGGTAAGTACAGGTAAGGATGTCATACTTCCAGTAAGTACAGGTAAGGATGTCATACATCCCGTTAGTACAGGTAAGGATGTCATACATCCCGTTAGTACAGGTAAGATGTCATACATCCCATTAGTACAGGTAAGGATGTCATACGTCCCGTTAGTACAGGTAAGGATGTCATACGCTCGTTAGTACAGGTAAGGATGTCATACATCTGGTTAGTACAGGTAAGATGTCATACATCCCGTTAGTACAGGTAAGGATGTCATACGTCCCGTTAGTACAGGTAAGGATGTCATACATCCCATTAGTACAGGTAAGGATGTCATACATCCAGTAATTGCAGGTAACGATGTCATACATCCCGTTAGTACAGGTAAGTATGTCATACATCCTGTTAGTACAGGTAAGGATGTCATACATCCCGTTAGTACAGGTAAGGATGTCATATATCCCGTTAGTGCAGGTAAGTATATCATACATCCCATTAGTACATGTAAGGATGTCATACATCCCATTAGTACGGGTAAGGATGTCATACATCTCGTTAGTACGGGTAAGGATGTTGTACATCCCGTTAGTACGGGTAAGGATGGCATACATCCCGTTAGTATGGGTAAGTGAGGTCATACATCCCGTTAGTAAAGGTAAGGAGGTCATACATCCTGTTAGTACAGGTAAGGATGTCATACATCCCGTTAGTACAGGTAAGGATGTCATATATCTCGTTAGTACAGGTAAGGATATTATATATCCGTTTAGTACAGGTAAGGATGTCATACATCCCGTTATATTTTTTAGTACAGGTAAGGATGGCATACATCCCGTTATATTTTTTAGTACAGGTAAGGATGTCATACATCCTGTTAGTACAGGTAAGGATGTCATACATCCCATTAGTACAGGTAAGGATGTCATACATCTTGTTAGTACAGGTAAGGATGTCATACATCCCGTTAATACAGGTAAGGATGTCATACATCCCGTTAGTACAGGTAAGGATGTCATACATCTTGTTAGTACAGGTAAGGATGTCATACATCCCGTTAGTACAGGTAAGGATGTCATACATCCCGTTAGTACAGGTAAGGATGTCATACATCCCGTTAGTACAGGTAAGGATGTCATACATCCCATTAGTACGGGTAAGGATGTCATACATCCCTTTAGTACAGATGGTAAAGATGTCATATATCTCATTAGTACAGGTAAGGATGTCATACATCCCTTTAGTACAGGTAAGGATGATATATATCCCATTAGTACAGGTAAGGATGTCATACATCTTGTTAGTACAGGTAAAGTAATTAAGGTAATTAAACTTTATAGAAATTAAAATTTGATTGAAGCTAAATATGTTGAATTTAAAATATCTTCAAGTTAAAATTTAATCATTTTTTTCTATAAGAGTTGTGCTCTTTCTTTTTTCAGACAAGAGGATCAATACCAGTATTTTGGAAACAACGACCAAATTTAAAATACAAACCAAAAATAGCCATCGACACAGCTAGTCATGTAAGTAAACTGTAGGTGTGGAGGATATCCATAAGACAATGAATGTTTCTGACTAATAAGATCTTCCCCTACCTTGAGGGCATGATAGGGAATCTCCAACCAGAGGGGTGAAATTCTGTGTTGTCTAACTGACAGTAATATTCTGCTAGGTACAGATGAGAGGCTATATTGAAAGCAGTATTACATACATGTTATAATACATGTTAAGAGTTTCAGTGTGATCTTGCTTCATGTAGTAGAATAATAATGCTGTTAAATGTTCTAGCATGAAGTGTTCCAGCGCCACATAGAGGACCAAGTGTATTTCTACGGAGAGCAAGTAGCTGTCAATCTGGTGAGTACAGGGGGACTGTTTTATAAGTCTGGTGAGTACAGGCCCTAGGGGACTGTTATATAAGTCTGGTGAGTACAGGGGGACTGTTTTATAAGTCTGGTGAGTACAGGGGACTGTTTTATAAGTCTGGTGAGTACAAGGGGACTGTTATATAAGTCTGGTGAGTACAAGGGGACTGTTGTATAAGTCTGGTGAGTACAGGCCCTAGGGGACTGTTATATAAGTCTGGTGAGTACAAGGGGACTGTTTTACAAGTCTGGTGAGTACAGGGGAACTGTTTTATAAGTCTGGTGAGTACATGGGGACTGTTTTATAAGTCTGGTGAGTACAGGGGGACTGTTTTATAAGTCTGGTGAGTACAGGGGACTGTTTTATAAGTCTGGTGAGTACAGGGACTGTTATATAAGTCTGGTGAGTACAAGGGGACTGTTTTATAAGTCTGGTGAGTACAGGGGACTGTTTTATAAGTCTGGTGAGTACAAGGGGACTGTTATATAAGTCTGGTGAGTACAAGGGGACTGTTGTATAAGTCTGGTGAGTACAGGCCCTAGGGGACTGTTTTATAAGTCTGGTGAGTACAGGGGACTGTTTTATAAGTCTGGTGAGTACAGGGGAACTGTTATATAAGTCTGGTGAGTACAAGGGGACTGTTTTATAAGTCTGGTGAGTACATGGGGACTGTTTTATAAGTCTGGTGAGTACAGAGGACTATTTTATAAGTCTGGTGAGTACAAGGGGACTGTTTTATAAGTCTGGTGAGTACAGGGGGACTGTTTTATAAGTCTGGTGAGTACATGGGGACTGTTTTATAAGTCTGGTGAGTACAGGGGACTGTTTTATAAGTCTGGTGAGTACAGGGGGACTGTTTTATAAGTCTGGTGAGTACAGGGGACTGTTATATAAGTCTGGTGAGTACAGAGGGACTGTTTTATAGGTCTGGTGAGTACATGGGACTGTTTTATAAGTCTGGTGAGTACAGGGGACTGTTTTATAAGTCTGGTGAGTACAGGGGACTGTTGTATAAGTCTGATGAGTACAGGCCCTAGGGGACTGTTATATAAGTCTGGTGAGTACAAGGGGACTGTTTTATAAGTCTGGTGAGTACAGGGGAACTGTTATATAAGTCTGGTGAGTACAGGGGGACTGTTTTATAAGTCTGGTGAGTACAAGGGGACTGTTTTATAAGTCTGGTGAGTATGTGGGGACTGTTTTATAAGTCTGGTGAGTACAGGGGACTGTTTTATAAGTCTGGTGAGTACAGGGGGACTGTTATATAAGTCTAGTGAGTACAGGGGGACTGTTTTATAAGTCTGGTGAGTACAGGGGACTGTTTTATAAGTCTGGTGAGTACAGGGGACTGTTTTATAAGTCTGGTGAGTACAGGGGGACTGTTATATAAGTCTGGTGAGTACAGGGGGACTGTTTTATAAGTCTGGTGAGTACAAGGGGACTGTTTTATAAGTCTGGTGAGTATGTGAGGACTGTTTTATAAGTCTGGTGAGTACAAGGGGACTGTTTTATAAGTCTGGTGAGTACAGGGGGACTGTTATATCAGTCTAGTGAGTACAGGGGGACTGTTTTATAAGTCTAGTGAGTACAGGGGGACTGTTTTATAAGTCTGGTGAGTACATGGGAACTGTTATATAAGTCTAGTGAGTACAGAGGGTCTGTGAGATCACCGTAACTTTAAAATAACTCTGAAGATGGTAGGTTCAGGTATAAATGTTTGGCAGATTTTCGATGATACATTATTGATAAATTAGCAAATTAAAAGTAAAATCATTTCTAATTAAAGGTTGAGGTCAGAAAAACTGAGATTTATAGAACTTTGAGATTGATACAATAAGTTTTGAAAAAATAGCGAAAAAAAGTTACTTAATATGTTGTATTGGAATACATTTCAACAAAATGATTGGACGATTTTTACAATAAACAAATCAAATTATGAGTAGATTTGTATACTATTTTGATAGATATTTTTAGAATTGATAAAACATATAACACAATTGTGAATGTATTCTTTTGTCAGATAAATTCATCAGGATCAGAAGGCCAGTTAGAAAGGGCTCTATCCCAGTCTATCACCAGGCTCCAGCATGAGAGACTCAGGTAGGGACTTCATCTATTTAACTCTTTCCGTACTTTGTGTTCTTTCCGGATTCCGTACCGGAAGTAGTTATTAGGCTCGCCCCCAGAAGTTTAAACAAAATGGCAGACTACATGTGGATTTCTGGTGTGTTGTATTTTCATATAGAGGTTAGTGTTATCTTTGTACATAATTAAGAAATATTTAACTAAATAAGATCTAGATGTCGGATTGAAAACTCTGAAACGTCCTAGACAATGATATCTGAAATGCAAATGTAGCAAGCTGCCATATTTTTTACACTCAAAACATATTGAGAAAATATCACCTATTACTCTTAACGGAAAAATACGTAACCCAAACGAAATAAAAACGAATTTGTCAACAAAAATGTTTTTTTCAAAAGTTTTGACCACCTTTTATTTGTCATTGCATCGCATGATTGTATATGTCGGGTGATGGTTTCAACAAATCAACACTTTAATAACGTCAACTTAGCCTGTCGACTATAGTCGACTATAGTCGACAGCAGGGAAGAGGGAGCTTGAAATTATGTCGACTATAGTCGACAACGGTACTGAAAGAGTTAAATATTGGTTTGGTTGATTTTATTAAACCTCCTATTAATAGCCAGGGTCATATAAGGACATGTCATGTTTTGGAGGTGGAGGAAAGCTGTTGTACTGAGAGTGACACCCTCCAGTTCTGATTGGTCGGTGTGTGTACTTAGCTAGTGACATCCTCCAGTTCTGATTGGTCGGTGTGAGTACTTAGTGACGTCCTTCAGTCCTGATTGGTAGGTGTGAGTACATAGCTAGTGCATAGGTGTCAACCATTCCGGATTATGCGGGAAGTGCCCGGAAAATCATTAAAATTTCCCCTCAATCCCCATTTGGTACAGTTCCCGAATCGGGGTTAAATTTCTCCCGGATTTGAGCAGTCATCCCTCATAAAACCCCGGAAATCTCAGACACTTCGACCCTAAACTGATTGTGTAAACAAAACACCCCCACCACCTGTGTAGCTGCCCTAGCCTGGGGCTTGGTGAGAGAGGGGAGTCGGTCACCGGTCACCATGCATGCGTGGTGCCTGACGACTGGTGTATACATTATAACCCATGTGGCTTCATTTGACACGGTCAGTTAATTTTGTGATTACAACTAGGATACATCACTTCAAGAACAAACACTGGTAATATCTGTCAACAAGATTTGCTCACATGAAAGCCAATAATGCCTTTCTTAATCGTAGCTGTCAGTACCAGCGTTTGTACTGCCGCCATCTTTAATTGGACAATACTAATACAAAGTCGTAAACTGCCAAAAAAATCCGGATTTCAATTTGGGTCAGAAAAAAATTAAAAACACTTTTTAAGAAGTTTGTTTTATGTCACAATAGAACTAGTAGTAAAACAAAAATTAATAAATTACTGTGTAATTTTATTATTTGAGAAAGGAAGGGAGATAATTTGATAAATATACATTTAGATATATTTCAGAACAAAAAAAATCAGGAGATAAGTAGTTACTTTTGTTTAATGGTTGCAGATTTCAAGTGACTACATCATTATTAATTCACTAAATACAGTTCCTCTCTATAAAATTTCTAAAAACGTTTTTTAAAAGAATTAATCATTTTTTTCTATTTTTTTTTTATTATCATTATTCCTTAAAATCAACCATATATGCATTGTAGTCAAATTTTAATATCAAATTGTAGCCCGAGGTAATTAACACTTGCCCGAGCTCATGAGAAACATCACCTAAATGCAACAAAAATGTCGCGATTTTTTTCACGCACTTTCTCCCTCATTTTGGATATGAAATGAGGGAGATCTCCCTCATTGGAGGTTTCAGAGGTTGACATGTATGCTAGTGACACCCTCCAGTTCTGATTGGTTGGTGTGAGTACTTAGCTAGTGACATCCTCTTGTTCTGATTGGTCGGTGTGAGTACTTAGCTAGTGACACCCTCCAGTCTACTGTAGAAACAACTAGTTTAGCCTGTGAATCTCTCTTCCATTGGTTGAAATGCTTACACTGAAGTCCTTCTCTGCTGGTGTGAGTAATTATATTGGTTCTTCCTACATTAGATGTGAGAACTTCTATTCATGACTTCTTTGTCTTTTGTAGATATGAGTATTTCGACTTTCATCATGAATGCCGAAAGATGAGATGGGACCGACTCACTATTCTGATAGACCGTTTATCTGAGGACATCAACAGATTCGGGTAAGGCTGCTGTAGTTATTGCCTTTTACCCGAAGGGTCAGGATGACCTATAGTCATCATGCTACGTCCGTCGTCGTGCGCCGTCCGCCGTGCGTAAACTTTTCACATTTCAAACTTCTTCTCAAGTTCCACCAGTGGGATTGAGCTGAAACTTGCCAGCAATGATCCTGAGATGGTCCTGACCAAGTGTTGTTATTTTTCGGGTCGGTCCAAAATCCAAGATGGCCGCCATAGCCGCCATCTTGAAAAACACATTTTAAACTTCTTTCCAAATTCCACCAATGCTATTGGGCTGAAATTTGCCTGAAATGATCCTGATATGATGCCGACCAAGTGTTGTTATTTTTCGGGTCGGTCCAAAATCCAAGATGGCCGCCGTGGCCGCCATCTTGAAAAACACATTTTAAACTTCTTCTCCAGTTCCACCAGTGCTATTGGGCTGAAACTTGCCTGAAATGATCCTGACATGATGCCGACCAAGTGTTGTTATTTTTTGGGTGGGTCTGAAATCCAAGATGGCCGCCATAGCCGCCATTTTGAAAACACATTTTAAACTTCTTCTCATGTTCCACCAGTGCTATTGAGCTGAAACTTGTCAGCAATGATCCTGAGATGGTCCTGACCAAGTGTTGTTATTTTTCGGGTCGGTCCAAAATCCAAGATGGCCGCCGTGGCCGCCATCTTAAAAAACACATTTTAAACTTCTTCTCCAGTTCCACCAGTGCTATTGGGCTGAAACTTGCCTGAAATGATCCTGATATGATGCCGACCAAGTGTTGTTATTTTTTGGGTGGGTCTGAAATCCAAGATGGCCGCCATAGCCGCCATCTTGAAAAACACATTTTAAACTTCTTCTCCAGTTCCATTGGTGCCATTAAGCTGGAAATGGGTGAGAATGTCAAGGAAGGCGAGCCAACATAGTGTTGTTATTTTTTCGGCCTCGTAAAAACTTTGAAATGGCAGCAATGGTGCCATTTTGTAACATGATTGCGCAATCATGGTTTTCCTGAACAACACTATTTCAAACTTCTTCTCAAATTCCATCAGTGGGATTCAGCCCTAACTTACCAGAAATTATCCTGAGATGGCCCTTACCAAGTGTTGTTATTTATCGGGTCGGCCAGAAATCCAAGATGGCCACCATGGCAACCATCTTGAAAAAACATTTTAAACTTCTTCTCCAGTTCCACTGGTGCCATTGAGTTGGAAATTGGTGAGGATTTTAAGGAAGGAGGGCCAACAAAGTGTTAATATTTTTACGCCTTGTAAAATCATTGACTTGGCAGCCATGGCGGCCATTTGTAACATGATTGTGTAATCATGGTTTTCCTGAACAATGCCTATTTTAAACTTCTTCTCAAATTCCCCCAATGGGATTCAGCTGTAACTTACCAGAAATGATCCTGAGATGGTCCTTACCAAGTGTTGTTATTTATTGGGTCGGTCAGAAATCCAAGATGGCCACCATGGCAAACAGTGCCACTATATACTTGCTACAGAGAATACATATTGCAATTTTATAAGGTTTTTAATTTAGAGTCAGATGACCGTTAAGGCCCCTGGGCCTCTTGTTGATTCTTTAATACTGAAGTTGACAAAATGTAAGATAAAAATACTGTAAAGTTTGAGAATTTTTGAATGAATGTTCGATAATATTTACTTATCTGAGGATCCAATAAGATGAGGTTAAAGGTGTTTTATAAACCAGCATATTACACATCCACTCAGGTACTACATGGTGGGCAATGATGGAGCAGTCAGTACGTACCAGAAAGGAGTGTTCAGGACCAACTGTATTGACTGTCTGGACAGGACTAACGTTGTACAGGGTTTAATTGCCAAGGTTGTTCTACAGCAACAACTAGGGGTAGGTACATTATGCATCATCAGTTCTAGTGTACTATTACATCATCAATTCTTGGGTTGTGCATTACATCATCATATGCTCTGGGACTGTGTATTACATCATCAGTTCAGGGGCTAGATATTAGGATTCAAAGTCCCACACAAATATTCTGCGATAAACAGACATATTAGTTTGAAGAATTTCATATTAATTGTTTTTCCTCCAATAAACTCAATAATGTAATATGGTAACCATTTCTTCAATACATATCATTTAACCTGGTTTTAGATGCTAAATAGCTAAATAATTGGCGAAACATGCTGAGAAATAAACTATACAGAAACCTGGAGGAAATAGAAACACCTTTAACAATGTAACTGATATAAAAATTGTTTTCTTACAGAGACTTGGTATAACAGAAACTGGACAGAAAATAGATGATATTTCAACTTTCAAAACAAAGTACAACAACAGTACGTATATATATATAGTCTTATCTTTACACAAAACTAAACACAACAATACTAGGTATATAGTCTTGTCTTTACATAGCTTTATTTAGCATACATGTTGTTGGAATGTCTATAAGGTTTCTAGCATTACCAATGCTCCCACAGGAACATGTTGGTAGGATTACATTTACTGCATGTCTCACCTCAGCTTTTAATTTGGTGATGCCAGGGTCGTTCCATCAATATGTAGTAATATTTGTATTTGGGTAATTAATTTCACACTGTTAAGATTTGATTTTAGCACACTGGTTCTATACATATTCAAGATATGGCAATGTTTAATTTCTTTAAAAAAAAATCAGGATCAATTTTGTCGAAGCCTTGGGTTCTTATTTATCATTGTTCAAGTTTAATCCAATGAAAATTGAGATGAATTTAGCCAAAAAACTCATGGATTCATTTCTGTAAAGGTTTGGGATAAATATTGGGAGCTTACTGCAAGATCAGCTTAAGTTGGTATACAATTCCCTGGGTGCCACAACCTAATATGAAGCATTGCTGATGTGCTGCTCTGGAGGATCAATATAATTTATGATTTGGTTTTAATCCCCAGGACAACAATAGGTTGATAAAGATACTAGAAATACCATGGTTTAATAAAGAGTCAAGAGATACTTGGCTGGAGACTTCCATGTTTAACTCTGCTGTTGTTTTCAGTATGGGCAGACAATGCTGACTGTATATCCAAACAGTATGCAGGCACAGGTGCCCTCAAAACAGACTTTACCAGGTAACATTTCTTAAATTTGCTTTCTCATGATTTCTAGTTATAGAGGTTTTCTGAATATAAAAGACTTGGAGATTTTTATGTCACTATAGAAGTGATGCCGAAAGATCAAATGGACCTTTATACCTTTCTAAAATTAATAGCATTGAGTTAATATCCAAAAACTCACATACATAGTACTGTATTTCCACCAATTTTAGAAAATATGGACTGTTATTAGTCACCCACCAGTTCCCAGGGGGAGTATAGTTTTACTGTGTATCCATCCGTCCATCATCACATTATCATGTTCAGGTTTTATATCCTTACAACTTGTCACTGAAACTTAATACTTTGGTCATAGGTTCACCTAGTATGTGAAGATGTGTAAATGATGAACTAACGTGACAATGTGTAAATGATGAACTAACGTGACAATGTGTAAATGACGAACTGTATGTGATAATGTGTAAATGATGAACTGTATGTGATAATGTGTAAATGATGAACTAACGTGATAATGTGTAAATGATGAACTGTGTGTGATAATGTGTAAATGATGAACTGTATGTGACAATGTGTAAATGATGAACTGTACGTGATAATGTGTAAATGATGAACTGTATGTGATAATGTGTAAATGATGAACTAACGTGATAATGTGTAAATGATGAACTAACGTGATAATGTGTAAATGGTGAACTGTATGTGATAATGTGTAAATGATGAACTGTGTGTGATAATGTGTAAATGATGTACTGTCTGTGATAATGTGTAAATGATGAACTAACGTGATAATGTGTAAATGATGAACTGTGTGTGATAATGTGTAAATGATGTACTGTCTGTGATAATGTGTAAATGATGAACTAACGTGATAATGTGTAAATGATGAACTGTATGTGATAATGTGTAAATGATAAACTGTATGTGATAATGTGTAAATGATGAACTGTATGTGATAATGTGTAAATGATGAACTGTATGTGATATTGTGTAAATGATGAACTAACGTGATAATGTGGAAATGATGAACTGTACGTGATAATGTGTAAATGATGAACTGTACGTGATAATGTGTAAATGATGAACTGTATGTGATAATGTGTAAATGATGAACTAACGTGATAATGTGTAAATGATGAACTGTATGTGATAATGTGTAAATGATGAACTGTATGTGATAATGTGTAAATGATGAACTAACGTGATAATGTGTAAATGATGAACTGTATGTGATAATGTGTAAATGATGAACTAACGTGATAATGTGTAAATGATGAACTGTACGTGATAATGTGTAAATGATGAACTAACGTGATAATGTGTAAATGATGAACTAACGTGATAATGTGTAAATGGTGAACTGTATGTGATAATGTGTAAATGATGAACTGTATGTGATAATGTGTAAATGATGAACTAACGTGATAATGTGTAAATGATGAACTGTATGTGATAATGTGTAAATGATGAACTGTATGTGATAATGTGTAAATGATGAACTAACGTGATAATGTGTAAATGATGAACTGTATGTGATAATGTGTAAATGATGAACTAACGTGATAATGTGTAAATGATGAACTGTATGTGATAATGTGTAAATGATGAACTAACGTGATAATGTGTAAATGATGAACTGTATGTGATAATGTGTAAATGATGAACTAACGTGATAATGTGTAAATGATGAACTGTACGTGATAATGTGTAAATGATGAACTAACGTGATAATGTGTAAATGATGAACTATGTGATAATGTGTAAATGGTGAACTGTATGTGATAATGTGTAAATGATGAACTGTATGTGATAATGTGTAAATGATGAACTAACGTGATAATGTGTAAATGGTGAACTGTATGTGATAATGTGTAAATGATGAACTAACGTGATAATGTGTAAATGATGAACTGTATGTGATAATGTGTAAATGATGAACTGTGTGTGATAATGTGTAAATGATGAACTGTACGTGATAATGTGTAAATGATGAACTAACGTGATAATGTGTAAATGATGAACTGTATGTGATAATGTGTAAATGATGAACTGTGTGTGATAATGTGTAAATGATGTACTGTCTGTGATAATGTGTAAATGATGAACTAACGTGATAATGTGTAAATGATGAACTGTATGTGATAATGTGTAAATGATGAACTGTATGTGATAATGTGTAAATGATGAACTGTATGTGATAATGTGTAAATGATGAACTGTATGTGATAATGTGTAAATGATGAACTAACGTGATAATGTGTAAATGATGAACTGTATGTGATAATGTGTAAATGATGAACTAACGTGATAATGTGTAAATGATGAACTGTATGTAATATTGTGTAAATGATGAACTGTATGTGATAATGTGTAAATGATGAACTAACGTGATAATGTGTAAATGATGAACTGTATGTGATAATGTGTAAATGATGAACTAACGTGATAATGTGTAAATGATGAACTGTATGTGATAATGTGTAAATGATGAACTGTATGTGATAATGTGTAAATGATGAACTAACGTGATAATGTGTAAATGATGAACTGTATGTGATAATGTGTAAATGATGAACTAACGTGATAATGTGTAAATGATGAACTGTGTGTGATAATGTGTAAATGATGAACTGTGTGTGATATTGTGTAAATGATGAACTGTATGTGATAATGTGTAAATGATGAACTGTATGTGATAATGTGTAAATGATGAACTAACGTGATAATGTGTAAATGATGAACTGTATGTGATAATGTGTAAATGATGAACTGTATGTAATATTGTGTAAATGATGAACTGTATGTGATAATGTGTAAATGATGAACTAACGTGATAATGTGTAAATGATGAACTGTATGTGATAATGTGTAAATGATGAACTAACGTGATAATGTGTAAATGGTGAACTGTATGTGATAATGTGTAAATGATGAACTGTATGTAATATTGTGTAAATGATGAACTAACGTGATAATGTGGAAATGATGAACTGTATGTGATAATGTGTAAATGACGAACTGTCTGTGATAATGTGTAAATGACGAACTAACGTGATAATGTGTAAATGATGAACTGTATGTGATAATGTGTAAATGATGAACTAACGTGATAATGTGTAAATGATGAACTGTATGTGATAATGTGTAAATGATGAACTGTATGTGATAATGTGTAAATGATGAACTGTGTGTGATAATGTGTAAATGATGAACTAACGTGATAATGTGAAAATGATGAACTGTACGTGATAATGTGTAAATGGTGAACTGTATGTGATAATGTGTAAATGATGAACTGTATGTGATAATGTGTAAATGACGAACTGTCTGTGATAATGTGTAAATGACGAACTAACGTGATAATGTGTAAATGATGAACTGTATGTGATAATGTGTAAATGATGAACTAACGTGATAATGTGTAAATGATGAACTGTATGTGATAATGTGTAAATGATGAACTGTATGTGATAATGTGTAAATGATGAACTGTGTGTGATAATGTGTAAATGATGAACTAACGTGATAATGTGAAAATGATGAACTGTACGTGATAATGTGTAAATGGTGAACTGTATGTGATAATGTGTAAATGATGAACTGTATGTGATAATGTGTAAATGATGAACTGTACGTGATAATGTGAAAATGATGAACTGTATGTGATAATGTGTAAATGATGAACTGTATGTGACAATGTGTAAATGATGAACTGTGTGTGATAATGTGTAAATGATGAACTGTATGTGATAATGTGTAAATGATGAACTGTATGTGATAATGTGTAAATGATGAACTGTATGTAATATTGTGTAAATGATAAACTGTGTGATAATGTGTAAATGATGAACTAATGTGATAATGTGTAAATGATGAACTGTATGTGATAATGTGTAAATGATGAACTGTATGTGATAATGTGTAAATGGTGAACTGTATGTGATAATGTGTAAATGATGAACTAACGTGATAATGTGTAAATGATGAACTGTATGTGATAATGTGTAAATGATGAACTGTATGTGACAATGTGTAAATGATGAACTGTATGTGATAATGTGTAAATGATGAACTGTATGTGATAATGTGTAAATGATGAACTGTGTGTGATAATGTGTAAATGATGAACTAACGTGATAATGTGTAAATGATGAACTGTACGTGATAATGTGTAAATGATGAACTGTGTGTGATAATGTGTAAATGATGAACTGTATGTGATAATGTGTAAATGATGAACTGCATGTGATAATGTGTAAATGACGAACTGTCGGTGATAATGTGTAAATGATGAACTGCATGTGATATTGTGTAAATGATGAACTGCATGTGATATTGTGTAAATGATGAACTGCATGTGATATTGTGTAAAGGATGAACTGCATGTGATATTGTGTAAATGATGAACTTACTTTATACTTCAAAACACATTGCCAACCATATACTGGGGTGCAAACCCACAACAAACTGAGTGTTAGGGTGAATACACACAAAACCAAGTATTGGGGTTAGCGTAAAAAACACACAGCCAATCGTGTATTTGGGTGGTTCACACAACCAAACAAGTTTTAGGGTGAAAACATGTAACCAAAAGAGTATCGCCCTTATACCTTTTATCTGAATGATTTTGAGGTAGATTTTATATTATCTATATGTTACCATGGTTACAGACTTGGTAAGAGGACGATGATGGGACTGATGATGGATGGCTGGAATTCTCTCATCAGATACTTCAAAAACAACTTCAGCGATGGCTTCCGTCAGGTAGGTTTTTTGGCAAGATTATGTTGATAATGTTTTAGAGCCTCTTGCACAATGCATTATTGATTTTTTCCTCAATTAAGTATAAAATTTTAATCATAATATTGATATCCATATATTCTCACTTTTAAGGACTCCATAGACCTTATCCTTGGTAACTATGTTGTGGAGGAGAACGAAGGTGTGGTCCATCCTACACCACTACAAAAGCAGCGGGACTGGAAGTTCTATGCAGTAAGTTAACATAGCCCCTATAGATAGTTATATACTATTTGTTTGAGGATTATTTTATATGTTACCCTCAATCAGTTAAGCTCAAGACTAGCAAGTCAGAGGTTTCAACAGAAGCATTGAAATAAATTAGATCAGCATGCTCTATGTTACAAGTGACTTTAGTATAGTTAGACTGGACAGATTGCAGCCCGACGGTCTGCTAGACAAGAAACATTTTCATAAGTATCAAATAAATTTAATTTGTCTAATATCTTGAGTTGGCTCTTCGTTTCCTTGAAACATCAGATTTATACAGTTCCTTTTTGCAATGATTTCTTGATATTCAGCTGACTTATGAATTTAACCAATACTGCATTTGACAACAATTACATTTACCTGACTGATTTTCGGTATATGAAAATCTGTGTTTTGATGTTGATCTTTTGATCTGTTTTGCAGATTCCTGTGATATTTGTGATTGCCCTGGCGATGTGCATGATCAGCATACTCATGCCTGATGGTAGGTGTACTCTGATCTCTCGTTCTCTGATCTCTCCTACTCTGATCTCTCGTTATCTGAGCTCTCATTCTCTGATCTCTCGTTCTCTTATCTCTCCTACTCTGATCTCTCATTCTCTGATCTCTCCTACTCTGATCTCTCGTTCTCTGAGCTCTCGATCTCTGATATATTTTTTTTATCTCTCCTTCTCTGATCTCTCGTTCTCTTATATCTCCTACTCTGATCTCTCATTCTCTGATCTGTCCTACTCTGATCTCTCGTTCTCTGAGCTCTCATTCTCTGATCTATTTTTTTTATCTCTCCTACTTTGATCTCTCGTTCTCTTATCTCTCCTACTCTGATCTCTTGTTCTCTGATCTCTCGTTCTCTGAGCTCTCGTTCTCTGAGCTCTCGTTCTCTTATCTCTCCTACTCTGATCTCTCATTCTCCGATCTCTCCTACTCTGATCTCGTTCTCTGATCTCTCGTTCTCTGATCTCTCGTTCTCTGATCTCTCGTTCTCTGATCTCTCCTACTCTGATCTCTCGATCTCTAAATTCTTGTTTTGGGCATCTTGTACAACATATATAAACATAAGCAATTCACCAGTTAAATGGATGGTTCAAAACTAAAGATAATGTTGTGCTTAGGGTGTGACTTAAACATTTAATATAACATATATTAACATAATTAAGGGTTAAGAGGAAATCCAACTCGTGCAGGGCATATAATGGATGCTTCTGCAACATAATTTTTTTATTTTACAGTTTGTAATGTTTAAGGAATATGTAAGTTATCATGTATGGCATTTAGCTCCAATTAAACCAGTGAAAAAATTGTCATTTGTTTTTCAGAGGATATGACAGAACAATTTGTCTACGTGCTGTTCTGGGGATCAGCTAGCATTATCTCCATGGCGACCATGTACATCTACGGTGCTGCGTTCATAGACAATCCAAAACTTGTACACACCCGATAAATGTGGAGATCACAAATATTTGAATTTCTTACTTTTCCCGGTAACACTTTCCTTCTCATATGCAAGTTTTGCTAATTCAACAACAACAGTGATAAAGGGGAAGACATGAGGGCAAGATGTCAAGGTAATCTTGGCGGAAGTATTCTATTTATCACTGAAGCTAGTCTTAAACAACTTTCAGAACAAAATTTAAGGACTGAGGTCCTGCAAACTTTCCAGGAAATGCTAGATTTGAGCAGAAAGAGCCCTGAAGTTTCAGTGCCCGACTAATTACATACAATTTTCACTACTTGAATATGTCACAGTAAAACTACACTGGTTTAATGTAGTAATTTGTGATGGTTCAGATTTTGTGGTTATATTTTTGGGGGAAATTATAAAACAGGACTTAAAGTTCCTTCATCTTACTTTCAAGATATATATTTTCCTGATTAGATTCAATCTTCAAAAATAGGGAAAAAAGAAGAGCTTGAAAATATCAACCTGTAGTGTATATGTTTGGGGAGTTATTTCTGATGACCCTAGGATTGTAAATATTAGGAACAGCAAATTGTCATCAACTGTTATAGCATGGTAATGTTAAATCAGATGTCAGTTGTGGTGCTGAAATTGTATGCTATTTTTACAATTTAGACTGTGTACATTGATATTGACAATTAATTTATTGATTTACCACAGCACTTTGTCTACATTGGGGACAATATTGTCCAATAGGGGGGAAATTAATTTTTAACACAATGGCACTCACCCAGTAGATTTTCACAGATAAAACACCATACTTCTTCATCTTATATAAATAGTATAAGGTTATTGGGATTATTAAATTGATGAAATTAATATGCAAGTATTTAGTATCATTGTTTTAAGAGTTCGGTTATTGGAGTTATTTCTCTGTGGTACATAATATCTTAGCCCTATCATGCACAGTCAACGGTATTTTATGATAATCAGTCATGGTTTAGATTATAGATGTTTGTGTGATATTGAATATTGTGATGATGAATACAATATATTATAAACTTAATATGAATGTTATAACAATTAAAAGGCAAGTTCTTTCCACTAACATTTGACCATTTTGGCTTTGCCTCAGCCTATTTCACATTTTCAAACCTCAGGTTTTTTTTTATCAAACTCGTGCATCTTACATATGTAGAGTAATAAGACCAAGTCTTAAAAAAAATTTTGTCCAAACTAATTTGTTGGTTGAAAAACTAAGTATACATATTGATATAGTCTAACGTGTGCCATGGCCGAGTTGTTGAGAATTCCCCTCAAGGTTATTTATAGAAATCCATATTCATTGACAAAGCAAATTGACCAGTGTACATGAGTATTATATGTACAGGTTCCAGCCAATGAGATTGCTTAACAACTTGATTTTAAGAATTTAGTTCTAGGATGTCTAGTATATCACTGACCATTGTAAGTATTTGGTTGCTATTTTTGTATTTTTGGTGCGTGTTCCTATTTATTTTTACCACAAAGCATAATCTTTCTCATAATTAATTTTAAATATACAACAGTTTAATTTAAAGTTATTTCCATTAAATTAAGAAAAAGTTCTCACATTGAGTTGAATTAGGGCTACCTATATAGATATTTGAAATACTTTCCCCACCCTGCCCTCTGGTGGTTCTTCAGACTTTGAGTAAAATTAGGATTACTAATATAAAAATGTGTGAAACACTCTTACCCTGCCTGCCCTCTGTTATTGTCCTTCAGACGTAAGTAAGAGTTACCAATATAACGATATGTGAAACACTCTTACCCCGCCTGCCCTCTATTAGTTGTCCTTCAGACGTAAGTAAGAGTTACCAATATAACGATATGTGAAACACTCTTACCCCGCCTGCCTCTATTATTGTCCTTCAGACTTAAGTAAGAGTTACCAATATAACGATATGTGAAACACTCTTACCCCGCCTGCCCTCTATTAGTTGTCCTTCAGACGTAAGTAAGAGTTACCAATATAACGATATGTGAAACACTCTTACCCCGCCTGCCCTCTATTATTGTCCTTCAGACGTAAGTAAGAGTTACCAATATAACGATATGTGAAACACTCTTACCCCGCCTGCCTCTATTATTGTCCTTCAGACTTAAGTAAGAGTTACCAATATAACGATATGTGAAACACTCTTACCCCGCCTGCCCTCTATTATTGTTCTTCAGACTTAAGTAAGAGTTACCAATATAACGATATGTGAAACACTCTTACCCCGCCTGCCCTCTATTATTGTCCTTCAGACGTAAGTAAGAGTTACCAATATAACGATATGTGAAACACTCTTACCCTGCCTGCCCTCTATTATTGTCCTTCAGACGTAAGTAAGAGTTACCAATATAACGATATGTGAAACACTCTTACCCCGCATGCCCTCTATTATTGTCCTTCAGACTTAAGTAAGAGTTACCAATATAACGATACATGAAACACTCTTACCCCGCATGTCCTCTATTAGTTGTCCTTCAGACCTAAGTAAGAGTTACCAATATAACGATACATGAAACACTCTTACCCCGCATGTCCTCTATTAGTTGTCCTTCAGACCTAAGTAAGAGTTACCAATATAACGATATGTGAAACACTCTTACCCCGCATGTCCTCTATTAGTTGTCCTTCAGACCTAAGTAAGAGTTACCAATATAACGATATGTGAAACACTCTTACCCCGCATGCCCTCTGTTAGTTCTTCAGGATTCGGGTACACACATGCCCTCTGTTAGTTCTTCAGGATTCGGGTAGCTTTTCCATCAATAGTTCAGAATTGCCAGCTACCTCAAACATTGTGATGTTACAATGTTATTAACTTCACGATGCTAGAGTCATGGTCTCATAATTTATAACTGACTTTGTCACGTTTGTGCATTGCAAAGGAAGAGCAAATGTAGTTATGCAATATTAATTGTGTTGGGAACAGTAAAGATACAAATCCATGCATGTACCATTTTACACCTTGTACATTGTGTGTACACAGTTTACATTGTGTGCGTACAAAGTTTTCGTTACAACAAGGCTTCAACCATGCGTATTTATGAAAGAGTAATATCACGAATGGATAACCCATAACAAATAGCTATATATTTATATGTTTGAATTTGAAAACAACTATCATCAATTAAAATGAAACATTATTTTCCCGAATTTTGAATTATTTACAGATGCTTTTTTCCATATAATAGTGCATATTCTACATATTATACATGTATGTATATAATTGATAGAGCAAATATGTGTTTATATGAACATCAAAGCATAAGGATAGGAGGAGGATTACTGAATAAGAAATATATCAAAAAAGAACAAATGCCTAGTCTGAAGAAGCTTCAAAATGATGCACAAACTGTATTGGAATGTTTTGGTATTTTCACTGGTAAATTACTGTAATAGTCTTGTTAATTAAGTGGCTGATGTCTAAGAGAAGATTGCAAATCATCACGATCAATATTAATATATGCATTACATGAAACAAAAGTTACAGGTTAAACGTCAACATTAATATGACCAATAAAAAATCACAACCAGGTAGGATGATCCAAAGTTGTAGATTTTTGACTAGAAGGACCAGAGAAATAAAAAGGAAGATATTTTTATGATTTATTATCAATATCGCTTCATATCAAGTATGAATGACTTAAAGGAAGCTTGTTAATCTGTGATTGACTAGTGTTTCCCGTTTCCATGCAAGTCACATTAGTTTTACTTACTTTTCTCAGATTTTTGTCATAGGTGATGTGATTAATTGTTGTCGGTAGTGTCCAAATGTTTTTTGCAATACGGCATTGACAGAGTGATCTGTCATGTTACTTTTTATTTAAATAGTAAACATCAAATAAAACCAGCATTTTCATCAGTTATAAAGTCTAGTCATAAGTTATCATGGACGGGAACTTTCGAAAACTATTCCAACAGAGATGAAAGCTGAAGCGGACTGGTTCGTCCGACCTGTCTTTTGTAGAACAACTACCGTATCCATTAGCATTAGTTCAAAGATGGTTCTCTTGGACACTACAGTCATTATAATTTTATTATCTAACAGCAATACATTGTAGTTCATAGTCATCATGAAGTCATGATGATAAACTGGTACATTTTTTCTTTGCTAGAACCCCTGTTCAACAGGGTAGATTCTTAATATCTGATAATACACCTGTCTACAACAGAAATATTCCACTTGGGTCAATGTGACAGTTCATTCTCTCCCTGTCGTATATTTTGTTATTTTCAGTGTTTTTCGTCAACGAATACATTCTTACGTTTTAACGCTAACAGATGTGTATAACTTATACCCTTGTACAAATTGGATTATGTAAATAAAGAAGTCGATACATTCATTTAGTCATATTTTGTAACCAAATCCACGTTAGAATTAGTAATTCGGAAATCAACGGGTCATGAGAGAAAAGGAAATAATATTCATTTAGCAACTCTCCTCGATGAAATAAAATAACTCTGAAAACTGACATGGTGTGTATAAGCATAGATGGCTGGAGTTATGTTGCATGAAAGGTTGGTTATATATGGATTGAATAGATTTTTTTAATTTCCATTGCGGCTATGAATACCAGTAGCTAGGTACATATCTCGGTAGTGCGCCTCGGAAGATATGTAGCTAGCTACTGGTATTCATAGCCGCAATGAAAATTAAAAAAATCTATTCAATTCATATATTTACATAACCTTGATTTAGAAAATTTATATCGAGAAAACGAGAAATTTTATTAAAAAGAAAAATATGTCATGTTTACGACGAAACGCCAAATTATTAGAACAGCCGGGAGATCCCGCCTATGCACCACGCCATTGTTTTAATGTCGTTCCGCATTTTCCGGTCTTTTTTGTTTAATTTTGTATAAAACAAAAAGAAAGAAGTATTTTAAAAATAATATTAAGTACAATCATTCAATTCAAATCATATTTATTTTATGTGAACAAATTGCAACAAAAACACAATATTGTCATAATTGAAAGGCGGACTATTTTTTGGATGGCGTATTAATATGACCCGATTAATCAGGTGATTTGCACGAGAGACAATGTTTTCATACGGTTTTCATAGTGTATTCATGGTCATATGTTTGTTGTTTTCACTTGGTATGTTCATATCAGCAAACCACATTAGGAATGTAAATATAACAAAATGAATAAGATTGTAACAATTTGTTTACTTAAACATTCGCTAAATTATTCTTATTTCAGAATTTATCAGTTTTCAGTCATGTTATTAAAAGGTACTTTCAATGAAATTAATTTTATCTCATCTCAGAAAAATTCCGATTCAAGAAAGACGTTGCTAATTTCATTCTGTTTTCAAATAAGATTGAATTCATCAGGATAGGTAACACAAACCTCACCGCGTCGTTCAATTTATTTTTCAGAAATAACAATAATTCTGCCTAATACAACGTGCAACATGCTGTACTTCCGAATGTATTACACTTCTCCATGATTTGGTGTAAAGGTTTCCTTATTCATAATATTTCCGCATTTTCATCGATTTTATGGTCAAATCACATTGAAACCTTCGTGTTCGATTCTCTTCCTGTACAAACATCAGAACAAACACGACCTTCAAGAATTAATTTAATTGAGAGAACACAAGAACAGAACAATACACGGACAGTAGAAACAAACAGAATGCATATGTATACCGAGGAATAAAGTACCGGTCTTTTACAGGATTTCATAACATCGACAGGGCCATCTTACATAGCCGCTATTCCGCCATTAATTTTAACTATCGGAAGCTTCGCTTAACATTCCAAGGTGGCACCAAATGAACATACAAACACGTACAAGGCATTACTTATCAGGACTATTGTTTAGACTTTTCTGTACAGGTCATCTTTGACCCGATCTTGCCATCCTTCTGACATTTACAGTTCTTGAAAACGGCCTTTCTGTTGCCCTTCTTGACTACGCCTTCGAACGTACCCGAGTTCCAGTCCTTACATACCCCTTTCTTGTCTTTACACACTGAAAAGAACCAATCAATTGTTTGAAATGTTTCATCTTTGTAAGAGCCATTGTATGTGACAACAGGTTCATGCATGGATATCTCGTATATGCTATATTATAATAATATCTTAAATATTGTAATAGCTTGTGATGATCTCGGTGGATGTCTTAAAAAAAAGCGGAAGTATCCCACCCTTCCAGTACATCTGCTCCTCTTTTTAAACGGTGTTCATGTTCATTTGTTCACATTTTGCGATAATCCAATCGATTTTGAGGTAAATCATTCCATCAGTATAAACCAACTTCATGGTTACTCTGGCTACAGGAAAGAGGTATTCTGTTGAATACGATATTGTACTTCACTATGTAATGAAAGAGTATCGGACTGCGCTCTCCTTCTTCGTGAGCTACTTTGATTCCTACCATTCCATAATATGCTTTAGTTCCTACTGCATTTTACCAGCCTCGTGTAGAAAAAATATATTGGATTCAAAATTGTAAATACTTACCGGTCCTGAGAACTTCGTTATATGCAGAACCGTAATTGAGATTACACTTGTGCAGGGAACAGTTACCGTCCATCCAAGTACTTCCGAAGTCCTTGCAGATATTTCCGTCTTTACAACCTAAAGCAAAAGAAACTCACTCGTTTGAAATAAGAAAACTTTAAAGTGTACTGACGTGTATGCGAAAAATATCAATCGAATTAATTAAGGGTCATTCTGGATCAAGGGATCTTACAAAAGACCTACAAGTGAGCGGCGTCTTTAAACATGTATATAGTAATAAAACAATATCAATATGAAATTATGAATACAGAACTGCACCACACCGATGTTCTGTCGGTCGCTGTAGAACTCGTCACTTCACAACTGTTCCGTCTTTTAAATGTCGTCAGGACAACTCGTCAGGAAGCATACAGCTCTTTGGTTCTTTTAGGTATCGTCAGTACGCAAACAGTCGTTTCGTTATTCCAGATCTCGTCACCAAACAGCTGGTCCGTCCTTTTAGATCTCGTCAGCACGCAAACACTTGTTCTGTCCTTCAAGAACTTGTCACCACGCAGCTGTGCCGACTTTCTAGAATTTAGAACACAGACGTTCCATCCTTCTAGAACTCATCACCATATAGCTTGTCCACCCTTCTAGAATTCGTCACCATATAGCTTGTCCACACTTCTAGAACTCGTAACCATATAGCTTGCCCACCCTTCTAGAACTCGTAAGCACACATACAGCTGTTCCTTACTTTTTGAACTTCGTCAGTGGTGATAGGTACCGAATTGAGAAGGAAGTCGTGATAATCAAAGTCCAGCCAGACGTTAAAGTGTACCCTTAAAATTATGTGGTAGTCTGTGAATTCGTTCGCTTTAATGTTAGAAGATATCGGAAACTGCATCTAAAACAGTCACATTAACTTTCCCGATATATAAGCTTTCAAGATTATTTCTACCTGTCTGTCAATATAACCAATCAGATCCAAAACAATTGCACATTTTAAATGTCGTAACGACATTTTTGGGTAATTATGAGATATATGTTCCAGAGAAGTAAAACTACAGAGAAGATTGTTATAATGTGAAATGATTAACAGTGATATAATAGAGGATCATTGTTTTGCCGTTTGATCTTTATGATTACAAAACTGCACAAAGGTCACATAACTGAATTCATTAAGGAGTATGAATAATATTGTAGCAATACGGTTATTTTATGTTATTATGTTAGAATGAAATTGGTCGATATGTAACATGACTGAACAGTGGCCTGTCCACGTTTGATTCATACAGTTATGAAAAGTGCCTGTCTGAAAAAAAGTATTGGAATTCTGTGTCCATACCTGGAAAGTCTTCAAATTTGATCTAAATACTTTCAAAGGTCATTAATTTTTTTAGTTTGGTGTTGAAAAAAAAAAATTAAAGATTATCCTATAATATTCATAGAAAAAAAATCTTCAAAGTGTCGCAGCAAAAAATGTGAGACGTATTGTTTTTCTTTGTTGTAATTTCTATGTACAGCTGATTATTGTACGTACTACTATAACATTGTTACTATGATTGAAATAAGACATACATTTGTACTATGCAATATATAGAGAATACCTGATTAGTATCTTGAAATTTAAGCTGTATTTTGACGAAGTAAAAACGACACAAGTGCCGAGTTATCTGTACCGAGCCAAAAATACAGCTTATATTCTAAGACATCAACAATGTATTCGTATCCCACAGCACTCATCAAAAAGGCGTTTTTAAGTGAAACGGTATCAACAATGTTCCAAATATGTTCGTCTTTTAAACGTTGTTTCACTTGGAAGTAGGTCAGTCGAATTGACGCACGTGCTATGATTCTAAAAAAACAATTGTTTTCCGTCGCTGCCGAATACAGCAAAAATATATGGTGGGCCTTGGTGTATTCCGACAATGCGGATGTCAGTTGTAAATGTCACCAACAGTGTATCACTATCCAAGAAAGTCCTCGAACAGAAAGTACTGGAAACCTTTTTGAAGCTGGTGTCTATAAACCATGTTGGAATGAATATTAACATACATTTTTATTTACATGTATATACGAATTTCCAATCCCCCGGATAGTCTTTACACGTAATAGGTGTGATACCGGTAGAGCTTTGTTTATCAAAATATTGGATGACTAACTGATCACACCTACCGAACGGTTTCTCGTCTATAAACAGTCTCTGTGCACCCTTGTCTGTAGTGCTCACACATGTCTTCTCCATACAGGAAGCGTCCTCTCTCCAGGTGGACTGACTCTCCCTGCACTTTCCCTTATAGTTACAGGCTTGGAGAGAAAATTAAGACAATGATGTATGGCAGCAACCATATATTCATACTTAGTTACATTTTAAAATGAATAAATATCTGATAATTGAATGATTTTGGAAAAACATCCTGTCTTTACAAAGATTTAACATATCATTTTTTCATTTGATAACCATGTACTGACCACTTGAGAAGATTGACCATCCAACTGTTTGATCGGTCTGTTTACACAGGTATTTGTAACAGCCATACTTGTTTTTGTACGATCTGAACTTCCAACCTTGTAACACTTTTTCTTATGGGTACAACCTGAAAGCAGGACATATATACAGATACAGATAAATAGTGGCGGAAAGATTAAGGTTTTTGGAATAGCTGAAGGGGTTAAGATTATCAACAGAAATCAAAGATAGGTGCAATTATATGGAAGAAAAAATATGTGGATGACAAAGTTAATGCTATGACAGATTGTGAACGTCATCAAAGAGTTAAAAATGATACATCGCCGACAGCGTATACGCTGTTTTTCACAAAAAGTATAAAATGACATCCATATTTAAGGAAGATATCTAATTATACCCCAAAAACAAGGAAAATATAAACGCCATCGTAACAATGATCGCCTATAAGACATACAGTTATAGAGGTAAAGACATACAGTTATAGAGGTAAAGACATACAGTTATAGAGGTAAAGACTTACAGTTATAGAGGTAAAGACATACAGTTATAGAGGTAAAGACACAGTTATAGAGGTAAAGACATACAGTTATAGAGGTAAAGACATACATTTATAGAGGTAAAGACATACAGTTATAGAGGTAAAGACATACAGTTATAGAGGTAAAGACATACAGTTATAGAGGTAAAGACATACAGTTATAGAGGTAAAGACATACAGTTATAGAGGTAAAGACATACAGTTATAGAGGTAAAGACATACAGTTATAGAGGTAAATACGATATTATTACTTTGGGATGAAATATATTATTTTCCGCTTTATGAGATTAAAGAGAAACTCAAACGTATATTGGGGGTAAAAGCATAAAGTATATAACATTTGTTTCCATATGGAAATACAAATATGCAACTCTTTTTTTTAATTGGTAATAATTTCGATAACTTAAATTATTTTGCATAAATATTGAACCTAATATATTAATCTATAAATCAGACTTATCATAAACAGTAAACCAAAACATATTAATCAGCAAATCCGACTTATCATAAACAGTGAACCAGACATATTAATATACTAATCAGACTTATTATAAATAGAGAACGCAACACACAAATTAAATACAGTTCGTTGGTTGTCAACTTCTGTATTACTACAAATTAGATACAGTTCGTTAGTTGTCAACTTCTGTATTACTACAAATTAAATACAGTTCGTTTGTTGTCAACTTCTGTATTGTTACAAATTAAATACAGTTCGTTAGTTGTCAACTTCTGTATTACTACAAATTAAATACAGTTCGTTAGTTGTCAACTTCTGTATTACTACAAATTAAATACAGTTCGTTTGTTGTCAACGACTGTATTGTTACAAATTAAATACAGTTCGTTAGTTGTCAACTTCTGTATTACTACAAATTAAATACAGTTCGTTAGTTGTCAACTTCTGTATTACTACAAATTAAATACAGTTCGTTTGTTGTCAACTTCTGTATTGTTACCAATTAAATACAGTTCGTTAGTTGTCAACTTCTGTATTACTACAAATTAAATACAGTTCGTTAGTTGTCAACTTCTGTATTACTACAAATTAAATACAGTTCGTTAGTTGTCAACTTCTGTATTACTACAAATTAAATACAGTTCGTTTGTTGTCAACTTCTGTATTGTTACAAATTAAATACAGTTCGTTAGTTGTCAACTTCTGTATTACTACAAATTAAATACAGTTCGTTAGTTGTCAACTTCTGTATTACTACAAATTAAATACAGTTCGTTTGTTGTCAACTTCTGTATTGTTACCAATTAAATACAGTTCGTTAGTTGTCAACTTCTGTATTACTACAAATTAAATACAGTTCGTTAGTTGTCAACTTCTGTATTACTACAAATTAAATACAGTTCGTTAGTTGTCAACTTCTGTATTACTACAAATTAAATACAGTTCGTTAGTTGTCAACTTCTGTATTACTACAAATTAAATACAGTTCGTTTGTTGTCAACTTCTGTATAGCTACAAATCAAATACAGTTCGTTAGTTGTCAACTTCTGTATTACTACAAATTAAATACAGTTCGTTAGTTGTCAACTTCTGTATTACTACAAATTAAATACAGTTCGTTAGTTGTCAACTTTTGTATTACTACAAATCAAATACAGTTCGTTCGCTGTCAACTTCGTTATTGTTACAAATTAACTAATTATATTTTCGTTAGTTGTCAACTTTTGTATCATTTCAAATTACAGCTCGTCAGTTGTCAACTTCTGTATTACTACAAATTAAATACAATTCTATAGATTTCAACTTCAGAATTAACTGACAATCAATCAGTATCACAAATCTATTTTTCCAATTGTTTATTTGGAAGTAATTAAAACAATGAATGAATATCACAAAAATGCATGCGGTTTGGAATTAGATAATGATCACTATGCTGTTTGAATGGCAGAACAATTTAATGAGAATTAGCGCATACCTGGAACGCTGACAGCCTTGGTGTAGAGGGGGGTTACTTTACACGTGTACCACACACATTTCTTGAACCACTGATCTCCGTCGTAGTAGCACTTCCTCCCCACCTTGCATCCTACAGAGAGAATAAATATTATAGGCGAATCATGTATATCAGTATGCAATAACCAAACGGCTGACGGCATCACCATGCCCCTCTTTCAATCACCATGGCCATACCCATTAAATGCTTTTATACATATATATTAATTTGTCGCAGTGAGTATTACAAAAAACACTTATGATGTTGAGATAAATTATCACATATATTGATATACAGAAAATACTTTTACTATTCTAAATTTCTGAAATACAGGTACGATCTTCGAAAGTTACACATAAAGTCGACTGCTCGGACGTACACCTTTCTTATTGACTGGTTATTAAGCGTCCAGTTCTCTAGACACCGGGTGGTTGAGCGTCGACGCCGAAAGTTTTTTTAAGACAAGCGATATAATATGACGTGCCTTGTTTGACGTTGATCACCTGAGCGGAATACTGCATATTGCCAGCCTTGTAACCTTGGCTGGTAGTAACATCGCATCGCTTGTAATCACAGTTATCCTTCCATTTAGCGCCATTCGGCTTACACGTGCTCTTTTTACCAGTCCGCTCCACTGTACACTCTGAAACAATAGCCAGGTATATCTAGAGACCCTATACACATAGATATTATTTTAAGGTTACGTGGTCTTTATTTTCTATTATGGTTATTGATATTTAAACGTAATCAATCTTTTTGGACAACATGTCAGCCATTACACATCCATAAAGGATAACACACCTATAAATTTCCGTCAACATTTGACCTGCCATACATAACAGTAGGTCTCGCGTATGTTTCGCCGTTCAGCATTTAATTTATACATTTTCAAATTCAGTTAAATTCAGTTCGATTATACATTACTAGACTAGTTTAGACCATAATTGGGTCTGCAGTTTTGATGGTCAGTATAGATCTGTAAAATATACCCTGGACCAAAAGGTGACCAATCCATACATCTATATATATGTCTAGTTTACTGCTATAATTGATAAGAAGGCGGTTTAGGGAGAGTTCGTTAAGGAATATCCTTCAAATGTCCTGAACACGCGAGCCAAAAATAATATGTTGCTCCATGATGTGACGGATACTGTGTTACCTGCATATCTGTACATATGACAATCCATCTCTCCGTAATGTTACCCTGTTTATAGGGATCACTGCCTTGAATGCATTAATACTGGTACTTATTACAAGTACATGTATCTATTAAAGGATCTGTCTCTGGAGGCAACATGTTCAGGGACCTATATGCCAAGCCATCATTTATATCATATTTTCTTCTTTATAAGATATATATAAAATTCATAAGACGCGAATACATGATCGGCATTGCTCCATGAATACTTTGAATAGAATTTAGTGAATCTAAAACGATTTACTTACGCATGTCAAGTTTGGTTTCGAAGAAGGTCATATTTCCTTTCTTGTACGAGACACACTGGAACTTACTGCAGTCTTTTTGCCACTTCTGGTCAACATCGTAGCACTTGTCATTCTTAACACAACCTGGATAATTGTTTTATGATTGCAACGTTTAACAATATTACATAATATACTTGTAACCAAATGTATATAATTCCAATGAAAGGTATTATTGTTTCAATTGCGTGAGCAAATCTTGTCTGAATTTGTGAAACATAGTTAAGTTATTTGAACAAGAAAGGTTAGTGGATCATCAGTGCAGCTCTGGTACCGATTCTAATGGTTCAAAAAGGCTAATATAGCATTGTATATATGACAGGAAACGCTGTATAAAATGACTTAATATTTACTCTAGTCTTATGGTATTACGACAGTTTAACAAGGCATTGACTTACGTTTCCAATTACTGTACACGTCACATTCATATATGGAAATGGCGCTAGAATAAAAATGATCTATATGGTGAACTTATTATACTGTTATATAATATAAAGATGTTTTAAATGAAATAAAACGCCAATGGGTCAACAACCTATACCAAGAACCTAAGAGAGACATGATCAGAGGAGAACAAATTGAATTCAGGTTTTAGTTTGTATATGTAGTGCTAACAACACACATTCTTTAGATCAAAAATTAGCAGTTTTGAAGTCAAGGCGCATTTTTCGTGACAATACGAATCTTAGAACGTCCTCTTGGGTAATACATTGTATGTACACACAGTGTCGTCGCATAAGTTGCCCTGCAGGTAGGGCGTAAGAAATGTACCTGCTATCCCTCTGCGTGGTCGCAAGAGACGACTAAATATGTTATCTTTTTCTTTTCTGTCTGCACAAATTTCTTCTTCCTAACGCCTCGCTTGGCATTGCTTCACCTTTAGCCTTTATGCCTTTACTTGAACGTTCGCCTCTGCAATGAAGGCTTAGAGTCTTTCCTATGGCCACGAAATACCAATGTTGCTTAACATTCAGCATGAGTATGGGAGTGGGACGACTGGTTCGCCCGTTGTTAGTATAATGTGTCCTGCTAGTTGTCTTTTGAAGTGTGATTCAGTATGGTAGCACTATAAAAAAAATCGGTATCAGTTCCGCGATATCGTAACGCAGTCTCCCAACCCACACCCTCCACACGCAATCATATCTGGATTATATACAAACGAATCCATCAAGAAACGAGGAAACGCCCAAACTATGAAAGTAAACCCAGATTTTATTTCAATTTACAAATTAATTGAAAAAGAAACTTCCGTTAGTCGTATAGAAGACCTTTTTAAGAGGATTTCATTATATGCAAAATATTAAATTCATACCAATACATACATTTGAAAGTTAAAATGACATTGGGTGTAAATATTATATCACATGCAGATGTTACGAACGTACGTCACTATAGTGACTAATAAATATGGATTTTAAATCAGCTTCAAATAACAGAGTAATACACCTACTTTAAAAATGATAAAGTTTTCAAATCCGGTAGCATGATTGATGATATCACAAAATAACTAAGACAGTATCGATCTTTCATATTCAAAAAGTAATTTGTCAAAAAAGGTAACAACATCAACACGAATTAACAAAAACAGAATCCATATTGATTCCTTCAAACAACTTCATGAACCTTGAAAATGCCAAAAATAAACCCATAATGATATCTATAAAAACAGGACACGCTACTAACTTCTAGTGTTTGTGTTAACGGTCTGTGCTATTTAATATAGTCAAAAGACTACAGAGAATACCGACATTTATACCAAATCAAATTCGAACGAGGGCAAAATATGAGGATAATATAGATTGTTTATGCATGGAGATCCTGGAGGAAGATCAAAACGGTAAGACCATGAGTGCCGGAAGGGTAAGCGCCATTGACGATATCCACACTCTAGATCATATCAAGGATGATTAACCTCCTCTAATTGAGAGTTAGGCTGGTCTAGTATCGAGCAAGACTTATATCACACAAGGCTATAGAATAGCCCCCAATACGATAGTGATATTGACCATACATCTTTAAGTGGTCTTCATCGACCAGCATCTCCCGAAACACTATTGTTATTTTCTCCGGCGTCGGTAGTTATGTCACAAGAATCGTGAAAATGGGAACAGTCAATTATTTTACGATGTGACTCATAACATTGAATCAACTTCTTTCAATTTATGAAGTATATACAGACACGCGTTAATGAGGACACTATTTTGTTTTCGTTTAACTCTCTGTGCAACAACAAACTGTGAGTACTTATTGGGAAGATGATACCTACTAAACCTGTCAGTAATACAGGCGAGGAAGATGTTCCACTCACCTGTATATTTGGGGTAGATGGTCCCATCTCTACACCTGTAAGTCAGACAGGTGAGGGTATCATGGTTCCAGTTATCGCCGTGCGTGTGGTTCCCACAGTTGGCTACAGTAATAAACAGGGTTATCACAGTAAGGAAAACAATCATGTACATAGAATTAGTAAGATTTTTACATTGTAATGCAGATAAGGGCTGGAAAGAGTTTGATCAGTATTCCCTAAAAACAGTACAATGTTTTACCAATTAAATAACTATAAAACTGTCCTAAGGAATCCATACAGTGTGCAGTATCAAGAAAACTACGGAATGCTTAACTCGATATTTGTTACAATTTGGAGTAAAATAATATTCTCAATGGTATTTTCATGTGAATGCATAATTTTTGTCCACAAACAATTTCACCAAATACGAATCTGATTCAGTCTATCTTGAAATATGATGACCCCAAAATGTAACCGTCTGGTAATCACCCAGCCATCTAATGGTTTATTAAAAAAAAATACTGTATGCTAGATAAAGTATCTCTTTCCCAATACACCAATAATGCGACCCGATTTATATCTCAAATGTCTGAAATCTTACCCTTTACTGAGGCTGCTGTGACGTAGGCGATCACGTGGAAAAGAACACATGACAGAAAAACGTACCTCATCACGATGGAAACCATCTATAAACATTACCAGGGATGTAAATAAAGAAACAAAAATGTAGTGTGTGCACAATTCGTCTGACGTAAAACGTATCAGGATTTATTGTCACTTTGGTCATATTTATATAAGTCTGTTTTAAAATATTGTTTATTTGATTTTGTTAAATAAAACCATGCATAACATATTATATTCAATAGTTCGCCCATTTTTTTATTTATAATTTTTCTTCTCTGCTGTTATTGGAATAAATCCTTGATATTCAAAGGAATGACACAACTGATAAATAGTAATTTGAAGTGGAAAGCAATCAATCACTGTACAATGTGATCATTTGGTCAACCAATCAATGCAGTGATAAGATAAATTGAAATGGAACTTATACTTTCATATATATGTCTACTTATACTTTTATATATATGTCTAAACACATTGTTATTAATTATCAATTATCATTAATATTATACGTATACAATACTGTAATTTAATATTACAACTTATAAAACAATATTAGTGAATGATAAGCGTATGTTATGTTTATAAAGTAGCTTCCATCTTAAAAATTGAAAAAAATACGGCAATGCATTCAAATAAAAGCAACGAAAATTGCTAATTTCTATGACACTGTGTAACAGTATGCATGACTGCTTGACATGAAACATCAAGAGCGTTCCACATGAGTAATTTTCTTTTCGGTGTTTTCATTATAGGCAACTTGCCTGCTTGATGCAAACAGAATCAATTGTTTAGTGTTTGTTACCAATTTAGTGTGGTATCAATTTCCGTGTAAACACAGGTATGGTCTGTATTCAGAAAAAAATATTAATAAAGATTGTCGTAAAAGATGATTAGATTATATACCTCACCTAAACTGAGGAAGTCCTCGGTCTTCAAATCTCTTTGTTGGGAGTACCTGAAGTGGCAGCTTTCGGCTATTTATCTGAGGACACTCGCGCGCCGATCGGCACTAAACTCCGAGGATTAACATTTTAGTACTGCCAACAGCTACTTTATGGGGCGCAGCTAAAAAAGTTTGGAAACGACAGCTTTTCCTTTTGTGCATTGGAAATGCCATCTAATAAAGTCTCTGTATTACTGTCGAAAATGACACGTTTTATGGTGCGGTCAGAGATGACAGCTGACTGTAAATACTGTATGGACATTCAGAGGAGATGGGCATTACTCTCACAGTATACTATATATTAACCGGCTGACCAGTTACTTATTCGTAAACAGGGACAAAAAAAAACGGAATTTATATTAAACTGTGGTATTATATATGCTCAAGGTATTATGCAATAAATCGATGAATAATCCACCAACAGTTGTTATTATCCGCATAAAATATATTATTATTTGTGATGTCAAAAAATTCCACTGTTTTTGTAACACCCTGTTCGGTACCATATAGCTGAAGAACTTTAACACGTGAATATATTGTTAATTCAGGTGATATATGTGGATATATCGGTCATCTTAGTAATAGAAATATTGCGGATCTAATATTAACACGTGGAAATTCCGTGAATACATGGTGATGGCGGTACACACTAGCGGTTTAATCCGGCTGTCCTTGTGTCTAATTGGCTGACAGACGTCCACAACATCGTATAGAAAGTAACTTGAAATGGCGAGATCAAAGTGAGAGGACCATGTGTGTTGTAATACTATCAGTGTTTGTTTGCTTACAATTTTTTAAGCGTGTTCTTATACAATGTAAAACAGTTTTCAGCAAACATATTAATAACTAAAATAAAGTATACCTCAGTCGTGTTAGTGACGACTTATCACGGTCATAAAATAAAGTATACCTCAGTCGTGTTAGTGACGACTTATCACGTCATAAAATAAAGTATACCTCAGTCGTGTTAGTGACGACTTATCACGTCATAAAATAAAGTATACCTCAGTCGTGTTAGTGACGACTTATCACGTCATAAAATAAAGTATACCTCAGTCGTGTTAGTGACGACTTATCACGTCATAAAATAAAGTATACCTCAGTCGTGTTAGTGACGACTTATCACGTCATAAAATAAAGTATACCTCAGTCGTGTGAGTGACGACTTATCACGTCATAAAATAAAGTATACCTCAGTCGTGTTAGTGACGACTTATCACGTCATAAAATAAAGTATACCCCAGTCGTGTTAGTGACGACTTATCACGTCATAAAATAAAGTATACCTCAGTCGTGTTAGTGACGACTTATCACGTCATATAATAAAGTATACCCAAGTCGTGTTAGTGACGACTTATCACGTAATAAAATAAAGTATACCTCAGTCGTGTTAGTGACGACTTATCAGGTCATAAAATAAAGTATACCTCAGTCGTGTTAGTGACGACTTATCACGTCATAAAATAAAGTATACCTCAGTCGTGTTAGTGACGACTTATCACGTCATAAAATAAAGTATACCTCAGTCGTGTCAGTGACGACTTATCACGTCATAAAATAAAGTATACCTCAGTCGTGTTAGTGACGACTTATCGGGTCATAAAATAAAGTATACCTCAGTCGTGTTAGTGACGACTTATCACGTCATGAAGTAAAGTATACCTCAGTCGTGTTAGTGACGACTTATCACGTCATGAAGTAAAGTATACCTCAGTCGTGTTAGTGACGACTTATCACGTCATAAAATAAAGTATACCTTAGTCGTGTTAGTGACGACTTATCACGTCATAAAATAAAGTATACCTCAGTCGTGTTAGTGACGACTTATCACGTCATAAAATAAAGTATACCTCAGTCGTGTTAGTGACGACTTATCACGTCATAAAATAAAGTATACCTCAGTCGTGTTAGTGACGACTTATCGGGTCATAAAATAAAGTATACCTCAGTCGTGTTAGTGACGACTTATCGGGTCATAAAATAAAGTATACCTCAGTCGTGTTAGTGACGACTTATCACGTCATGAAGTAAAGTATACCTCAGTCGTGTTAGTGACGACTTATCACGTCATAAAATAAAGTATACCTCAGTCGTGTTAGTGACGACATATCAGGTCATAAAATAAAGTATACCTCAGTCGTGTTAGTGACGACTTATCACGTCATAAAATAAAGTATACCCCAGTCGTGTTAGTGACGACTTATCAGGTCATAAAATAAAGTATACCCCAGTCGTGTTAGTGACGATTTATCAGGTCATAAAATAGAGTATACCTCAGTCGTGTTTGTGGCGACTTATCAGGTCTGAAATAAAGTATACCTCAGTCGTGTTAGTGACGACTTATCAGGTCTGAAATAAAGTATACATCAGTCGTGTTAGTGACGACTTATCACGTCATAAAATAAAGTATACCTCAGTCGTGTTAGTGACGACTTATCGGGTCATAAAATAAAGTATACCTCAGTCGTGTTAGTGACGACTTATCACGTCATAAAATAAAGTATACCTCAGTCGTGTTAGTGACGACTTATCACGTCATGAAGTAAAGTATACCTCAGTCGTGTTAGTGACGACTTATCACGTCATAAAATAAAGTATACCTCAGTCGTGTTAGTGACGACTTATCACGTCATAAAATAAAGTATACCCCAGCCGTGTTAGTGACGACTTATCAGCTACTAAAATAAAGTATACCTCAGTCGTGTTAGTGACGACTTATCACGTCATAAAATAAAGTATACCTCAGTCGTGTTAGTGACGACTTATCACGTCATAAAATAAAGTATACCTCAGTCGTGTTAGTGACGACTTATCACGTCATAAAATAAAGTATACCTCAGTCGTGTTAGTGACGACTTATCACGTCATAAAATAAAGTATACCTCAGTCGTGTTAGTGACGACTTATCGGGTCATAAAATAAAGTATACCCCAGTCGTGTTAGTGACGACTTATCAGGTCATAAAATAAAGTATACCCCAGTCATGTTAGTGACGATTTATCAGGTCATAAAATAGAGTATACCTCAGTCGTGTTTGTGGCGACTTATCAGGTCTGAAATAAAGTATACCTCAGTCGTGTTAGTGACGACTTATCACGTCATAAAATAAAGTATACCTCAGTCGTGTTAGTGACGACTTATCGGGTCATAAATAAAGTATACCTCAGTCGTGTTAGTGACGACTTATCAGGTCATAAAATAAAGTATACCCCAGTCGTGTTAGTGACGATTTATCAGGTCATAAAATAGAGTATACCTCAGTCGTGTTTGTGGCGACTTATCAGGTCTGAAATAAAGTATACCCAAGTCGTGTTAGTGACGACTTATCACGTCATAAAATAAAGTATACCTCAGTCGTGTTAGTGACGACTTATCGGGTCATAAATAAAGTATACCTCAGTCGTGTTAGTGACGACTTATCAGGTCATAAAATAAAGTATACCCCAGTCGTGTTAGTGACGATTTATCAGGTCATAAAATAGAGTATACCTCAGTCGTGTTTGTGGCGACTTATCAGGTCTGAAATAAAGTATACCTCAGTCGTGTTAGTGACGACTTATCGGGTCATAAAATAAAGTATACCTCAGTCGTGTTAGTGACGACTTATCGGGTCATAAAATAAAGTATACCTCAGTCATGTTAGTGACGACTTATCAGGTCATAAAATAAAGTATACCTCAGTCGTGTTAGTGACGACTTATCACGTCATAAAATAAAGTATACCTCAGTCGTGTTAGTGACGACTTATCACGTCATAAAATAAAGTATACCTCAGTCGTGTTAGTGACGACTTATCAGGTCATAAAATAAAGTATACCTCAGTCGTGTTAGTGACGACTTATCACGTCATAAAATAAAGTATACCCCAGTCGTGTTAGTGACGACTTATCACGTCATAAAATAAAGTATACCTCAGTCGTGTTAGTGACGACTGATCAACTATTGAAATAAAGTATACCTCAGTCGTGTTAGTGACGACTTATCACGTCATAAAATAAAGTATACCTCAGTCGTGTTAGTGACGACTTATCACGTCATAAAATAAAGTATACCTCAGTCGTGTTAGTGGCGACTTATCGGGTCATAAAATAAAGTATACCTCAGTCGTGTTAGTGACGACTTATCACGTCATAAAATAAAGTATACCTCAGTCGTGTTAGTGACGACTTATCACGTCATAAAATAAAGTATACCTCAGTCGTGTTAGTGACGACTTATCACGTCATAAAATAAAGTATACCTCAGTCGTGTTAGTGACGACTTATCACGTCATAAAATAAAGTATACCTCAGTCGTGTTAGTGACGACTTATCACGTCATAAAATAAAGTATACCTCAGTCGTGTTAGTGACGACTTATCGGGTCATAAATAAAGTATACCTCAGTCGTGTTAGTGACGACTTATCAGGTCATAAAATAAAGTATACCCCAGTCGTGTTAGTGACGATTTATCAGGTCATAAAATAGAGTATACCTCAGTCGTGTTTGTGGCGACTTATCACGTCATAAAATAAAGTATACCTCAGTCGTGTTAGTGACGACTTATCAGGTCATAAAATAAAGTATACCTCAGTCGTGTTAGTGACGACTTATCAGGTCATAAAATAAAGTATACCTCAGTCGTGTTAGTGACGACTTATCAGGTCATAAAATAAAGTATACCTCAGTCGTGTTAGTGACGACTTATCACGGTCATAAAATAGAGTATACCTCAGTCGTGTTAGTGACGACTTATCAGGTCATAAAATAAAGTATACCTCAGTCGTGTTAGTGACGACTTATCACGTCATAAAATAAAGTATACCTCAGTCGTGTTAGTGACGACTTATCAGGTCATAAAATAAAGTATACCTCAGTCGTGTTAGTGACGACTTATCACGTCATAAAATAAAGTATACCTCAGTCGTGTTAGTGACGACTTATCACGTCATAAAATAAAGTATACCTCAGTCGTGTTAGTGACGACTTATCACGTCATAAAATAAAGTATACCTCAGTCGTGTTAGTGACGACTTATCAGGTCATAAAATAAAGTATACCTCAGTCGTGTTAGTGACGACTTATCACGTCATAAAATAAAGTATACCCCAGTCGTGTTAGTGACGACTTATCACGTCATAAAATAAAGTATACCTCAGTCGTGTTAGTGACGACTGATCAACTATTGAAATAAAGTATACCTCAGTCGTGTTAGTGACGACTTATCAGGTCATAAAATAAAGTATACCTCAGTCGTGTTAGTGACGACTTATCACGTCATAAAATAAAGTATACCCCAGTCGTGTTAGTGACGACTTATCACGTCATAAAATAAAGTATACCTCAGTCGTGTTAGTGACGACTTATCACGTCATAAAATAAAGTATACCTCAGTCGTGTTAGTGACGACTTATCACGTCATAAAATAAAGTATACCTCAGTCGTGTTAGTGACGACTTATCACGTCATAAAATAAAGTATACCCCAGTCGTGTTAGTGACGACTTATCACGTCATAAAATAAAGTATACCTCAGTCGTGTTAGTGACGACTGATCAACTATTGAAATAAAGTATACCTCAGTCGTGTTAGTGACGACTTATCAACTATTGAAATAAAGAACAAATGCATGGTATTCGTATGTTTTTTTATTTACAGTTTCCACTTGATACTGTATTGATAATACACTGTATAGAGGCAATATTCATTCATACACGGACATAAATCTACCGTAAGGCCAAACAAACACATTACATGTGTCTTGTTACGCAGTTCAACTATTCCCACGACCCTGTTACGCCTTAATTACTTATTACATGTACATCATTTTCAAGAAATGTCCTTTCTTTTAGGAATGCCCTTATATTTTTTATGTATGATTTTAATATTACTATATACCTTTACTGTAAAGAACAATCCGACTGCATGATGTCAAAGTTAAGATTTTGGTAAAAAATGAAGGAAACCTCTTGCTCATTCAATATTATATATGAATTTGTATCAACGACCTGAAAGAGAACAGGCGAAGACAATCAATTAATGAAGAATTATGTTGTGATGTAATCCACACTAAAATGAAAGGGGTATCCCTCTTAAAAAAAAGAATCAAAGGATTATGATTGTTTATTGTTGGTATATGAACCAGAACTGTGATGGAAACATGATATTAAATGGAGAGAACTTGGTAAGCAGTAAAGGGAGAGAACTTGCTAAGCATTAAAGGGAGAGAACTTGGTAGGCAGAAAGGGAGATAACTAGAAACAGACATGTTTACTTTTGACATTTTATACATTAAATGACAGTCACAAAGAAGACTGTGCTTAAAGATATATATATAATTGTGACTACTTGAAAAATAACCATATCGGGAAACCATTAACTGGTGAATAGCATCGGAACAAACTTCAACAGATTTCAATATTTAACACGAACAAGTAAAGCTTACATTCAGATTGGGGGTTTTAATTAATTAAATTACTTATCAGATGACAAAATCCATGCTTTCTTTATACAGACTACATTTTTTTTCAAAACTTTTATGATCTATATATAAGAATGAAACAAAGGATTTTTTTTTACCCATATCGCATGCAAATTGCACTGAACTCCATACATTGGAGACAAATCAATCACATTTTCTCACAGATTTATATGTTACACATTGTTAAGTATTATACTTACTGAATTACGTTGAATTATTTTGATTACTATAGGTCAATAGCCAATGTAGAAAAGTTCACTGAAATGTATTGTACTTAATCTGAGAATACCCAAGAAGGCTTAAACAGAACAAAAACAGTTACTATAGCAACACTAACAAATTAGGTATACCACTTGGCAGTCCAATCAACTAAAATTAAATTTTCTGTATTAGTTTTTGTTTGTTTTGTACAACAAGAATTCCAAGGAAGTGGATGTTGCCTGCACAGAAAGTTCGGTGATTACTGAAATTATTGCACAGAAACAGATTTTCTATATAGAAACATCCCATGCAAGCACTTTTGGTACGGAAAACCTGCATGAAATTGATTTTGATGGGCCAAAAGGAACTTGAGTTATCACACAGAAACAAATTTTCTATTTTCAAGTAACAGTGACCTTGACCTTTTGACCTAAAAGCAATCCGAAGCAAGCACTTGTGGTAGGAAAGGTCTACATGAAATTTGAGTTTGATATGACCCAAAGAAACTTGAGTAATAACAAGGAAATAAATTTTCTATTTTTAGTAATATTGACCTTGATCTTCGACCTTTGGACCTAAAAAGCAATCCCATGCAAGCACTTGTGGTAAAGAAGATCTGCATGAAGTTTTGAGTTTGATCTGCTCAAAGAACTTGAGTTATTGCACAGAAACCTCTGTGTGGATTACGACTCTCGCCATCGACACCAACACTGACATCGCCGATGCCGACAAAGTGATACATATGTCATCTGGTTTTTGCAGGCGACACAAAAAGAAAGTCCTGACCCCAAAGTACTAACTCACTAATAGAACTGGACAGTTTTTCATATTAAGGTACTTAAATGCATTATCTATCCTTTTGTATATATATATACCAATTGTGAGTTTGCTATATAATATTAAATGTTACCTGAGAAATCTCAGAAAAAATTCAAAATTATAGAACCTAGGTTAAATTGAATCTGGCTGACAAACTAAAAATTTGTCTTACATGTAAGTACACTGGAAATCTCTACATCCATCATATTTTTGTGTAGGAACACTCCTAAAGCAAACAGGAAATACATACATGTAGTAAGCTTGATACAATACTTTTGTGAATAGTCATCATACAATGGACAAATGTAACTTGCACCTTATACAAAAATAAATATTTCTTTAAATAAAAACATAATCATACAAAAACATCAGAATAAAACAAGAAACCATGTAGCCTATGGTAATGTGGATACAGAAACTAGAAAACTTGCTAGATTCGGACATTTGGAACTCAACCATATTGATCTGCCAAATCTTGTATTCTTTGTTCTAAATATTGACCAACTTATGAAACAGAAAAAAATCTGGTCCAACAAGGTTCAGCTGATGGTGACCATATTTACAATTTAAAATGTTTGCATAAACAAGTACTTCCATACATATATAAAATCATCTTATTTTCATTCACAATCACTTTCCTTAAAATGCTTTTGAAATGCACAGGCCTTTCATATCCAAGCAAACATATATGTGATTGTGAGCTTATTGCATCAAATTAAAACATTTATAAGGCTATGACTTCACACAATGGAAAGACCCTGTACTAGAAACTCATTCAAACTTCTTTAATCAACATCAAGAACAAAAATCAGCAGAATGGTAAACAGTCGTTCATAGTTATTTCTACGTGAGAAAAGTTATCCAATTACCCTACTGAAATAACAGTATTATTGATTTGTTAGTCAGTTTGAGCTTATCACTAAACAGCACTGTTGAATCATTCCTATGTTTGAGACAACATTCTTTTAAAGAGAAAGAACTGTTCTGTATCTTTCATAAACATGATATAATTTACATAAAACCAAAACTTACTCATTATCTGTGACTGTAAAGGTGTAATGTCCTTCATAACAAGTGCATAAAATGGTTGCCAAGGTCATGACCTTGAAAATTCACACAATAATTTCACTAGTACATGCAATCAATATACAATATCACTTATTTGTTAAAATACGACAAGTATTTGAATCTCATATTGTATTTTTGTTGGAATATGTTGTTGATTTCAGATCAAAAATTCTATTTTACCTTTAACTTGTGTGGGAAGATTTAAGTATCAGTGCTGATATTTCATTAACAACATCTTCAGAGATTCTAAATTACAACATTCTTAAAGACATTTGAACCACACATTTACACAGAACTAACTTTCTAAGAGAAAACTCTGTATGAAAGGTTATGGCAATTTAACATTTTGGACTCAGGAGGCTTTGGCTGCTAAATTTGCTTGCTCTTCTAAAAATAAAAGCTGATCAACAAGGAAACAGTCACTGGGATTTTTCACGAAATGTCGCAGTCCTGCCATGATATCCTCTTCAGCAGATTTGTCATTGTATCGTGCATCCTTCAAGTAGTTGTATGCTTTGTCAAATGCCTCTTTTCCCAGCATCTTCTCACATTCTCTGAGGATGTAGTTAAGGAACCACAAAGAACAAGTACTGCAAGTATGTATACTACTTACTGCCATATAAGGTTGTATTCTTTATTTTATTGGTCAAATGTTTCAGCTTTCCTCAATGCAAAAAAAGGATTTAATTTTAATGGTATATAAAATGAACCAGTTCTTTTATTTATTTATCTTATGGTTTTTATTTTTGAACTTTTTTTTTAATTAATCCTGGGAAAAAGAACCACTTGAAAACATTAAGTCTTCACAGTATTTTTGGACTCAATAAAATTCTTTTACTGATCTTCAAGGTGAAATTGGCATTTCAAGTTGTAACATCATTTCATAAATGTTAGATCAAAATTGAAATCACTACTTTTGGTAAAATAACTACAATACATAGCAGTAACATTAAAAGGATACAATCGTAGGTTTTTAATTTTCTGTCCTCTAGCTACAGGTCCAAATGCTCCAGCCTCCATATCATCTGCTAAGGTCATTGTGGACTCTGAAATTATCAAGTGATGATATGAAAATTTCAGTAATTTCAAGTTTAAAGCAAAATACTGCAACAAAGTTCAGGAATATGTGTCAATTTAAAATGTATATTATTAAATACTTAGCTATTTTTTCATGCATTAGCATTGATGTTCTAAAGTGTCTTCAATAATAAATTCATTCAATAATATCACTCAGCAACATTATCATTACTGTTGTGATATAAATGTTGCCTCAGTTTACAGTCAGTATGCAGGTTGTCATGGTTACATGTACATAACCAAAGACAATTGTTACCATGGATACAATGTACTTACCAGCATCATCACCCTGTTCTAGCACATCCTGGAGACAGTTGAAGAAAGAGTCCTCATCATTAGAGTGACCAATTACAGTATCGCTTCCCTTTGATTTTACAGTAGAGTTTTTGGCCTTAAGTGTACTCTCATTTTTTTCAATCACAGTCAATTGATTTTCATCTCCAGAATTAGAATCCGAGTCAGAATTCTGAGCAAAGTCATCATACTGGCTATAATAGGTGTCGGCGAGTTCTGGGCTCTCAGGTATACCTATGGGTGGATAGTTCAGAAGTCAGAATAGTAATAATATACAATTATAGCCTTTTGATAAGGTTGATACATTGGTTTTATTAACTTGGAAAAAAATAACGACCGAGGATGAAGTCTGAGGTTGATATTTTTTTTCAGTTCAAACCATGTATTGACGAAATCAAAAGGCTATGATAGTTTAATTATAAAATCACTGTTTTGATTTTTAATAATCACACGCTGATGCATGTAGCACTTGCATATGTAATGATAGAGACTGATTTTTGAAGCATTTGTAAATAATTCATTATATCTTTTAAACACGGGGGTTACACCACACAATCAAAAGTAAATTAATACATAAAATGCATTCATTAAAATGCATTTGATACACTATTTCTTACAATGATTTTATATTCTTGTAATCAAACTTATCGCTTGTCATGTTTCAAAACTTGCCAGATATTTTACACTGTTGGACAATACCAAGGGGAAGTAATTCATAATTAATCTATTTTTAGATCCACACAGTCAGCTTGCGTTTTTACAAGCTCTTTATTGCATGGCCAGTCATTAAAACTTTTTACCTGGAATCATGTGACACTATTTTAGCCAATCAGAGAGTGTGCAAAATATGATTTTATAATAATGAGTTTTACATAATGGACACATTACCAGAAACAGTACAAAAATAATACAGTACAAAAATAATTCAGTACAAAAATAATAATCCACAAACCATTAATACAACTGATCAGATCTTAGAGTTTGCTGCATTTTATGTCCAGATGTTATGTAAAATAAATTCCAAGAACTGTAATTAATACATTTTTGATCAAGGCCAAAACATAAAACCATTATGCTAATACTACTGGTCAAGTAAGAACTTAAATGATGTTTTTACTTCAGAAAACTTACCACCAGTGAGACCATTAATTACTGATCACTCAAATAAACAATTAAAGGGATGAAATCTTAATAACACTAAAAATTATAACTAATATTTCACTATTATCTCTCAAAAATATGTAGGAAAAGAAACTGGTATGATGCAGTCAATGTATTACAGCTATATTGGTGGCAGTGAGATTAGTTCATTCAAGCACAGACAGAGAACGGCAATGAAAGCTGTATCAGATGATGAACCAACTACGGGCAATGAACAAAACTGATATTGAATGAAAGCAAATTTGTGGAATTTATATCTCCCGCTTTCCTGACATATTGTAAGTAAACATTTTTTAAGTTAGGAGAAAGCATGTCATTATAGCTAGACAGAATGATAAATTTTGTTGAATCAAGGGACAGTAACTCTATTACTAAGTTTGATGATAATCAATCTTGGCCTAGTCCTGAAGGCATTTAACTTTGTTATCAAGTTTGAACAAAATCTGCTAACGGAAACGAAGCATGACGGAAGGAAAAGTCCAAATTAAAAACCAACATTTCGGTGAAAGCAGGGTATAATAAAACAATGATTTAATAATCAGGTTTGAACTATCTAATATCAAAATCCCTGAACTTCCCACGAATTCAGTTTGAATTATCTAATATTAAAATCCCCAAACGAACTACTATTAGAGCTTTAACTATCTAATATTAAAATCCTGAACTTTCTATTAATCAAGTTTGAACTACATTTATATCTAATTTTAAAATCCCTGAATTTTCTATTAATCATGTTTGAACTACATTTGTATCTAATATTAAAATCCCTGCACTTTCTATTATTATTTTAAATCATGTTTGAACTACATTTGTATCTTATATTAAAATTCCCGAACTTTCTATTAATCAAGCTTTAATTAACTAATATCAAAATCCCTGAGCTTTCTATTAATCAAGTTTGAACTACATAAATTTTGTATCTAATATTCAAATCCCTGAACTTTAATTTTCTGTACATTTATGTCTGGTAGGATAACACTAATTGTAAACAACAGTTTGGGAAACTACATTTTTATAAATCTGTCGTAAGTTTTGCACGGATTTAAATTAAATACAAAATTGGAATTAAATAGACCAGAAATTTTATACAAATGTACATATCCAAATATTAAAATCTAAAAATTGATCTATCTCTATTTACAAACAAGGCGAAATATCTACACTATAAACAAATCTATAGAGTACAATCTACAATAATATACATACATCTTGCAGACATATATAATTTCGCTTTTTGTTTTCATGATAAAAAAAAACCAAATAAATAAGTCTTACTTTTCTTGCCTGTAAAGTGAAATGGACATGAATTATTCTTAAATAAACATGCTTTATTAGATGTTCTTTAGCTTGCTGGCTTTTTTTATGAAATTTTTAAATAAAAGTAAAAATCAAACATAATCTAATCAAAATTTAATATACTCCATCAAACAAAGGGAATGACAGATCATCGTCTATAGTCAGTAATTAATTTCCCAATAAATGGACACCTAAAATTAATTCTTAAACTATCATAACGACCTCATTTCAAATCTATAACCCTGATTTTTTTAACCAAAATTTCTTACCATCTCTGAAGTCTAAAGAGGAGTGTTTCACATCGTAAACCATTTTATCTCGTAAAGGTGTAATAGGTCTCTCGTCTGGAGCCAAGATGGCCGACGTTAATTGAGCTTGGTCTACTGTTTTTGATGGTCTGAATTTTAATGTTTCCCGTTCATCTTCTGCATCATCTGCTAGATATCTAGGTACTGCAAAACCACGAACGAAAAAATAAATATGTTCATATTGCTATTATCCAGTTTAAGTATTTGGTATGTAAGTAGGCCTAATTAATATCCTATTATATAGCAGTCTTTGAACAATATTTCTGCAAATATTTTTCAAATCAATCAAATTGAAAAAAAATCAAGTCATAAGATAGTCAAATGAACTTCTATTTGATGATTACTTTGTGAAAAAGGATGGATTTGATTCTGTGAAACTAAAATATCCTTTTTCATTAACTTTGACACTAGTTCATGTAAAACATTAAGATGTCTGTTAACATACCAGGGTTATATCACAGTCTGATGATGATGGATTCTATAATTCACACTGTTAGTAACAAGTGACAAGGTGTGTATTGTCTACATTGTGAATAAATCTGTTTTACAACAAACAGGTCAATGTCACTATATTAACATTGACTTAAGGCCAAACAAAAACATGTCTGTTTCCTGTTAAATTTTACCCTAATTTTTATGATTACCCTGAATTTGAACTTTTAACTTTTAATTGAATTTTTAAAAGAAGCAATAGGTTAATGTCATGTTAACCCTCCTATACAAAAAGAATTAGAAATAAGAATTCCTATCTCAGTTGTTCAGACATATAACAGGAAATAAACATGTTTTTGTTTGGCATAATATTTAAAACAAAATCTTTACAAAATCTGAAAACATGAATTTCTTTCATACTAAAAACACTCTTTAATAATCAGATGCCTCACATTTCCAAATCTTCATTTAATCGTCTCTTATATAAAGTATATATATGGAATTTCTGAATTTGAATGACAAGAATTAATAAGGGCACTGAATGACAGAATTCAGTCATGCCAAGCTAAGAATTTATCAAATCAAATATATTAGTCAATCAAACAGTAATAGACAATATTGAACTATCACACCAATACAGAACAAAAGATCATAAGTTAGGGAGAAGAGTTCGGACAGGAAGTTCAGAGTTATCTCCACCTACCTGGAGCTGTCTTGAAATGAGCAGGAGTGACTGTTATTGCAGGAGGACTCTCTGGCTCAGAGGAAGTTGAAGAGTTCCTACGTGGTGTCCCTTTAAACATTTCTCCCTCTCCTGCACCGCCCTGCCACGCCGGGACCTGGAGAATGACCAACGGAAGAGGGGTTAGTGGACTATGCTTGTGTAGTGAACTTAAATTGGCAATTATGAGAGAAAATTATTGTTTTCTTGAAATCAATCACAAATTGCACAGTATAAGCACAATGCACAAATAACCAACTCTGAAATACATTTATAAGATATGTACAGTACAGCTCATCTATACTAAGTTTGTACTCACTGTAGTTTTATTGAGATGACTCTTAATCTTGGACTTCCTTTCCTGATTGGCAATAAGTTGTACCTTGGCAACCTCTCTGTAATTAAATCACGACAGCATTAAGTGCTTGTCATCACCATTTAACGGAATCAAATCCTGTCAGCTTTAAGTGTTTGTCATCACCATTTAACCGAATCAAATCATGACAGCGTTAAGTGTTTGTCATCACCATTTAACCGAATCAAATCATGACAGCTTTAAGTGTTTGTCATCACCATTTAACCGCCATTCTTTCTCATCATGTACCTCAACTTATTCAGGAACATATTGGCACTTTGTATTTTTCTCCCTATTGAGAGAAAAATCTTTAATGAGAATCATTGTTGGTTCATTGGAAGATTCTTTATTAACTATGTTGTACATAATTATAAGGCTTAGAACATTATGACAACAAATCTGTCAATGTCCTCAATAGGTTTGAGTTGTTAACTGCTGTCAGTTTGCATTCATAAGCAATGTAAACGAACTTCAATATTTACAGTGACATTTTTTCAAATAACTAAATTCCCATAAAACTTAAATTATTGCACCACAAACGGACATGATTGGTTATCATTGTCCCCTTTGCTGGTGAAATTCACATCTGTATATTTGAATTTTATCAATATAGAGAATTCAACTAAACATTCATAACCAATTCAGATACTAATTTCATACATTTTATATTTCCTTTGAGCAATATTATCTTAAATATACTGTGTACTGTATTTGTATGGTAATGAGGTGTACTGTATTTGTATGGTAATGAGGTGTACTGTATTTGTATGTTACTGAGGTGTACTGTATTTGTATGTTAATGAGGTGTACTGTATTTGTATGGTAATGAGGTGTACTATATTTGTATGTTAATGAGGTGTACTGTATTTGTATGTTAATGAGGTGTACTGTATTTGTATGGTAATGAGGTGTACTGTATTTGTATGGTAATGAGGTGTACTGTTTTAGTACCGCAATGAGGTGTACAGTGGACCCGCGATAATCCGGACGCCGATAGTCCGGAAAACTCGCAGTCCGGACGGAAAAGCACGGGAACGGATTTCCGTAACGTTATTTGTACTCACCAGTCCGGAAATTCGGTTTCCGATTCCGGAAGCCCATTTTGGGAACGGAAAGTACTTTTCATTAGTAAATTTCCCCCGATAATCCGGACGATTTTTTCACCACGAGGAGAGAAAAATGTCGGGCAAGTCACCCGTGTCGACAGCTGTACAGACTATCGCTTGACACTGTGCGTAGTCATAGCGACCGCTGCCAGGTCATAACCCCGGGTGTTTACCTGTGTTACAATGTAGCTCTGTTTTTATAACGGTACATTGCTTTTCTTTACGATCGACCTAAATGCTACAGTATTAAAGGGTTTTATAGTGTAGACTGGTCTTGCTTTGATCAACTTGACGTACAATATCTATTATAGTTATTTTACATAGTGCTATTTCGTAGTTAGCAATAATTAATTCACTAACATACAGTATGTGATACGATACTTAATCGATCACAAATGCATGTAATAAATTTATTATCGGTAATTAACATCACTAACAATTGTATTGGGTAAACAAGGATATCGGCTTGTAACATCGTTACGTGTTATGACGACTCATTGAAAGATGCATGTTATTAATTACACACATGGTACATTTACGTATTAAGCAGTGATCACAAGAACCGGGTTAATTACACACTAATAAGTCGTCAGATACCCCTGATTTACTTCAGTAAGTGTCACATACCAAACTACACATTGCAACTTATTCATTGTATCTTCATACTTACGTAAAAATCATATAAAAAAGCATGGACTAATGGTAAGTTGTACATAGTGGGTCTTTCATTTCACGTTTCTGATTTACGTAACAAACGTACATTGTACATAGCAGTTCGTTTATTTCAGGTTTTTAACTTACAGTAAAAAAAACCCACAAAAACACAGACTGTTGGTTAGTTGTAAAAACCGGGTCTTTCATTTCAGGTTCATAATTTACGTAAAAAAACGTACATTGTACATAGTGGGTCTTTCATTTCAGGTATTTAACGTATGTAATTTCTACTCGTTTGTGAACCTCTGGGACGTAACCCATGTGTGTTGTTTGTAGGTCACATATGCCCGCTATAAATAAAACAACTTTCACTTCACATGTTCTTTTAAAAACATTGTTTATTTTTTAGTTTCTACAAAATAAAAGAAAACAAGAATCATATCAAGAACATAAGTATATTTATTTTTTAAAAAGACTGACTATTAGACGTGTTTATGAAACGTCATTAATGTATAGAGTCAAGGGAGATAACTCTTACACAACAATTTTTTTTGACCTGGTAGACGAAATTCGGTAGTCCGGAAAACTCGTAATCCGGACGGTTTGGGCTGGGAACGAAGGTGTTCGGATTATCGAGGGTCCACTGTACTGTATTTGTATGGTAATGTGGTGTACTATATTTGTATGGTAATGTGGTGTACTGTATTTGGGTGTACTGTATTTGTATGGTAATGAGGTATACTATATTTGTATGGTAATGAGGTATATTATATTTGTATGGTAATGAGGTGTCCTGTATTTGTATGGTAATGAGGTGTCCTGTATTTGTATGGTAATGAGGTGTACTATATTTGTATGGTAATGAGGTGTACTGTATTTGTATGGTAATGAGGTGTACTGTATTTGTATGGTAATGAGGTGTACTGTATTTGTATGGTAATGAGGTGTACTGTATTTGTATGGTAATGAGGTGTACTGTATTTGTATGGTAATGAGGTGTACTGATGGATGAGGTCAGTACTTACTTGAGTCTATGAGCCTCCTCATCTGCCTGAGCCATCTTTCTCAACCTCATCCTCTCGCGTGGGGGCAGATTCTTGTACTTAACCTCTTCCTCAGTCAAACGCAAATCACTCAAGTGAGATTTCTCACGTCTGCATGGCAACACCAATGGTTAAAATTTATATGGAAAGAGATTTAAAATATGGCGGCAAAGTACATTGTACATGTATAACAGTAGAAAACAGTATGAAACATATTATTTAGGAAAGTAAATTATAAGTATGAACATTGGAATTTATATACAAATGCACTACTATTTTGTAGGAATTAAGAGGAAATGTATTTTGCCTCCATTTTGGAGAGATAAGAAGGACTATATCGTGACTATATGGATGAATAGTTTCTGTTTTATAGAAATGTAGGTAATATACACTACCCCTTTTAGGGGTATGAGGGAATATGAAGTACCAAAACTTACAATAACCGGGCAATCTCCTCAGCTTCTGTGAGAGCATTTTCTTGGTGACGAGCTTGATAATCCTTAGACATTTTCTGTAAAATTGGAAGGATATATATCTCTGAAGGATTTTAAATATTTGGATCTTTTCTAAAAAATTATCTTTTTTTTATTTAATTGAGAATTTTCAAAACCATTATAAGGAAGCCAACTGTTAAATTAAATGGCATTTGCTAGCATTTTGAATGAACTTGACAATGAACATGTATTGAAGGGCTTATTGTAGGACAATGAAATAGCATTTTGCGAGGATGTAGCTCTAAATGTGCTTAGTTAATTGATACATAAGTAGTATAAGTGGCTGTAATACAGAGACAATCTGTACTTACAGCTATGAGGCGAGATACAAAGGGGAGACAATCTGTAGGACAGTTATAAAGGGGAGACAATCTGTAGGTCAGCTATAAAGGGGAGACAATCTATAGGTCAGCTATATAGGGGAGATAATCTGTACTTACAGTTATGTGTCTGGTTATATAGGGGAGATAATCTGTACGTACAGTTATGTGTCTGGTTATATAGGGGAGATAATCTGTACTTACAGTTATGTGGCTAGTTATATAGGGGAGATAATCTGTACGTACAGTTATGTGGCTGGTTGTATAGGGGAGATAACCTGTACTTACAGTTATGTGTCTGGTTATATAGGGGAGATAATCTGTACTTACATTTATGTGTCTGGTTATATAGGGGAGATAATCTGTACTTACATTTATGTGTCTGGTTATATAGGGGAGATAACCTGTACTTACAGTTATGTGTCTGGTTATATAGGGGAGATAATCTGTACTCACAGTTATGTGTCTGGTTATATAGGGGAGATAATCTGTACTTACATTTATGTGTCTGGTTATATAGGGGAGATAATCTGTACTTACATTTATGTGTCTGGTTATATAGGGGAGATAACCTGTACTTACAGTTATGTGTCTGGTTATATAGGGGAGATAATCTGTACTTACAGTTATGTGTCTGATTATATAGGGGAGATAATCTGTACTTACATTTATGTGTCTGGTTATATAAGGGAGATAATCTGTACTTACAGTTATGTGTCTGGTTATATTTTTCGGAGATAATCTGTACTTACAGTTATGTGTCTGGTTATATAGGGGAGATAATCAGTACTTACAGTTATGTGTCTGGTTATATAGGGGAGATAATCTGTACTTACAGTTATGTGTCTGGTTATATTTTTCGGAGATAATCTGTACTTACAGTTATGTGTCTGGTTATATTTTTCGGAGATAATCTGTACTTACAGTTATGTGTCTGGTTATATTTTTCGGAGATAATCTGTACTTACATTTATGTGGCTGGTTATATAGGGGAGATAATCTGCTTTTACAATTGATGTCATGTCACCAGCTATGGTCATTTCAGGGTGATTTCCCCTGTGTGCAAGATGCTTGTGTGTGTTTTGGGAGCATATGGCATGTTCCTGTTTATCTCATTGTGATGGTGTGGAACTGATGCCAAATTTAAAGTGCTGTCTCAATGAAACATACTGCTGAAGATTCAAAACAGGACACCCCACCCGGTTCCATTAAACTGAAAACAGATGAAACAATCGTCCAACTCCAAACCATGCTGAATGCTAAACAGGGGTATCAACTACCATTTTGACAAGCTCAGCTAGGAAACAGAGTCAAAAGCCTCTAGCACAAGGACTAACTCTCAACTAAAAACCAAATTTCAAGTAGTGTCAAGGGAGACGTGAATCTGCACCAACAGCTGTGTTATATAGGTAATCCATCCTCACAGTTCCAATGTAAGTTATGGTTAGTTATACAAAGGGAGACAATCTGTACTTACAGCTATATGGTTGGCGATAAGAGGTTCCTTCAATAGGTCTGTCCCAGATGGCCGCTTCACCGGGTCTTTACTCAACATTCTAGAAACAGGTAAAATATTACAGCCTACAAAAAGGTCAAAAAAGGATTGATTCAACAGTCAGTCTTAAATATTAAAGTAACTCAGCCCTTCATGTATATACCTTAAATCCAACATTTATATAAAAAGGAAAATGATTCCTACAGAAATTGTTGAGAACACACTAAAGTATAAAGCATTAGTCTGTGGTACCAAATTCAGATTTATAAAGATTAGACACGATGTTCATGTAACAATGCTTGAAGATCAAACTACAGAATTCAGAAAAGGAAAAGACATTTAAATAAGCACAAACAAAAAACAACAATTTAAACAAAAACAAAACAACTAAATACTAAATGCATAATTGTAAATTACAAATTATTGATATTTTTTTTATTACAAACAAACGTGTTTCCCATACTTACGATAACATTATCCGATTAAGGTCCTTGGAAAACCTGTCAGGAAGCTTGGGAAGTTCTCCCTCTACAATTTTATACATGACTCCCATCAAACTTGTGCCGTCAAATGCATGGCTCAGCGTACACATTTCATACAGTATACACCCTATAGACCTGGAAACACAGACAGACAGGTTAATGAACTCAATTATACTGTCATCTAAATATTTATTTAGTGCACTCATACTTCATACAATCAAATAACTGATCTAGAATCTTTTAGATTTTTTAGATTTGGAGTTGTAGCCTTGGCTGTATGTACCTACAATATATCTGATATGGAGTTGTCACCTTGACTGTATGTACCTACAATATGTCTGATTTGAAGTTGTCACCTTGACTGTCTGTACCTACCATATGTCTGATTTGGAGTTGTCACCTTGGCTGTATGTACCTACCATATGTCTGATTTGGAGTTGTCACCTTGACTGTCTGTACCTACCATATGTCTAATTTGGAGTTGTCACCTTGGCTGTATGTACCTACCATATGTCTGGAGTTGTAGCCTTGGCTGTATGTACCTACCATATGTCTGATTTGGAGTTGTCACCTTGACTGTATGTACCTACCATATGTCTGATTTGGAGTTGTCACCTTGACTATGTACCTACCATATGTCTGATTTGGAGTTGTAGCCTTGGCTGTATGTACCTACCATATGTCTGATTTGGAGTTGTCACCTTGGCTGTATGTACCTACCATATGTCTGATTTGGAGTTGTCACCTTGACAGTCTGTACCTACCATATGTCTGATTTGGAGTTGTCACCTTGGCTGTATGTACCTACCATATGTCTGACTTGGAGTTGTCACCTTGGCTCTATGTACCTACCATATGTCTGACTTGGAGTTGTAGCCTTGGCTGTCTGTACCTACCATATGTCTGATTTGGAGTTGTAACCTTGGCTCTATGTACCTACCATATGTCTGATTTGGAGTTGTAGCCTTGGCTCTGTGTACCTACCATATGTCTGATTTGGAGTTGTAGCCTTGGCTGTATGTACCTACCATATGTCTGATTTGGAGTTGTAGCCTTGGCTGTATGTACCTACCATATGTCTGACTTGGAGTTGTAACCTTGGCTGTATATACCTACCATATGTCTGACTTGGAGTTGTAACCTTGGCTGTATGTACCTACCATATGTCTGACTTGGAGTTGTAACCTTGGCTCTATGTACCTACCATATGTCTGATTTGGAGTTGTCACCTTGGCTGTATGTACCTACCATATGTCTGATTTGGAGTTGTTGCGGTGGCTGTATGTACCTACCATATGTCTGATTTGGAGTTGTCACCTTGGCTGTATGTACCTACCATATGTCTGACTTGGAGTTGTCACCTTGGCTGTATGTACCTACCATATGTCTGACTTGGAGTTGTCACCTTGGCTGTATGTACCTACCATATGTCTGATTTGGAGTTGTAGCCTTGGCAGTATGTACCTACCATATGTCTGATTTGGAGTTGTAACCTTGGCTGTATGTACCTACCATATGTCTGGAGTTGTAGCCTTGGCTGTATGTACCTACCATATGTCTGATTTGGAGTTGTCACCTTGGCTGTATGTACAGAGGAGCCCACTTATTTGCATATCGGTTATTTGAATATCCCGCTTATTTGCATAAAATTCTCAGGTCCCGATTTTCTTCTTCTTTATCTTTGTATTTTAATCCCGTGTATTTGCATCGACTAAAACACCGACTCCCGCTTATATGCATATAAAAATTCCAAAAAATCGAAAAAATTTAATTGATTTTAGGGTATTTTTGTGATTTTCCCGTAATAAAAGTTTTATGAAAAGTGTTTTTAACTTACATATTGATTTGACACGATGTACAACGTTATCTAATCATTGGTTCCCACTTCGTCAAAACAGGTTATGTTCGATGCATCGACATCGACATTTAGTTATTATCCAGACCATATCAGTAGCATTGTGAAGAAGAATTACTCAATAAAATATTGATATGTCTCATCTTTTGATGAGATTTGTTTATTTATTATAGCATCGATCCAAACCTGTGTTCTGTGCACTTGAACACTCGCTGAGGCAGGTTGCGATCGCCGTGATTGTTTACTAGGCGCGTTGCATTGTGGGATATATGTGTAAGGAACGACAACTCTTTGTGTGTGTGCGCCATTTTCCAAAACAAACCCAAACGACAATGCACATCTCACGGTCATTTAAGACAGTCTATTGCTCAAGCAGTTCATCATCTATGATCAAACAACTAATATACTCATAGCAGGAACAAAACGCATCTCGAGACGATAATGAATGTTTATTGAAACGATCACATTGTACATCGTAGTGCCAACCCACGCGTGTATGACCGATTTCGGACCCACAGACTCGGAGTGACAAGTAGTAAACGATGAAGTACAAATGTATATGCAAATATTTGTACATTTACAAAGAATAACAACCCATTTACTCTTATATTTTAAATAACGTTTTTTTTTTAAATATGTTTTTAATGCAAATAACGTAAACAATCATATAGCGCCCGTTTTGAGTACCTACCTGACGATCTACATAGTGTATAAGAGGGGCCAAAACCCAACTCCGCCTATACGAATACTCCGGTTATTTGCATATTTTGTCATGGAAAAAGGGCTATGCAAATAAGCGGGTTGCTCTGTACCTACCATATGTCTGATTTGGAGTTGTAGCCTTGGCAGTATGTACCTACCATATGTCTGATTTGGAGTTGTAGCCTTGACTGTATGTACCTACCATATGTCTGATTTGGAGTTGTAACCTTGGCTGTATGTACCTACCATATGTCTGATTTGGAGTTGTAACCTTGGCAGTATGTACCTACCATATGTCTGATTTGGAGTTGTCACCTTGACTGTATGTACCTACCACATGTCTGACTTGGAGTTGTAGCCTTGGCTGTATGTACCTACCATATGTCTGATTTGGAGTTGTAGCCTTGGCAGTATGTACCTACCATATGTCTGATTTGGAGTTGTAGCCTTGACTGTATGTACCTACCATATGTCTGATTTGGAGTTGTAACCTTGGCTGTATGTACCTACCATATGTCTGATTTGGAGTTGTAACCTTGGCAGTATGTACCTACCATATGTCTGATTTGGAGTTGTCACCTTGGCTGTATGTACCTACCATATGTCTGATTTGGAGTTGTAACCTTGGCTGTATGTACCTACCATATGTCTGATTTGGAGTTGTAACCTTGGCAGTATGTACCTACCATATGTCTGATTTGGAGTTGTCACCTTGACTGTATGTACCTACCATATGTCTGACTTGGAGTTGTAGCCTTGGCTGTATGTACCTACCATATGTCTGATTTGGAGTTGTAGCCTTGGCAGTATGTACCTACCATATGTCTGATTTGGAGTTGTAGCCTTGACTGTATGTACCTACCATATGTCTGATTTGGAGTTGTAACCTTGGCTGTATGTACCTACCATATGTCTGATTTGGAGTTGTAACCTTGGCAGTATGTACCTACCATATGTCTGATTTGGAGTTGTCACCTTGGCTGTATGTACCTACCATATGTCTGATTTGGAGTTGTAGCCTTGACTGTATGTACCTACCATATGTCTGATTTGGAGTTGTAACCTTGGCTGTATGTACCTACCATATGTCTGATTTGGAGTTGTAACCTTGGCAGTATGTACCTACCATATGTCTGATTTGGAGTTGTAGCGTTGGCTGTATGTACCTACCATATATCTGATTTGGAGTTGTAGCCTTGGCTGTCTGTACCTACCATATGTCTGATTTGGAGTTGTTACCTTGGCTGTATGTACCTACCATATGTCTGATTTGGAGTTGTTACCTTGGCTGTATGTACCTACCATATGTCTGATATGGAGTTATCACCTTGGCTGTCTGTACCTACCATATGTCTGATATGGAGTTGTAGCCTTGGCTGTGTGTACCTACCATATGTCTGATTTGGAGTTGTAGCCTTCATGTTTGAGGACCTCAGGACTCATGTAGTAAGGAGTCCCAGTGAACGTTGATGCCAGGTCTGTTGTCCCCATCAAAATCCGAGATATTCCAAAATCACCAATTTTTATCATGTTCTTCTTGATGAATATATTTCTGGAACAATTAAAAAGTAATCAATATTAAACAGCAGTCTAAACATTTGGTGGTGTGAAGTATTGTGGTCAACATGACTTATCATGAATTTAAACTGTACATACCTACAGTACCTATAGAGTTTCACATCTCCCTTAATACCTTATTAACTTGGTTTTGTTGTCATTTTGATCTATATTTACTAATTATGAGGTATTGGTGACCAATATTTACCTTGTTTTGCAGTCACTGTGACCTGTATTTAACTGGTTTTGTTTTTTTGGTCACTGTGACCTATATTTATATGGTTTTGTGGTCATTGCGACCTATATTTAACTGGTTTTGTGGTCAGTGACCCATATTTATTTAGTTTTTTTGGTCACTGTGACCTATATTTATCTGGTTTTGTGGTCAATGTGACCTATATTTATCTTGTTTTGTGGTCACTGTGACCTGTATTTAACTGGTTTTGTGGTCAGTGACCCATATTTATTTAGTTTTTTTGGTCACTGTGACCTATATTTATCTGGTTTTGTGGTCACTGTGACCTATATTTATCTGGTTTTGTGGTCATTGTGACCTATATTTATCTGGTTTTGTGGTCACCGTGACCTACCTGGTTTTGAGGTCTCTGTGTAACACTCTACGTGTGTGCATGTAGTGAACAGCCAGGACCAACTGGACAAACCAGTCCAGCACAGTTTTCTCATCAAACTGTTTCTTATTCTTCTTTAAATCATTAATCTTCATGTCCAAGTCTCCTCCCTACAACAGAAATAATCAAGATAGCCAAAAAATGGTCAGTCATCAATATAATATCTGTCATACATGTTAACCATTGCTCAGTCAATCATCCATGTTAATGATAAGTCTACATGCTACATCAATTCTGTATTACAAAACCTGGTTTTATGGATGTATAACACAGTCTGTGGTCATATAGGAGCAGTAAACGAGGACACAAGCTATCCTACATTCTCGATACTATCTTTACTTTTGCTCTTTGAATTTATCATGGCAAAAACAACAAAAGACCTGAATAATCACAAGTTTTCTATACTTACCTCACAAAACTCAGTAATGATACAGAACACATCTCCATCAATAAAACTGTCATGAAACTTGACAATGCTCGGGTGTAGAAGTTTAGAGAGGACACGTGCCTCTTTAGCAGCCTCTACTGTCTCATCAGGTTGTAATTCACCAACAGAGATCTCCTTCAACACCTTCCTGTGAACAGAAATAAAACATACTGTAATTCATCAATTGAGATCTCCCTCAACACCTTCCTGTGAACAGAAATAAAACATACTGTAATTCATCAATTGAGATCTCCCTCAACACCTTCCTGTGAACAGAAATAAAACATACTGTAATTCATCAATTGAGATCTCCCTCAACACCTTCCTGTGAACAGAAATAAAACATACTGTAATTCATCAATTGAGATCTCCCTCAACACCTTCCTGTGAACAGAAATAAAACATACTGTAATTCATCAATTGAGATCTCCCTCAACACCTTCCTGTGAACAGAAATAAAACATACTGTAATTCATCAATTGAGATCTCCCTCAACACCTTCCTGTGAACAGAAATAAAACATACTGTAATTCATCAACAGAGATCTCCTTCAACACCTTCCTGTGAACAGAAATAAAACATACTGTAATTCATCAATTGAGATCTCCCTCAACACCTTCCTGTGAACAGAAATAAAACATACTGTAATTCATCAATTGAGATCTCCTTCAACACCTTCCTGTGAACAGAAATAAAACATACTGTAATTCACCCACAGAGATCTCCTTCAACATCTTCCTGTGAACAGAAATAAAACATACTGTAATTCATCAATTGAGATCTCCCTCAACACCTTCCTGTGAACAGAAATAAAACATACTGTAATTCATCAATTGAGATCTCCCTCAACACCTTCCTGTGAACAGAAATAAAACATACTGTAATTCATCAATTGAGATCTCCCTCAACACCTTCCTGTGAACAGAAATAAAACATACTGTAATTCATCAATTGAGATCTCCCTCAACACCTTCCTGTGAACAGAAATAAAACATACTGTAATTCATCAATTGAGATCTCCTTCAACATCTTCCTTTGGGCAGAAATGAAAACAGGCTTATATTCACCCATGGAAATCTCCTTTAACAACTTTCTGTGGACGAAAAAAAAACAACAAACAGGCTGTAACTATATTTGAGATCCCTTCAGTCCCTTCTTGTGGAAAGAAAAAATAATAATAATAACCTAGCTATACGTCACTCAGAAATCTTCAAAACCTTCCTGTTGAAAGAAAAAGTTATCAAACTCGTGCACATTTCATTCTCTGTCTGGTGATGTAAAGCATGTTTCAAAGGAATCAGATGGAAACTTATTGTGAGGAACAAATTGTTTTAACAAGTTAGTATTGTCCCCATTATCAAAGGGCAATAACTCTCAAAATACTTGATATATATATTGCATAGACATGCAAGACTTTGTCTGACTGTGGTAACCTACCAAGGAAAGGCACAACGGAATATTGGATAGACTTTAGCAGTTCTAGAGGAGTACATGCTGTTATCTAGACAATATTTGTTTTCATAGAAAGATAGCAAACTCAGTCCAAGATTTATCTACTTCTTTTTACATGATCCCTTTAACAACACACTAACCTGACCATCCCCAGGTATAAGATACATAATTTGAAGTAGACTGACAACCCTACAGGTAGCTACCTAATGATAAAAAGACTTTAGACCCCTGACAGATAGAATCAATACTGGGGTAACATAAAACAGTAGGTCAGATAGATCACTTCCTGTCACTCAACTGTCCTCATGATCAATACATAACTGTGGAACCATGCAACAAGCCAGAGAAGAGGGGAGGGGAGGGGGGATGATTTATAACTTTATGTCTTTAATTAGTACACTGCATGTACAGTCGATGATGATCATGAGGTTGTTTTTTACATCTTTGTAACTCATCAGTTTGGAGAAAGAAAATCGACAGAACAGCATCAGCTAGTTTGAGACGTGCCCGATATGAGATACCAGCTAGTTTGATGTACCTGCCCGTCTCCAGTGTTGAGACGTGCCCGATATGAGATACCAGCTAGTTTGATGTACCTGTCTGTCTCAGTGTTGAGACGACTGCCCGATATGAGATACCAGCTAGTTTGATGTACCTGCCTGTCTCCAGTGATATGAGATACCAGCTAGTTTGATGTACCTGTCTGTCTCAGTGTCGAGACGTGCCCGATACGAGATACCAGCTAGTTTGATGTACCTGTCTGTCTCAGCGTTGAGACGTGTCCGATACGAGATACCAGCTAGTTTGATGTACCTGCCTGTCTCCAGTGATATGAGATACCAGCTAGTTTGATGTACTTGCCTGTCTCCAGTGTGACAGATGTGCCCGATATGAGATACCAGCTAGTTTGATGTACCTGTCTGTCTCAGCGTTGAGACGTGCCCGATACGAGATACCAGCTAGTTTGATGTACCTGTCTGTCTCAGCGTTGAGACGTGCCTGATATGAGATACCAGCTAGTTTGATGTACCTGTCTGTCTCCAGTGTTGAGATGTGCCCGATATGAGATACCAGCTAGTTTGATGTACTTGCCTGTCTCCAGTGTTGAGATGTGCCCGATATGAGATACCAGCTAGTTTGATGTACCTGCCTGTCCCCAGTGATATGAGATACCAGCTAGTTTGATGTACCTGCCTGTCTCCAGTGATATGAGATACCAGCTAGTTTGATGTACCTGCCTGTCTCCAGTGATATGAGATACCAGCTAGTTTGATGTACCTGCCTGTCTCCATTGTTGAGACGTGCCCGATACGAGATACCAGCTAGTTTGATGTACTTGCCTGTCTCCAGTGTTGAGACGTGCCCGATATGAGATACCAGCTAGTTTGATGTACCTGCCTGTCTCGGTGTCGAGACGTGCCGATATGAGATACCAGCTAGTTTGATGTACCTGTCTGTCTCAGCGTTGAGACGTGCCCGATATGAGATACCAGCTAGTTTGATGTACCTGTCCGTCTCAGTGTTGAGATGTGCCCGATACGAGATACCAGGTAGTTTGATGTACTCGCCTGTCTCCATTGTTGAGATGTGCCCGATATGAGATACCAACTAGATTACTTGGCTTTATTTTGATCATTTGAGACAGAAATATCAAATTAAAGTACATTGCAAAATCTAAGGGAAGTAGACTTACGTTTAAAATAACTTTAATCCAGAACCAAGCTCATTATTGGCCCCCAAATAGCTCCCAGAAAATTGGATTATAACTAAACATAGGAATAGAAATCATAATATTGAATTGGGATGTTTTATTAGGAAACTTGAAACAACAGCAGTATATATATATGTATGGAACTGATAACCAATAAACATACATGATATTAATTTCATGTTTGCAGCTCCATGACAAACTAAGAATGTATAGGTATTACAGTATAATATAAATCAGCTATATTAGCTGTATAACTGTGATGTTCCCCGTGAAATACAAACGTGGGACAACACGTACAAGTGTATAGAGAGGTACATATTGTGTGTCAGTGTTCACTGTATCAACAAACTTTTGTCAACTGTTCATAGACTTTTCATCTCTCTATTCATATAATTGTATTATAATGTATAAGGTGGAAGGGATCTCGGAGATCATGACAAGGTGTTTGAGACTGGATGGTTCAGTAATAGTTTATACAGGTTTCTGAAGTTACTGCCGTTAAATTACATTCTCTACAAACACTCGGAAAAATGACTAAAGTTTATCTTACACAATCAGGACATATTAGAGCAAATGTGTTGTCATTACTAAAATCTGAATCCTAATTGTCACCTGTGATTTATTATTGCTGAAGTCAAGGCACAAACACTTAAAGCTGACAGATATTGCATAAAAGAGATTAAGAATGTTTTGGGTAGCCCTCGACTGGGGTAACATTAATCCAGCAAAGTGCTTAGCAAGTACAGGACATCCATCCCAGTATAAAATACTGACAGTGGATTAGGCCTGCTTTGTTATCCTATACATCCCCTTAATCACTCACTGAACCAGATTTTACTTTGACTTTGTCACAATCTGGGGTCAAAACCTACTGCCTTCCTCAAAAGAATAAAAACTCCATTTAAAGAATAAAAGTGAGAAAGTGTCAAGGAAAAAATCCTCAGAGAGGAAAAACTCAAACAGGAAAAGTGAGGCAGTGTCAAGGAGATATCCTCAAAGAGGAAAACACTTTGTAGCAGATTTTAGCAGAACTGGATTGAACCTAGCCCTGGTGGAAGGTAGATAAAATGTTTATAGTGTCCTTGCAGAGTTTGGAGGTCCTGGGTTTGAGTCCTTTCTGGTCATTACCTGTAGTATTAAATTTAGCGCCTAACTAAATACCCATGGCAGTGGTATAGGGTCTAGTGTGTGTCCTTAAGGTCAAAGACTTTGTTGAATTAAAGAGGAATGCAGCGGAACTGGACTGGGCTGAGCACCAGTGACAAGGAAGTTAAAATGGTAAGAGCATCTGTCTAGAATCGGAGGTCCCGGGTTTGAGTCCCGGTCTGGTCATTGTATTTTAATTCACTCTCCTGTTACACGACGAGAAGAGTGTACAGTACGGGATGTAACAGTCATGTATATACATGAAGTGAACTGAACGTGACAGCAGACACAATGGAGAAAGCTGTCATAGACTCATTCCAGCTACAATAGTAATGTTCTGTGAGCACAAAAAAGGGACAAGCATGATTAATAAAGTTTCACACTTCCTCGGAATATCCCATAGATGTTGTCACATGTATAATTAAAGGGAGCTCTGGACTGAATAAAAAAAATAAAAATTACCATATATTATCATCAAAAGAAGCATTCAACACAGTAAACAGTATATATTGTAATGAATACTCGCTTGGTTAACAGCTCAAATCACTAAAGGATATGATCTGTTCACTACCAAATATGTATAAAGGAATAAAAACAGGCCTAGTGTTGTAAAAGTTTAAAGTGTATGCATATTGAAATTATGTTTGTATTCATTTTCTATAAATCCTCATATTGCCTTCAACAATACTGAATTTTTGTCTACACTACTGATAGTCATTTTAATGCCTCCAAATACGTGTAATATAAATAGCATAGTGATAAAACAGATCATGGTTTGACTACGACATGCATGAATTTTTAAGTATGATTCAGATTTGAAAGTGATCTGAGAATTGATTTTTAATTCATTAAAAATTTATATGTACGTTTTAATTTTGGTGAATGCTTATATTACCTTTTAGTTTAGAATTGATACATGTTATAGATATCATTCATTTAAAAACTGTGATGTACCACTCCAATTGCAAACAATGCATCACAGATTATATGAAAACACTCGTTGGAAATGCACATGTCATATGTAACAACTATTTTACTTTGATGACTAACAGATAAAAATGAAGTAGTAACAGTGACCTCATTTTGGTGGCTGATATCTGAACTTCTGAATGAAAACCAAATTAACAAGAGTTATTGCTCTTTGGCAACATGAACAATATATTTATATGGTGAGGAACAATATATACGGTAAACCTCCGGTTAGTTCGAACAAAATTAAATAAATATTGACGAACCGGTTCGAATTGTTCGAAATTATGCTTCAGAAAATAAACGTTAGTTCGAACTATTCATGTCAATATCGGCGAAAATCTCGGCAGAGTGAAATCATTAGACACACACACATCCATCGTAAATCTGATACGTAACAACGGCGGCCTGAACAATGGCACATTTATAAGTAAGTAAAATAATAGAATTTTATTTAATTCAATGTTAATTGATCGTTAAACGTTTTTCATTTCGCGATAATTATGATGGTTATTGCGCGAAGCCGCTCGGTTAATGCGTAGCTACAGTAGGCCCCAAAACAGTACAGTATATGTTTCATTTGTGACACAAAAGTTAAACATTTGTACAGTATAATCTTTGCATGGTTATATATTTTATCTGAATCAGAAACTATCGCTATATTATTGTAATAAATGGTCTCTTCAATATATCAAAAGCAGTCTACATAACCTATTGCGTTTACGAAAGCACTACTGTAAAAATAGGCGATAGATTCTATATGTTGGTAAAATTAAGTCAAAACATCAACATGTCTGTTTTTAAATATGCCCAGTCGTATTATCTACCAAACATAGTTGATACCTGCAAAATTATCCATCACTAATTGGGACACATGTGGATTGTTTTGACTGGATATGAATGCTTTTCAGGTCACTCAGCACGATTGGGCAGCCGATCCTTTCAACTTTACCGCAAGCGACACCTCGCATGGCCTGCTTACCTATATAGCTAGCGTGAGGTCGCAGATTTTCAGGTAATACCTTGATTGGCCATACTTAAGAGATGTCCAGTCACAATTACATAATCATAATGCTAAGTTAACACTAGTTATATGTGAAAATACACGGACGATTTCTTAGTTTGCCATACAGCGTGAATACAAATATCGCATGTTATTTATACTAAATTTGCAATCAGCTGTCTAATGCGTGGTGCAATGTAAAAAACTGAAATAACGTTAAAATATGTGGCATATATTAAATCACAGACGCATTCTAATGATCACGCATACAATCTAATAACCTAAACGTGCTTGTTGATCAAATTGAAATCTTGGCGTTTTTTCTGGGCCGGTCATCGGGGCCGAGTCGCCGCGAGCTTTCAATGGAGTTTGCCGAAAATAATCTTACTCGACGTTCTTCATTTGACAAGTTCGAACTATCCGAAATGGTGTCAGTTATAAACAGCCAGAGTTCGCACTATTACTAGCTAAAAAAGTATTGTATTTCTAGGAAAAAATGTGTGTTCGAACTATCCGCGTGTTCGAATTAATTGGAGGTTTACCGTAAACCGATTCAATGCTAAAGATAAATGCATTGTGTATAATCACATATACAAATATGGAAATCAGAGATAAAAAATCAAATATTTTGTACAATCAAAATACCAATAAGAAATTACAACTTAATATTTGAAGTTTGAAACAGAAAAAAACTGGTTGGAATCTAAGTGAAAATTAAAATCTACAGACAAGACCAGCACGTTTTAAATATAGAAATACACATGTGAATAACTTTTACATAAAATTGAAATACTGAAATAAACAAAGAGCAATAATTAAGTTTTGCAAACAAGAGTATTGTCATTCAGAACAAAGCTCGCCTCATCAGGGGCGAGCTCACCAACTAGAATTTATATTGAAATATAATGACATTTTTGTGAACACAAACTAAAAAGTTTGTTAGCATATGGGATTCATCCTTTCAAGTGCCAGATTGCAAAAGACAACAAGTCGAGTGTTTATCAGTAAAGACAACAGATGATGAGTAGAAGTCCATACAGTAGTGACCGACAGTTGTTGAGGATCTAGATATTAAGTGTAGGTAAGAAATGATTACTTCAGCTGGCTGAAGGTTTCTGGTTAATTATTTGTTATGATGCCAAGCACCTGTCATGAGTTTCTTGCTATTGCTATATAAATATTGGTGGGGTAACAAATTATGAAATGATTCATCATGCCAATGGGTGGGGTAGGGGATCGAACCCAGCAGAGTTCAGTGGTAAGGGGCCGCATGTAATGGTACCGGTGTATGTGGTACAGTGAGAGCTGTGTTCAGGGGTGTCACCTGAGTGCTGTGACCAGCAGAGTAGATGTGTGATGCTGACACAGTTGGAGGGAGGGATTGAAGAATTTTAAGGAAATAGTTGTTGAGGGTTAATATTACTAGGTGAAATAGTTATTAAGGAAGATCCCAGGATTATACGAGGTGAAATAGTTTTTTAAGGAGATCCAAGGATTATACTAGGTAAAATAGTTGTTAAGGGAGATCCGAGGATTATACTGGTATGGGTAAAAGCCGAAAAGCGTCGAAAAGTACCATAATAGCCGAAAAGGACTTGAAAAGTGTCGAAAAGGAGCACTTATAGTTGTGAAGTTGGTATTTATTTATGTTTAGTGACATATTCTACTATGTAACAAAAGAATTAGCACAAAAATGTATCACAATCTTTACAAACCGTCTTCAAAATATGTCAAGTGATGCCCGGGCGCATTGACGTAGCGGAAAATGAAAACAACTGATCGGTCAGAAAAGGAATGATTTTCGATTATCAAGATTTAATTTAACAATCAGTGCAATTAAGATATTTGTCTTTTTACTTGAGAAGCAAATTTTAGTAAAAAGCACAACTTGCATTGATCCGTTGAACGAAGATCAGTTCTTTTCCTGTCACTATATCGGCATGTCAATTTTTCGCGACGATTTGGTGAATAAAAGCCGAGCTCTCGGTAAAAAGGTAAGTTTTTTTTATCTCATTCTTTTGAATCATAGAAGAATACGCCATTAAACATAAATATATACCTACTTCACAACAATAAGTGCTCATTTTCGACACTTTTGAAGTCCTTTTCGGCTATTACGGTACTTTTCGGCTTTTACCACAACCTTATACTAGGAAAATAGTTGTTTAGGAAGATCCGAGGATTATATTTGGTACAATAGTTGTTGAAGGAGATCCAAGGATTATTCTAGGTGATATAATTATTGAGGAAGATCCCAGGATTATATGTACTATAGGTGAAATAGTTTTTAGGGGAAAGACTGTACTTCAAAGATTTCAAGGGATGAGTGAGGAGCATGTGCATGAGCACCTGTCATGAAGATTACTCAATTACTTACAAGTCAGATCCATCAGTTGAATTCTTTTGTCTCAAGTCTTTACAGAGGTATGCTGTTCCAAAGTTACCCTTTCCGAGTTTTCTAACAATTTCATATCGATTGGCTAAAACTCTTGGAGGTTTCTTCTTGGTGGAGTTGTCGGACTTAAACTGTGACATTGTCCTTTAATGATGGCTGTTTATATGGACCACATAAACACACTGAGTTATGTGAAATATTCGGCCGCGTTGCAGTAAGAATGTCAACATTGAATCACCCCTATGACATCGACTCACCATGGGTCATTTTGACACAATAACAAAGACGACACAAAGTTCATTCAGTAATTAGACTAATACAATATCCGAGGCAGTTTTCACTAATTCTGCGACAATAAATATTTATGTGACTCTTGTTATCTTGTTGTACATGCACAAAACTCCTGTTAAATCGCTTTAACAACTAGGACGTGAGACAGTCGTCCCTTCACAGCATGGGACAGTGCCAAGTGTGTTCCCATTGTCCGCCATATTGGCGTCTATCGTTACCAGGTCAGCGTATACGGGACTAAATTAGAGGCTTTGTCAGCTTATATCTTGCATTCATGGATGCATAATGTCTTCATCATTCATCAATCGTGTCCTTGCAGCATGGCACGGGGTATATATGTCCCGTCTAAACTCCTATTTACCTTACCGTAGTACCTGCAAGCACCTGTCCTGGGAAATGGTGCATTATGGGTAAAACTCACCTGCGCATTGCAAGTTCTGACAGAAGTCCGGTTCGCTAAATGAACCGTAACAACTTTTTTTTGAAATATATTTCTATATCCATTGTCTTGTTTTCATGTCAGCCTTTTTTATTTTGCTACCAATAAATTGTAGCAAGGTAAACACAAAATAATGGAAAGTTGAGTTTCTGACAGTTAAAGAAAACTATGTTCCATGGTTTCTGATTACGTTAAGAGTGAAACGTAATCAGAAGCCTTGGCTATAGCGAAGATGAGATTATACATAAAGACTTACATATTTTTTTATAAAACTCTATATTTGTATTGGCTTATGTAATTTGTTGCCATACATTGGGCGTAAAATTTATGACAGTGGAACATATATATATATGTATGGTTTTCGTACATTTCGGATGTTGAAACGATAATAGTATTACACATAACTCTTGTATACCTGAAAAAAATCAATATCTACAATCAGAGACCTATATACTAGTATATAGGTCTCTGCTACAATTAAGATTTGAAAATTTCTTTTTGACGAAATGCAAGGTTTGGATAAAAATACAGACAGTGAAACAATTTAAACAATTAATACAAGGTTTAGATAAAAAAATACAGACAGTGAAACAATTTAAACAGTTAATACAAGGTTTAGATAAAAATACAGACAGTGAAACAATTTAAACAATTAATACAAGGTTTAGATAAAAATACAGGCAGTCAAACAATTTAAACAGTTAATACAAGGTTTAGATAAAAATACAGACAGTCAAACAATTTAAACAATTAATACAAGGTTTAGATAAAAATACAGACAGTCAAACAATTTAAACAATTAATACAAGGTTTAGATAAAAATACAGACAGTCAAACAATTTAAACAATTAATACAAGGTTTAGATAAAATACAGACAGTGAAACAATTTAAACAATTAATACAAGGTTTAGATAAAAATAGACAGTAAAAACTCTATACACCACCATACTTTATTTCCTCCAGAAGATGTTTGAATCCAAGAAATCGTCAAAGAAAATAAAGAAAATTAAGAAATAATGAATGCATTAAGATGTCAGTGCAGTAAGGTATATAACAGGAATACATTCCTCCACCGCGTGAATCAGTCAAATTGATTGGCAAACACTATATTACAAATAGCAATGCATAACACGTACAACAAATGGAGCAGACTTCATCAGGAATTGTCTTTGGACAGCGTCATCTGTGAATGGGATTCCTGGGGTCGCCCCAAATAAGCTGAGAGTAAAGGAGATATAGTATCCATGCATGCTCTTGATGTGGAGCAATTGACATAAGAACATTGGTGCCAAATTCGGTCAGAATATCGTTCATAAAATTTTGTCTTATAATGATGTTTGTACACATGGAACGGAAATGAACTGCAGCATGTCAAAATTGTCGACACAATTTATTTCACTAATTAAGCAATCATAACTTGTAGGTGCAATGTAAGTAATTATAGAGGACAAATATAATTCCCGACAAGTCTGTTTGACAAGAAAGATTTCATCTTTAAATTCTGTAAAATGATTCCTACTGTAAAGACAGTCTTTCTTGAAAAAAATATGTAATAAACCCAGCACTGAACTCAAATGCCCTATTAACGAAGTTGTCTTCTAACGACCCCCACTTAAGCATAACATTGGCCTTTTTATTAAAAAGGCAACTGAACGGAGAAAAGCAAACGTACAGAATTATTGGCCAAATATAAGCATAGTCTGAATCGACCAGCGTTAACGAACCATTTCAGCCAATCTTCCTGGATACCAATATTTTAGAAAGTGTGTTACGTATAACATGGAAAACTTTAGGTCCAGTTTGTCGTGTTTGAAATCACTTAAGCATGATTTTGACATCCACTTCATACAAGAATACTGGCTGTATGCCTTCGAGATGAAAGAGCTAAGTTCCTTCTACGATGAATTAATTTGTTCTGTGAAATGTGCGGACGACCTTGACACCCATAACTCCTCTCCAAAGGTAAAGAGGCAAAAGAGGTAAGACTCTATGCATAAGGCATAATTTACAGGACCTCGTGTCAATCTTAATGATTTCTGTATATATGTCGTGATGGGGAAATACAGTCTCCGACAATCAGTATCAATCCATTCTGGACGAATTACTTCATCCTATTCGAATAGGTGATATCACTTATTGAAACGAATAGGTGATATCACTTATTGAAACGAATAGGTGATATCACCAATTCGAAAAGGCGATATCACTTATAAAATTTCATAAATGATATCACCTATTCGAATAAGTGATATCACTTTAGAATCAATACAAGCGACTGCTCCCAAATTAGACATGTTACATATGATGGAATTGGGGAGCATACAGTTTTCCAAATTTTATAAGTGATATCACCTATTCGAATAGGTGATATCACTTAATGAAACGAATAGGTGATATCACTCATTCGAATAGGTGATATCACCAATTCGAATAGATGATATCACTTATAAAATTTCATAAGTGATATCACCTATTCGTATAGGTGATATCTATGGGGCGCCGTTTTACTATTTATTCCCATTTGGTGATATCACCTATTCGAATATGTGATATCACCAAATGGGAATAAATAGTAAAACGGCGCCCCATATATATCACTCATTCGAATAGGTGATATCACTTAAGAATTTTATAAGTGATATCACCTATTCGTTTCATTAAGTGATATCACCTACTCGAATAGGTGATATCACCAAATGGGAATAAATAGTAAAACGGCACCCCATACTATTCTAGCCGGAGATATGACCGCTTCGTTAGTTAATGATAATCCATCATCCAGAGACCGTCTCTTGCTCACAATCACATGCAATATTCGAGTACCGAATCGGTTAGCCAAAATAACTACTCTTAATTCATCCCAGATTGATTACTTTATATCCTTGAATATCGAACTACTGCAGGAGTACTGTGCCCTTCAGAGGAAGGCACTAAACACGTCGACACACAGTCCAGTATCTATCTAGGTCCGCGCACAGCATTCTCAACTTCAAGAACGGGAGAAGGCGAAGGAAATCGCAACGAACAGGATAACATGGGATAAGGTAGACCGAGTTAGATATGAACATCTTGTGTCTGATCGAGTTGTGTCGCTAACAATTACAGGGGAGGCATCGCCCTACACACTGGATTCACACATTCACAATCTCGGTGACATTCTGGTGAAGACCATTAGATTGTACGCCTGGTGGGACAAAAACCGCAAATCTAACTCATGGAAACCAGGGTTGTCCCAAGAGATTAAGGACTTTTGTCGTGTCAGTAAGCAAATCTAACTTGGATTGGAAAGTTCAAAGCTGTCCATCTGGTCCCGAACATCAACTATACAAGGACATGAAACGGGCAAAAACATCTGCGGAGTGCCCAACGCAAGAGTCACGGTCTGAAAAGGAAACAACATTATAACCACATCACAGAGGCACACGAGTCTGAGAATGTTCTATAAGCTGGTTTCAGCACAACGTAACAGCGACAAGAATAGTACAGACCCCCTCATAGTTGACGGTGAAGCATACAGAGATGATGTTTACTTTCAACAGTTTGCAACCCTACAGGAACACACAACGTTCAACAAAGACTTTACATGACAAGTCGAGCTGGATAACCTTCTGTTACTGGACGAACATAAAGCTGAACAAATTCTGCAATCAAAGTGTCCTCGGATCAAGTCAGCAAGGTAATACGATCGATGAAGAACAAAAGGCAGCGGATCAAAATTGGTTGACGACAGAACATATCAAATATGGAGGGAATACACTTCTCGTCAAGCTATCGACTATCTTGAACTTCATATTCAGCAGTGCCTGCATCCTACCTAGCTTCAAGACAGGCAAGGTCAATCCCCTTTACAAAGAAAAGGGTAAACCAATACAAGTTCCGGATTCCTACAGAAGAAAAACCATATCCAGCATCATTGGAAAGATCACGGAGAAAGTTCAACTTAATTATGCCGAGAAGTTTATTCTGGATGTACCGTCAAAACTTCAAACCGGATTTACCAAAGGTACACCAGCGATGCCTGGAGCTCTTCTCATCACATGGCCAACGCTAAAAACACCAGCGAAATATTATACCTGGGGTTCTTTTTGCTTGAAAGGCCTTCGATGTTGTATGGCAAGATCCACTGCTAAGAAAACTGCACCAGATAGAGGACTTTCTGGCTTGGATTGGCTCTTCATGAAGAACTGGTACTCCGGGTTAACATCACAGGTCAGCTGGAAATGTGATATATCCAAATCCACCAGGTAAGCTCAAGGTGGACTTTGGTCTCAGACAGCCTTCATCAACCCACTGCTGCTCGCCGTAGAGAACAACATGGGGATAAGAACTGATAATGTGTATTGTGGAGTCCCAACAACTGCTGCCGGTGTATGCCTGGCGTCCAACAACGTTGTGGAGATGCAGGTCATGTTGCTCACGCAGGAGTTCTACGGCAACAAGGAAATATACCAGATCAGCTAGACAAAGTCCAACATCCTTCCGCTAAATGCTAACGACTCCCATATGCTCAATAAACAATGGCGTCAATCTCCCAGATACAACTGTCAAACACATAGGTATCACAAGAGATAACTACTCTGAATGTGGTTTGAACAAAGTGGCGGATGAACGTATCCAGTCGGCAAGAAGAACAGCTTATGCCTTGATGGCATTGGAATTTCATGGACTGAACGGTATAAACCCTGCTATTTCTCTGTACATGCTGGATTGCTACGTCATTCCTCGTCTTCCTTACGGCCTGGTGTCATAAGCTGAGGCAAACATTTATCACCAAAATCTCCCTATTCTACAAGACACTTAAGCAATTACAGCATCTACCAGAGAGAAAACAGCAGACTTGTATAGTGTGGGCAAACGTCGACCTTGCATAGTGTGGGCAACTAGCGGTAAAAGACAGCAGTTTCCGTATTTGGTTTGTGTGGGCCTATAGCATCTTGCTTCACTACGGTCTTGAGTATGGAACGTCTTGGAGAACCCTCTATTAAAAGAATCGCGGAAAAAAACCCAGTTAAGATCACAAGCTCGCGCTTCTGGATCCAGAAACTTTAAACAGAGGCTGCCTCAAAATCTACACTGTGTTATATTAACCTTTCTCCGGACACCACACTCAATCCACACATCTGGGAAAGTACTGGACATGACACCCTGGACGTCAACAAAGTGGAAGTGGAGGCGAAACTCGTGGCGGTTCTAAATCTGTCCGATGTGTCATTCTGTGTGTTACAAGTGAACTGTCCCTACAAATCATTCCGGATTGCTCGAGGGCACATTTCGTTCCAAAGAAGCAGGTCCAATCTCTCTCCATGTGTCGGTGTTTCGTCTTACACCAGTTCCATATCGCGATGCTATTGGCACCATGGACTTTCTTGTAGATCACCTAATTTACAATATGGCCTGATACACAAAATATACATAGACAAATAAATAGGCTAAAAGCACATAAACATATACAAGAACAAGAAAATATGGCAGCTGCCTTTCAGCCATTTTGTTTTCAGGTCAGTCTTAAAACTAGGAACTATATGAAAACTATGAATGATGAGTAAGAATGATCCATTAAGTAATTTTTTTACAGACAGACGGACAACCGATGGACCACGGACGAAGGGCGATTTAAATAGCTATACTATCTGATGATTGTGGGTTAAAAACAACATCAATTCCTTGATCAGCTTTCATCACAAATTTATTGTTCTCATAATGTATATAAACACTGAATCATATCTGTTGACATTTTATCTTAATCAATAGATGATGCAGAGGGAGAGGAAGGATGATAATGCATTGGAATCTGTCTACAACACCCACATAAACTGACCAGGGTACTGGTATGTAACAAATAAAATCTGTCTAAAACAACTCCATATAAACTGACCAGATCCTTGATCTCTGTGCTAATCTGACAGATAAAACCTGTCTACAATGAACCCTACATTAACCGACCAGTACTCGAGGTACAGTGTATTATTTATATACAAGATAAAGTCACACAAGATTTCAATTAGAAATGGTGATGGCAGACAGATTTCAATGTAGGTCTCCTTACCATTGGGTTACAGCATTATAAAATAAATACAGGATCATCAAAAAGCATCAAATTAATGTGATGAAACATTTTGTGTGTACAGAGAAAGGCCATGACATTACTTCTGATTAAAAAGCCAACTAGCCCAACAAAAAGTATTAATATTCTTTCCATCAAAAATCAAATAAAACTACAGGTGTACGAGTCTGTAGCTAATGAAGATACAAATTTTCTTAAAATCAAAGCACGATAATAATCATTCTGGTTACATTGTTGTAAAATATTTTAGTTCATTTCATTTGCATCAGCTTTTTTCAATATTCCATTATCATCTGCAGATATCAATGAAAGCCATATATTTTTGATGATAATGATCTCGCTAAAACTTGAGACTTTATTAACTATGTGTGAATGTGTGAAAGGAATCATTTGCACTCTCGATTAAATAAATGAGACTTTCTATCAAACATAAATTTACCAATTTAAACAGGAAAAGCAATAGTGGACCCAATCTTTCACCACGCAACTCATTAGTTGACAAAGAAAATGTATGAATTGAAATCATGGTAATAAGACTCCACATCATTCTTACAAATAAAGAAGGAAATCAGAAAATTCTGCCAGATTTATTGATGAGAAAGCAAAGCTACCAAGGAATAGTAGACTTGTAGAGAGAGATACATTAGTACTGTGTTAGTTACAGTGCTGTGTTAAATATTGCAAAGATATGTACAGTTCACAAAGTCCACTCTCCCAACATCTCTGGCAAAGAAGTCATGGACAGAATAGATCATATCTAGTATGTACAAATTTGTTATCATCACAGTGATTAATCACTCTCGACACCCACACTGAATATTCATCACCCTAAGCATGAATATTCCTGAACATGCATACACCGACTATTCACCATGCATACACATACACAAAAGGCTCATCAGTCCGGACACTCACTCACAGGAGGTCATTAACAATGAAACAAAGGGGACATTATCTATCACAATATCTTTTTATCTGACATTGTGTTTCTAAATGTTTACTACCCAAGTAACTTAATAGCTTTTGTTTCTTCACATGTAGAATTTCATACCAAATGTCTACACAATATACTAGATTATTTTAACTCCGCATACGTAGAAATTCTTAGTCAATGAAGCAGTTCAACAAAGAAATGTTATCATTGTAACTTTACTAGTTTTTTCCTTTTGTTTTGAATTAACAAGTCTTGCCCAACAAGATAAAACTTATTTTACTGCAATTACCCGAAAGCACATTTGGTGTGACTATCGTTTTTATATTACATCAGAATTGTTCAGATAGATATTGATACAAGTACTGTGTATTTGAATATTACTCAGCCTGAAGTTTTACAGTTAAATCTTATTCCATCCTGATTAGCTGTTATCTACTTGTTAAGCTACTGGTTCACTGGTGATGATCTAGACAAGGGGTCACTGGGCAAACTGTCAGTGATCCAGACCAGAAGTCACTTGGCAAACTGTCAGTGATCCAGACCAGAAGTCATTGGGCAAACTGTCAGTGATCCAGACCAGAAGTCATTGGACATATTGTTATAGGGATGACTGTATCAAACATGTTTTGTAATCTGGGCTGTATTCTTTAGTAAGAGTTGTTAGGTAGATTGTTACCTCTGGGTTCCATACACACCGTCTTGAAAAATGTCATTTTACAAATAGTTTCTGCCAGTCTTGTGTGTTCACTAAGTATATTGGTATATAGTCAATGCATAAACTTTCTTGGAACGAGTGGTGTGGTACGTGACAGAAAAAGTCCTCCCAACAACCTCACTGTTTAACAGTGTATACAACACTTCATAAATACATATACACATTCACACCAAAGGTAATAACTTATCAAAAAAAAGATCAGCACATTCACACAGCCTCCATTCTACCCATTCATCAAGTTAAAACTTTCAAAGTTTTGCGTTGTGATCACCAGTTACACTATCTGTCATTCCAAAATATCTGTTGCTGATGAGTGAGTTAACACATAAAATTATCCTAAACCTACAAAATTACACAAACATGTACAAATATCCTCTCGGGGGAAAAATCAATACACTTTCTGCTTGAAAATAAAAATCATAAAGAAAATGAAACTGATCATTATAAAAATATCTTAAACTCCCAAAAGAATTTTAGTTAAAATTGTATTTGTGATAATGTTTACATAAGGCATTAATTACTATTCCAAATAATTTGGCAACATTGCATGAGTCTAGGCTACATAACAACAACACATGAGAATGAGGGTACAGTTTAAGTTATCATGCTCTACAAGACCCTATCATACCGGTACATAAAACATATTTTAATGTCCAATGTCTGTCTCTGATCAAGCAACAGTACAATTCTGAGGATATTACTAACTAGTGTCTATTAGACTCTATAAGACAAGTTTCTCTGATCACAATAGATATACCAGGTATAAATCTCCAGTAAAAGGACAGGTCTTAATACGACTAAGACACATCAAGGTTTCTACTAGACCTGTGTTGTGGGCTCTAACAGACACATTACAATATACATGTCTATACGGTGATACTAGACATGAAAGTTCACTTTTTTCCCCTTTTACGACCATAATAAAACACAACTGCCCTGATAAGCAATTAAAACCGTGGAGATATAACCTGACAATAAGGATATACGTCTTGTTTATCAAAACATGTGCATGATACAGAAATAAAATTCTGAAATGTTGATAATAAAACAAACAAGACAACTCACTCTGACAACATAACAGAACTAACAATATATATCTATATATATTTGCAACATATTTTGTCCTGTGTACTAATCACAGTTGTTGTAATATATACAAAACAGAAACAGGCAAATTTAATTGCAAATTTTTTCTAAAATTAAAAGGGGAGGTAACTACAATGTATACAGTTCTGCCTATTAAATGTGTGCATTGGTAAACATTTCAAGATGTATCAATTTCAATCAAGATGTTTCTAATGAATGTAAATCCTTGAATAGGGACAGTAATGACACTATATATAAATGTTCGGTCTTGAATTAAACACATACTGGTATAGATGTACACGAGTGAAAATACGATTTCTGTTTTTATGATAAATCTATCACACTACTGTCAAGGTCTCAAACGAAAAATGACAAATTACCTTTACCATTTGCTATGCATGAGTGAATTTTAATTTGAGGTGGAGGTTATGGAGGTTGGAAGTTTCACAGCTTCAACCAGTTTTAAGTTTATAAGGTTAAAGCTCTGTGAAATACAAGCACTTAACAGTATAACATAACATTTATTATGTCTTGTTTGACTGAGATATGTGGAAACAATAGAACTGTACACACGAAGTTGAGTAAGGATAAAACAACAAAATCAATGTAACACATGCCACAGGGTTTTGCCATATTTTCCTGTGCATCTGGACATGAAAGCCCAATGTACCATATAAACTCTATATATAGGTCATATACTGAGTGCAATACTAGCACAAACTATACACAAAATTACAGTCACGTCAACACCATGTTATCCCAATTGTGCAACATTTCCATACAAAAATAGGGATCATTCAGTATTTCACAGTTGTTCTTATTTCACTCAATATCAAATTAATTATCCAGCAATGAATCAGAACTCCTTATTTTCCTTGTCATGCTAATTGTTCCTTTATATAATTTGACAGCACAAGGGCGGGTACTAGTATAGGTTATATAATTATAAGAGAGGTTTGAATGCGATAAAAGTCCTGTTCTCTTTGCGCAAAATTCATGCAACACATGCTACTGTAAAGTTTTAAAGATTTATTTTATAAAGCAATAACATTTTGGAAAATATATCAGATTTCATTTTGTGTTAATCACATTTTGAATGACCTTAAAATTATGTTGGGAGAAATTTTTTCATAATTTTCCAACAAAACATTCTATCACTTTTCATTTCCTCAAACAACATTACTTAATACGTGGAATTGACAATTTTTTCTCAATCATAATTCTTATGATGTCATTGAATTTGATTCAAAATCCACGACAAGATTGCATCCATCATCCCTGAAAATTTCAAATGCACCAACCTTGCCACTGTTTTATTGGTATTCCTAAACTTAAGGAAATTCCTCAACTTAAAATGATTAATTCATTAAAACATTATTTGATTAAGGAAAGAATCTTAGTTATGGAATTATCCTTAAATTTTGTAATGTTTTTCTATGGAAATTTTAAAGCTGGGGAATTTCCATAAGTTTAGGAATACTGATAAAAGTGGGACCTGATCCTACTTTAATACATACTATCAAAGTTTATGATACTCCAGTTTTCCACTGACACTATGTTCTTAAGTTAAACAATTCCGATTTGAATTCTCCAGGCAATCAGATTCTGTAGAAGAATCATTAACAAGAGGGAGGCTGACTTTGAGCAAATATAGATAATCTGTGTCCTGCATAGAATTTTACTACTGCTGGTCAACGTCAGTTACACACCTGGATTTCAGTACCTCCTCTGTCCTCTACAAATAGATTCTACAGACACGAAGAAAAATGCTTCACAAAGGACGCGATACATTTTAGATATATGTAGTTATATGAAGTTGACGGTATAAAGGAACAATTCATTCACTTCATCTTCGCACAGTAACAAGAAGAGGTTTTTGTTATGATTTTATGTACAAATATGGCCATAACAGGTCCATTATCACCAGTTGTTTTCTAACTAAACATCATTCTTGTCCAAAACCTTCTGTTTCCTCGATTGCCATTGTCAATTTTTCCACTAACTGTTCGTAGGTCCTATAGGGGGGTAAATCTAGCCGGTTAAAACAGGTATGACTGCGAGGCAACCAGGTCTCCTTGCCCACTTTCTCTATACAGAAACGCTGTGGACCGTTACTTCCTGTTAAGTTTAAAAGAAAACAGAGATAATACATGCCTCAGAAAAGGAATATTTACAATTCAGGCATTTGATGCTTTCAGATGTTTGTTCTAAATTCAATAAATCAAAGATGAGTGATCACATGACAAATCAGTAAGATAATAAAAACAATTTATCTTTAGTTTCTTACTTTTTACAAGTTTTATGCTGTTATGTGTATACATTTGCAAAAGCATTTCAACCTAAAATAATATTTGTTATATATACATAAACATACCCATCAACTCTGCAAACCCTCCAACTGGCAAACGACATGTGCCAGTAACGAACTGCATCAGTCTTGTTCGTTTCTCGTTGTCTATCTCTCTTACAAACTGGAATAAAGACCACAAATCATGAGTTGCCTCCCTTACATTGGACATTTGCTGCTACAGCGAACAGTACAGAAAGACTGATAAATATAAACAAATGAACAAATGAAAATTCATGGTTCCATTTTACAAGGGATTGTATGTTCTTGCACTATTAGTGTTCTAACAGCGAACAGTACAGAAAGACTTATAAATATAAACAAGTGCAATCAATGATTGCGAAAGCTCACCGGCGACAGCAATCACACTATGCATTCATTTTTTATGTATGTATAAGCATGTCATTTTGAAATTGTATGTCACATAATATTGCTCCTCGACCTTTAATGGATGTATAAACCAAATAAGAAGGGTGTGGACTTACAAGCTTTTCAAAACTAACCCCCAAAATCTTAAAAGTGAATTTTTGTGTCAAAGTCCACAAAATGGTAAAATGCCAAAATGCCAATTTTTTTCTGCATGATTTGCCACAGCATCACCCCGGATCTCTAATAAACGTATAAACCAAATTAGAAGGGTGATAGGTGTATACTTTTGGACTCTACTTTAAAGTGAGTTTTGGTGCCAAAAAAGTTAAGTCCACAAAATGGTAAAATGGGAAAAAAATCACAATTTTTTTCTGCATGATTTTGCCATAACATCACTAATAGACCTCTAATAAATATTTAAACTATTTAGAAGGGCACGAGGTGTATACTTTTGGACTTACAAGCTTTCCAAAAACTTACTCCAAAAGTTTTAAAGTGAGTTTTGGTGCCCAAAACTTACTCCAAAAACTTACTCCAAAAACTTTAAAGTTGATGAGTTTTGGTGCCAAAAAAATGTTAAGTCCACAAAATGGTAAAATGCGAAAAAATCCCAATTTTTTTCTGCATTATTTTGCCATAACATCACTCCTAGACCTCTAATGAATGTATAAACAAAATTAGAAGGGTATGAGGTGTATACTTTTGGACTTACAAGCTTTCCAAAAACTTACTCCCAAAACTTTTAAGTTTTGGGGTGGGACGCCGATGCTGATGCCGACGCCAACGCCAACGCGGACACTGGGGTGACAGCATTAGCTCTCGGTTACTCGTAACCGGTGAGCTAACAAGTGAACAAATGAAAATTCATGGTTCCATTTTACAAGGGATTGTATGTTCTTGCACTATTTAGTGTTCTAACAGCAAACAGTACAGAAAGACTTATAAATATAAACAAATGAACAAATGAAAATTCATGGTTCAATTTTACAGGGATTGTATGTTCTTGCGCTATTTCGTGATCTACAGCGCTGGCATTAACAAACCAAAGGGGAAACTATAGATGTCTTACCTTCCAGAACCAGACAACTTGTTTGGAGTTTCTTTGATAATGTCTGTAAATAGTATTCCTCTCCCAATCATCCACATCTACCTCCTGCATGCCACACAGCATCAACTGAAAATATCAATAAACCAAATTATTAATTTCAAAACGGAACATCTACATCAAACTGATCGACCAACTGCCAGTGTATGTATAATTTTCATGATAATACTACTATGTTCTCTAGTTATTGTCCTCTTTTACCATGATAAATCCAGATAAGATGGTTTGTTGATTTTTTTTGTTTACTGGATTTATTATAATCATTTCCATGCTACTTCAAACAATTGGGATACATCCACAAACAGCAAAGGACATCCTGTGATTTCAGCTTCATGAGATAGGTAGGGACTGAACAAAATATCCTTCAGCTGAGGTAGTTTTGGTTTGATATTCTACTGAATGAGTTGTAGCAGCAAACAGAATTGGCCCGTACTGGTGATTAACTCTAGTTTATGACCTGGATGGTACTAATGACATGATTTGTCTCTTTGTTTTTGTCCTCTGTTAACGTTAAGAAGTGGATGGTGACGAGACTTTACCTCAAGCTCCCTCTCATCAAAGTATTGTAGCCACTGGAGTGGCACCACCTCACTGAATCCATCCAGGAAAGCCTTGGTCTGATCCTCCACCCCTCTCTGGAACCGCCAGTTGGTCATCAGGCTGATTAAATAAAGTACATGTCTTAGGTTAACTTCATTATTGGAAAATACAAGCTTCTTTAGAGATTTCTCAGATATTCAGATATTTTTTCAAGAGAGATTCATGTAGTCTTTCTGTGAAGAATTTCCAGTTTAAGTGATGACATCACACAGCTCAGAAAGAGCCATACACATGCCATTTGATAGACCTACTTGATATATTCCTCCTTGTTTTCCTCGGTGACCCGTATGTCAGCTCCACCCTCCTTCAGATCATGCTGCTCAATCTTGCCCAACACTTCAAAGTCAGCACTGAAGAACAGCTCCAGGCCACACTCATCAATGTTGTTGTCCCTGAAACCATATAAACATTGTCAGTGTAGGAGTTGTTGAGTCATGATACACTATATTGTATGTATGTTTGACACAAATATTAAGCAAAAATATTAAAACAACTCTGATATGATAAAGAAAGCCTTTTAAAATGGCACTTTTTCATTTTTGAGCAGACAAAGAACTGCAGTGGCTTGATGCCTTTTTCTACTTTATTTTAAGACAATATGTGTTTCTATAATAGCAGTTTATTTCATCAGGATCTTCTTTACGTTGATTCATCCAAGATCTTCTGTCCCATACATTTGCTGAATGTACTTACTGGATCCAGGTGAGGGAGTTAAAGAACTCAGGGTCTATTGTCTCAATGTCGGTCAGGTGGAGTTTCTTGTTCAGCATCCTCTTATAGAACGGCAGTGTGAAGCCACTATCGATAAACTTTCCATGGTACAGGGCCTAAAACAGATAGTCAAAAGCTCTTTATTAACTTTCAGTTCGAGTCAGTAGGAAACCGGTAAAATCTTACAATGTCACAGGTAAATCAACAATATCTCAGAAAGTGAAACAAAATATTTCACAGCCATGCTTGTCTAAAAGACATTTTCAGAAATTGATAAGTAAATATTTAATAATAATCAATCTTTTATCATGAATGTTAACCACTCACCATAGCAATGAATCGTCCAATAAATCTAAAGTATACAAGGTGGTCGGGATTGACATTAGAGGCAGCGTTGATCTGTAGGCTGTAGTTACTGTGACTGGCATACTCAAACAGGCAGTACATGGGATTCAGCACATCGTGGGATAGATGGAAAAACCACTCCCTGTTTAATACAACATTTAGGTTTAATATATAATAATGACAGACTTTACCTGCAATATTTGTATATTTAGTATCTAAGATTATAGTGAAATTACAATCTTACGAAGCTTGGTTAATTTTACAAAGAAATTATCATGTGATACATATATAGGCTGAAGAACAATGTTCCAACTTCAAGTATCACTATTGTTATATAGGGTAACATAGATGTATGGTAACACTGGCTCAGTAATGTGACAATTTCTATGTTGTACCTTAATGGGAACTTTCTTACGTAACGTCACAATTCAGCAGAACAAATCCCTTCAGTTTGATTGTAGATACTATCAAACCTACACTCCCTATACTAACCTGGCTACACCTCCATAATCCAGTCCTTCCTCTCCCTTGAAAATAATATAAAGTCTTCTCCTGAGGTCGTAGGGCTGTAACCTCATAATCTAAAACAGAAATAAGCTGTGTTTGTGGAATAGTTTCTAAAGTATACAAAGTTTAATGTAGAATACTATGTCATTAATACACCAGTCTGTATTATATATAATGTCCATGATTACACTTCATAACAAATTGTTCTTCATTCTGATTTTTAACATTATTTTGGTAAATTTATTGATTTATAGGTTATGATGGCATTGTCACTTTTAACTAACTTTTATGGGGAGATACATTCCATCATCAATATAGATATAAGGTAAATAGAAATTTTATCCTCTGGTGTAGAATGTTTGCCCCCAAATCTTCACAAGTGTCAGTATCTACCCAAATTTTACACCCTCAGTAAGAATGTATAATTGTCCTGTAAAATCTACATATACAGGAAAAGTCTACCTTTATATACATTATATGTACCAGGCTATGAGACGATATATTCTATATTGTGCTTATTTATATATTAGGCTTTAATGTAAACAGTATGTTTCTGTATAGAGCATTGGATCAGGTCATATTTGTAGTAGAGATATGCACCAGTACTGATATTATATACCTGTGCAAAAGAATCCTCAAAAAGGTTGTCCCTTGATACTGTAATTTTAACATGTCCAGACAAAGCATTCGAGGAACAGAGGTATCTGAACTGTCCCAACTTCCACCGGAAACTTCTTTCATATTGTATGGGTACTCCAAATGCACCTTTAGGTCTGAAATACAAGACATAGGTCAATAATTGTAAGAAACAAAAAATCACAAGCCGAATGCATTTCCCAATGAAAGAAATCAATGAGAACTAACTTTCATAAATACGAAGTAAACAATAGAATAGGATACAACAGGAAATATTTCTTGCAATATATTTCATCTTATTTGAAGATAGAGATATGGTAGATAAAAGCTTAAGGGCATCATAACAAGTGACGCATATATACTAGACCCTATTGTAGAATCTGTATCTATAGATAGATATGAGAATCTGTATCCATTTAGATATGAGAACCTGTATCCATTTATTAGTGTTTCAATGTCCTTATTCTGCACAAATTCAAATTTTCATGGTTTTGAATTTTTTGTTTGATACTATCCTGAAATTATTTTGTTGAGATTTTATTTTCCATTAAAACTGCCTACCAGCCACCAATCAGATTTATCAAACTGATATTGTTTTGTTTTAACCAATATCTAACCTTACAAATACTAATATGGTATCTATTGAAAATATTTTCATGATTCATTAAATGAATGAAATTTTATAACTACTTTTAAAAGTGAGGTTAAATTTGATGATACAGATATATTTGACCTATGATAAAGAATCTCGGTCGGAGAGATCCAACACTCACTTCACATCTTTAACACAAGAATACAACATTCCCATACTCCAATATCTCCCTGGCCATAAGTCAAGTGATGCATGCTCTCTTCTACAGTTACACACTACAGACACAATTATTTTAGTTCACTGAAAATCACTCCTTTATTTTACATTGAATTTGTCAGAGTTGCAACGTGTTGTGGTAGATCAATTTGATTAGTACTGCGATATGCTGTCATAGTGCTCCAAGTCAACCTTCACCCTCTAAATTCAATCAAAAGGATCTTCCGAATCATTACTGCAGCAAACTCTAGCTTGAACTAGGGGGAAGTACATTATGACTGTGGCGCAAAGCAGTTGTGTGAAAAGATTTAGACAAGGAATTACATGACTCAAATTGGTGTGAGATCACAGTATCTATGTATCACCTAAAGCTATTCACATGCTTACAAATCATCTAGGAGAGTATCCAGGAAAATCTCAAACAGAAAATCATCACAGACAAGAGGGCTACGGTCCTTAAAGGTCATCTGACAATTGAATCATTATATATGGAAAGCAAAATTACGGCAAAGTTCCCCATTAGGGGCCCTTCCACTCGGGTCCAATGGGTCACACCAGCCTCATTTATTTAAAATATGATTGCCCTCCCCCAATGATGCTTCAAATTTGGTAGTAATCCACTCAAGGGTTAAGAAGGAGTAGTGTTTTGAAATAAGTCTTACGCACAGCGGATGGCGCTCGACAACGGGAGGAATAAGATGGCTATAAGTCATCCTGACCTTGTGTGAAAATTGGGAAATAATCTTACATCATCATCATCATCATCATCAAATTTTGGAAAAGACACAGCTGATTTCAATTGTAAATAGCTTTATAGGGCCCAACAGATAAATAAGCTGGGATATCTCCAACCCAACAGATAAATATCTGAGATATCTCCAACAGATAAATAATCTGGGATATCTCTAACAGATAAATAATCTGGGATATCTCAACAGATAAATAATCTGGGATATCTCTAACAGATAAATAATCTGGGATATCTCCAACAGATAAATAATCTGGGATATCTTTAACAGATAAATAATCTGGGATATCTCTAACAGATAAATAATCTGGGATATCTCCAACAGATAAATAACCTGGAATATCTCCAACAGATAAATAATCTGGGATATATCTAACAGATAAATAATCTGGGATATCTTTAACAGATAAATAATCTGGGATATCTCTAACAGATAAATAATCTGGGATATCTCCAACAGATAAATAACCTGGAATATCTCCAACATAAATAATCTGGGATATCTCCAACAGATAAATAATCTGGGATATCTCCAACAGATAAATAATCTGGGATATCTTTAACAGATAAATAAGCTGGGATATCTCTAACAGATAAATAAGCTGGGATATCTCCAACAGATAAATAACCTGGAATATCTCCAACAGATAAATAATCTGGGATATCTCTAACGGATATCTCCAACAGATAAATAATCTGGGATATCTCCAACAGATAAATAATCTGGGATATCTCCTACAGATAAATAATCTGGGATATCTCTAACAGATAAATAATCTGGGATAATACCAACAGATAAATAAGCTGGGATATCTCCAACCCAACAGATAAATATCTGGGATAACTCCAACAGATAAATAATCTGGGATATCTCCTACAGATAAATAATCTGGGATATCTCCTACAGATAAATAATCTGGAATATCTAGATATCCAACAGATAAATAATCTGGGATAACTCCAACAATAATCAACTAAGTCCCAACCCTGGACACACATATTTCTGACATTTCTTTCAGTAGTGTTTACATTTTCAAGATAATTCCTGGTCTTTACAATTGTAAAGATATCTTATACTCTATACTGTAACAACTTCATGAATAAATGTGATTGGGCATTGCTCCTTCCGTAAGTTGGCTTCTATACAAAACTAGACTAAAGTATAATTCTAAAAGCATTTACATAGAATCAATTTAATTTCGTAAACTGTTCAATCGCAGAAAAAATAACTGATCTGTTCAACAGCCATTATGTGATATCTATAATATATATCTGGAATAAGAAAAGAAACATGATTAAATTTCTATATCTGTCATTTACCACATTCAACTAGCATACATGCTCAAACTTCCACTGAATATGTATGTCACAAAAACAGATGACTGTTAAATCAAAGCCTTTTTCTGGTGGTTTTCTGAGGTCAATAACGGGCAGCAGCTATGCATACATTTTATATAGAAATTATTTCATATCTAATATGAGTTTCCGAAAATTTTCAATTTAGTCAGAAAATTTCATTCCTCAATTCCCCAATTTCCTTCCCAAAATGAGACAATGAAGTCCCATCCAAAACGCAGTTTAAATAGGCCTATACTCATGTACATGACTATTGTATAAAGACCATTACCACTGATAACATCTGTCCTACATAACAACCTCTTTATGTTACTAAGACATTCCTTTACCCACCTCTACCTTCCCAAATCTTTAAAAGTAATCTCTATATTAATCCTGTATAACTTGCATCATGGAGCCAACAAATGAAAATTCAGCTACATAACTTCTGTTAAGACAAATAAAATATTCTCTTCTATATGGTAATAACTCAATTGTGAGGAAAGAGAAAAAAATGTCCAATTAAGTCCTTCATAATGGTCTGTCATTATCATAATTACAAACTCAGACATACATAAAGTGACAAAAAGAAAGAAAGAGAAATATCAATTAACATGTAATATGAACTGTGTATACATAAGCAGACAGTCATCTGCTCAATGAGATTTGTATGAAGCTACCAACACGTTTGGTCATGGCAACAACCAAATATTGACACGCGTTTCAGAACACAATAGATTCAATGAAATATGATGTCTTTTCCAGTTACATAGCTACTTCCATTTACTACATATATATTGTACGTATGTATAATTCACAATAACTGGAAGTAAAAAACTGTCTAACGAAAATACTAATCCTATCTACTATTACATTATGTAAATTAATTGTAACAGTTTCATTGTTGTTCAAAAGCAACTATACATGTACATTACATGATTTAAGCTAACAATGCTTTATACAAGAGGGTAAGCTTGTACCAACTCAGGTGAGACCTTTAATAATAGGTCATGTACATGTATATAACATGTCCTAGATACTGCCCTTGTTTGTGTACCTGAAGCCTACTGGATTATGACTGGCAGTGTCAGCTACAATCAATATAGCCCACCTACTTGTACAGTGTAGTTTATTACACTACTACACAAGCCTCCATAGCTCAGTGGTTAGAGCACTGGTCTTGTAAACCAGGGGTCGTGAGTTCGATCCTCACTGGGGGCTGTAAATATTTTTATTAATTTTTTTATTTTTCAATTTTTAACGCATCAAGGAGGACATAAAAATCCACCTCCACACAAAAAATTTCATCACTTTTGCTTTTAAAACTAGTTTTATTAAGGAAGACCAAAGGTTTAGTTTGGTTTATTCTGTCCTAAGTATGTGTCAGGTTTTGGAGGCAGAGGAAAGCCAGAGTACCCAGAAAAAAAAACACCAGCCTACAATCAATACCAGGCAATAACTGCCCCATGTACGTGAGTTTTGAACTTGCAACCCAAAGATTGAGGGCTAGTGATCAAGTGTCAGGACACCTTCACCATTCGACCACTGCGACCCCGATTCAAGACCAAAGGAATCACCCACTTATTTCAACAGGATAGCAATTGTACTCAGTGCAAATGTTACTACTTAATGAGCTCTTTATATATCCACAAACGATGAAAAATGTGTCCCATGCCACTAATACAATACGGAAAAGGAAGAGAAAAGTTTACTTTTGAGAAGAGCTTGGCCAGGCATATTGTTCAATTATGTACAAATGTATAACAATTTGTATCTCCAAACTTCTTTGACAAGTTTAAACCTATAGGGAAGTAGATAAATGGTGAACCTGGAGGGCAATTCTACACATTGCCTTCACATTTCATTATGTTGTCTGGCTACCTATATATAAAGTGCTGGTGTCCATTTTTTTCTGGCCAGACTGTGTTGTGACTCATTCATTAACATTGACCTATACATATAATTTCACTAACAAAATCATATACATGTAAAAAAAATGCACAAGTAAGAATGTGCTGTAATTGTAAATTGTTGTAATTCAAATGTGAAAGTTGCTCAATTTTACTGAGTATACCCAAGTGGCTGGAACTAATGATCTTTTAAAAAATTTGCAGGTCGACCAGCCCCCATAAAATCATAACATTAAACATTGGCATTCTTATCAGGACAGGTTTAATTTCATATGGTATCATGATGTTAAATTTATGATAAAGAGCTGAAACAATATCACCATTGCACATGCATGTTTCCATGACTAGAAATTCATTCTTTAAGGAAAATTTTCTGCTTATATATTAGGTGTGGCATGAAGACAAATGTATGGTTTAGTCAGGTAAATATGATGTATAATATTTACAAATAATATCACACTATGCAAAGATTAACTACAGATAAATGTGTGAATCATTAAAGTCTGTGTAACAATGTAAATGTCTTAATAAAACTGTCTTATAAAAAGACCAGACAGACAAACAGACAGTTCATTACATCTACTGTCTGTGATGAAGAACAGACCAGACACACACAGATCAACAGACCAGACACAGACAGACCATTACATCTACTGCTGTTGATGAAGTTAGACAGACAAGGCACACACAGGTCATTACATCCACTGCCGAGATGAAGTTAGACAGACAGACACACAGATCATTACATCCACTGCCTGCGATGAGGTTACATCTACTGCCCTCGATGAAGTAAGACAGACAAGGCACACAGATCATTATATCTATAGCCTGCGATGAAGTTAGACAGACCAGACACACACAGATCATTACATCCACTGCCTGCGATGAGGTTAGACTGACCAGACACACAGATCATTAAATCCACTGCCTGCGATGAGGTTACATCCACTGCCTGCGATGAAGTTAGACAGACAAGGCACACAGATCATTACATCTACTGCCTGCGATGAGGTTACATCCGCTTGCGATGAAGTTACTTAGTTACACAGACCAGACAAACACAGATCATTACATCTATAGCCTGCGATGAAGTTACTTAGTTACACAGACCAGACACACACAGATCATTACATCTATAGCCCGCGATGAAGTTACTTAGTTACACAGACCAGACACACACAGATCATTACATCTATAGCCCGCGATGAAATTACTTAGTTACACAGACCAGACACACACAGATCATTACATCTATAGCCTGCGATGAAGTTACTTAGTTACACAGACCAGACAAACACAGATCATTACATCTATAGCCTGCGATGAAGTTACTTAGTTACACAGACCAGACAAACACAGATCATTACATCTATAGCCTGCGATGAAGTTACTTAGTTACACAGACCAGACAAACACAGATCATTACATCTATAGCCTGCGATGAAGTTACTTAGTTACACAGACCAGACAAACACAGATCATTACATCTATAGCCTGCGATGAAGTTACTTAGTTACACAGACCAGACACACACAGATCATTACATCTATAGCCTGCGATGAAGTTACTTAGTTACACAGACCAGACAAACACAGATCATTACATCTATAGCCTGCGATGAAGTTACTTAGTTACACAGACCAGACACACACAGATAATTACATCTATAGCCTGCGATGAAGTTACTTCATTACACAGACCAGACAAACACAGATCATTACATCTATAGCCTGCGATGAAGTTACTTAGTTACACAGACCAGACACACACAGATCATTACATCTATAGCTTGCGATGAAGTTACTTAGTTACACAGACCAGACACACGCACACAGATCATTATATCTACTGCCCGCGATGAAGGTAGACATACCCCACACAGATCATAACATCTACTGCCCGCGATGAAGGTAGACAGACACCCACACAGATCATTATATCTACTGCCCGCGATGAAGGTAGACAGACACCCACACAGATCATAACATCTACTGCCCGCGATAAAGGTAGACAGACACCCACACAGATCATTACATCTACTGCCCGCGATGAAGGTAGACAGACACCCACACAGATAATTACATCTACTGCCCGCGATGAAGGTAGACAGACACCCACACAGATCATTATATCTACTGCCCGCGATGAAGGTAGACAGACACCCACACAGATCATTACATCTACTGCCCGCGATGAAGGTAGACAGACACCCACACAGATCATTACATCTACTGCCCGCGATAAAGGTAGACAGACACCCACACAGATCATTACATGTACTGCCCGCGATGAAGGTAGACAGACACGCACACAGATCATTATATCTACTGCCCGCGATGAAGGTAGACAGACACCCACACAGATCATTACATCTACTGCCGCCATAAAGGTAGACGGATCATTACATTTACTGCCTCTGATGAAGTTAGACAGACACACAAACACATAGATCATTACATCCACTGCCGAGAAGAAGGTAGACAGACACCCACACAGATCATTACATCCACTGCCCGAGATGAAAGAATATGATACATTTATTGTTGAATTATTGATCTGATTGTCTCCTCCTCAATATATATTTGTGAATTTGGCAGGGCATTGAGGTTTAGCACTGACTTCGGTAGTACTTTGTTAGGTATATAAGACATGCTTCGTGATAATCCAATTATTACATTAAAGACAACATCCAAAAACAATCAGAAATTAACATCTTCCAAGCCTCATTAAATATAAATGAATTTGGCATAGTATCAAATTGACGTGTGAGAGAATTTGGTAGAAAGTACACCAGGTGTCCTAACAAGAGATCCCAGAATAGTCTTGGCGCCCACCATCATCTGAATCTTCATTAATCTAGTTCTATGTAAGTTTGACATCATTTATTTTTTTCTATTCTTTCTTCATAGTTATCCACTGTACACGATATACAGAAAATCATGTTAATAATAGTAAATTATTAATGCAGTAGAATAGTAAAAACTTCCATGTCAAAAAGAGGTCATCATTAAACTCATTGGCTCAAACAGTAAGTGGAGCAACATATATAAGGAACTTCTGAAAGATTTGTTTGGTATTTTCTCTTATGTAGCAATAAAATACAGCTAACAGACTCTAAGATGGCCACTTGTCTGCTACTCTGCTTCTTCATCCATCTCAGAATTCATTCAGCTAGGGAACTTTAGAAACCTGCATGCAAATTTCAGAGATACCCAAAGTAATTTCTGAAAATAGCTTTAAATACCTAACTCTGAAAAAGTCAGAGTGACTCAGATTGAAACAGGATACACTGCCTCAACTTGGTGAATGCAGCTGACATGACAAAATCCTACAGTCCCCTTGGTTCATGTTGAGGGAGAAACAAATACAGAACACAACAAAATCCTACGGTCCACCCTGGTTCATGTTGAGGGAGAAATAAATACAGGACACAACACAATCCTACAGTCCACCCTGGTTTATGTTGAGGGAGTAATAAATAGGGACACAACACAATCCTATGGTCCGCCCTGGTTTATGTTGAGAGAGTAATAAATAAGGACACAACACAATCCTATGGTCCGCCCTGGTTCATGTTGAGAGAGTAATAAATATGGGACAGTCTGCCCTGGTTCATGTTGAGGGAGTAATGGATACAAAAAGACAACTCACCCTTTGGATGGCCCTCCTCTCGGATCCTGGAATGTAGTAGATTTTGTTTTATGATCCACAAAATAGCGTACTCCTTCTGCTGTATACCTCATCTCCCAGCCTTCCGGCAGGGGGTCTTCCTGGACAATACTGTAACAATAAAACAAACAATTGTTAATTCTACCAGATTGTATGTGTGACAGCATATCTTTTTGTAATTCTCGTTTACAGTTAACACAGTAATACTCTTTGTTTATAGTTATATTTTGTATTTTTTTGTCTGTGACATTACTCGCCCTGTAATTCTCGTTTACTGGTAACACAGTAATACTCTTTTATAGTTATATTTTGTATTTTTTTCTCTGTGACATTACTCACCCCTGTAATTCTCGTTTACTGGTAACACAGTAATACTCTTTGTTTATAGTTATATTTTGTATTTTTTTGTCTGTGACATTACTCACCCCTGTAATTCTTGTTTACTGGTAACACAGTAATACTCTTTGTTTATAGTTATATTTTGTATTTATTCTCTGTGACATTACTCACCCCTATAATTCTCGTTTACTGGTAACACAGTAATACTCTTTGTTTATAGTTATATTTTGTAGTTTTTTCTCTGTGACATTACTCACCCCTGTAATTCTCGTTTACTGGTAACACAGTAATACTCTTTGTTTATAGTTATATTTTGTAGTTTTTTGTCTGTGACATTACTCACCCCTGTGTCCTGGGATCTTCCCACTGTGTTGTTCTGTTTTTATGGTTTACAAAGTACACTCGACTGTTAGCATCCACTCGCTTCTCTGTAACACAAGTACAAGGCAAATGTATAAATCATATAGATCATGTTATTACCTATACACTGAAACCACAGGTGTCTGCTTCTGTTAGTATTGATAGAAAAAAAATATATATTAGGCCCTAACCTACTATATCAACAAGGTGCAACACTTGAAGACTTACGATGCATCAATTGTGGAACGGAAGTAGACCTGATAGGTCGACAGCTCTATAAACAATACTAACTATAATTGGCGACTAATCAGGTCTACTTCCGTTTCACAGTCGATACATCGTAGATCTTCAAGTGTTACACCCTGTTGATATATTAGGAGTAGGGAGCTTATATTTTTTTCTATTAATACTAAACAGAAGCAGATACCTGTGCTGAAACCAACCTATTTTTCTGTACAAGTTCTAGTTTTCTTTTGTCCAGGAAACCATCATGATATATTTGTAATCATTATTTAAGTACAGATTTCTCAGACACCTTTTGTTGTATATATATATAAATAATTATACTTAATTTCACTTCATGGTATCTTGCAATTTATAACAGGATGGTTTGATTCTTCAAAACAGCTAGGTCCAAACTGGTAGCCTTCCTCAAATTTCAATAACTATGTACAACATACCCCAGCCCTCAGGGAGTGGTCCCAGGGGGTCATTCTCCTGAGTGACCTGTGCCGGGTTCGGGAAAAGGAAACGGTTCTGTAGCTGTTCCAGGGCTATAGAACGATTGTTGCGCCACTCCTGCCACTGCTGATAGTTGTTGACCATGTCTATATTTGGGCGTTGCCACGTGGTAGTGCGTGTGTTGTGATCAACATAGTACACTCTACCGCGAGGGTCTACTCTCCTCTCCCAACCTGGGGGCAAGGCCTGGGGACGTTCCCACGTTGTGGTTCGTGTGTTGTGGTCCACATAGTATGGCCTTGAGTGTCCATCTGTTCTCATCTCCCAACTGTAATACAAACAATTTTCTGTATGTGTATTTATGAGACTGAAGTTTACATCCTATTCTTTATTTCACAAATCTTTCATTGAAATTCATGTTTTTTATAAATTCAAGAAAATATATACTCCCTCCAATTAATGATTGGGTCTGATCATGATCAGGACACAATGAAAACCTGGTAGGTCAATAGAGAACCTGCTGCAGTTACAATGAAGCACTTACCCAGGTGGGAGAGGTTCGTTGTTGGTGCTCTGTTCTGTAGGGGGTGTTCCTGGTGGAGGACCTACTGGCGGAGAACCCCCTGTTGTGGGTGTTGAAGCTGCAACCCCTGCGGCCCCTGATCCTGAAGTTGCATTGGAAACAACACCATTCTGTTGTGAAGTTGGTGTGGGGGCTGTAGTATTACCACCTGTGCAGAGAAAATACCATTTAGTATTGTAATAATTCAGGCAGTAATGTCCCCACTGTGTAAAGCTGTTTAAAAACAGTAGTCAAATGAGTTATATCAACTAGATTCAATCACTCTTGCTGGCCAGGATAGAAGAGCACAAGGTTTTACTGTGGAAGGAAATCAGAGTACCCATAGAACACTCCTACAGTTGGCTAGGTGACCCTAAGCTTTTCCAAGTTGACAGCATAGTACATTACACCATGGTGTTCCAATGGACATACCTGCACTGTAACCCCTGAAATTGACAGTACAGCCCCATAGCATTTTTCTGAAAGTGACCTTTATAATAAACTTAGAAACTAAAACCTCTTATTATACTTCAACAAATAACAATATGTACAGTGGAACCTCTATAAACCGAACATGCATGGGACATGACTATTTGTTCGGTTTACAGAGGGTTCGGTTTGGAGAAGTTGATCGAAAAATGACCGGTCGAATTCCGGATATAATTGGTCGGACGATTTTTTATTAGAATGCACCCGATTACAAACCGGCACGTACACACGTAGACAATATTTGGTTTGTCTGAATAATATGCATATTATGAAAGTTAATCAATGTACATGTATATATTGCAGAATATATAAGAAAGGCAAATGACTTTAACTATAGTTTTAAACAGTTTTTTCACATGTACAACTACACTTTACGATCGACCTACATTTTGTTACATCCGGTGAAGCTTCCGTCATGTGGATGGGGCCGATAGTCCAATACGGAATATTTTACATATCGACTAATATTAAAGGGTGTGAAGATGTTTTGTTTCAATATCAATTACAAATGATCAGTTGATACTGGTCGTATTTCCGACATCGTTGTTGTCTAAAAAAACATCAGTGGCTTCTTTTACGAAAACAACCCCCTTTGGGCCTCATTTAAATTAAATGCGAAACTCAGGCTTCTAGCTCTACTTGCATTGAGAAGATAAACGAACTGACGCGCTTCAATGAAGTGTGACATTGTTTCATAATTATCGTGTTGATTATACGCTAGGCCATCCGTCATAATGCCCCCTTGGGATATATATTAGATACCTGTACAAATCACCTACGTAGGTCCCGAGACAATAAGGCTTCACACAAAACCCGTCACAGTTGTTGTTTCACGGTTGACTGGCCTGACCTCGTGTCATAATCGCTCAGGTAAGGCCGGTTTTCAGAAGTAATTTTTGGTATATTTTAACAGGAACCGGACGCAAAATCGGTCCGGTGTTCGGAATTCAGAGGGATCGGTATTTGGAAGTTTTTTAATACTATAATAAAGAAGGACCAATTCCGTACAATGTCAATTCGTTCGGTATTCAGAGGTGTTCGGTTTTTAGAAGGTTCGGTTTTCGGAAGTTGCACTGTATAACCAATTTTCCTGAATTCTGTCAGACTTCTGCATTCTGAAACAATCTCTGAAAATGGCTGGAAAAACAAACATTGTGATTACTACAATGCACTCACAGAAACAAAATTTGAAATAAAATTTGAAATATATGCCATTCACTGAAAACATAATGACTTCGTTCGAATAGTAACAGTTGTAAGCTGTAAAGTATGTGAAATTTTACAACTGAGATAAAGACAAGATAATTACAGCTGACTACATATCATGCATCCATATTAAAGCCAGAACACTTGGATTCCAAACATGCTTTCAAAACTTATTAATTTGGTGGCACATTGTACATCAAGTGATATGAAAAAGCAGCAATTGTTACCTGAGGCATAGCTTGGAGGTGATGTTGTACCTATAACTGTTCTTCTATTGGGATCTACAACAACAAATCCCCTCCATTAGGTACAATATCTAAATCTCCTACAAAAATGTCAATCTATTAATAAATCAAGTCCACATAAAATATGGAAAAAATAATGTCCAAATTTACAAACATATACAATCGTTCAAAGAACAAGTGTCCAAATTTATATGTCAAGTAGGTTCTTCAATCTGGTAAAATCATTCCTGTTGGGTACATCACGATCATTCCTCCATCAGCTGGTATACCATGATCATGATAATTCTTTTGTCAGGTATATCGCAATCATTCCTCCGTCAGGTATATCATGATCATTCCTTTGTCAGGTATATCGCAATCATTCTTTCGTCAGGTATATCGCAATCATTCCTTCGTCAGGTATATCGCAATCATTCCTTCGTCAGGTATATCGCAATCATTCCTTCGTCAGGTATATCGCAATCATTCTTTCGTCAGGTATATCGCAATCATTCCTTCGTCAGGTATATCGCAATCATTCCTTCGTCAGGTATATCGCAATCATTCCTTCGTCAGGTATATCATGATCATTCCTTTGTCAGGTATATCGCAATCATTCCTTCGTCAGGTATATCGCAATCATTCCTTCGTCAGGTATATCGCAATCATTCCTTCGTCAGGTATATCGCAATCATTCCTTCGTCAGGTATATCATATAATCATTCCTGCGTCAGGTATATCATGATCATTCCTGTCAGGTATACCATGATCATTCCTGCGTCAGGTATATCATGATCATTCCTGTCAGATATACCATGATCATTCCTCCGTCAGATGTCAACATGTTATGCAAATCTTTTCTCCATCAGGTTCAGGTACAGATGTCATCTGACATTAATTTTCTTCTTTAATTTGGAAGAGGTGTCTTCATGTTCCTTCTCTATCAGAAACTGATGTTTAATGTAAATAATATACAGGTATAGTAAATTCTTCCCTCAGGTACAATCGTATAAATCTACATGTTCAGTAAATTCTTCCTCAGATACCAATGTCTAAATTTATTTACAGTAAATTTCTTCATCACATATGATAACATGTCTAAATTTATAGTAAACTCCTTTCTCGAATACCAATGTCTAAATTTACAGTACATTTCTTAATCAGATACCAATTGTAATGCCTCAATCAGTTAAAATGTCTAAATCTACATTCAAAGAAAAGTCCTCATCTAAACTCTACATAGAAAATCTCTTATGCAGTCTGAGTAAAATCTTACATGCAACAAATAACCTACATAGAGATCTGAAATGTCTTATAATTTGTATTTCTAGAACATGTATACACATTGCCCCAAATTCATAGTAAATGTCAAGTTTTATTTTTAAACCACCATAAAAGTCAAAATGTGCCTAAAACCTTAAAGGACAAAAGACAAAAAGTAGAGTAATGATGTTCTGTAGTGTAAATCATTCCAGCCATGCTTACAGTCATGACATCAGACTTGAAATACTACATTATACTACATGCTGGATCAAAATGTTCCAACTGAACTGAAGTGTGTATATCCAGTACCTGTAGTGTTAGCAGAAGACTTTTGGGCTTTGTTTTACAGCCAATAAACAATTTATCAAATTTGCTCTCTATTGATTATAAGGTTTGTCTTTTGAAAACTGAAAAAATAAAGTGACAATCTATGAATTAGATGACTGGACACAGATAACAGTTGAAGTTGGTTAGCGACAAATCAGGGTTAATTAACATGCTCGTTACATATCAGGTCATGTTACTATGGTATCAACAGCATTAGTTCAGAGGGTACAAGTCTTTACAGATGGCAGAGAATCAGCAAATTTTCAACTAAGTAACCATCAATTTTGTACCAAAGTTATTCAAATGTCTGATCAATGTTAAATTGTGAAAAAAAAACTTCATTTAAATCATGTTAAATACTTATTCAAAATGAATTGCACTCTGTAAAATTTTGAAATAAAGTATCAGCTTTGCCTTTCTACCTTAGCTTGTCAGTATTATTGACTTGTTCAGAGTGCAACATTTAATGAAATTGGCATAATCAATTATTTTTAAAATCTAACCAATCATCAGCTATTTCTCAAAATCTAAGGTTTTTACCCACAAGATATATACAAATGATCTATCTGGTGGTTTGTGGTGTCCATACTACATTATAACTACATGAATAATGATATCCCACTTGTGCTTTCAAAAAATGAGTCGAATAAAGTATCTTTTCCCTGTACTGTGTATGCTGCGAATATAGTGAAATGAAAATTTCTGTTTAACCTGGCAATGAAAGACAAAGCTAATAAGGCTAAGAACCAAACTAGAGATCAAACAACCAAAACTGTCCAGCTCTGGTATTTATGAGACTTGTTGAGATTTGCTGATCCTCCAATACAGAGACAGAATATAAAGAGAATGCTATGAATCTTACTGGCAGCACTGGCAGCGGGAGAGCCAGCCCCCTGGGGATTGGAGCCCTGCGAGCGGTTTGGGGGCGGAGGGACAGGAGGGGCAGGACCACGGGTGTTACGAGTGCGGTTGCGGCTGTTACCATGGGTATTGTGACTACCAGTGCTGCTACTTGGGACCTGCCCTGTGAAGTGAAACAAACAAAAACAACAATGTGAGATAAACAACAGCGTATGTATTTACGAGTTATCAGGATTTTCTGGCATGGCTTATATTTTTATGAGTGACCAGGGTCTTCTGGCTTATATATTTATGAGGATCTTCTTGCGACCAAGTGAAATGATTAATACTACCTAAATTCAATTTAATCCAATTCTAATGCTGTCACCACATAGTCAAATGCTGTCACCACATAGTCAAATGCTGTCACCACATAGTCAAATGCTGTCACCACATAGTCAATGTTTAGAATGAAATTCAATCTAATGTGCAGGTGCTCTTTTTCAATCAAAACAATAGAAGCTACTTTTTAATTGATATATAAAAATACTAAGGAACTGAAATATCTTCACCTTCCATTTTTAAAGAACTGAAACTTTTGAAAACCTCCAAAAAATCATCATGAAATTACATTTGTGGATACCACAAAAAATATTGATCAAGAAGATAATTTAACATCAAAATGTGGAGTAAATTTATCAAAACTAGAAATTTTCAAATCATTTATAATTGCCTCGCTGACCATTGCCAGATGAATTTACCATTAGCCTGTGCCTGTGAGTTTCTGCTGATGTTTCGGCGTGGAAACCGAGTCATGTTAACCTCCATCCCATGAAATTCTATGTTTACCTCACCAGTTTTCCCTTTTCCCTCCTGGGTTACCTCAAATGCTTTGCCTGTATGATTCACTGAAAAATATATATTAACCAAATTTAACATCCTTCATCTCATCAAAGCTAAGGAATTAAGATAAGTTAAGTTTTTAACAAATCACGCTCTCCAATTAACACAAGATCAGTTCATGTTAAGAAAAACAATGGTTTGAAACAACCTTCATAAGCACATGCCATATGATAAAATGGATGTGTTTGGAGCAATGATGACTTACATTTGCCATGATTCTCCAATAGGATGGCGTGAAGCTCTATGGTATTGGACCCTATCAGAGTGGGAGCACGTATAGTGTTCTGACTGAACACCTTTATCTCTATCTTTGAATATGGGGTGACCAATCTGAAAAAAACAAATATCAGAAATTAGATAGGTTAATTAAAATGAAACAGACTGATAAACTTTTTTTTCAATACAATGGCATGAAAGTGATTCAATTCTCAAAGTGAATAATGTTTCATGAAGCTATAACTCGGACAAATGCAAAAAAAAAAAAAAAAGTTGAAAATACAGAAAATGGCCTCAGAGAGAAAACTCTGTATCTGTGTTGACATTAAGGGACACAATGGCCAGCCAATCATATTTGGTAATAAAGGGTGATCAGCCTCTGGAGCCTTAATCCATTTCATTAAATATTTACAGGGCCAATTAGCCAGTGACACACATATACAGGACATCTGACAGCACTGAAACTGGCTATCATCTGACACTAAGGCAAAATCTATATTTCAATTAATTTCTGAAGAATGTCATATTTCTTATACATATTCATACACAGAATATATTCAGATGAGAATAAAACATGTTCAGTTTTAACCATTCACTGCTACATACTTGTAAACTACTTCTGACATGGGCACATAATTTGAACTATAACAGGATCACAGATTTTCTGAATAAGATGAAAGCTCTGCCAATACGGGGATGTAAACCCTTACTCAATTGGTCTGAAACATCAACACAAACAAGAACCAATAAGACAAAACCTTGTAAAAACATAACAAGAGATCCCAGAGGGATCTTGGCGCCCACCATTGAATGATCTTCATAGGTTCCATGTCAGATTGATCTTTTCTCTACTTTTCCCTTCCTCTAAGTCTTACTAATCTGTGTAAATTCAGAAACAGCCCTCTAGTACTTTTCAAACAAGGGTAACCTATATATAAAATTTAAGATTTGGCGATAATGGCTGTCTGTTGTTTTCGGATTGGTCCCAAAATGCAACACCAGGGACCAAGGGGAACCTACATATGAAATTTCAGAAAGATCCCTTCAGTACCTTCTGTAAAATAGCGATAACAAACTTCAATTGTCAAAATACAAGATGGCTGCCTGTCGGGCAGGTTGTTTTCTGACTGGTCTCAAAATGCAATATGCATAACTAGACACTGAGGGCAACCTACAAATGAAATTTCAGAAAGATCCCTTCAGCAATTTCTGAGAAATAGAGATAACAAACTTCAATTGTCAAAATCCAAGATGGCTGCCTGGCGGCCATGTTGTTTTCCGCCGATAGGTCTCAGAATGCAATATGCATAACTAGGCACCAAGGGGAGCCTACATATGAAATTTGAGAAAGATCCCTTCAGTACTTTCTCAGAAATAGCGATAACAATCTTAAATTGTCAAAATCCAAGATGGCTACCTGTCGGCCATGTTGTCTTCCGATTGGTCTCAAAATGCAATATGCATAACTAGGCACCAAGGGGAATCTACATATGAAATTTGAGAAAGATCCGTTCAGTACTTTCTCAGAAATAGCGATAACAAACTTCAATTATCAAAATCCAAGATGGCTGCCTGTCGGCCATGTTGTCTTCCGATTGGTCTCAAAATGCAATATGCATAACTAAGTACCAAGGGGAGCCTACATCTGAAATCTGAGAAAGATCCCTTCAGCACTTTCTCAGAAATAGCGATAACAAACTTCAATTATCAAAATCCAAGATGGCTGCCTGTCGGCCATGTTGTTTTCCGATAGGTCTCAGAATGCAATATGCATAACTAGGCACCAAGTGGAACCTACATATGAAATTTGAGAAAGATCCCTTTAGTACTTTCTCAGAAATAGCGATAACAATCTTAAATTGTCAAAATCCAAGATGGTTGCCTGTCGGCCATGTTGTCTTCCGATTGGTCTCAAAATGCAATATGCATAACTAGGCACCAAGGGGAGCCTACATATGAAATTTGAGAAAGATCCCTTCCGTACTTTCTCAGAAATAGCGATAACAAACTTCAATTGTCAAAATCCAAGATGGCTGCCTGTCGGCCATGTTGTTTTCCGATTGGTCTCAAAATGCAATATGCATAACTAGGCACCAAGGGGAACCCACATATGAAATTTGAGAAAGATCCCTTCAGTACTTTCGGAGGATTAGCGATAACAAGAATTGTTTACGGACGGACGGACGGACGGAGGGACGGACGGACGGACGGACGGAGGGACGGACGACGGACCACGGACGCAGGGCGATTTGAATAGCCCACCATCTGATGATGGTGGGCTAAAAATATGCATAAAACCTACAATGTGAAGTCCTCTTCCCATTTTGGAGTAGAACTTTTCTTCGCGACATCTGTTTTTCTTGGTGGTTGTGCGTCAACGCTTACTTCTGCGAATGTATCTGGCTTGGAGGCGAGCAGTCCACTACTCGCAGTGATTTTAGCTGATTGTACTGAAATATAACGAGACAAAGACCATTTACGGTGTTGTTAGCTGTTTAGTAAAATCCTTACTTATCTAAACCTGCTGCTATACAACCTGGGGCATGTTTATTCAACATTCCTTAACTTCAGGAAATTCATTACCATCAAATTTTCCATAAAATCTAAAATTCTGTAATGCTTTCCAATGGAAAATTTTAAGCTAAAGAATGTTGATGAAACTTGGGCCGGGTTGACTTTTGTTTTTTATATTTATTGTACAGAATCCTTTTCTTTGGCACACTTTCAAGTACCCATTACATCTCTTAGTATGCATGGGGACTTGTCAAATTTGTTGGGAACAGTCTCCTGGACATATCTGAAGAAAAATATATATAACTGCAAAAATTACTGGACTACTGTACAACATACTTGCTTTTCTGCATTGCTTTTTTTGCCCCTTTACATTACATTGTTTTTGGGAGCTTGTACACAAAGATAAGATTCTGCCTTACCTGGGTTTGACCACACTAATGATTCTGCCTTACCTGGGTTTGATCAAACTAACGATTCTGCCTTACCTAGGTTTGATCAAACTAATGATTTTGCCTTACCTGGGTTTTATCAAACTAACGATTCTGCCTTACCTGGGTTTTATCAAACTAATGATTCTGCCTTACCTAGGTTTGATCAAAGTAATGATTCTGCCTTACCTGGGTTTGATCAAAGTAATGATTCTGCCTTACCTGGGTTTGATCAAAGTAATGATTCTGCCTAACCTGGGTTTGATCAAAGTAATGATTCTGCCTAACATGGGTTTGGTCAAAGTAATGATTCTGCCTTACCTGGGTTTGATCAAAGTAATGATTCTGCCTTACCTGGGTTTGATCAAAGTAATGATTCTGCCTAACCTGGGTTTGATCAAAGTAATGATTCTGCCTAACCTGGGTTTGGTCAAAGTAATGATTCTGCCTTACCTGGGTTTGATCAAAGTAATGATTCTGCCTAACCTGGGTTTGATCAAAGTAATGATTCTGCCTAACCTGGGTTTGGTCAAAGTAATGATTCTGCCTTACCTGGGTTTGATCAAAGTAATGATTCTGCTTTACCTGGGTTTGATCAAAGTAATGATTCTGCCTTACCTGGGTTGGATCATACTAATGATTCTGCTTTACCTGGGTTTTATCAAACTAATGATTCTGCTTTACCTGGGTTTTATCATACTAATGATTCTGCTTTACCTGGGTTTTATCAAACTAATGATTCTGCCTTACCTGGGTTTTATCAAACTAATGATTCTGCTTTACCTGGGTTTTATCATACTAATGATTCTGCTTTACCTGGGTTTTATCAAACTAATGATTCTGCTTTACCTGGGTTTTATCATACTAATGATTCTGCTTTACCTGGGTTTTATCATACTAATGATTCTGCTTTACCTGAGTTTTATCATACTAATGATTCTGCTTTACCTGGGTTTTATCATACTAATGATTCTGCTTTACCTGGGTTTTATCAAACTAATGATTCTGCCTTACCTGGGTAATTTATCATACTAATAAGACTTGTGACAGACTATAGCATTAGTATCATATTATATTTCTGACTACAAAGCAAAGTACCGAACACCTTGCCAATGATTTACACAGCATAAATTATGCTTGCTATTCGTGATCAACAAATAAATATTGGAAACCTTCAATTGTCAAATCTTTGGACGAAATAACATCAATCCAAATATTTTGGCAAGGAATTCCTCAATCACCTGAATATACCTAAAGTGATTTTTTTCCCCCCCATTTATGTGACCTTAACTTTGACCTTTGATCATGAAAAGAAACTCCAAAGCAGCAATTGTACCATAAAATCCAGGAGAAAGTCTGGGTCTGCTTCCACCTATATATAAATCTACTCAAGTTATAAATGAATTCAATTTTCCGTATTAAGAATTATCTTGACCTTTGAATATTTTGACCTGGACAACATATATATATATCTCATCTAATACAAATATTTTGTTGATGTTGGGAACAGCACAAAAATCTCAAGAAAATCATTTCTCCAGCTCTGCTCTACAGTATGCTCTGTTGATCTAGAATTGCATTTCTTCACTTGTAATGGGCCTTGGCCTCAATTTTGGACCCAACTACAAATTATATACACCGAATGACCACACTTACAAATAGGATAAAAGAATGCCAGTTTCCAATACTCACTCCCTCTCTATGCTATTCAATAGCGATGAAATAAATATTTAACTTCTTTTTCCTATTTGTTTTTACAGCCAACAGATATTGATTTTGTGTGAGGTCCATATACTGCATTTAGCCGCAATACTACACTTTTAGGTATTGGTCTTTCACCTTTTCACAACAGATATGTAACAGAGGAAAACATTAAGTACCACCCCGGTAGTCACACGTACATACCCTGACCCAGAAATATTCTACTTGTCTACTAAATATAGAAGTATCATACTGTACTGTCATGTGGTCGACAGATACAGTGGTCGACAGAATGAGGTGAAATAAAATTCCCTAAGCTAAGTCATTAAGATAGCATGCCAGGTAATAAAGTCACCCATATCTGTTTTAGGTCAGTAGATATGTCAATAAAAGATATTTCAAAATAGTGTTATAAGTCCGCAATATTTGAAGTGATCAGGTGATGACCAACCTTAGCTTATTTAGTTAAAATTGACAGCTTATTTAGTTAAAATTCAAAGTGTAAACTGTTCCTGAAGCCTTCCAGCTCCTTCAAATTTAGCTATGCTTGATAAAGTGTAGGAAGTGATTGATAGTGCTAATGCTATGGAAACAGTTACCTCATTATATCTCACCCAAGAACCAGTGAGTAAAAGCTAAACACATAGGAATCAAATCTGCTTTACTTCTCAAGGAAAATTAATATTACTTCAGAATTTACATTTAACTGTAGTAACGTCTCTGTGACCCCTGCAGTGAAACCTTTTTCGACCATCAACATCATGTCATGAATAGCTACAAGACATAAAATTAGGACAAATGTGAGTATTAGAAGGTCACTAAATCTCAAATGTCCTTGGCTGACTAGAAGGATCCTCCCACTCAAATAATCAACTAATGCAAGAAGAAATCACTTTTGATGATCAAGACTGCTAATGACTTTTTGAAACTCACCGAGTCCCTAAGGTAGCAATTTTATTTTGCTGATTTTTTTTTTATTTTGCTCCGAAACCTGAATATAATTTCAAAGAATGATCAATAAAATCTCTATTTTGCATTACAGTGGATCAAATTTGGTTGTAATAGGTATGTATGTTCTGGTCGAAGTGGATGCAGGGTGTACATATTCTGGTCAAAGTGGGGTACACGATGATTGTTGGGTGTACATATTCTGGTCAAAGCGGGGTACACGATGATTGTTGGATGTACATATTCTGGTCACAAAGTGGGGTACACGATGATTGTTGGGTGTACATATTCTGGTCAAAGTAGGGTACATGACGATTGTTGGATGTACATATTCTGGTCGAAGTGGGGTACATGACGATTGTTGGGTGTACATATTCTGGTCACAAAGTGGGGTACACAATGACTGTTGGATGTACATTTCTGGTCAAAGTGGGGTACACGATGATTGTTGGGTGTACATATTCTGGTCAAAGTAGGGTACATGACGATTGTTGGATGTACATATTCTGGTCGAAGTGGGGTACATGACGATTGTTGGATGTACATATTCTGGTCGAAGTGGGGTACATGACGATTGTTGGATGTACATATTCTGGTCAAAGTGGGGTACATGATGATTGTTGGGTGTACATATTCTGGTCAAAGTGGGGTACATGATGATTGTTGGGTGTACATATTCTTGTCAAAGTGGGGTACATGATGATTATTGGGTAGAGTAAGAGATCTAAATAAAACCTATTCCATATTACCTATTACAAATTATATCAGAATTTGATTTTCATGAAACAAAGCCTGCTATGGCACAGGAATTCGACATTAAACTTTAATTAGGTTTCTGATTGTAGAGTGCTGACACAATTTCTATGTCATCAGCATTTGCAGACCATTTGGAATGTTAATAGGGGTAATTGTACTTACTGGTATTCATTTCATTCCTCAGGAAAGTACATTTATTTCAAATTTCTGTTAACTAATGCATTTCTGGTGGACTAATAGGGTTTTGAAATAGTGAATAATACATATAGCTTTACTGGTATTTACACAATAAAAAGATTCTGGTACAAAATGGGAAGTGTAATGTGATGTTTCATATATAATCAATCAGCAGGATTCATTTGTGCATGCATAAAAAGTATAATATTGGAACTTAATTAAAAAGATGATCAGTAAGGACCATTTTATTGTTACTATTTGCAGACAAAAGCCATGTAACACAGCATCAATTCCTATATAACCAGCTGTCATATACCCCCGATAATACAGGAAGATATTAGTATTCACGTCACAGACTCATAAATATCAATTATGATTTTCAAAGGCAAGTGCAGTACATAACATACATAATTATAAAGCTAATCAATAAACCATTCCATTTCATTTTCCCACTCGTTAGCCAAATGTTTCTGTTCAGAAGAAATGCCTTCAGTTCACTGTTTAGACAAGTGCTCTTAATGGACTTTCTATTTTCAGCTCTCTATTTATAAGTTTTTTGTGTCATGAAATTTTTCTCAATTTTCACAATTAATTGAAAAGGTATCAAATTATTTAACACATATTGCACAGAGTATGTTTACAGGGGAACCATACTATCCAGCTTTCCTATCAAATCACACATGAATGTCCTGTAACACAATACTAACCACACACAGAATTCGAAGGCTTTACTTTTTTTATAAAGCTACTCATGATCAGTTGATAATGATTAACAATATCAGGGCAGCGAAATTGATTCTTGGCCATACTTCAGCTTAATTTAAACATGTTCTGCCAGTTTGAATTAAAGTCACTTTCTATTAGTGTAATGGTTCTCGTTGTCCTGTAATAGCACTCACATCTCCATTACAATCCAACAGTGCAATGTTACTGTTACCAATTTAGGTGTAAGGGTCACTTACAGATAAAGTCACCTTGAGCTCCTAACATAATGTTTTTATCTGGTTCTTTATCTAAAAACAGAGGTCAGTTAAACAGGACAAAAATAGGATTGTCTTGATCACAGAGTGCTACAATAAACAGTATTTTATTCTCTTCATTGTCTTGATCACAGAGTGCTACAATAAACAGTATTTTATTCTCTAAATTGTCTTGATCACAGAGTGCTACAATAAACAGTATTCTATTCTCTGCACTTTTGAATGCTGATCTTTTTTTACTGTATGATAAAAATAAACCATGATTCTCATTCTAAAGGTAATCACAGGACACTTATGTTAATTTTTAATTTTATTTCCATCTCTGAACTTACCTGTGACTTGGAGCTGAGAAAACTGTGCTTGACCTGCTGCTGCTGCCGATGCTGCTTCTCCCATAATGACCTAGCACATAAGGACGTCTGTAAACAAAGACAAACAGTTTATTTTAACCATTACCATGATGTAGGAATTACACGGAATTCCTCTGGTGGATATAACAAATCCCTGAACGTAGTCCAATGACTGCTTCATTTGTAAATTCTGAAGGGACTGTTTTGATATAATCAATAACAATTTTGGCAGTACCAAATTGTATGTTGTTGTGTACTGGGGCTCTTAGTTGTTGCTGTTTTCCACCTTTTCAAACATTAATGGAACTTCCTTTTTTAACGTTTATGTTTCATTATTAGTTCTGTGAGTGTGAAAACCCACAAATCCTAATCTCAGATCTACAACCATCTTTAGGGCTCTGGACAACTAACGATTTTGATATAAATTCTTTTTGTAATCAGTTCATATTTCACAATAGTTAATTATCTAAGGCTTCTGAAAGAATTACAGAACATAACATTTTTATAATTCTTTTGAATTTATCTTACAAAGGTTGTAAACATTACAATTAAAATGGGTGCAAAATTTCAACAAGACAGATATACGAACTTTTAAAATATAGGGCTTATTGGTGTAAGAATTGAAAGGGACAAAGACAAACTTATTGGGTGTGAGGATTGAAGGCCAATTAAGTGTGAGGGGTGATGGCCGGGTGTGAGGAGTGATAGCGGGTATGAGGAGTGATAGCCGGGTGTGAGGAGTGATAGCCGGGTGCGAGGAGTGATGGCCGGGTGTGAGGAGTGATGGCCGTGTGTGAGGAGTGATGGCCGTGTGTGAGGAGTGATGGCCGGGTGTGAGGAGTGATGGCCGGGTGTGAGGAGTGATGGCAGGGTGTGAGGAGTGATAGCCGGGTGTGAGGAGGGATGGCCGGGTGTGAGGAGTGATGGCCGGGTGTGAGGAGGGATGGCCGTGTGTGAGGAGTGATGGCCGTGTGTGAGGAGTGATAGCCGGTTGTGAGGAGTGATGGTCGTGTGTGAGGAGTGATGGCAGGGTGTGAGGAGTGATGGTCGTGTGTGAGGAGTGATGGCAGGGTGTGAGGAGTGATAGCCGGGTGTGAGGAGTGATGGCCGTGTGTGAGGAGTGATAGCCGGTGTGTGAGGAGTGATGCCGGTGTGAGGATGATGCCGGTGTGCAGGAGTGATGGCCGTGTGTAGGAGTGATGCCGGGTGTGAGGAGTGATGGCCGGGTGAGGAGGTGCGGTTGGAGGGGTGATGCGGTGTGAGGCGTGTGGGTGTGTGGGAGTGATAGCGGTGGAGTGATGCCGGGTGGTGTGAGGAGTGATGGCCGGGGTGAGGGAGTGGTGAGGCGGGCTGTGGAGGAGTGATGGCCGGGTGGATTGGTGTGAGGAGTGATAGCCGGGTGTGAGGAGGAGCGGTGAGGTAGGGCGTGTGAGGAGTGATGGCCGGTGTGTGAGGAGTGATGGCCTTGGGTGATGCTTGAGGAGTGATTTTTATGCCGGGTGTGAGGAGATGGGTGTGAGAGTGATGCCGGTGTGTGAGGAGATGCCGGTGAGGTGATGGCGCGTGTGTGAGGAGTGGATGGCCGGTGTGAGGAGTGATGCCGGTGTGGAGGAGCGTGGAGTAGCAGGGTGTGAGAGTGATGGCCGGTGTTGCGTGAGAGGATGCCGGTGTGAGGAGGATAGGCCGTGGTGTGAGAGTGATGGCCGGTTGTAGGGAGGGAGTGGATGGCCGGGTTGAGGAGTGATGGCCGTGTGAGAGGATGGGTGTGAGGAGTGAGGGTGAGGAGATGCCTTGTGAGGAGTGATGGGGTGTGTGAGGAGTGATGGCCGTGTGTGAGAGTGATGCCGGGTGAGGAGGGATGGCCGGGTGTGAGGAGTGATGCCGGTGTGGAGTGAGTGGATGGCCGGTGTGAGGAGTGATAGCGGAGTGTGAGAGTGATGGCGGTGTGAGGAGTGATGGCCGGTGTGAGGGAGGGATAGCCGGGTGTAGGAGGATGGCCGGTGTGAGGAGTGATAGCGGTGTGGGAGGGAGGGGGAGTGAGATGATGGCCGTGTGTGAGGAGTGAGTGGAGCCGGTTGGGTATGGGTGATGAGGGGAGGTGATGGCCGTTGTGAGGAGTGATGCCGGTGTGAGGAGTGATGCCGGTGGGGAGTGAGTGATGCCGGTGTGAGGAGTGAGCGGTGTGAGGAGTGATGCCGGGTGTGAGGAGTGATGGCCGTTGTGAGGAGGATGGCGGGTGTGAGGAGTGATGCCGGGTGATGGGTGAGTGATGGCCGGTTGTGAGGAGGGATGGCCGGTGTGGAGGATGGGTTAGATGTGCGGTGTGAGGAGTGATAGAGGGTGTGAGGAGTGATGGCCGGTGTGAGGAGGGATGGCCGGGTGTGAGGAGTGATAGCCGGTTGTGAGGAGTGATGGCCGGGTGTGAGGAGTGATGGCCGGTGGTGAGGAGTGATGGCCGGTGTGAGGAGTGATAGCGGGTGTGAGAGTGATGCGTTGTGAGAGATGCGTGTGAATGTGGCCGGGTGTGAGGAGTGATGGCCGGTGTGAGAGGAGGGTTAGGAGATGGCCGGTGTGTGAGGAGTGGGGTGCCGGTGTGGAGTATGCGTGTGAGAGTGATGGCCGGGTGTGAGGAGTGATGGCCGGGTGTGAGGAGGGATGGCCGGGTGTGAGGAGTGATAGCCGGTTGTGAGGAGGGATGGCCGTGTGTGAGGAGTGATAGCGGGTGTGAGGAGTGATGACGGGTGTGAGGAGTGATGGCCGTGTGTGAGGAGTGATGGCCGTGTGTGAGGAGTGATAGCGGGTGTGAGGAGTGATGGCCGGGTGTGAGGAGTGATGGCCGGGTGTGAGGAGTGATGGCCGGGTGTGAGGAGTGATGGCGGGTGTGAGGAGTGATGGCCGGTTGTGAGGAGGGATGGCCGGGTGTGAGGAGTGATGGCCGTGTGTGAGGAGTGATAGCCGGTTGTGAGGAGTGATGGCCGTGTGTGAGGAGTGATAGCGGGTGTGAAGAGTGATGGCGGGTGTGAGGAGTGATGGCCGTGTGTGAGGGAGTGAAGGGTCAGGTGTGGATGGGAGTGATGCGGTGTGAGGAGTGAGCCGTGTGGAAGTGTGCCGTGTGAGGAGGATGGCCGGTGTGTGAGGAGTGATGGCCGGTGTGAGGAGTGATAGCCGGGTGTGAGGAGGTGGCCGTGTGTAGTGATGGTGAGAGTGATGAGGGTAGTGAGAGTGATGGGGTGTGAGGAGTGATGGCCGGTGTGAGGAGTGATAGCGGGTGTGAAGAGTGATGGCCGTGTGTGAGGAGTGATGGCGGTTGTGAGGAGTGATGGCCGGTGTGAGGAGTGATGCCGGTGTGAGGAGTGATGGCGGTGTGAGGAGTGATGAGAGGGTGTGAGGAGTGATGGCCGGTGTAGGATGAGGATAAGGATGCGGTGTGAGGAGTGATGAGCCGGTGTGTGAGGATGATGGCGGTGTGAGAGTGATAGCGGTTGAGAGATGGATGAGATGATGGTTGTGAGGAGTGAATGGCGGTGTGAGGAGTGGATGGGGTGTGAGAGGATGCCGGGTGTGAGAGTGATAGACTGGTTGAGGATGATAGCGGTGTGAGAGTGATGCCGGGTGTGAGGAGTGATGGCAGGGTGTAAGGAGGGTGAATGGCTGGGTGTGAGGAGTGATGGCCGGGTGTGAGGAGTGATGGTCGTGTGTGAGGAGTGATGACGGGTGTGAGGAGTGATAGCCGGGTGTGAGGAGTGATAGCCGGGTGTGAGGAGTGATAGCCGGGTGTGAGGAGTGATGACGGGTGTGAGGAGTGATGACGGGTGTGAGGAGTGATGGCCGGGTGTGAGGAATGATGGCTGGGTGTGAAGAGTGATGGTCGTGTGCGAGGAGTTAGACGGTCCCAAACTGTGTTGTTGATTTTTTTTTATATGCACATTAGCCAAATGCAACTAGAGCTGTCACTGATGGGGTGACAAGTATACCCCCCGCTTTTCCATGATTTGTTTGAATACTTTGTGAAACTGCCTATTTATGGTACTATAACCAAATCAAACATGTTCTTTGTTTTGGTAAGAACTAAGTGAATGCATAGCTGAAAATTTTTTTGCTCATTTTTAAAGAAAAAGGGGCAAAACTCTTCTAGAACTGGTAATTCGGCAAAATCTTTGCATAGAGCTAACCCTCATAGGGTTCTCTAACTACATACCAAATTTTAGTAAAATCCATTGAAAACAAAGCAAATGCATAGCCGGACAAGCTAGTAACCATTTTTTACATAAAGGGGCATAACTCTGTAAAAAGGTTTTTTTTCGGAAGAAGCCATTACTGGAGACACAACTTCATACCATCCTTCATCATTGTATAAAGTTTCAAGAAAATCCATCAAAAACTAAGTGAATGCATAGCCGGACAAAATTATGACACATTTTCTATGAAAAAGGGGCATAACTCAGATAAAAAGGGCTAAATCCCAAAATCACTACTGGGGACACAAGTTCATATGGTCTTCTAACTATATACCAAATTTGAGTGAAATCCATAAAGAAATGAGCGAATGGATAGCCGGACACATTTTGTGACAGACGGACAAGGTGATTCCAGTATACCCCCCCCTAACTTCGTTGCGGGGGTATAACAATAAATAGTACTGACAAGGTGGACTGGTTTTACTAAACACAAAATACAGGGGGGTTGAGAGCTAAGAATTGATGTACATAGAAAATGACATGTAAAACATTGTTACATGTGTCTCAATAACTTACACAGATATATATGTTATTTATAGAATAAGATTTGTACAGATTAGATTATAATATATAACCCTACCACAGAACCAGGAAGTTTTTATTGTTACATGAGAAAATCCTCAGTAGGAATTCTTAAATACAAATAGTCTTGTAAATCCAGAAATATTTCAAAATATTGTCCGAAGAATACAACAATCACAAGCAAAAACTATTCCTAGGTATACATATGTTTGTCTTCCAAAATAAATATATTAGTATAGCTTGAGTGGAACCAAGTTTTAAAGTTACTGGTACATTCCAGACAACCAGCTGTTTTCATTAAAATACAGTATACAGGTATACAGGTAGCATTACATTGTGTGCCTTTGATGTGCTGCTAATATTGCAACTCTAAGGATCTTTGTTCTGACCAGATTTCTGTTTTCTTGGTGTAAATATATTGGTGTCCCCTTTAGAAGCAACCATCTTCATATAACCCTGGATCCAGTGTCAATCATTTTGAAGCCAAATCATACTAAAGTAGAAAAGACAGACAAGAAAGAGATTTTTAAAGTTTGAAAAAAAAAGATCAGGATATATTGTTATGCATTTTCTTTTAAAGTACAGATACTTTGTTTTACTTAAAAAGGCTGTTTTTTCCCCTCGAAATTGCCAAATTCAATGTATATAACTTATTTGATTTATTTTTATATAAAACAAGAGATCCCAGAGGGATCTTGGTGCCCACCATTGAATGATTTTCATAGGTTCCATGTCAGATTGATCTTTTCTCTACTTTTCCCTTCATTTCACTAATCTGTGCAAATTGAGACATCCCTCCAGTACTTTTCAAACAAGGGAATCCTAGCTATATAAGAAATTTGAGATTTAACGATAATGGCTGTTTGTTTGCCAGGTTGTTTTCAGGACAGACTGGTCCAAAAATGCAATACAAGGGACCAAGGGGAACCTACTTATGAAATTTGAGAAAGATCCATTCAGTACTTTGAGAAATAGAGATAACAAACTTCAATTGTCAAAATCCAAGATGGCGGTCTGCCGGCCATATTGTTTTCCAATTGATCTCAAAATGCAATAAGCATAACGAGGCACCAAGGGGAACCTCCATATGAAATTTGAGAAAGATCCGTTCAGTACTTTCTCAGAAATAGTGATAACAAACTTCAATTGTCAAAATCCAAGATGGCTGCCTGTCGGCCATGTTGTTTTCCGATTGGTCTCAAAACGCAATATGCATAACTAGGCACCAAGGGGAACCTACATATGGAATTTGAGAAAGATCCCTTCAGTACTTTCTGAGAAATAGCGATAACAAGAATTGTTACGGACGGAGGGACGGACGGACGACGGACCACGGACGCAGGGCGATGATGGTGGGCTTAAAATCATATAAGAGAAAGCACATACAATTCTCAGTTGTTATTCACATGTTTTCAGCAGTGGCTTTCCCTCCTCGATAGACGAAGCCAAACGTTCATACCATACACATTAAGACCACAAAGTGAGTAGAAATCAGTCATGCTTTCCAAACACAACCATAAGTGTCGATGGATTTGACCAAATAAAATCATCCTAATATCGATCTACCTGAACGATACAAAATCATCCACAAGCGTAAAGTTATGTCACCTATACAATTTGTAAGTATCTTATAGAACACTAAAGAGTTTCTCGATCACCAAAAACAAAACGAAATGGCAATATTGTCGAGGGAAATACATATATGTATATAGCGATTTAGGACATTTGTATTGTAACTAACGTGGCGAATGGTGGTATGCGAGGGTGACAAACTTAAAGAGGGAATTATATAGGCAGGAAATCTGTTACAGAGGTATAGATTCTGGTGGCAATAGGTCGAGGTGTATGCATATTATAGAATTATAGCAGATAACCAACAGGCTATGTACCGGAATGGGCTATGTACCGGAATGGGCTATGTACCGGAATGGGCTATGTACCGGAACGGGCTATGTACTGGAGCTGGCTATCTGCAGACTTTATATCATAAACCCAATATTTTGCAGCGTGCTGGCAATCTCACGGAGTTGGCAATATGCAGGAAATTACAGTAATGTTTATACAAAATTGGTTTCCTTTCATCAAAGGATGTTTCAGACTAAATATGGAACAAATCCTTTCATTCCTACAGAAATGAAGGATTTTGAAAAATTTGCTATATTTCCCTTATTGGGCATCCTCTACTCATGTCAATACATTTGGTTCCACGTGCACCTCATCCCGGATTCTCCACACCAAATTTTGTTCAAATCTGCTCAATGGTAAAGTTGACTGATGCAGGATTACCAATGGTGAGGAACTCTGGGCCACGTCATAAGCTCATGATCACTGGTCCTTTTAAATTTGGTCCTTTGGACAAGATGAGCTAAAGAAATCCCTTTGATACAGTTTCTTCCTATCATGCCTCCAGATCTAATGTATTGAGACAATGACTTGTTCCATACATCTGATGACAGAACATAGATGAACCAAAACTCAACCATCACTTTCCCCTCAGTATTGATCTAGTCTGGTAGTCTCTGTGATCCTTCATACGCTAAGGTGCTCACACTAATATTTGACAGAATCAAGCATACACCAATTTCTATATCCTTATATCTCTAGTCTATTGATACTTTTAATATCACTCAGTATACACGTTCGGTATATCAAAATAACTGTGAATATTCAGACATGGAATGTGAAGGATCTGAAATGTATTCTTTCAATGAGTCGATGAGTTTTTTGCACATTTAAATTGTTTTCAATTAGATAATCTGTCGAAAAGTAAAACCTACCAATGAATATGGGAGTTCTGTGAGTAAATGCTCATCTAATATTATCTGGTAGAAAGAGCTAGTTCAAACCACCAGCATTCCTGAAGTGACTGCTCAAACAAGCATCACAAACAGCCAATTTGCCACTGGCCTGCAATGGTAGCTTCTTCACTAGTTAATTACATAAATGCATGACCTTTTATGTATCGATCAGAGCTGATGTGTCATGATCATTGTAGTGATTTTTTTTATTATAAATGAAGTTATTTTTAGTGAACATAACTGCACATTTACAAAGACCACAAAACCAATCATCAAGTGTTGCTAAAGGATATTGGAAATTAATTCAAATAACATTTAAAATATTCAGTTATTTTTTATGGAGTCACAAGATAAGATATTTTATGTGTTAATATTCATTTGTAATAACAAATACAGATGTAAGGAAATACTTGGTCATAACCTTCACTGTCACACACAGTACACTAATCAGGTGTTGATAACCTCACCCTAAAACCTCACCTCTGATAACAGGTATGTCATGCTTCCCTCTGTAAAGGTCGACACTGATACACAGCTACAAGTAGGGATGGAATGACCTTACAACTTTACATATTATCCATCATTTGTCATAGTTATCTCGAGCTCCCTTTTAGTTTATAAGTAATTAGATAATTGAGAATTATTAATTATCCATATACATGAAAGTCTTCAGTCCTCTATAAGGCAGTTCAAGCTCATATATATATGTACATATATATCTTCAATCAACCATATAACAACAAATTAAATGCTACAGATACAATGTTTTTGTTAAAGCAGAAACCTTGTGGACAAGCGATACGTAAGTCACACTCTGAAGGACAAATGCAAGATGGTTTAGTTAGACTATAAGTTTGTCATTATCAAAAATAAGAACCAAATGATGAGGCGTATAATCATTTCATCCTCCCGGATACAGTGATGCTATGTCAATGTTCACAGTACATACTTATTGCCATCTGATCTATAAAAATTGATATCAGCATGATCATGGTGTGTTTACTTACTACAGCAAAATGTACACATTGTAACTGGATTTAATATCAATATAAACAGTATACAGTCGATCCGCCTGTGTAAACAACAGTTCCATCCCTGTTGTCTGCAGGAAATACAATCTCAGATGATGATCAAAATCAGACACTGTCATTTCTCATCACCCAACACCATTTATTTATAAATACTGCCAGGCAGACCCAGATCCATTGATTGTACTACACATTCTTCATGTTACTGTGAATTTTTCTGATAGATCAGTACTAGTCATAAAATGATAATTTCATAACATCCATGAAAATTTTTTGCCAACATATATACATGTATAAATGAATTTATAACTGGAAAATTTAATTGCATTATACTGCTGTCAGACATTTTATGAATCCCTCTATATTTTGTTTCCCTTATATTTAATAAAATATCATTAAATCATTGAAAATTCCAAAATCATTAACATTAACTGATTAAACTAGCTTTCAACGTGGATGTTAGGTGATGTTTAGTTTCTGTAAGCAACAAATGAAGGCAATCAGAATCCAAGAAAAGGATAAACTATATATAATTACACCAACACTACATATCTGTGACATAGACCAAACTTTACCAGACAAACTATAGATACACCAACACTACATATCTGTGACATAGACCAAACTTTACCAGACAAACTATAGATACACCAACACTACATATCCGTGACATAGACCAAACTTTACCAGACAAACTATAGATACACCAACACTACATATCTGTGACATAGACCAAACTTTACCACACAAACTATAGATACACCAACACTACATATCCATGACATAGACCAAACTTTACCAGACAAACTATAGATACACCAACACTACATATCTGTGACATAGACCAAACTTTACCACACAAACTATAGATACACCAACAGTACATATCCGTGACATAGACCAAACTTTACCAGACAAACTATAGATACACCAACACTACATATCTGTGACATAGACCAAACTTTACCAGACAAACTATAGATACACCAACACTACATATCTGTGACATAGACCAAACTTTACCAGACAAACTATAGATACACCAACACTACATATCTGTGACATAGACCAAACTTTACCAGACAAATTATAGATACACCAACACTACATATCCGTGACATAGACCAAACTTTACCAGACAAACTATAGATACACCAACACTACATATCCATGACATAGACCAAACTTTACCAGACAAACTATAGATACACCAACACTACATATCCGTGACATAGACCAAACTTTACCAGACAAACTATAGATACACCAACACTACATATCCTGTGACATAGACCAAACTTTACCAGACAAACTATAGATACACCAACACTACATATCCGTGACATAGACCAAACTTTACCAGACAAACTATAGATACACCAACACTACATATCCGTGACATAGACCAAACTTTACCAGACAAACTATAGATACACCAACACTACATATCCGTGACATAGACCAAACTTTACCAGACAAACTATAGATACACCCATGACATAGACCAAACTTTACCAGACAAACTATAGATACACCAACACTACATATCTGTGACATAGACCAAACTTTACCAGACAAACTATAGATACACCAACACTACATATCCGTGACATAGACCAAACTTTACCAGACAAACTATAGATACACCAACACTACATATCCGTGACATAGACCAAACTTTACCAGACAAACTATAGATACACCAACACTACATATCCGTGACATAGACCAAACTTTACCAGACAAACTATAGATACACCAACACTACATATCCGTGACATAGACCAAACTTTACCAGACAAACTATAGATACACCAACACTACATATCCATGACATAGACCAAACTTTACCAGACAAACTATAGATACACCAACACTACATATCCGTGACATAGACCAAACTTTACCAGACAAACTATAGATACACCAACACTACATATCCGTGACATAGACCAAACTTTACCAGACAAACTATAGATACACCAACACTACATATCCGTGACATAGACCAAACTTTACCAGACAAACTATAGATACACCAACACTACATATCCGTGACATAGACCAAACTTTACCAGACAAACTATAGATACACCAACACTACATATCCGTGACATAGACCAAACTTTACCAGACAAACTATAGATACACCAACACTACATATCTGTGACATAGACCAAACTTTACCAGACAAACTATAGATACACCAACACTACATATCCGTGACATAGACCAAACTTTACCAGACAAACTATAGATACACCAACACTACATATCCGTGACATAGACCAAACTTTACCAGACAAACTATAGATACACCAACACTACATATCCGTGACATAGACCAAACTTTACCAGACAAACTATAGATACACCAACACTACATATCCGTGACATAGACCAAACTTTACCAGACAAACTATAGATACACCAACACTACATATCCGTGACATAGACCAAACTTTACCAGACAAACTATAGATACACCAACACTACATATCCGTGACATAGACCAAACTTTACCAGACAAACTATAGATACACCAACACTACATATCCGTGACATAGACCAAACTTTACCAGACAAACTATAGATACACCAACACTACATATCCGTGACATAGACCAAACTTTACCAGACAAACTATAGATACACCAACACTACATATCCGTGACATAGACCAAACTTTACCAGACAAACTATAGATACACCAACACTACATATCCGTGACATAGACCAAACTTTACCAGACAAACTATAGATACACCAACACTACATATCCGTGACATAGACCAAACTTTACCAGACAAACTATAGATACACCAACACTACATATCCGTGACATAGACCAAACTTTACCAGACAAACTATAGATACACCAACACTACATATCCGTGACATAGACCAAACTTTACCAGACAAACTATAGATACACCAACACTACATATCCGTGACATAGACCAAACTTTACCAGACAAACTATAGATACACCAACACTACATATCCTGTGACATAGACCAAACTTTACCAGACAAACTATAGATACACCAACACTACATATCCGTGACATAGACCAAACTTTACCAGACAAACTATAGATACACCAACACTACATATCCTGTGACATAGACCAAACTTTACCAGACAAACTATAGATACACCAACACTACATATCCGTGACATAGACCAAACTTTACCAGACAAACTATAGATACACCAACACTACATATCCGTGACATAGACCAAACTTTACCAGACAAACTATAGATACACCAACACTACATATCCGTGACATAGACCAAACTTTACCAGACAAACTATAGATACACCAACACTACATATCCATGACATAGACCAAACTTTACCAGACAAACTATAGATACACCAACACTACATATCCATGACATAGACCCAAACTTTACCAGACAACTATAGATACACCAACACTACATATCCATGACATAGACCAAACTTTACCAGACAAACTATAGATACACACACACTACATATCCATGACATAGACCAAACTTTACCAGACAAACTATAGATACACCAACACTACATATCCGTGACATAGACCAAACTTTACCAGACAAACTATAGATACACCACACTACATATCCGTGACATAGACCAAACTTACCAGACAAACTATAGATACACCAACACTACATATCCATGACATAGACCAAACTTTACCAGACAAACTATAGATACAACCAACACTACATATCCATGACATAGACCAAACTTTACCAGACAAACTATAGATACACCAACACTACATATCCGTGACATAGACCAAACTTTACCAGACAAACTATAGATACACCAACACTACATATCCGTGACATAGACCAAACTTTACCAGACAAACTATAGATACACCAACACTACATATCCGTGACATAGACCAAACTTTACCAGACAAATTATAGATACACCAACACTACATATCCGTGACATAGACCAAACTTTACCAGACAAACTATAGATACACCAACTATCTAATACACACTACATATCCGTGACATAGACCAAACTTTACCAGACAAACTATAGATACACCAACACTACATATCCGTGACATAGACCAAACTTTACCAGACAAACTATAGTCTGTGATTATTTTTTCAGCCACAAACCAATCATACTTCACATCCATGGATACTCATGTCTCCCCAGGCCCCTCTGAGGTATATTTACCAGGTACATGCACAGTGGAGCAGAAATATATATATATTATAACGCAATGAGACAGATCAATTCTGAGCACTTCAGTGGAGCTCAGCTGAAGAATTACCATCAACATGATATTTTCTGTGTCCCTGTACAGTGACCTACTTTCACTTTGGTAGAAATCTATACTGCTGTAGTGTTTGGATTTGATGTCTAAGCAACCAACCAAGAATTAATGTTATTTTGATATAAACCAATGGCCAATGGTTTTGAATCTCTTTCCACTATGTCTTAGAAATCCCTTTCAGTATTACATACATAGCCTAATCCCTCAGTTACTACAACACATACCTGCTACACTGATACATAGATATTCTTCTTTAGTAAGGACATGACTGTTTATATCAAAAGCTGCCTATTTCCTAAACACTATAATGAAATAATATTGATTTTAGAACCAAAATCAATATTTCTATTTTCACCCTGGAATTCAACAGCCTTCCTATCATTAATCCTGAGTCGACTTCAAATGGATTTTGGCAATCAAATAACAATGGCTTCTCTAAGAAATCTGTTGAAAAAGATCTTTTTTTCTCATAACACATATACATCTCATGTTGGATATGGTTTGAAATATAGGCCATGAAATTACCATTAATGAAGGCAAATCCAAATCTATTAATACACTCTCTATATAAATTTAGAGAACTTTCCATATCTTGAATGCATGTCTTCCAAGTAAACTTATAGCTCATAATAAACATGCATAAAAAACAAGATCAGAATTATCTGCAAACTTGCCTCAATCAGACAGACCCTGCTTTATTGATTCTATGTCAACAAAAGCTATTTTACGTTGTATTTTCCTGACAAAACTTCATCATCTACACCTTAAGTCTATAAGTTTAACAGCTGGAAATCTTTACAGCACAAATCATATGCCAAGTTTCAAAAGTACCACAAAAATCAAATGGGAATATCCACTGTCCAATGTATTCCCAATGCCCTATGTAGAAATATATATTACTACGTAGAAGTCAAATATGACCTTTGTTATTCAATAATCATGAAAAAAAGGTAGTTTGAAAACTGGAGCACAATAATACATTATTTTATTTCAATGCATCTGCTGGTTTTTATCAAACTAAGAATATCAAGCCCACGGCAATACTGCAGAGAATCCAGTAATCAGTTTATGTAATATTACGTATGGGTTACGTTTGAACAGGTGTGATATTTAACATTTAATGTTAAATTATTTGACTCTGAACTTTTCTAAACTTTACAACAGACTACCTAAGTCTCCTTTGCTCTATGACTAGGATACAGTGCAGCTGGGGAGCAAACATTTTTCAAGTCACTTTCCCACAGGCAAGCAGAGCTCAGCAATCCACTTACCCGAATGCATTTTTTTCTTGGCCTATATATCATATGCTTTTTCAATTAAATATATATAAAAAGTCTATATGAAAAATCATTTATTGATCATTTCATCATTTAATATTAACAAAGCTAAAAACATTTAAAATCAATAATTGAAAGAAAAGAACACATTTTGTTATTTAAATTGCAGTAATGTTTCGTATTATTTTAATTTTTTTTTTTATTTTATATTCCTTAAGTTCATGGTCTGTATTCTTCTCCAAACATCAGTCACACAAAGCATTATTCCTACTTTGATAAAAAGATCATTTTACAGATACAAAAGTCTGATAAGAACATTAATTAGTCAAGTATAACAGTAAGTAAACTCTTTCTAACATTATTTCATACTTCAGCTGTATTTTCTATTATTTTCATTAGCTTAAAATTCTAAAAATCATCTTACCGGTAGTGACCATGGCCATGTAATTATACTAGATGCAATAGAAATTTTAGACCACGTGGTTGCAGCAAATGCTGGGCTATAATAAAACTTCTCAAAATGGTTCATTAAGTTCAGTTGTCACTTCCTGGTTATGTACCTATATGGGGTAGCTTATACATATAGCCAAGGCAGCTACCCATTGTCAGTACTATTGTATTAAACCTCTAACTCTTAAGTCCCGTACTATTGTATTAAACCTCTAACTCTGAAGTCCAAACTTTCCCAATAAACATTTATTTTTTCACCAGTTTTATTTTCTTCCTACTGCTTATTTTTAACAGACATGTTCAGTCATAACGTAATGAGTTATCTCTTACATCCTGGTAATTTATATGTATCCAGCACTATTTATGAACATTCATATATGTGTATGAGCTCCTTGGCGTAATATTACACATTTTCTTTAACATAATTAAATTTATAACCTTATTGGATGTTTTAAGTGTCTAATTATTATAGTTCTAACATACAGAGTCTTGAAAGCATAAGTAAATTCATTTTTAGTTCTTCCCGAACTGTTTTTACAAATTATACTGTCCAATATATTTGTGGCAATGATATCAGATTGAAACTATATAGCACTGTTTAATACTCAATTCTCATTAACATAGTAAAATAACCCTGATATCATTTCATGATCAACACCTAAAAAATATATCATATCATGTTTATTGTTACTTTTTGAACCCAATACACGTACGACCCACCCTCGTACGACCCACCCTCGTGACACTGTGTGTGTACAAGTTATATAAATAGAACTACCTATATACATACGTAACAGTGATATGGTTAAATTCAAATTCATACAAACCAGATTGTGGGACCTTGTGATCCCTAGTCATACAGTACCTGGGTATAATTACACTATCCCATCAGTGCTGGGTACAGGTTTTTTCAATGCTGCTGTGACAGGGTTGTTGTGAAACATCCAAGTTGTATAACATATAGATTAGACAGTTTTCTACAGGTAAACTGAGTCACAGGTGTGTCCTTACACACGGCTACAGGTGTAAACAAACCAGCTGGCCAACTAGCTATACGTATGTGCAATTGTTCTGTCACAGAAAGTCAAATATGGGCCATGATAATTTAATCCATCACATAAACTGATGTATACATATGTATATATATATGTTATATATATCAATATACATATATTTTAATTATTTAAGCAATCCAGAAGATAATTAAGTTAGTATGTAGATCTCATATATAGATCCGGGATCCAGGCCATCCTTAACTTGTATCGCCTCTAAATGTAAACGTCATGCATGGTTAACGTTGTACATGGTTGCATAAAGCAACGAGGCTTCAATTTACATGCATGTTTGCAATTGGTGTCATACATCATATGGCAGATGTTGGTGTAATACTGTGAGTATTCCAAATTTGCCAGAAGAATGAAAAACGAGAAATAAATAAAAGAATACATATCATTATCAAGGTCAAATCATAAATGAAAGATGAACAATCAAATAATATGGGAATCACTTTCAAGTAAAAACTATTACGTATAGCTCTTAATTTCTGAACAATGCTGGAGGATTTTCTTTAAAAATAAAATATTTTCAACAGTTTCTACATTTTATGATCAATAATTATTAAGCATAAATATTATGGAAAATTTGTATCCACAATTACATACTTGTATATATATGCATGTTATTTACAATTGGAACAGTGCAGCTTAATAGTTATACGTATATATAGACACCATGCAGTGAGGATCTCACCATCAACTACTTCCATGCATATTTTATGTTAAAACTATGAAGGACAGCACCCTGTGGCAGGAATCATTTAATGATAAGTGAATTCCTCTTTCTGTGTACACTGATAATTGTAAGGTTGCCAGGATGTCACCATATTATCTAATATATCCACACACAGTATACATATTACACTGTATCAATAATCAAACTCACATATTGTTGCCTTCATATAAAATAACCAATTTTAAATACCTGTCAGTCTAAAACTTATTACTTTAGCATTGTAACAGTTTTATTGCATGTTTTATGATTTCTAAACAGGGAAAAATTAAATGGATTTACTGATCAGTGGTTAATTAAATCACATATATTACAACCTTTTATGGAAATACTGAGACTGAAAAAAAGTCTGAAGTGTACTACAATTAATTTTGCCTCATTCATATTAATAAATCCATAAATCATGTTTGGGCTTTTAATTACCTAACTCATGTATAATCCTTTTCACAGATAATCTTTTTAATCCATACTCTAATCCTCTCTATGTTTTCATAACATGTAAATCATGACATAATTATAACAACAACAAGAGATCCCAGAGGGATCTTGGCGCCCACCATTGAACAATCTTTATAGGTTCCATGTCAGATTGATCTTTTCTCTATTTTTCTCTTCCTTTTACTAATCTGTGTAAATTGAGAAACATCCCTCTAGTACTTTTCAAACAAGGGGAAGCTATATATGAAATTTGAGAAAGATCCCTTCAGTACTTTCTCAGAAATAGCGATAACAATCTTCAATTGTCAAAATCCAAGATGGCTGCCTGTCGGCCATGTTGTTTTCAAATTGGTCTCAAAATGAAATATGCATAACTAGGCACCAAGGGGAAGCTACATATGAAATTTGAGAAAGATCCCTTCAGTACTTTCTCAGAAATAGCGATAACAAACTTCAATTGTCAAAATCCAAGATGCCTGCCTGTCGGCTATGTTGTTTTCCGATTGGTCTCAAAATGCAATATGCATAACTAGGCACCAAGGGGAACCTACATATGAAATTTGAGAAAGATCCCTTCCGTACTTTCTGAGAAATAGCGATAACAAACTTCAATTGTCAAAATCCAAGATGCCTGCCTGTCGGCCATGTTGTTTTCCGATTGGTCTCAAAATGAAATATGCATAACTAGGCAACAAGGGGAAGCTATATATGAAATTTGAGAAAGATCCCTTCCGTACTTTCTGAGAAATAGCGATAACAAACTTCAATTGTCAAAATCCAAGATGCCTGCCTGTCGGCCATGTTGTTTTCCGATTGGTCTCAAAATGAAATATGCATAACTAGGCAACAAGGGGAACCTACATATGAAATTTGAGAAAGATCCCTTCAGCACTTTCTCAGAAATAACGATAACAATCTTCAATTGTCAAAATCCAAGATGGCTGCCTGTCGGCCATGTTGTTTTCCGATTGGTCTCAAAATGCAATATGCATAACTAGGCACCAAGGGGAACCTACATATGAAATTTGAGAAAGATCCCTTCAGTACTTTCTGAGGATTAGCGATAACAAGAATTGTTTACGGACGGACGGAGGGACGGACGGACCACGGACGCAGGGCGATTTGAATAGCCCACCATCTGATGATGGTGGGCTAAAAATGTTGAATGATAGATATACCCTCATAATGACAAAATGTGAGAATCAATATATATCACACTTGTTCATAATTGAAATCAAAATTGTGAAACTAACCACTGATAATGGAGAATCTCCAATACAGTAGTCTATTCTCTATATGTTAAAGTGCATGTGTGAGCCACAAAAATGTGTCATACATGCATTCAGATTGTAAATAGAATCACATGAAAACCATTAACAGTATCCATCATATCATGATCACTTAGAAGTTAATCTAGACGGATTTTGCTATCGAAATTAGGTAGTATTCCCCACTGACACCCACAGTACCCATCATATGAACACCACTGACACCCACAGTATCCATCATATGAACACCACTGACACCCACAGTATCCATCATATGAACACCACTGACACCCATAATACCCATATTATGAACACCATTGATACCCACAGTACCCATCATATGAACACCACTGACACCCACAGTACCCATCATACAACACCACTGACACCCACAGTACCCATCATATGAACACCATTGACACCCACAGTACCCATCATATGAACACCACTGACACCCACAGTACCCATCATATGAACACCTTTGACACTGACAGTATCCATCATATGAACACCATTGATACCCACAGTACCCATCATACAACACCACTGACACCCACAGTACCCATCATATGAACACAACTGACACCCACAGTACCCATCATATGAACACAACTGACACCCACAGTACCCATCATACAACACCACTGACACCCACAGTACCCATCATATGAACACCATTGACACCCACAGTACCCATCATATGAACACCTTTGACACTGACAGTACCCATCATATGAACACCATTGACATTGACAGTATCCATCATATGAACACCACTGACACCAACAGTACCCATCATATGAACACCATTGACACCCACAGTATCCATCATATGAACACCACTGACACCCACAGTACCCATCATATGAACACCATTGACACCCACAGTACCCATCATATGAACACCATTGATACCCACAGTACCCATCATATGAACACCACTGACACCCACAGTACCCATCATATGAACACCACTGACACCCACAGTACCCATCATATGAACACCATTGACACCCACAGTACCCATCATATGAACACCATTGATACCCACAGTACCCATCATACAACACCACTGACACCCACAGTACCCATCATATGAACACCATTGACACCCACAGTACCCATCATATGAACACCATTGACACCCACAGTATCCATCATATGAACACCCATAGTACCCATCATATGAACACCACTGACCCCTACAGTACCCATCATATGAACACCTTTGACACTGACAGTATCCATCATATGAACACCCATGACACCCACAGTACCCATCATATGAACACCACTGACACCCACAGTACCCATCATATGAACACCACTGACACCAACAGTACCCATCATATGAACACCATTGACACCCACAGTATCCATCAAATGAACACCACTGACAACCACATGACACAGTACCCATCATATGAACACCACTGACACCCATAGTACCCATATTATGAACACCACTGACACCTACAGTACCCATCATATGAACACCTTTGACACTGACAGTATCCATCAAATGAACACCCATGACACCCACAGTACCCATCATATGAACACCACTGACAACCACATGACACAGTATCCATCATATGAACACCACTGACAACCACATGACACAGTACCCATCATATGAACACCTTTGACACTGACAGTACCCATCATATGAACACCTTTGACACTGACAGTATCCATCATATGAACACCCATGACACCCACAGTACCCATCATATGAACACCATTGACACCCACAGTACCCATCATATGAACACCATTGACACCCACAGTACCCATCATATGAACACCTTTGACACCGACAGTACCCATCTTATGAAAATCATTGACAGTATATGATAATATATCAATCATATGAAAATCATTGACAGTATCCATCATATGAAAATCATTGAGAGTATCCATCATATGAACACCATTGACAGTATCCATCATATGAAAATCATTGACAGTATCCATCATATGAAAATCATTGACAGTATCCATCATATGAACACCATTGACAGTATCCATCATATGAACACCATTGACAGTATCCATCATATGAAAATTATTTACAGTATCCATCATATGAACACCATTTACAGTATCCATCATATGAACACCATTTACAGTATCCATCAAACGAACACCATTTACAGTATCCATCATATGAACACCATTTACAGTATCCATCATATGAACACCATTTACAGTATCCATGAGAAGAACACCATTGGCAATGACTGTCCACCATATGAAATCCATTCGCATGAATATAATTCATGAATCAATAAAAGTTTACAACATGACTGGATCCATTCAAGGCATCAGAAAACTGATCAAATAATATATATCTTATCCATCAGATTTCTCAAATGGTCTGTCTCAACTAAATCATTACACATGTCAAAATGTATAGTGTGAATGACCAACAAAGTAAGGTGATTGTACTTCTGATACCACATGTACAAAATAACAAAAGCAATTATAGTGTGTAGATTTCACAGGTCATCGATCACATACCATATACATTTTTAGAAATCTATTTTTAGCTGCCCCCTGTTATAAGAAATAAATTGACAGACACAATATTTTCTTAAAATAAATATTCATGGACAAACTCAAAATCTACCAGTATAATGACAAAAGAACTTTCCATTGCACTAAATTGGACGATACACAAGAGCAATGCAAAATCAGTTAAATATAACATGTAGCAATTAAAGATGCCCTGGAGGGATGACCGCACAAAATAAACATTAACAGTATTGGAAGTAATCCAGTATGTCACCTCCAAATTTTGATAAGAACAGTAAGGCTCTTAACTCTATACATAAAATTTTATGATATATAGTGCAAGTCCATGAGACTGAATTTCAGATAGGGTGTTAACACCTGTGCAGCACAACACATGTGCTATAATACACAATACAAGTATAGATTTGTAATTATATGTAGTGGTCATAAAATTTTGAACAGTTTGTCCTCTCAAATTAAAACTTCTGACACCTTAGAGTCATTCAAGAGGAAGAGTTTCACATACAGTCAAACCTCGATGATTCGAACTTCGTTGATTCGAATTTCTCGCTGTATCAAACTTTTTGCTTGGTCCCGAATTTTCTCACTATATAACACTACTAACGAAACTATGTATGATTCGAATTTTTATAAATCGAAGTTTTCGATGTATCGAACTTTTTTCATGACCCGTTAGCTATGATATTATAAGTAATTGACATCTCATGATTCGAACAAAAAATTTACCTGTACTGACCACTGGACAGGTGTTCGTCGTGACCCCTGCGGCAAGATTTCACACCTCTCCCCCAAATGTCCTGACTGACAATAGGGATAACAATAGCGTGTGTTGTCACTCCCGGTCATGGGGTTTATTAATAATCAGACCAAATTGATAGATAAAAAGTGTATTTAGAAGCCATGACATTAAATCACTCCGGTAAAACATTTCGGTAGTCGTCTCTGATAATCTCCGCCGCCATTGAAATCAGCGTTCGGTGAGTAAATTTTACGGAACTGTAAAACAACCGGACCAATTTTAAACACAAACAATTAGCGATGGCTTCACTCATATTCAAAGTGTCACGTTTCAAACTTATACGTAAATATCCAAGTAAATCGATTATTTGTTATTCAATCATGCATTCTCCAACCGATCGGCAATCCGTATTTTATATGCACATAACGTAAACGCACGTGTCTTTAGCAGAAAAGCCTAACGACTTACGTAAGTGTGCATTGTACTTCTTTTGTTTTATGTGTTAAACGCGATATAAGTGTTTTGTAACCGATACATATTTTGTTTAATTAATAAAATGCTTAAGTATAATTAATGAAAAGAATTTTTATTTTGTTGTGTTTGAGGTATAAATTAAGTAAACTTTTCGATGTGAGCCTGACAGGCGACGATCAACACGAAGACACTGAGGACATGTAACGTTAACAGATATGGTCATTATCAAGAAAACATCGATCTATTGTCAACTATGAATAATTCGAAGTCCTGCTGTATCGAAGTTTTTCTGTTAGTCCCTTGAACTTCGAAACATCGAAGTTTGACTGTACTTTTTTATGTCTGACTTTAAATGAATAGCTACCTAATTATACTATGAATGTAACACTTTTTCACTACTAGACTTCTCAGTGAGCATAACTGAGTGGGAACAAAACATTCAATTACCTTATCAATGTCTATACATCATATTGATTGTTTTTTACTTTGTGCTACAACTGTATCTAATTCTCATTTTGCAATATTATTTCTTACCATATTATAGATGCATATATTCATCTTCACACATACTGTTGCAGTTTGTAAAGGTGGCCTCATGCTCAAGGGAGAATCATTTTTGTATCTAATATAAGCCACCTTCTGTTATTATTATTATAAAGCCTTATATATATACATTGCAGCATTTCAACTTTAAATAATGCACTTTGTCTTGGGATTCTTGTCTGCAGAATGTTTGTCCACCTCATCTATTAGTATTGTCATTTCTGGATTTTTTTTTTTGTGCGAGTAGTGTCCTGACCATGATGTATGTGTGGAGTGGAGTTGAAATGATCCTAGAGTGTTGTGTGAGGTAGGGGTGAGGAAATCCCTGATGTATAGTGTAGGGGTGGGGACATTCCTGATGTGTGTGGGGGGTAGGGGTGGGGACATTCCTGATGTGTGTGGGGGGTAGGGGTGGGGACATTCCTGATGTGTGTGGGGTAGAGATGAGGAGATTCCTGATGTATGTGGGGTAGAGGTGAGGAGATTCCTGATGTGTGGGGGGGTAGGGGTGGGGACATTCCTGATGTGTGGGGTAGGGGTGAGGAGATTCCTGATGTGTGTGGGGTAGGGGTGAGGACATTCCTGATGTGTGTGGGGGGTAGGGGTGGGGACATTCCTGATGTGTGTGGGGGTAGGGGTGAGGAGATTCCTGATGTATGTGGGGTAGAGGTGAGGAGATTCCTGATGTGTGGGGGGTAGGGGTGAGGACATTCCTGATGTGTGTGGGGGGTAGGGGTGGGGACATTCCTGATGTGTGTGGGGGTAGGGGTGAGGAGATTCCTGATGTATGTGGGGTAGAGGTGAGGAGATTCCTGATGTGTGGGGGGTAGGGGTGGGGACATTCCTGATGTGTGTATGGGGTAGGGGTGGGGACATACCTGATGTGTGTGGGGTAGGGGTGAGGAGATTCCTGATGTGTGTGGAGGGTAGGGGTGGGGACATTCCTGATGTGTGGGGGGTAGGGGTGGGGACATTCCTGATGTGTGTAGGGGAGGGGTTAGGACATTCCTGATGTGTGGGGGGTAGCTAGGGGTGAGGAGATTCCTGATGTGTGTGGGGTAGGGGTGGGAAGATTCCTGATGTGTGGGGTAAGGGTGGGGACATTCCTGATGTGTGTGGAGGGTAGGGGTGGGGACAATCCTGATGTGTGTGGAGGGTAGGGGTGGGGACATTCCTGATGTGTGTGGGGTAGGGGTAAGGACATTCCTGATGTGTGTGGTGTAGGGGTGGGGACATTCCTGATGTGTGTGGAGGGTAGGAGTGGGGACATTCCTGATGTGTGGAGGGTAGGGGTAAGGACATTCCTGATGTACTGTGGGGTAGGGGTGAGGAGATTCCTGATGTGTGTGGTGTAGGGGTGGGGACATTCCTGATGTGTATGGGGTAGGGGTAAGGACATTCCCGATGTGTGTGGGGTAGGGGTGGGGACATTCCCAGTGTGTGTGGGGTAGGGGTGGGGACATTCCTGATGTGTGTGGGGGGTAGGGACATTCCTGATGTGTGTATGGGGTAGGGGTGGGGACATTCCTGATGTGTGTGGGGGAGGGGTAAGGACATTCCTGATGTGTGTGGGGTAGGAGTGAGGACATTCCTGATGTGTGGGGTAGGGGTGGGGACATTCCTGATGTGTGGGGTAGGGGTGGGGACATTCCTGATGTGTGTGGGGTTGGAGTGGGGACATTCCTGATGTATGTATGGGGTAGGAGTGGGGACATTCCTGATGTGTGTGGGGTAGGGGTGGGGAGATTCCTGATGTGTACGGAGGGTAGGGGTTAGGACATTCCTGATGTATGTGGTGTAGGGGTGGGGACATTCCTGATGTGTGGAGGGTAGGGGTAAGGACATTCCTGATGTGTGTGGGGTAGGGGTGAGGAGATTCCTGATGTGTGTGGTGTAGGGGTTGGGAGATTCCTGATGTGTGTGGTGTAGGGGTGGGGAGATTCCTGATGTGTGTGGTGTAGGGGTGGGGAGATTCCTGATGTGTGTGGTGTAGGGGTGGGGAGATTCCTGATGTGTGCGGAGGGTAGGGGTTAGGACATTCCCGATGTGTGTGGGGTAGGGGTGGGGGACATTCCTGATGTGTATGGGGTAGGGGTAAGGACATTCCTGATGTGTGTGGGGTAGGGGTGAGGAGATTCCTGATGTGTGTGGGGTAGGGGTGGGGACATTCCTGATGTATGTATGGGGTAGGGGTGGGGACATTCCTGATGTATGTGGGGTAGGGGTGAGGAGATTCCTGATGTGTGTGGGGTAGGGGTGGGGACATTCGTGATGTGTGGGGTAGGGGTGGGGACATTCCTGATGTGTGTGGGGTAGGGGTGGGGACATTCCTGATGTGTGTGGGGTAGGGGTTAGGACATTCGTGATGTGTGGGGTAGGGGTGGGGACATTCCTGATGTGTGTGGGGTAGGAGTGAGGAGATTCATGATGTGTGTGGGGTAGGGGTGGGGACATTCCTGATGTGTGGAGGGTAGGGGTGGGGACATTCCTGATGTGTGTAGGGGAGGGGTTAGGACATTCCTGATGTGTGGGGGGTAGCTAGGGGTGAGGAGATTCCTGATGTGTGTGGGGTAGGGGTGGGAAGATTCCTGATGTGTGGGGTAAGGGTGGGGACATTCCTGATGTGTGTGGAGGGTAGGGGTGGGGACAATCCTGATGTGTGTGGAGGGTAGGGGTGGGGACATTCCTGATGTGTGTGGGGTAGGGGTAAGGACATTCCTGATGTGTGTGGTGTAGGGGTGGGGACATTCCTGATGTGTGTGGAGGGTAGGAGTGGGGACATTCCTGATGTGTGGAGGGTAGGGGTAAGGACATTCCTGATGTACTGTGGGGTAGGGGTGAGGAGATTCCTGATGTGTGTGGTGTAGGGGTGGGGACATTCCTGATGTGTATGGGGTAGGGGTAAGGACATTCCCGATGTGTGTGGGGTAGGGGTGGGGACATTCCCAGTGTGTGTGGGGTAGGGGTGGGGACATTCCTGATGTGTGTGGGGGGTAGGGACATTCCTGATGTGTGTATGGGGTAGGGGTGGGGACATTCCTGATGTGTGTGGGGGAGGGGTAAGGACATTCCTGATGTGTGTGGGGTAGGAGTGAGGACATTCCTGATGTGTGGGGTAGGGGTGGGGACATTCCTGATGTGTGTATGGGGTAGGGGTGGGGACATTCCTGATGTATGTGGGGTAGGGGTGGGGACATTCCTGATGTGTGGGGTAGGGGTGGGGACATTCCTGATGTGTGTGGGGTTGGAGTGGGGACATTCCTGATGTATGTATGGGGTAGGAGTGGGGACATTCCTGATGTGTGTGGGGTAGGGGTGGGGAGATTCCTGATGTGTACGGAGGGTAGGGGTTAGGACATTCCTGATGTATGTGGTGTAGGGGTGGGGACATTCCTGATGTGTGGAGGGTAGGGGTAAGGACATTCCTGATGTGTGTGGGGTAGGGGTGAGGAGATTCCTGATGTGTGTGGTGTAGGGGTTGGGAGATTCCTGATGTGTGTGGTGTAGGGGTGGGGAGATTCCTGATGTGTGTGGTGTAGGGGTGGGGAGATTCCTGATGTGTGTGGTGTAGGGGTGGGGAGATTCCTGATGTGTGCGGAGGGTAGGGGTTAGGACATTCCCGATGTGTGTGGGGTAGGGGTGGGGACATTCCTGATGTGTATGGGGTAGGGGTAAGGACATTCCTGATGTGTGTGGGGTAGGGGTGAGGAGATTCCTGATGTGTGTGGGGTAGGGGTGGGGACATTCCTGATGTATGTATGGGGTAGGGGTGGGGACATTCCTGATGTATGTGGGGTAGGGGTGAGGAGATTCCTGATGTGTGTGGGGTAGGGGTGGGGACATTCGTGATGTGTGGGGTAGGGGTGGGGACATTCCTGATGTGTGTGGGGTAGGGGTGGGGACATTCCTGATGTGTGTGGGGTAGGGGTTAGGACATTCGTGATGTGTGGGGTAGGGGTGGGGACATTCCTGATGTGTGTGGGGTAGGGGTGAGGAGATTCATGATGTGTGTGGGGTAGGGGTGGGGACATTCCTGATGTGTGGAGGGTAGGGGTAAGGAGATTCCTGATGTGTGGGGTAGGGGTGAGGACATTCCTGATGTGTGTGGGGTAGGGGTTGGGACATTCCTGATGTGTGTGGGGTAGGGGTAAGGAGATTACTGATGTGTGTGGGGTTGGGGTGGAGGACATTCCTGATGTATGTGTAGGGGTAGGGGTGGAGACATTCCTGATGTATGTATGGGGTAGGGGTGGGGACATTCCTGATGTGTGTGGGGTAGGGGTGAGGACATTCCTGATGTAGGTATGGGGTAGGGGTGGGGACATTCCTGATGTGTGGGGTAGGGGTGAGGACATTCCTGATGTAGGTATGGGGTAGGGGTGGGGACATTCCTGATGTGTGTGGGGTAGGGGTGAGGACATTCCTGATGTAGGTATGGGGTAGGGGTGGGGACATTCCTGATGTGTGGGGTAGGGGTGAGGACATTCCTGATGTAGGTATGGGGTAGGGGTGGGGACATTCCTGATGTGTGTGGGGTAGGGGTGAGGACATTCCTGATGTAGGTATGGGGTAGGGGTGGGGACATTCCTGATGTGTGGGGTAGGGGTGGGGACATTCCTGATGTGTTTGGGGTAGGGGTGAGGACATTCCTGATGTGTGTGTAGGTGTAGGGGTAAGGAGATTACTGATGTGTGTGGGGTAGGGGTGAGGACATTCCTGATGTGTGTGGGGTAGGGGTTGGGACATTCCTGATGTGTGTGGGGTAGGGGTAAGGAGATTACTGATGTGTGTGGGGTTGGGGTGGAGGACATTCCTGATGTATGTGTAGGGGTAGGGGTGGAGACATTCCTGATGTATGTATGGGGTAGGGGTGGGGACATTCCTGATGTGTGTGGGGTAGGGGTGAGGACATTCCTGATGTAGGTATGGGGTAGGGGTGGGGACATTCCTGATGTGTGGGGTAGGGGTGAGGACATTCCTGATGTAGGTATGGGGTAGGGGTGGGGACATTCCTGATGTGTGTGGGGTAGGGGTGAGGACATTCCTGATGTAGGTATGGGGTAGGGGTGGGGACATTCCTGATGTGTGGGGTAGGGGTGAGGACATTCCTGATGTAGGTATGGGGTAGGGGTGGGGACATTCCTGATGTGTGTGGGGTAGGGGTGAGGACATTCCTGATGTAGGTATGGGGTAGGGGTGGGGACATTCCTGATGTGTGGGGTAGGGGTGGGGACATTCCTGATGTGTTTGGGGTAGGGGTGAGGACATTCCTGATGTGTGTGTAGGTGTAGGGGTAAGGAGATTACTGATGTGTGTGGGGTAGGGGTGAGGACATTCCTGATGTATGTGTAGGGGTAGGGGTGGAGACATTCCTGATGTATGTATGGGGTAGGGATGGGGACATTCCTGATGTGTGTGGGGTAGGGGTGAGGACATTCCTGATGTAGGTATGGGGTAGGGGTGGGGACATTCCTGATGTGTGGGGTAGGGGTGGGGACATTCCTGATGTGTTTGGGGTAGGGGTGAGGACATTCCTGATGTGTGTGTAGGTGTAGGGGTAAGGAGATTCCTGATGTGTGTGGGGTTGGGGTTGGGACATTCCTGATGTGTGGGGTAGGGGTTGGGACATTCCTGATGTGTGTGGGGTAGGGATGGGGACATTCCTGATGTGTGGAGTAGGGGTTGGGACATTCCCGATGCGTGTGGGGTAGGGGTGGGGACATTTCTGATGTGTGTGGTGGAGGGGGCATCTGACTTGATGTATGTGTTGGGTAGGGGTAAGGAGATCTCTGATGTGTGTGTAGAGTTTAGGATTGAGCAGATTTCTTATGTACGTGTGGATAGCCCCTACCCTCTGGGAAGGTCTGAGGTGATCCCTGATGTGTTTGTGGGGTCGGATCGAGCAGATTCCTGATGTACGTGTAGACAGCCCCCACCCCACCTTCCCCCATCATATGTGTGGGGTAGGGTAAAATTGAGGTGATCCCTGACTATGTTTGGGGTAGAATTGAAGGGATCCCTGATGTACGAGAGATTTAGATCTATAGCTAAGAAAAAAGAAACCACTGTTTTAGAGTTGAAATGATCCCACTACACTAAATGAGCAAATATGTAAGCTTCCTGTTGTTCTAGGCATACATGTACATGTGTGTAGGGAGAATTGAGACATATAAAAGAGGTGAATAACTAGAACATGAACACCTGCCAATATTTTCATATAATTTTGTAGATAACTAATATATTCTCGATCAAATACAATGCCAATGTTCCGTATCTTTATAGTCCTTATTATTTCTTATGGTCTGACAGACAAAATTAAACTGGTCCGTTTTCGGTTTTGCTGTCCAAGCGGTTGGACCAGTTTGGTTCCTTTATGACATGAAGATGGACCTGGTGATTTCATATTGTTTTCAGACAAGCCTTAACAAAGACTCCCATGCCCTGTATTAAACATTTGCAAGTCCGTAACGATATATATTTGAAATATTATTTTTAAAAACTGACGAACCGGTTTGTAAGCAAAAACGAAAGGGCTCCTGATCTGTCAATACTGTTAATTATGCAAAAAATGGTCTATCTACCTTTCTCAAGATGTGTACACCGCTTTTATTCTTAAAACAACAGATCTATGCTGTAACGTTTAACTTGTTACGTAGCACATTGGTTGAAACAGACAGGACATCCTGGTGTCTTATCCACTGTCAACATCATGCCCAGTAACGAAAGGTCACGAGAGACTCTCGTCTGTCAGGCAACCAGATTTATGTAAATCTTAAAAGATATGACACTCAATAAATGCGACCGAAATCGATTTAACAATATAAATCAAATTTGGTAATTTGCCAGTCTCCTATTCAAGCCATGTCTGTATCGAAATGCAATGAGAATCCGACATCAATTTCATGTTCAGAAATCTTGTGAGCAGGCGAGAAATTGATTTTTTGCTCGTAGCTTCTACGAATTATGTGTCAAAATGGAAGATCCATACGAAAAAACAATACATTATCGGATATATACAAATAACATATTAAGTGTATATTCATTGGGTGTGTTACTTTTACAGAAGACTTACTCATTCAGTCGTGACCAGCCTTAGAAAATGGAGATAAATTCAGGTCGAGCCACCATATTATCCACCATAAACTAAATGATCACGTGATCTTTGACGTAACACTACCCAAACATTGCTGGAAAAAGGGAACAATTTTCTTGTTGTTGATATTATATTGATATTATTTGATTATAAAAATGAATTTGATTGCTTGAGTCTTAAACATTTATCTAGAATTTCAAACGAGATAAATATTAGACTCGACCAAAGACTAATATTTTTGCAGGTGAATTGAATGTTTGTTAACTACAGTGTATGCCAAGCTTTTGATCAACGCCGGCAAATACACACGCACATGTTAAAATGGCTGACATAGGGAAGGTCCGAAACGTGATTGCAGATGCTGGAGCTTTCATCAGAAATGCTCCTCTCCAGGTAAATCGACACGTCACCAACGTCAATATGTAAACTAGAATTATGCGTTATGGGTTATCCAAGTTTCAGAAAAACGAAATGAAGGAAAATAAAATCCCAGGTTGACATAAATAGCTGCTTATATTAGCAAGGGTCTCTAACGATCATTGGATTGGGTATCGAACGTTCAACGGTATGAGTTCATGTTGCTAAAGAGTAAAGATAGCCGGGTTCATATATAGTGGTTTTATATAAATTCCGCTTTTTATTAATTCTTTAACAATACACGTATATAAAAAAGGTCTGACTCCTGTCATAAGGCGGGCCTCAATACCTAGGGTATATAGTTCTATTCATGATTACATTTATTTGATTACACAATATGAATGCAAGTCTGCTTGAAATTTTTCAGTGTCACTGTCATTTTTAATATTTACATATACCAATAGGCGTTTTATGTATGGTCTCAGTAAGGCTATGACTGGGTCCAATAAGGGTAAAATAACATTGTCTGTCCAAATATCAAATAATTACAGTTTTAACCGAAAATCATTCAAATCAGTGTGATCTTTATATAACCTGATTCAAGTAACAGCAGTCATGAGACATCACATTGTGTGACTGTGGATTTACATGGCACTGGCAGATATGTACAGTTGAGTGTAGGCTAACCTTTACACCCTAGTGCACTACGTTTAAGCTACAGGTAAACTAGTAGTGCACTACGTCCAGTCAGGTGTGACCACAAATCCCCCCATACAGGTAATGGATAGTGCCACTGGACACTTGTGTTAGATACCTGTAGTTGTTACATATGCAAACCTGTGTAAATTGACTGCCTTATATCTGTCGTAAAAACCTCCTGACTTTACCAGGTATATTTAAATGCTAATAATTGAATAAATTTTATCTAGTATTAACTCAAAATAAAATTGGCTACAGTTCTTATATGATGATATATGATATATTGCACAAGAAGAATTAAAACTCTTATCAATTGTATTTGTAGTGGTTTTTTTATCATTAATTTTTTTAAAGATTTCATTTTAGTGTTAAATTACATGTACATGTACCTGTATGTATAATTGGTACTCTCAGGACATGACTGTTGTCATGATCACCTGGGCCCCAAGGCCCAAACCCCACCTCACCACCACCTTATGGACTTCCATAAACCTTACCTATATATATATATGTATCAGATGAGGATCAGTCTTAAGGTGTGCCTGTTTTAACACCTGGCTATAGTTTTGTCAAGTACCCAATTACTCCTCCAGGGGTCCATTTATAGCATGCTGTGCCAGGCTCCTCTGGCTTACCTACCTGTAAATAGCATCTAACACTACCCATATATAATACTACCTGTGGATGTTTTTCAAAATTTTATAGAATTTTTTTGGCGAATCATCAAAAAATAATAATTTTTATATACATTTTTCTTCACAATAAAGATATTCAATAAATAAAGTTTATATGCTGAATCTCTTAAATTACAAGAAGAGATATTCAATAAATAAAGTTTATATGCTGAATCTCTTAAATTACAAGAAGAGGTCAAATCCCCATCAATTAATCATTTTCTTAATACAATAAGGAAACGCTTAAAAATTGGCTTAAGGTTCACCACATGATTCACATGTATATATAATATGTTTGTTAGCAGGTAACTTTATAGGAGAAAATTATGAAATTACAAATACAAGTGTTGTAAAATTCAAGTGTTGTATGACAAGTACAGCTCCAGTTACATGAACATGTATGTGTGTTGAGTGTTTCCTCAGGCCATTGATACATGTACCTGGAATCTGATCCAATATACCATAATATTAACTTCTTGTTATGTAAGTCATGTCGGTAAAATAATCGTCGGTAGATTGTTCATTTCCAGTATTTTGAGTTATAAAAACAAATTTCATATACTACTTAGAATACATAATAAAAATGTCAGTTAACACATTTGATTCACAAGCAAATACCAGATAGCTATTTTTTCAATTAAATTTACACAAACGGGATATGACGACAACTGATTATTTATTTGTATTTTCATAGGTCATTTGAAACTGTCATTTATTATGTAACCAATTAACTACATCAAAAGGCCTTTCCAAATATAATCGATGATTGATTTTGAATTTGCAACCAAATTTCCATCACTATGATTGTTTGAATAAAGTTGAATTGTTGTTTTTATGAGATATTTTCAATTATATTTAGTTTAAAGTGCAAGTAATATGTCAACTTTAATGATAATATTGCTATATATTGAAATTAAATTTCCCTGGCAATATTTTCACTAATAATCGTCCGGTGTGATTTATTTACCTGTAATTTGAATTTCAGAGTATTGGAGAGAAAATTTATTCATTACCTGAAGTTGTGAAGGAGATCCGTGACAAAGCTACACTTCAGCGACTACAGGTGCTACCATATCAGCTCCAATTCAGACAGCCTTCCCCAGAGTCTATCAGAAATGGTGGGTGCTTCATAAATGATCTACAAGTATAAAACTTTTCCTTGATTTTGAAAAGAATTTTTTTCTTTTCTGAAATGAAGTTTGTATTTGATGAGAGTTCGATCAACTGTTGTACAGGTCTGTAGGTCGGGTCCCAAAATAAAACATTTTATTGTCACTGCCATGGACTGTCAGGAATATTGTTTTAACATCAAAAGCCTATATCTAGTATATTGTAATAATCATGGTTGTAATCATAGATTTGATGCTGTATTGAATACAAAATATATTAAATTTGATAGTTAATGGTGGAGTTACACAGCAATTTGATCAATGATCTTTAATCCCTCTCAACATCATTTAGTATTTAAATTACTGATTCTTGGCCGAATATTAAGACTTTTCATTCAAGTATATACTTCTAATGTGTTTTCGACATTATGTTAATCCAAATGAAATGTATCAGAGTGTTGAATTATATCTAATAAAGTGATTTTTACCTTCAGGTTAGTAATGACTGGTGTTAGAATAAGGGAAGATTCTGAATAGGTTAGATTTATTTCTGGTGCAGGATAGAAGTCGTACATACCGTACATATATAAATATATATATATATATGGTTACAGATCATTGAGTGTTATCTCAGTAGTTGTACAATATTTCTTTGTTTTCCCAGTGTTTATCGACTTTATCACTTTTCACTCGTATTACATCATAGGGAGACTATTCATAAGTAAAAAAACTTCATGAAATTCTTGTCTGGTGGGGAAATAAAGATTCTTGTTTATGAAGGTGCTGGAGGAAACAATTTCCTTATCACTTTGAACAAATCAATCTTTTTTTTAATCAGTTGGAAAGGAAAGTGTAGGGAGCTTAAGACATTATAGTGTATCCTGAGACGAGATCGGCGATTGGTAGAAATTTCTGCCTGTTTTCAAAGTTTACCTCTGATACACATATATGGGGTAATATCAGAAGTTTTTTGTTAGAGCTGTTATATATAATTATCTGGCCAGGTAAACACATGGCTTGTAATATTAGACCCTCCTTGGTCATTTCATCCTTATAGTGCACGTGTTGCATGCATGTCAGAATCGACGTGAGACGGCGATATACATTGTATCATTTAAAAGTTTCCTTTACATATACATGTTTTAAAAGTAGAAACCCTTGATTAGATCATGACCTTCTCTTTCTTTACCATTAACAGTGACTGAATTTGCTAAAAAGACGGGAGACTATCGAAGTCTGTCAGCTGTAGATATCAAGGTCATGGCCTTGACCTATCAGATGGAGAAAGAGGTCGTTGGGTCAAGTCACATCAAGGTCATACCAGACAGAAAGGTATAGTACAAGCACCTGTCAAATTGAGTTGTGTGTTTTGGTCAGTAAGAAAATAATAGTACTTAGCTTCTATTTTGTATGTACACTGTATATATATAAGAGCTCTAATTTTGTATAGTTATAGAAGCTTTAACTTGCATATATAGAAGTTCTAATTTTTAATATATATATATATATATAAAAGCTCTTGAATAGGTAGGCAAATTGGTTATATGGGGACTGGTGCACTTATTACCTTGAATAAGTAAGGCTTTTTATTTGGTGACATTTCACCTTTGATTTATCATTTATATCTCCATCTTTTCAGATAGAATGGAATGCTACCACAAAGATGTTGGAGAAACCAACTGATATTGCTGGGTTTTACATAAGTTCAAAGGTGATATAGGATATGTTAAAGAATTATAAAATAGTAATCCTAATTTTATTAAATCAGGATGCTTATCATCGAACTCCGGCAGTGGATTGCACTACACTATACTACACTCAGCTCAGTGAAAATTCCTTGTCTCAATCGAGGCCTTCTGATTGTCTTCATCACATTTTCCTATTGGAATGAGATTAAAGGTAACATAGGCTTTATAGAAGCTGCATATCTGTGGTAGTGATTGATTTCAAAAATCAGAAATTTCATATCTGATGTTTTTAACCATTTCAGCAGAATATCTTTGATGCCCTTTTGTCTGACAGAGATGTCTTCCTGTTGTCTGCGCATGCTTGTATTGATAGTCGTTGGTGGCAATTAATATTCGCACTGACTTCTTGTTGAAGTAACATTTTCAAAAACTTACATTTTTAGGAACTGTTTGTTAGCTTTTTACTTTTAGTGTTGTATTACGGTTACCAGTTGAGAAAAACACAAGGAAATACTAGATTACTTTTATTTTTACACCATAAACTCATTTCAATGCAATGACAGAATGCCTCTTTAAGCTTAATGACAACCAAATTAACACTAAGCACACCTAGACCTGTTTCTTACATCTCAAACATTGCTGTACAAGGTTATACTCATTTAAAACACTGACAACATGTAGGACTTCTTCCCCACTATATGTTTATCATAGAAATAGCACACCTTTATTGGTGAAGTCATATTGTTTCATGTCCTTTTTAATATTTTCCCCTCATGATCAGAACCTGAGTTCTTAATCTGAAAAAGTTGATTGGTTTCTATTTATAGAGTGTTGTCATTGAAAGGAGGATTTTTCGCAGAGTTGATAAACAGGTGATAAGTGTAGCATAATGTAGTACAATGACCGTGGGTATCCGTGTTGCACCTTTGTATATAAGGAAACAGTTGTCACATTATTCCTTAGGTTCACCAACATACACTGTCACTGATGATGTCCTTATTTCTTGACATTTGTCGTCAGTGGTCACGTTGTTGAATTTGAATACATGCAGCCCCCCTAATTTGTCTAAGATCAGACGTACATGACTCCACAGTTTCTGCCTTTAACACCGTTTTATAATTCTATATGCCGGGTTATCTATGTAATATTACCAAAGATACATGGTGTTTAACTTGTTGGAATTATTCTGATGTTATCAACATTTTTTTATATCGGTCTGACTTGAATCTACATTCTTATATCGGTCTCACCTGAATCTACATTTTTATATCGGTCTGACCTGAATCAATGCCAGACAGCGCTGATATAACAAATATCCATAAAATGCCAGAAATATTTAAACTTCAATTTAAAATACTGTATGTTTTACTTTTAATATGGCAATGTGAACGCTTATATAATGCCATTGTTACAATAATTATAGGCAAGTAAATCCAGGTCAACATCTGAGTGTACAGCAGACATCATAGAATCCAGGGGGGATGAGGCACATGATACACAAGAAGTGATGACATCATCAGAAGATCAGGAAAATGTAAACAGCAATTGTGAATCTAGTGAGACAGAAGAGAAAGACAGTACACCAGTCAACAGTTGTGAACAAGATTCTATATCTAACACAGAAAATGAGGACTGTGTCAATGGTAGTAGTAGACTTTTAGCTGAAGGGGATACACTTTCTGCAGATATTCTAGAGGAAGAAAGTGAGGATGAAGATGAAGATGAGGATGATGATGATGACGATGATGATGATGGATGGATCACACCTAGCAATATAAAATCTGTAAAAGAACGGATGGGAGATGTAAATACAGAAAAAGCTGATGTGCCTGTGGGCTGTCTAACTACAGATTTTGCTATACAGGTAACAGGTTTGAGCTCAAATAAAGGTAGAGATACAGTGAAACCTATCTTTAAAGACCACCTTGTATCACATAACAATTCTTACAATGTTAGTCATTAAAACATTTGAAAGACTGTGCCACTGCCTTAATGGTGTCAAAAAATATTATTAACCAATGACTTTGGACTGTCAAAAGTGGTTGTAATATTATGGAATTGCAAGGTGGCTGTATTACAGAAGCAACCAATACAAAGACATAGAGAAAAATAACGAGGTTAAAAAACCTTGGTCGTAAATTTGAGGTGGTTGTTATAAAAAAAAACTGCCTGGAGTGGTCGTAAATTTGAGGTGGTTGTTAAGTGAGGTTTCACAGTAATATTAAAAAAGATCAATACTAATAATAAAATACATATCCTACCAGTGTTGTATGATACAGATCATCTAGTCTTACTGCAGATTATTTATTTATCATTCATCATGTTAACATTAAACAGAGAAAGCACAGATAAGGATATGTCCAATTGTTCTGACCAAGAAGTCCCCGAACTGTTGACAACCCTATTAATCATAAGTTAGAATACACATAGTGTAAATACAGAGTGAGATGACTATATATATAACTGGTAAGGCATTTATAAGACCAAACAGGTCTATTGATGGTCATTACTTGACAAACGAAGCGCATTTTGTTAAAAAGATATCGGGAAGGAATGGACTAGTGTAAAGTTTGTTTCTTTTTAAAAGTTGTTTCTGTTTTCCTCTCATTTTAGGATAAAGTCACATTACAAATACAATCAACTTCATAATTTTAGCAAAAATAAATCAAAAATAAATTTCACAAGGGAAATTATAGCCAGATTTATAATTTCTGCAAAAATATTATCAGAAATAAAATTCACAGGGGAAATAATGACCAGCTTCATAATTTCTACATTCTTTTTCATGCCTGTCTCATCCCGTCCCGTCCCCTTCCCGATGCAATGTAACTAGCTAATTTCAGGAACTGCTGATGCGTTCCTTACCAAACTGTGTTTTGAGATGTCAAGTGGCAGCGGGGGTATTTATGTCTTACAGACATTTTCCAGTTTCTTTGTTCTGACAGTAAACCAGGACAATTTTATCTTCACTCATGGATGAAATTTTCCAGGTGTAACTTTTTTATAGTGTAACATAAGCTACTAAAGTGATAATGTATCTGTGATAACTTATAACTACCGATATGTTCTTTGGGGATTTCCCCACTTTAATATGTTCATATAATGTACAAGTGCAACTTGTGTGGGATTATAACAAAAAGTGAGAAAAGTTTATACATAACTTTATTTTTAGCAAATATAAAACCATCAGGTTTGTATCAATTTATATGGCAAGAATTACAGCTTGAGGAAAATTGAAAGGACAGACAAAATTAATAACAAATGTATTCTGATCTGTTTGTAGAATGTACTGATACAGATGGGCTTGAATGTGATCTCGGTGGATGGAATGTTGATAAAGAAGGCCAAAAGCTATGTTCTCCGCTGCTTTGCCTGTCTAAAGTAAGTTGATCCTTTACTATAAATGATTGGACAACACATCTAATGCTGACTTCTGTATAATGTTTCCCATGTTTGTCCTGTCTCGTCCCGCCTCACCCTGTCTGATCCCGTCTCGCCCTATCTTGCCCCATCTCCCCCTGTCTCCCCTGTCTGATCTGTCTCGTCCCGTCTGATCCTGTCTCGTCCTGTCTGATCCAGTCTCGCCCCTTCTGATCCCGTCTTGTCCCATCCTGCCATGCCACGTCCTGATTGAATGTAAACTTATAGCAACCTCATTATATAAAGATCAAGTATGAGTATACTTCAAACATCGCTGTTTTTTAGGGTTCCAAGGTCAAGGCCAAGGTCACACTTGCTATACATAGATTGATAACTGATTTAATTCAAACACCTTTCATTCTTTCATGGATTTTTATGCAAAGGTCACATGGCAGAGGGGACATTGATGTTTACATTTTCTTGTTTATGAGATAACAATCTTCCTCCCTCACCCTCCCTTTATTGTGCACTTGCTGCATACAAAATTCCTGATTTCCACCAGATGGCAATATCCAAAGTTAATGGCTCAGGAAAAAAAAAACATTGTCGTGACAAGTTGAGGTTCTTAATGGAGAGTGTAGGAGCTATAACATTATCTAAGCATAACTTGTCTTTGCAATATTAGAGAATATTCTGTGGTATTGATTTCTACATGGTCTCAGCTTGTTTTCTCTTCTGAGTCCTTAACATGTACATGTATTATATTGAATATGTCAGTGTATAAAGGTATGGTGGTCATGATCAGGTGTTCTGGACCATAGGCCTCTTGTCAACTAATTCCTAAGATGTTCTCTGTCTTTGAATGAAGAACACATTAAACTTATGTCAACTGATGTTGTATTTTTTAATTTGCAGGATAACGAGTAATGTGTTAAAAGAGTTTTGTCCCTCATGTGGTAACAATACACTACAGAAGGTCTCCATGACTGTGGAGGAGGATGGTACTATTCGGTACTTCCTGTCCCGACGTAAACCACTCAGTACCCGCGGCACAAAGGTCAGTAGAGTATTGCTACAAGTAGAATGTGTGGACAGAGGTCAGTTAATATAAGGCAAGAGAGAAGCTCACAGCCTTGAAAAACAAAGCTGAACTTGATGCTCTACATTCAGTTGTCAGTTACAGAGAGAAATAAATCTAAATCACAGATTTGATAGAATTCAATCATTGAATTATTGTATATTATTTGTAATCATGACATGTATTATACTTTCCTAAGCAGCATTTTGATTTGACAAATTTTGAATAGCATTATTGGCAGTTTTGTAATGATTGATTCTTACATTTTCATGTTTTATATGTATTTGATACCATTTTAAAATTTGACATCGGATGGGCATAGGTATTATTTGACATGGGTGGACATGGTTATAATTTGCCCAATGGTCTTCTTCTTAGTATTATGTTGTTTTTTTTCTTGAGCTGTTTTCTAGTCTTGTTTACTTTGTCAGTAAAAAACAAATTGTTGTTGGGCCAAAATACAATACAAAAACAAAAAAGTTAACGAAAATCTGTACGTTGTTTTTTACCATGAAGAACCATCTTCATCTCAATACATCTATAATTTTTGCTGGTTTTTTTTTTTCTTCAGTATTCTCTGCCATTACCAAAGGGAGGTAAACATGCGGTGAATCCCATTCTGGCTGAGGACACACCTGTTGCCCAACAGAGGGCTACACGAAAGTCTAAGCAGAAACTGAATGCTTTAAACCCCGACTTTGTTGCTGGTGGTTCCCCTTTCACTGTCAATGACATTACTAGCCGCGCATCTCAACTGGGGATTAGACAAGGACGCTCCTCTCATGGTTTCAACAAGAGGAACCCAAATGAAGTGCGCAAAAATTATGGGAAAAGGAAATAAATAATTAACTTTTTCTGGTTTATATTTAAGTAATTTTTAATAAAATTGTTATACAGGAACCAAAGTTTTATTTGTTTTTAAAAAAATGAGAGATAAGAAGAGTATATGTAAGAAAGGTAACCATTATTATTAGTGTCACTGTTGTACTAAACTTATCTATAGTGGGAGGTGTCAATGTTGTACTAAACTTATCTGTCGAGGTGTCACTGTTGTACTAAACTTATCTATAGTGGGAGGTGTCACTGTTGTACTAAACTTATCTGTAGTGGGAGGTGTCACTGTTGTACTAATCTTATCTGTAGTGGGAAGTGTCACTGTTGTACTAAACTTATCTGTAGTGGGAGGTGTCACTGTTGTACTAAACTTATCTGTAGTGGGAGGTGTCACTGTTGTACTAAACTTATCTGTAGTGGGAGGTGTCACTGTTGTACTAAACTTATTTGTAGTGGGAGGTGTCACTGTTGTACTAAACTTATCTGTAGTGGGAGGTGTCACTGTTGTACTAATCTTATCTGTAGTGGGAAGTGTCACTGTTGTACTAAACTTATCTGTAGTGGGAGGTGACACTGTTGTACTAAACTTATCTGTAGTGGGAGGTGTCACTGTTGTACTAAACTTATCTGTAGTGGGAGGTGTCACTGTTGTACTAAACTTATCCAGGGTGGGAGGTGTCACTGTTGTACTAACTTATCTGTAATGGGAGGTGTCACTGTTGTACTAAACTTATCTGTAGTGGGAGGTGTCACTGTTGTCCTAAACTTATCTGTAATGGGAGGTGTCACTGTTGTACTAATCTGTAGTGGGAGGTGTCACTGTTGTACTAAACTTATCCATAGTGGGAGGTGTCACTGTTGTACTAAACTTATCTGTAATGGGAGGTGTCACTGTTGTACTAAACTTATCTGTAATGGGAGGTGTCACTGTTGTACTAAACTTATCTGTAGTGGGAGGATGTCACTGTTGTACTAGACTTATCCATAGTGGGAGGTGTCACTATTGTACTAAACTTATCTGTAGTGGGAGGTGTCACTGTTGTACTAAACTTATCTGTAGTGGGAGGTGTCACTGTTGTACTAAACTTATCCATAGTGGGAGGTGTCACTGTTGTACTAAACTTATCTGTAGTGGGAGGTGTCACTGTTGTACTAAACTTATCTGTAGTGGGAGGTGTCACTGTTGTACTAAACTTATCTGTAGTGGGAGGTGTCACTGTTGTACTAAACTTATCTGTAGTGGGAGGTGTCACTGTTGTACTAATCTGTAGTGGGAGGTGTCACTGTTGTACTAAACTTATCTGTAGTGGGAGGTGTCACTGTTGTACTAAACTTATCTGTAGTGGGAGGTGTCACTGTTGTACTAAACTTATCTGTAGTGGGAGGTGTCACTGTTGTACTAAACTTATCTGTAGTGGGAGGTGTCACTGTTGTACTAAACTTATCTGTAGTGGGAGGTGTCACTGTGTACTAAACTTATCTGTAGTGGGAGGTGTCACTGTTGTACTAAACTTATCTGTAGTGGGAGGTGTCACTGTTGTACTAAACTTATCTGTAGTGGGAGGTGTCACTGTTGTACTAAACTTATCTGTAGTGGGAGGTGTCACTGTTGTACTAAACTTATCTGTAGTGGGAGGTGTCACTGTTGTACTAAACTTATCTGTAGTGGGAGATGTCACTGTTGTACTAAACTTATCTGTAGTGGGAGGTGACACTGTTGTACTTAACTTATCTGTAGTGGGAGGTGTCACTGTTGTACTAAACTTATCTGTAGTGGGAGGTGTCACTGTTGTACTAAACTTAAATGTAGTGGGAGGTGTCACTATTGTACTAAACTTACCTGTAGTGGGAGGTGTCACTGTTGTACTAAACTTATCTGTAGTGGGAGGTGTCACTGTTGTACTAATCTGTAGTGGGAGGTGTCACTGTTGTACTAAACTTATCTGTAGTGGGAGGTGTCACTGTTGTACTAAACTTATCTGTAATGGGAGGTGTCACTGTTGTACTAAACTTATCTGTAGTGGGAGGTGTCACTGTTGTACTAAACTTATCCATAGTGGAAGGTATTTTTATAGAACAGTGTCGTGTCATTACTTATAAGGATGAAGATTGGTTATATGCCATTTTGTTCCTTGTGACAAAACCTTCCATTGGTACAACATTTGCTGACCATGATCTTTGTCCCACTTCTAAAAAACTTAACCATTCAAGATGGAGCTTTCATTTTTGATGTGTGTTCTCCATTATGACAAGGCCTTTCCATCTGCTGACCTTGACTCTAACTTTCGACATACTTAAAAACCACTAAGTGTCTTCCCAATGGACCATGCTAAATCTTAAGATGGTGGACTAAAAAACCCACTAGGTGTCTTCCCAATGCACCATGCTAAATCTTAAGATGGTGGACTAAAAACCACTAAGTGTCTTCCCAATGGACCAGGTTAAATCTGAAGATGGTGGACTAAAAAACCACTAAGTGTCTTCCCAATGGACCATGTTCAATCTTAAGATGGTGGACTAAAAAAACCACTAAGTGTCTTCCCAATGGACCATGCTCAATCTTAAGATGGTGGACTTAAAAAACCACTAAGTGTCTTCCCAATGGACCATGCTAAATCTTAAGATGGTGGACTAAAAAACCACTAAGTGTCTTTCCAATGGACCATGCTAAATCTTAAGATGGTGGACTAAAAAAAACACTAAGTGTCTTCCCAATGGACCATGCTCAATCTTAAGATGGTGGACTAAAAACCACTAAGTGTCTTCCCAATGGACCAGGTTAAATCTGAAGATAGTGGACAAAAAAACCACTAAGTGTCTTCCCAATGGACCATGTTCAATCTAAGATGGTGGACTAAAAAACCACTAAGTGTCTTCCCAATGGACCATGTTCAATCTAAGATGGTGGACTAAAAAACCACTAAGTGTCTTCCCAATGGACCATGCTCAATCTTAAGATGGTGGACTAAAAAAAACACTAAGTGTCTTCCCAATGGACCATGCTCAATCTTAAGATGGTGGACTAAAAAAACACTAAGTGTCTTCCCAATGGACCAGGTTAAATCTGAAGATAGTGGACAAAAAAACCACTAAGTGTCTTCCCAATGGACCATGCTAAATCTTAAGATGGTTGACTAAAAAACCACTAAGTGTCTTCCCAATGGACCATGTTCAATCTAAGATGGTGGACTAAAAAACCACTAAGTGTCTTCCCAATGGACCATGTTCAATCTAAGATGGTGGACTAAAAAACCACTAAGTGTCTTCCCAATGGACCATGCTCAATCTTAAGATGGTGGACTAAAAAAAACACTAAGTGTCTTCCCAATGGACCATGCTCAATCTTAAGATGGTGGACTAAAAAAAACACTAAGTGTCTTCCCAATGGACCATGCTCAATCTTAAGATGGTGGACTAAAAAAACACTAAGTGTCTTCCCAATGGACCATGCTCAATCTTAAGATGGTGGACTAAAAAAACCACTAAGTGTCTTCCCAATGGACCGTGCTCAATCTTAAGATGGTGGACCAAGAAGAGGTATACTAAGGCTGACTTTCCCTCAAATTTTCACATATATTTCAACAAACACAAAATTGTGTACTATGGAAAACATTTCTGAAAGTTTTTCATTACATTGATTTGTGGAATCAACAGGATAACATGTTAAGGGTCATCTATATAGGAGAATAATGTTGAAATTCAAACACAAACAAATATCTAAAAATTTGCACAAAGATAGTCATTTGATATAATGTACCAAAACGTTTGTTTGGACATGTAGTTTCACCAATAATTTGCTGTAGATGCTAACAGCTTGTTTTTTTTCCCTATAGAGCTACTTTGTAGTAAAATGAGGCATTTCAATCAATAACAAGAGGGTCTGCATCGTTCATTTGGTTTATCTGAGCAAACTTCAAAATAATATTCCTGTTCCATTTGTTAACAGCTTTTTTGTATTATGTTATCATGTTGGCGGGTGTGTGGGTGGGTGGGTGGGCACATATGGTGTCTGGACCATAACTCCAGTACTACTTGACCCAGGCTCTCCATACTTGACACAAATATACATATTGATGAGCCGGATTGTCGCATACCAAAATCATGCCCCTTACCCCCGTATTTGCGGAGTTATTCCCCTTTGATGATTTTACTTTGGGCACATATGGTGTCTGGACCATATCTCCAGTACTACTCGACCCAGGCTCTCCATACTTGACACAAATATACATATTGATGAGCCGGAGTGTCGCATACCAAAATCATGCCCCTTACCCCCGTATTTGTGGAGTAATTCCCCTTTGATGATTTTACTTGTCCGGATCGTAACTCCAATACTACTCGACCCAGGCTCTCCATACTTGACACAAATATACATCTTGATGAGCCCGAGTGTCGCATACCAAAATCATGTCCCTTACCCCGTATTTGCGGAGTTATTCCCCTTTGATGATTTTACTTGTCAGGACCATAACTCCAATACTACTCAACCCAGGCTCTCCATACTTGACACAAATATACATCTTGATGAGCCGGAGTGTCGCATACCAAAATCATGCCCCTTATCCCCGTATTTGCGGGGTTATTCCCCTTTGATGATTTTACTTGTCCGGACCATAACTCCAATACTACCTGACCAAGGCTCTCCATACTTGACACAAATATACATATTGATGAGCCGGAGTGTCGCATACCAAAATCATGCCCCTTACCCCCTTATTTGTAGAGTTATTCCCCTTTGATGATTTTACTTCGGGCACATATAGTGTTGAGCTCTCCATACTTAACACAAATATACATCTAGATGAGCCTGAGTGTCACATACCAAAAGTATGCCCCTTACCCACATATTAGCGGAGTTATTGCCCTTTGATGATTTTACTTATCCGGACCATAACTTCAATACTACCCGACCCAAGCTCTGTATATTCTGTATATAAACATGTGAACTAATTTTTGTGTTGTTGTATCTAAACCAAGGTTTCCCATATTTGCAACATATATACATCTCATCATTTAAAGTTGCCCTTTGGTTTCAACTACACATCATTATGTATATCAATATCTCCTTCCAACTTTCCAACAATGATACTTCATTTTAAAGCATTACAACCTGTGAAACTACCCCCTTCCACGTGTCAAATATTGCGGCAGGCGTATGTTGTGGCACTCCACCGGGCCCTTGTCTGTTGATGTCTAACAATGTTATATGTATGATTATGGGGTGGGGATCTAAATAGCTTCAAATATATATAACCCAAGAAACGAAGTCAAAACTTGACACGATTGATTTTAATAAATATGGTTAGGGGGTGGGGATCTCAATAGTTTCAAAAATACAAGAAGTCTTTTATAGCATTATAGTCAAATCGCTCCCTTTTGCCCCGCCCCCGAGGCCCCTAGGAGGTCATCCCTATCATTTGTATACATTTGAATCCCACCCACCTAGGGATGTTACCATTAAAATATCAATGTCATACATTGCTTTAAGTTCCAGAGAAGTTTTTAATATCAATATTGTCAAATGGACCGTTTTGGCCCCGCCCCTCAGGCCCCTGGGGGTCAGCACCATCATTTGTGTAAAGTTGAATCCCAACCACCTATGAATGGTTCCTACCAAATTTGGTTAAATTCTGATCAGCGGTTAAGAAGACAATTGTTGACGGATGGACACCACGGTATGGCAGAAGCTCAACATGGTCCTTCGGACCAGGTGAGCAAAAGATGCTCCTATTATTCACAACCGCCATTTCAAGGTCAAAATAAAAAAGTGTTTACATATTATGAAGTCAAATTTAGTTGAACCAATGCTCCTATTTTGTGCTTTAAGTCACTCGTGAGCAAAATGACATGACTATTTTGTTCAGTATATATGCGATCCAAATGAGCTAATTATGTCCCCCTGAAACATGCATTTTTCGCATGTTTTGTTGATGTAACAAATTACATGTCAATAGCAAGTTCCAAGCGGTTTTCCATGATTGTTACTTTAAGTTCCGATAAAATCTTCTCGGGGGGAAATAATATTAATATAAATGAATTGCCCGCTGTAATATATGATCAATGCACTGTAATCACCAGCCAGTGCAAAGTGTTAAGTATAACCATGTCCAGGCAGTAATCTTTTGTCACAATATATTACTTATCAAATACTCTTCATAATGAGTATTAAGATCAAGTAGTTTATCTCTTTTAACTACTAAAAAATATTTCGACATGAACCACAATTTTAATTGGCTAGTGACAGGAGAACAAAAACAAATTTCTGTACATTTTTGTAAAAAGAAAACACAAAATATTTTTCCTTTATTACCTTTTTTTATTGTTAACATTTTTTTTTACATAAACTTTTTTTTTTGATGCATAAAATATTTTCTGTCAAATACAAACAAAGTAATGATATGATAAACATTGTTTATCATTTCAGTCTTGACACAGGGCCTTGCTTACATTGTACACAGGATATACACACTCAGTACTGCACAGATAAGTTAAATAGCAATTTTTAATATACACAATTCACATGGAGATTTTTTTATTTTCTATTTTTTTCCTTTTCGTATATTTTTTTTGTAATGCATTTTGTGTATACATATGTACAGTCTTCATATAGCATACTTTCTTCCTCTCCAGGAAATGGATATCCCAATGCTTTGTGTTTTTAATAGTTGGAAACAGATTGTACCTCAATGGTATACGACATACAGTGTAAACCTTCAGTATAAAAACAAATACTTTGACAGAAAGATCTGTTTACTGCAATATATGGTCAATAAGATCAAAACACATTTAAAATCTGTCAAAAATATCAAAATTGAAATCTAAAAGACACAATCATTAAACAAGATTATTTTTGGGGTAATTTTTACAATATAATTTCCAATCAAATACTTTTTTCTTTTAATCATACATGTATTTAATTTTTTAAACAAACATCTGATATACATAAAAAATTGAATTTAAAAATTCCTCTTAGGACTGTTTATTAGGTTATATTTTTTTCTAAAATAAAAAAAAATTAAAGAATTTGACATCTTTACTATGTCTGTGTTTCTTAAGAAATCTTAATTACTACATACTAGTTATTTATACCTGGTAATTAACAGGAAGTTTTCCATACCATCTCACTAATGTATGTCATTTGTTTGTATGTTAAGATAATATACAATAAATGATGATGCATCCACTGATTGATATCTTTTTAAACTATCTACACAATGTACATTTAAACAATATCCTGTACCATTCACATAATATCAATCTGCAAAAACCCTGTACAATTTCCTGGTTCTGATCACCCCACATATCCAAACATTTATTTCTGTATTTTGATTGTATTATTTTATTTACCTGCCTATTTATTAGTGAAGTGTTTTCTCCCTTTTAAAATGGTCATTACAATTATGAGAAATGTGCAAATTTTTTTTAATAATTTTTTTAAATTTTGTTTATATATTAATATTACAAAAGGCACTTTTAAAAGTGGATTTTCCTGACAGAAGTGGAGATTTTAATTAAGAATTTGGCATTTATCAAGACAAAGAAGTGTGAGAAATTCCAAACATGAAGATTTCTGTTTATAACATCATATATTACCCTTAATAGATATGATTAGGGAGGACAGTTCCTTACAAAGAAGTTCAACTCATGGATCTGGAATCAAGTGTAGATAAAAACGTTTGTATGTACACAGCACTATCATATCATATATGGCATTTCTTATTAAAATAGGACAAAGTAATCACAATGGGAGACAAAATAAAAATGCAGCATCATTTAACATTTTTTCATCTAAACATTTTTTTTTTAATTTATTAAAAATAACCCTCAAGAAAGCAATATATTCTTGTGAAGTTGGTGGGAAAAAATACAATTAGGTGTTCATCATGTCATAATTACATTTGTATGTCAACAAAAAGTTATAATCGTCTTTCTAAGGCTTAGAAGAGGAGATGATTGAAAGAAAGACATCTTCACATTTTAAATGGAAACATCTTCATTAACAAATTCATCACAGTTTCAATGATTGGAGAATAATTCAAACCTATACACATTTATTTACGGATAGAATTGAAAGGTACAACACTGCAGTCACACAATTCCATCTCATTCGCACATTTACACTTAACAAATGCTTATATAGTCATAATGTAACAAAACTCTCTTTCTGTCCAATAAAACGCAAATTAAAACGGGTCACGTTTAGAGATATTGTTGTCAAAGTAACAACCACTATTGCAGTGAATGAGCTACAACAAAATAAATCAACACAATGTTATTCTGAAACAATAAATGGTTATACCACAGGAAACAGCTGCATTGTCTCATTGTGATCACAACAGCTACACATCCACACAACAAATCTCAAAATTGTCATAATAGGCACTAGAAACACTTCTGTGTTGCTATTACTTTAGCAAATATAACAAGACCACATGGTAACAGTACTGAAACATTGGGAAATATCTACAACACTAAATAAGCATGTAAAAACTAGGTGTATATTAGCACAGTAAAACTTGAAGCTTTTTCTCCAGTTTGAATCCTAAAACGAATCCGAAAATTGACTCTTTCATCACGTCTAGATGAAGATAAGAATTCAGTATCAACCCTGCTGACCAGGATGAGAAATAATCTAATGACTTCCTATCTCTTTGCAGTTTGTTTTCTCAGACTTTAAATTATACAAAAAGAGGATTTGTCCATCCCATTACCTTAACAAATCCAAGACAAAGTATCTTGTTTAACAAAGAAAACTTTTATTTTGATTATTATTATGCATTATCTATGGGATTAAATGTTGAAAAATACAAAATTGAAGAAATTATGTTGAAAAATGTTTGATGAAATGACACAACTCTGTGACCTTTTAACCTTTGAAACTTATTATTTTTTGAATATTTCTAAAACACTCTTCTTATTTTTATGTAAAAAAAGATACGAGATATATACATACATTCAATTCTACTGCCTCCACCCATCATTATGATTACCTGCAATGCCCCATCATTTATAACAAGTATGTATACCATAGCAAGACTGTTCAATGCTAAATATATTCTATTAAGTTATATATCAAACACATGGTAGAATATTTCCTATCGTACTTGGAGAACCACTTTTTTAATACATCTACCCACTTTGATACTTGTCTCCTCTTCTTTTGTGTACATCTGGACATTTTTTCCCTTAACACAGATTGTCTTAGACATTTTCAAAATAGGTCAGAACTATTCTGTAAAATTTCTACTCTAAGGTGAGGCACAAACACTTTCAATAAAATCACAGTCTAGTCATGAGATGGCACTTTATATTTTTGTGATACTGAACTGGTCTTATTACTACAAGCTAATTCTGCTAAAAAAAAGTGCTGATTGTTTGCCCTAGTGATAAAATAGAAATGCTGTATTTATTAAAACATGCCTATGATCACTGTACTTTTGTGGCATTATCTGTAACCGATGAACAGGAACTTAAAATGACAGCAATATAATTATATCAGTTAAGTTACATTGATCGGTACAATTAACTGATAACAACGCTGTGAAATTATTGTCGGATAATTTAAGAAAATATTTGCACAGAGTTTTTTTTCATAATTGTACTTATATCAAACAAAATGGATAAAATATTGAAGAGTAAAACATGTTTGAAATATGAAATATTTTCATGAAAAAGATCTTTTCACAAGACAATTAAATTTTGTTTTGTTTAGGATTGGATTTTGTTTGAATTTATGAGTCAAGTATGAAATACAAATTACAATGACATGATATCACAAAATAAGCACCAGAGAAGGATAAAATAAATACTGGTAACAAAATCTAAAACAACTGCACATAATGCTCTACAAAAATATCAAATTATGTTGTAGGGAACACAGGGATTAAAACAGTCGTTACCTAGCAACATGACTAACACTACTCGATGGTGACATCTACACCTTCCTATGGTGGCGACTACAAATATCTAACTTTTTGTGTCTATATTTAAACAAGAGGCCTAAGACCATAATCACTCACCCAGTGTTCATTCTATTTCTAACACAATCTTTGCCTTATCTGATGGTCTCCCAGAAGTCAAAAGCCCTTCAATTCAATTAAGCAATTTATCTCAACTTGTTAAAATTTATCAAAAGTTGTTAACATTTCAGTCCAGTGACCTGAAAAGTGAGTCAAGATTATTATCATTATTTTTTTTATCTTGTTTTTAAGCTTCATGCCAAATATCATGAGGTTCCTTGTTCCATATGTGAACTTGTTCAGTAGGAAAGTTTCTGATAGATGACATAGGCTACACCATTGTATAAACTCACATTCCTTTGTTTGTGCCAAGTGAGGTAAATACCCACTTTTCCAAGATTTGTTAAATAAGTGTTCCACATTTTTTCTTGAAATAAGCAAAAAATTCATCTTAAAATTAACAGAGCCTTCTCCAAACTTTTTCACTTTTATACACTGGGGAAAAATGAATAACATCTAAATCATTTCATTCAAATGATGTAACAACAGAAATAATCAAACTTGCAATATAACACTAGAAAATCATAGACAGCAATACATTTGGTATCAAATAAGTCGAAATCCACAGCACCTAATATACTTCAAGCATGTACGACATATTTCCATGTGCTCAAATTTTAGTGAATCATGAAAACAGACCAGCACATTGATGTATTGGTTCACCCACTATATATGTTGGAAAACAATGTACAGAAGATGCAATTCGAGATAAAATCATTCAACGCTTTAAGCACCAAGAGCACTCAAATAAGATAACCGCAAAAAAGTATGTTCACAGACATGTTTGGCAAATATAATAAAACTGACAAATAGCATTCAATACATTAGTAAATAATAATTTACTATTCAAAACTCGATGTTTGTGTATGAATTTGAATTCAATATCTGTGCGAAACATATTAAAATGTTTTAAATGTCTCTAAGAAGACGTCATCATCATAACTAGATGTGATTCTACAGGCATTACATAACTTACACAGGTAACAAATCCTTGTCCTATGTAGCCTATCCTATAGGCAAACATAAGGACAGGTAAAATGACTGGCTCGTACTAACATCCACATAACAATAATTCTTACAAAGGAATGAATGGTTTGTTGTAGATCTAACTCAAATATTCTGTAAACTGAAACATTATCTTGTGTTGCAAAATCTTTAATAAATACTTGAGAACAGAAATGTCATCATATATATAAACTCAAATGTATACTGTTTTAAAATTCAGACTAGTAAATGAGGTTGGTGATGATTAAAAGTCACAACTCTTTGTGTCATGTTAAGAATATATCGGTTACAACAGCAGCAGGAACTCCATCTTCATATTCTGACTAGTCTACAGATTAATTAATAACATTAGGACTTTTCAACACTTAAATTGCAATCATACCGATATACGAATATCGCCATCATTCCAAGATTATACAGATCTTTACAATATAACAAATCTGACTAGACCTTTTTTTAACAAAAGCCAATTTTTCTGTTACATATTTTCATCCTTATAACATTCATTAGATTAGCACATGAAACATCCTATTGCGGTCTATATGAGCTACATATAGATATCATTAAACAGTCTATTGCAGGCTATAAGGATATATACTGATACAGTTACAGGCTATAAGGATATATACCGATACAGTTACAGAGATGAAAATGAAAACAAATCCCCAAATGCTGAAATTATTTCTATAACACATACAGACACGTTTCAGAATCTGATTAACAAAAGTAGATCTTTCACACTGACTAGACCTAGGAGAATCCTTAATAATGAGCTGGTATGACAACAATCTTTAATGATTTTTTTTTTTTTTGAAGCATGATATTTTTTTAAAAGATTACCAAGATTTAAAGATCATTTGCTTATTAAATCAAGAGGTTACCGGGTTCAAGAAAAGGTCAGAGGTCAATAAGGTCAGTTGGGACAATTTTTTGAGGTCACTGGGTTTCATTTCCGAGAAATAGTTTTGAACTTGCCAATTAAATCAAATGTGTCAAGTTGCATGTTTGGAAACTCCTATAAAATCCCTTTTTACAGTGTGTTTCCTTTAATATACTCATGGCTCCTTGTTGTTTTCACAAATAAAACAAGACATATATCCTATCCGAGTTGTGTTGAAGATGTTTAACTCAAATGTCATGGTAACATGTTGTACAAAAGTGAGCTGGCTAAACAATATTAAATTTCCAATGTCTCTTGAAAACCTGAGATGGACACAAATAAATATTAAGATGTATTAAATAATTTGATTTCTTAATAACATCTGCACCAATACATACTTAGATATCTACAATTGGTTTCTTATCCAGCATAATTTTAGCTGGAATGAATATTTTGGCAACATCAAAAGCCACCTGTAGAACCATTTTCTTAAAAACCTCTGTTTATAGTTTCCTTGTACGTCTTTGTTTCAGAGACGCTACACAGATTGCATGTGATCCATTAACTGTAAAACCATTCAACTATCTACAGCATTATCAAACATGTGGTCAGAATTTAAAAAGGGTGAGCCAATGCTCCAATATCCCAGGGTTTGTTTTGTTTATATTTACAAAGTAAAACTGTGTCACATCAATAATACAATATAAAGGAAATCGTTTTACAGGATTTGAATCAAAAACAAAATAAAATTGGCATACTTTGAATAAACACGCATGATAAAAACTGTTTACTAATGTAGCATCTGCACTAAGCTCTCACACTGTTTAACCCAGACTGGTAAAACAGAACAGATAAAACTTCATTACGAAACACTCCAATGTAGCTTCCATACTTTCCCACAACTCAAACAGCTCTAACAGAATTTATTGTAAATCTTCTTATGGTAAACTTTTTTTCTGGTTATAGACAAATGACCAATACTACATGGTAAATTTTTCATGATTTCTAACTGGTAACCAAATGTTATCAACCTTAAATGTGTAAAAAAAAATATTACCTGGTAAAATAATTTATCTGCTTTATCGGTAAAGATGATCCTTTCCAATTTTCTTTTTCAACCGGTAAATAACAAGCAATATATTGTAAAGACTGTTGCTAAAAATAGTCATTGTTGATCTACATATGTAAATTTAAAATAGCTTCACGACATCTGTAGATATGAATTAATAGTTCTAACCTTTACACCATCGCTAAAACCACACTACACCTGTACATTAAGACCATCACACCTGGTCTAGCTGAAAGATAATACCACTGTACAGTAAGACCATCACACCTGGTTTAACAGTAAGACGTTTCACCTATACAGTAAGACCATCACACCTGGTTTAACTGTAAGACACTATACCTGTACAGTAAGACCATCACACCTGTACAGTAAGACCATCACACCTTGTTTAACTGTAAGACACTTTACCTATACAGTAAGACCATCACACCTGGTTTAACTGTAGGACACTACACCTGTACAGTAAGACCATCACACCTGTACAGTACGACCATCACACCTGGTTTTAACTGTAGGACACTACACCTGTACAGTAAGACCATCACACCTGTACAGTAAGATCATCACACCTGTACAGTAAGACCATCACACCTGTACAGTAAGACCATCATACCTGTACAGTAAGACCATCATACCTGTACAGTAAGATCATCACACCTGTACAGTAAGACCATCACACCTGTACAGTAAGACCATCACACCTGTACAGTAAGACCATCATACCTGTACAGTAAGACCATCACACCTGTACAGTAAGACCATCATACCTGTACAGTAAGACCATCACACCTGTACAGTAAGACTATCACACCTGTACAGTAAGACCATCATACCTGTACAGTAAGACCATCACACCTGGTTTTAACTGTAAGACACTTTACCTATACAGTAAGACCATGTACATCACAACTGTAACAATGCCAGTCAACCCCATATCATAGACCCCAACCCCTCTTTAGTAATGCAGTAGCCACACTTGTACAAGTAATATCCACTTCTTTAGCTGTGGTCATATCCATTTGACATCATTCTATATATTAACTAGGGTCAGTTTCAATACAAGAAAGTCCATATTCTCTCGCCATCATATAAAGCATAATATCTATCTCAATTCTACTGAACACACCGAAGTTTACACCCTCCGTCAACACGGCCAAGTCAGTGTCTCCATTTTATTGGACACAAATACTTAATATCCACGTTCTATTTTTACTAGAATTACCTACTGAAAATGATTCAAATATCATCTACTGATAATGGCCAGTTTTCTTACACCTTCTTTTTGAACACTGCTGAGTTGGTTATTCTTTCCTGGTGAACATTGCCTTGTCTCCGTCTTGTTGGTCCTTTTCTCCTGGTGAGCATGTATGACCTTGTTTACCTCTCCCTTTAATATTAAAGTCTCCCTCCTGTTGAACGCACTAATGTTTGTCACTTTCCTGCTGACGTCTGCCAAAGTAGTCTCGGATTTTGCAAATTGTCTCCCTTAGATCAATATGTTTCAGTCCGAATTTGATTTTGGCTCATAGTTCAACCGAAAGTGACCTGAATTGTACAAGGAAATTGAAGTTACATGCAATGATACATCTATAATATCTAAATGAATATGTTGGTCAAGAAGTTTCTAAAGATATTAATCCCGTATCACACTCATATGTTCTTGTCTTTACAGATGTTGTACATATTGATGACCTAGCTATCTCATAAGAATACCGACGGACATTCAAAGATACATGTAAATCTGAAAAAAGAAGAGGCCCGGAGGGCCTGCATTGCTCACCTGGAAATTTCAGTAATCATGGCAAAAATGTTTTAAGTTACATTACAGTTAATTTTCTACCTTTTTGATGAATCTTCCAACTATTGTTTAAACCAAATATGGACCTTCAAGAAGAAGGAATTTAGAGTTTTTTCTTCCCCCCCCCCCCCCCCCCCCCCCCCGCAACATTTCCCCTATTTGGCCCCCTCACTCCAGCCCCAAGAAATCCAAACCCTCCATTTATACAACATCAGGTCTCCTTTGCCCAATAATGCTTCAGACTAATTTCTTCAAAATCCATTTATTCATTCAGGACTAGTAGGGATTTAAAGTAAAGGATTTACCTCAATTTCCCCTATTGAGCTCGAGCTCCGCCCCTCTGACCTCAGGGGGGTCAGTCACATTTATGCAAAACCTGTTCCACTTCCCCCATGGAAGATTTTGACAAAATATTTCATAGCACTAAAGAGCTCATTGGTTTTGGCGATTCTTCTCTGCTTAAAAATTTTTGCTCAAAAAGTTAAACATGATATTTCCTGGAAAAGTGTAATTAAACCAAATTTTACAAAGAATTTTGTTATTACATAAAAAAAAAATCTATCTCTTACCAACAAAGTGTTCCATGGAATTTTCACGGCACTCAGCTGCATTGTGGTCAGGTGAACCACAGTTGCTACAGGAGGCTTTGCGTGACTTCTCCTCACGGCTGGGCTGACGAACCAGGGTGTGATATGGGTAATATCCAGAAGAACCTCTCTGGGTCATAAAAGGTGTTGGAACCCCATGAGATATGAAAGGGTGGTTGTTGAGAGACAGAATGTCTGGTGTGAGGCCATTTGGAAAGCTATTTGACTGTGGTATGTGGTACGGAATACCTGGGTACCGCAACATCTGTGGTACAAGTCCGTTTGAGGAGGAGGTGAAGTGTGGTGACATATGCCAGAACGGTGCATGGTTGAGTGGGTGGGGAAGGGAGTTTGTGTGATAAGGGTAAGTGGCCGGGTAGGCATGACCACATGGACTACCACATGAGCTGCATGTGGCACTTGAACAGGTTGTGCTAGCCTGACTGGTAGCTGCATGCAAGATGTGTGACCCCGAACAGCCACTTGTGACTGCTGGGCTGGGACTTGAGTTCTGCACTAAGGGTGCCACAGAGTGGATGTTTTCCTGTGGGCCACAACCAGCCTCAACTGACAGCTGTCCATGACTATTGGAATTCTTTAAGCTGTTGCCTGGGTGACCAGGATGAATGGCTCCGCAACTGGCAGACTGGGTTGCCATAGTAATGGATGTGGCATTAGTAACATTACAAGTGAAGCCGCGCTGGTTACTGTTGATTAGTGGTGACCTGATCTGATATCCAGGAACATGAGGTACTGGCATCCAGTTAAAGTTAGGCTTACTAGGATCCATGAAATTGAATCCTGAATTAGCAGAACTGTTGGTAGCTGTCATGACACTTGTGGTAATACTTTGTCCATCACTACGAGGTATTGGGGGCGCCATTCCAATAGGTATGCTTGCAAATGGGCCATTTCGCTTGAGACCATCAGGGGGCATGCTAATGACATGTTTGGGTGGAATATTAAGATTGGTGTGAGCTGGTTGAGCCTTGTAGTTAGGTCGAGTTATCATTGATGGAACACGTGGTAGGAAAGCTGATGGAGTGGGATCTGACTGATAACCACTTCCCATTGGTGGCACAGGTGGCCCGTCTCCAGGGACAAACATCGCAGACGGCATCCCTGGCAGTTGGGGAGCTGAATTAGGGTCCTCAAAGCCCATGGGTGAAGGGACCTGGGGCTGGCTAGGGTGTCGTCCAGTCTCCAATCCTGTCAGTTTGTCTGTGGACACAAAGAAACATGTCAGAACCACCAAGGTAGAAAAACCATGAGTGGAAGTTTATAAACAATGCATTAATACACATGTATATTAAAAGTCAAAGATCAGTCTTTAAAGGCATTTAAATTCTATAAAACACATAGACATCATATACATAAATATACATCATCTAAGGTCTTTCTCATTCAGTTTATCAGGTGGGCTTTTTGCTTTTACAGATACTGAAATTTTGTTCACTGAAGTGTTAATAGCCAGATTTATATTAGATAAACACACCTTTCTCGTTATCATCTGAGGAGCTGTCAGAATTCTTTGGCACATTGTTTGGCATAAGGATGGCTGTGCCCTTCTTCTGTGGACGAGGACTTGGGGAGGGGCTGGAGTAATCAGATCCAGTCGGAGAGCTGTCACGTGTCTGAGTAAGACCTGGGGGACCAGGTGGGAATGCTGAGTAGATAAACATATGTGGGTAGAGAGGAGGCTGGCCAAGTGTCCCACCCTGGGGATGGACAGCCAACTGGTGAGGCAGAGGCATAACCATTGGAGGCGACGGGTGACCACGGGGTCCCATAGGGCCTTCAATTAAACCATTAGGATGATGTGACATCTTCTCCCTGGAAAAAGGAATTTGCATTCTACAGTATATCAATTGTATGGTTAAATTTAAATTTTCACTCATGAAATAATTTGTTATCTCTAAGACACTAAAGTCATGAAAAATACATGTCAAGTTTTCAGGGAAACAGCTCTTAAGATGTATAAATTAATTTGAGAAATGTCCTTACATTCTTTTTTTTTCACTGTCATCATCATAATAATAGAGATACTGAGAGTTGTTTCCCCCTTTTTGTGAGGAAATATGGTAGATCCTGTGTATTTAATATATGGTGTTTAGTTGGTAATCATTAAATGTCTATATTAATATTGCGGAAATTCTCAGGTCATATTATGATCTGATCACACATCCTACCTGTAGATCAATTCCGCCTCAGCTTTGAGTTTCAATGCCTCTTCCTTGGAAAGTCCAATCAGAATCAAATCATCAAGTTTCATGATACACAGCTGGAAGAAATGTATTTTTTCATTAAAATATAAACAGGTAAATTGAAGTGTATTTCTAAATTATACCACTCATACCAGTCATACTCTTATAGGTAACCATCAATTGTGTTCTTGAATTAATGCAGCCTGAAATTTTACATGAAATAGACAAGATATATTATACAAATGTCAGATACTTCAGATATACAATATTTAATATCTAGGTATTGATTTTCACTGACACATTAAATAATAGCATTTGCCAATAAGATGCACAAAACACAACCATAAACTAGACTACATTAGAAGATCGCCTACACTTCAAATCAATTATCTAGATAATCTGTTTAAGTAATGTACATAAACAGGGAATGTATTTATATTGATCATTATATCAATTTTTACACATCAATCTTATTTCAGCTTTTGGAAGGTCCACTACATGATGAGCCTATTTTTATGTGTTCAAGTTCCTGAACATCCAGAACACACTGTACCTGTTCCGATGTGTATTTTTCCAAATGGTGTCTGTATTTCTGCAGGTTAAGTTTACTGAGAAGGAACTGGATTAGTGCCAATTCTGGATTGTGATTTGTGTCACCAGGTGAGTTTGACCGACTGTTGCTAGGTGAGGCTCCATTAGAGGACTGAGGAGACTGGTGTGGTGAGGAAGGTCCAATGGGTCTGAAACAAACATTTATTGATTTATATATAGCTTCAGATTATAATTCTTGAACCTTAACCAGTATACAGCTTTAACTTTTATCACAACTAGAGTTCATCACAAAATGCATAATTGATATTACCTCTGGATGGACATCACATGCTTGTTGTTGACTTGGCCTTTGAGAGGTACACAGCTCATACCTGCCACATCTATAACAGAATTTTTTATTTAAAACCATAACATATATTTTGTCATTTAAACAAGAAAAAACACTAGGCTGTTGAAAATGAATCACAATAATACAGTTTCATTGGTGATCTTTGATGTAGACAAAATTGCAACAACAACAAGAGGCCCAATGGGCCTGTATCGCTCACCTGGCTCTAGAGCAAATTTGCAGTTGATTGAGGTCATTTCTACAGATACTATGCTGATAACAACTTTATTCAAATATCAGAGTAAGCTAAGTTTATTCATGTCATTATATTTTTTAGTCCCTCATTCCAGCATACTATTGGCCTAAGATCGGGTCTTGGCTCTTTGCTCTAAGCATGCTACAGACAGGCCCAATATCAAGTCCCTGGGCCTCTTGGTTATTGAGAAGAAGTATTTTAAAGATTTTAACCTAATTGACCCATGTGACCTTGAATGAAGGTCAAGGTCATCTATTTGAACAAACTTGGTAGCCCTTCACCCAAGCATGCTACAGGCCCAATATCAATTCCCTGGGCCTCTTGTTAATTGAGAAGAAGTCGTTTGAATATTATAACCTATTTGACAAATGTGACCTTGAATGAAGGTCAAGGTCATTTATTTTAACAAACTTGGTAGCCTTTCACCCCAGCATGCTACAGGCCCAATATCAAGTCCCTGTGCCTCTTGGTTATTGAGAAGAAGTCTTTTGAAGATTATAGTGTATTTGACCCATGTGACCTTGAATGAAGGTCCAGGTCATTTATTTGAACAAACTTTGTAGCTCTTCACCCCAGCATGCTACAGGCTAAATATCAAGTCCCTGAAACCTCTTGGTTATTGAGAAGAAGTCATTTGAAGATTATAGTGTATTTGACCCATGTGACCTTGATTGATAATCAAAGTCATTTATTTTAACAAACTTGGTAGCCCTTCACCCCAGCATGCTACAGGCCCAATATCAATTCCCTGGGCCTCTTGGTTATTGAGAAGAAGTCGTTTGAAGATTATAGTGTATTTGACCCATGTGACCTTGAATGATAGTCAAGGTCATTTATTTTAACAAACTTGGTAGCCCTTCACTTTAGCATGCTACAGGCCCAATATCAAGTCCCTGGGCCCTAGTTATTGAGAAGAAGTCGTTTGAAGATTATAACCTATTTGACCCATGTGACCTTGAATGAAGGTCAAGGTCATTTATTTTAACAAACTTGGTAGCCTTTCACCCCAGCATGATACAGGCCAAATATCAAGTCCCTGTGCCTCTTGGTTATTGAGAAGAAGTCTTTTGAAGATTATAGCCTATTTGACCCATGTGACCTTGAATGAAGGTCAAGGTCATTTATTTGAACAAACTTTGTAGCCCTTCACCCCAGCATGCTACAGGCCCAATATCAGGTCCCTGGGCCTTCTGGTTATTGAGAAGAAGTTGTTTGAAGATTATAGTGTATTTGACCCCTGTGACCTTGAATGAAGGTCAAAGTAATTTATTTTAACAAACTTGGTAGCCCATACCGAAATAAAGCACACTAAAGTATACTTTTATGCTACTTTAAGTATACACTTTTTCCTACTTTTTTGAAAAAGTACCAAAAAAGTATACTTTTTTTGTACTTTTCTGGACTTAGAAATTTTTCAGAGTACTTTTTCTGTACTAAATTTGGACTCTGAAATTTCTCAGAGTACTTTTTTTGTACTTTTCTGGACTTAGAAACTTTTCAGGGTACTTTTTCTGTACTTTATTTGGACTCTGAAATTTTTCAGAGTACCTTTTTTGTACTTATTCTGGACTTAGAAATTTTTCAGGGTACTTTTTCTGTACTTTATTTGGACTCTGAAATTTTTCAGAGTACTTTTTTTTGTGCTAAAATCTGACTTAGAATTTTTTTGAAAGATTGTGAAAATATGGATGTACTTTTTCCCTACTTTTTTGGGACTTAGAATTTTTCAGTTAATGCCATTGTGCTTTTTTTGTACTTATTATGGACTTAGAATATTTTCAGACATTGCGAGGGGTTATAGCATATTAATATTTTCAAAATTAAATCTGACTTTTTCAGTCGACTACAAATCTAAGACTAAAAAAATAATACCCAGGATTAACCACAACAAATATCTATCAAATAAGATACAGAAAATTATCATTTGGAAATATTAAATGTTTTTGATCTCGTTTTTTGTTGTTTTTTTTTTTTTGTCTTTTTTATATTCTAAAAAATACTTTTCATACTTTGATCAGTACCACAGAAATTTATCTAAAAATAATTAAATTCAACAATTATTATCATAAGTATTTCACTTCAATGTACTTTGTTAGTAAGGTTCACACATTTTAACGGTGATTTCTTTGTCACTTTTCGTTTGTATTTCCATATGCATCTCAGAAGTAATAAACTTCACATTGATGAATGTTACTATACGTTCATGTGACGAACGTCAAAACTTAGCTCTATAAAAATTTTGTTCCAGATCGTTCTTTGAAGTTACAGTATTTTGGCTTTAATTATAAACTCTTTAACGGAGTTTAAAACATTTCGTTTATCCAAACGTTAACCTCTACCAGATCGGGGATCACTCTACGAACACACATGTGCCCGTGCCTGTAATACGCTTTTAATTCATTCAAATGAAATTAAAATCACCTGCTCTTTGTCTGCATATCATATACTTGCTGGATATACGTGGTTTTAAGATTACATCTGATAATTGCACCCGAAATCACGTCGTGTTCTGTCAAAATATTCACCGATATACTCATATAAACATGTGTAATACTGATATAGTCACTCGGACGCTTCTTTGTAAAACGTGTATATTGAAGTCAAGCGCTGTGATGATCTCGATCTCGATATGGCTTGACTGACAACAAACAGGCATGATCAAGGAACAATATTCCGGTATTTAAATCAGAATTACATCGCATTCATTGAAATGGTGAAAGTGAACACAAAAGAAAACTTTAATTTGTCTGATATTTATTTAGCAAGATCGTACGATAATTCGGACGACACAATGTAGCTGTACTCTTAATCTGTAGAATGATCTCGTAGGAGTGTTGTGTGTACAAATAAAATACTCTATTGTATACAAAAATCAAGATCAATACCAAGATCTATCATAAATATTTTAATTGATATAGTAGACGGCTTGAATAACTGCTACACCAAGATCGATCAAAAATATTTCAACTGTTTTAAACTAAATCTTGAAACCTTTGTGTTAAGCTAACAAAGCGATCAGGATATATGCTTAACGTCGTACCGAAAGTTAATTTCATCCGTGGTGTTAATTAATATAAGCGACAGTCGACTGTAATGGCAAATCATACCTAGCTTTATTGTTTATTGGAGTTACCTGTGTTCCTCCCGTCTCACCTGTACACATATTGCCCCTCTTAGACTAAGTCTTATGCCCGCGGCGTTAATTATAACAATTTATATTGTCAAGCTTGACTGCCTTTCACTACGATCAGATCACAGGTGCCTACCCTCATTTAAACAAAACATCCGGATTACATAACAGGTACTGACGAGGCTTATACCTGTGTCAGATTACCATCGGTCGGTTCACCTATGACCTCGGGGCCGTGATCTCGTTTGTTTACTTCGGTTTACGGAATCTACCGAGATTTGACGAGTTCGCTTCGTGCGATCATTTTGTGCAATGTGCAAGCTTTAAATGCTGAAGTAGTAATACCAAAAGTATGAAACAATAGAGGTTAAGGAAGTAGAATATAAAAAAACAAGTAATAAAAGAATGAAATCGATACAGTAGATATCCGACAAAACTTTTTTTTTATCCCATGATGCAACAAACAGCGAGATTTTAGCGGGAAGTCTGATAGCCATGTTTGAATTTCACCGGATGTTTATCTACGGAAGAAACATAAACAAACACGATTTTGATATAGAATAGCCTAAAAACGAAATTCATTTTCTTGCCTAACTGAAGAAGATCGACTTTCTGTCAGTAAGTGGCCAAAGAATATCAGCTTTCTTGTTGTTTTTGGCGACAAATGCTCATTTTCACCCGAAAATATCACAGATATCGCGACCAGGTAAGTTTACAATTTTATTATTTAAATCTATTATGTCTTCTGCACGTTCCTTCATCGTTTCACATTATATAGGTGAATAGGGGCCTACACATGTTAATATTAATACTTGATTACTTCGTGTTTCAGGGTTTTCATAATGAATTCATCACCGATTAGTTTACAGGGCCCGAGTTTATTTAACAAAGAACTGCTAGATCCACGTGTGTTTCAATCGTAAGTATTCAATTTACAGATTTATGCTACCATACGCCTGGGATTTTATAAGCATCCTGATTGATAGCACCCAAATATTGAGAACAAGAAGAATTTTATTTCTTTATTGACGAACTTCGACGTAGTTATATTGCATTTTTATTTCTGTCACGTAACGGTAAATTCGTAATATCTTTACTACATATTTCATGCATTTTGACAAATTTCCAATTTTTATGACTTCGTTTTTCAATGGAATTTATTGAAATTTCACTTACATGTAAAGAATTATTTGCATATTCATCTGATAATATTTACAGAATTTTTTGTAGTTGATTTCAAGAGATATTGCATAAAATTTCAAAAAAAATAGCAATGACATTTTTAAGTTAGAATATAAGAACGAAAGTAACGTCACATTTCGGGCAACGTGTATATCTATTTTAGGGAATATATGTAAAAATATCGGTAAATGAACTAATAATTGTCTACTATAGTATATGGAATTTGAAGAAAATACATTCAAAAACGAAGTCAATAAAATCCATTGAAAATTTGTTGTATGTCATGATCATGATCAATTCACAAAAAAATGATCTCAAGAAATGATTGAATAAAAAAAATCTGTGTTTTGGAGTATTTTGATAGTTTCAGATGAAACAAACTGTCAGAGAATTCTGGAGTAGCTTGATTTTTATTAAAGTACTTATCCTTATAATTAAAAGTTTTATGTATGTTGTAGCTTTAAACTTGTATACCTGTGGCTAGCTTTTCTTGATAAAAAGACTTCCAAGCAGACATGCATGTAATAAATGACAGTAAAGTGATCAGGTGCATATATAAGGAAAATTATCTACATTTTTATATTGAACAAATCTTCACAATTATTCTAAGTTTTGATATAAAAATATTTTAAAATTTTCTCTTTCTTCCAACAGATTATGCAGTACATTCTGAAGTGACGGAAAGCTTGAAGATATTGCATTGTGGTCCGAATTGAGGGCAATGATTCGCATAAAGCAAAAAAGGAATGAAGAGAATCAGACATTTTATTTTTCGAATTCACACTTACTTGGATTTGACCAGTTTAAGCAAGCAACATTATGCATATACCATACTTCATTGTATTCAGTATGCATTTATGCATTGTTTTTTATTTACATTTTTTTGTTGTGTTTCCTCAAGAGGAATTATGATTCGACAATTTTTACAAATGTTATTGCCCTTTTTATTTAGAATAGTATATTTTTTTTGTCTGGATCTCCTACATACACATGATATAAAATTGTGTTTTCCTGCTTGAAAAAAATATTAGAATAATTTATCAAAAGTTATTGCCCTTATACATAGATGTCCATCTGTAAATCCTTAACCTCACCCTTAAACAAATTTCGAGCTTATTAGATCAAGACTTTGCTATGGCATGAAATTATACTCCGTGGAATTGTGATTGGATAACTAATCTTGTATTTCAATGTTTGTTTTCACTTGATACAATTGTGCATTTCTCTTAGGAATGGGACTGATGTATGTATTGTTTAAGCATGCAGTATTCTCATTTAAGCTTATCTCCTATATTTTCAGAACTAATTTCCTACACCATTAAATTAAGTCCCTTTTTTTGGTAATTTTTTCCTACTTTTTCAGTACTTTTTTTATACTTTTTCAGTACAAATTTCCTACTTTTTTAGTACTATTTTCCTACTTTTCTAGTACTTTTTTCCTACTTTTCCACTACTTTTTCAGTACTATTTCCTACCTTATTGGTACTTTTTTCCTACTTTTTCAGTCCTAATTTCCTTCTTTTCAATACCATTTTCCTACTTTTTTGATACTTTTTCAGTACAAATTTCCTACTTTTTTAGTACTATTTTCCTACTTTTCTAGTACTTTTTTCCTACTTTTCCACTACTTTTTCAGTACTAATTTCCTACCTTATTGGTACTTTTTTCCTACTTTTTCAGTACTAATTTCCTGCTTTTTCTGTACCATTTTCATACTTTTTTTGTACTTTTGTACTTTTTTTGTACTTTATGGACTTACCTGTAAAAGTACTAAAAAAGTATAAAAGCACAAAAAAAGTACACCATCAATTTGGCACTGTTCACTTTATACTATTATTGTACTTTTAATGTACTTTTTCTGTACTATATTTGTGCTTTTTCTGTACTTAATGAAAACAATAAAATGTACTAAAGGTATACTTTTGTTAGACTTTTTTTGTACTTTAGTACTTTTTTTGACTCAATTTGGAACCGTGTTGGAATATCGGTTCCAAATTGAGTAAAAAAAAGCATACTTTTTCTATGCTTTTTTAGTACTTTTTTCCCATACTTTTTTTGTACTTTATTTCGGTGTGGGAGCCCTTCACTTTAGCATGCTACAGGCCCAATATCAAGTCCCTGGGCCTCTTGGTTATTGAGAAGAAGTCGTTTGAAGATTATAGTCTATTTGACCCGTGTGACTTTGAATGAAAGTCAAGGTCATTTATTTTAACAAACTTGGTAGCCCTTCACCCCAGCATACTACAGGCCCAATATCAGGTCCCTGGGGCTTTTGGTTATTGAGAAGAAGTCGTTTGAAGATTATAGCGTATTTGACCCCTGTGACCTTGAATGAAGGTCAAAGTAATTTATTTTAACAAACTTGGTAGCCCTTCACCCAAGTATACTACAGGCCCAATATGAAGTTCCTGGGCCTCTTGGTTATTGAGAAGAAGTTGTTTAAATGAAAAAGTTGACGCCGGACGGACGGACGGACGGACGACGGATGCCGCACCATGGCATAAGCTCACTTGCCCTTCGGGCAGGTGAGCTAAAAATTAGACCTTTGGTACAATGTATACTTTTAATCGATAATAATTATTCATGTGTTTGGTTTCAAAACTCATACCTCGACACCATCGTGTGAATTTCAGCATTATTATCATTATAGTAAACCATATTTCTAGAACTTTATCATTACAGGGATTTTTTTTTTTACTTTCTTTGAAGAGTTTAATAATAAACCTGACAAATGGAACATTTAAGGCCTATCCTTACAGTATCAAATTGTTATTACCGGATTCTATGAATAGTTCCTTACCAACATTGTCTATGGTCTGTGGTAGGTGTGAATTGTGTATTACCAGAGGCTGGGATGGATGGTGGTTAGATATCACAGATTCTGCAGCTAGTAAAATAAAACATTCTATCTATAACAATGATTTCATTAATGAAACTGAGCCTCTAATGATGTCAGATAATATCTTTTAAAAAATACATCAATCATCATCATGCTTTTCCAGATTCATCTCTTCCAATATAATAAATTACATTCTTTATTTCTCACCCAATCATCACAGGAAATACTCTACACAGGCAAAGCAGGGTAACAAAATATTCAAAGACTAACAGCAAGAAGCAAATACCAAATTCATCCTGCAATTAGCCCTGGTGGCCAACACATCAATTGGGTGAGCTTACTACCGGCAATTAACTAGTATTTTACTACATTACATCATTAAGTTAGTTGGCTTATTGCTAGATAAGTATGGCTGAAAACTTTGTTTCTAGGACCTTCAATTCATGAGGCACTGTAATACAACATTCTCTTTTAATTCTGGAAAAACTACAAACCAAATCTGAACAACGACCTGATACTAAAGACTTCCATAACACCAGAGTATTGGTAACAAAACATAGACCGACAGCAAATACCACAACTTAATTATTTTGATATTTACACAAACAAAAATTCAAAATTTACGAACAGAATTCAATTCAACTGTCATCTCATTTTACAAAGTTCAAATAAGTTATAGAATACATGGAGTATCACTCTTCACTACATGTTCTGAATACAAAACTTCAACTATCTATGAAAATGATGTTAGGACATATTAGCCTTCACATTTACCTTCGGAGATGTTCCTACTGACAGTAGTGGACACAGCCTTGACTGGGGATTTGGCAGGCACACAGGAGCCTGCAGGACTAGGAGGAGGTGTGGAGGCAATGTTCAATCCCTGCTGGAAAAACTGCTGCACAAGATCACATTCCAGTATAGGCTGTGACTGCTGTGTTAGTTGTCTGTTAAACATAGGTAGGTTGTAAGTAAGACTTCTTTTACTAAAAGTAGGTCACCTTTAAATAAATTTCAGTTTCCCTAGTGACATCATACAAGCAGACATCAACAACAATATTAAATCGTAACAGAAAGAGTTCAATGATTATATTTGAAAAGATGGCCTGATAAAAAATAATGTTTAACTTCTCAGTAGAAGTTTCCTGTCAGCTGCTTTAAGCATTTATTTTGTAACATCACTATCTTGAAGCACCAATATGAAAGACATTGAATTTACCTGTCAAATAACCTTCAATGACCTTCATTTCAGAACTTTACTTACTGATTTCAAAATAGAAACAGTTACTTACTTGGTATAACTTATAATGTCTTCACGGGTACCTGAGCTTGCATTACCTATAGAAATTTACAAAAACACAAAACTCAAATAAAAGAAAACATCCACAACATAATTTTTATATTTTTTTTTACAGATTTCCAAGTCTACAAGGTTAACCCATATATAGCTAGGTCCAACGAAAATTTACAAACATCACTAAACCCACAGGTTAACCTAGGGCCTACTAAAATTTACAAACATCACTAACGGGTCTAAACCCACAGGTTAACCTAGGGCCTACTAAGATTTACAAACATCGCTAAATCCATTAACTGCAATTTTACTTTTCTTTCTTTTTTACTTTTCCAAATTTGATTTTTATAATAAATTTTCTCTCCTGTAGTAAATTTAACTTAACATTTTTATGTTGTTCAATTTGTCAATTTTTTTCAAAGGAAACTCGAGTAGTAATAAAGTACCACATTTATTGTCAGATAAGCCCCTTCCCCTAGCATTGAAGTTTGGGAAGAGTTTATATGTGAAGCAAATTAAGCTTACTTTGTTTAAAACTAATGATTCTACAAAATGAAGGGGGTTTTGTGTGGACAGAGGCTTATTTGTGGATAAATAGAGTATGCACAAAAATTAATTTCAGATGTTAACTAGTGTCTACAAAACCCCTTTGAACAGCTTTTTAGAAAGCTCAAAAAAGCTCTATTGAAAATCAGACATAGCATTATATGTTTCAATAGTAATATTTTACCAAGGAATGGCAGCTTTCTCTCTTGCTTATGGGCACTAGCTTCAGCAGAGAACTCCTTCACCAACTAAACAGAAGACAAACATTAGCCATCAAACATACTGAATAATACTCGATGAAATAAGCTACCACTGGTGCCTAAAATAATAATCCAGAACATAGCAAGTGAAGGATTTTAAACAACATAAACAATCTTTATCACAGTAGTATACTGTTACAATCCTATTTCATCACAACTTGATATAGTATCTATTATGTCATCATTTTCAAATTGTAATTTTACAAATCTTTTTGGCATTGTATAATTTTGTACAGGTTACATATAATTTGAATACATGTTGTTACATGTTTACTCTTTGTTATGTGTTTTCCTTAATCAATGGTAGTGTGCGTACCTTGGCCTGGAATTCCCGTAGCTCCTGATAGGTCTTGCTTACCGTACTATTCTCACCATTACTCCATGTGACCTGTACAGATTTCAGAAAATCCAAATCATTATTGGAAATGAAAGTGAAAGTAGAAAATGCATGATAAACTATATTTGCAACTGATATAAGCAATACATTGAATGGAACAAAGCCAATATTTTTTTTTTTTTTGGGGGGGGGTTTGCATTATAAATCCCATCACCATGCTATTTTATTTCCTTACTATATTCTATACCAAAACAATTGAATGGTCTTTGTGTGACCATGCCTCCCAGTAGTATACAGAAACCTGTCTGAATATTCTTTGTATCCAGTTACATGTCCAAGGGGCCAAGCCATAAACTCTGTCTCAAAGTAGCTAGGCTGCAGGATAATGAAATGGCATACCGTGGTATTTCTACTGAACTGTGATGGCTATATTACAAGCCGGCATGTCTTTATTGCTGGATTAATATGATAAATCTGTCACCATTCACCAATAGTAACATCTCCTACATCGATACATACCTGTATCCGATATTCATGTTTAACATCTCCTACATCGATACATACCTGTAACCGATATTCATGTTTAACATCTCCTAGTCATCGATACATACCTGTAACCTGTAACCGATATGTAACATCTCCTACATCGATACATACCTGTAACCTGTAACCGATATGTAACATCTCCTAGTCATCGATACATACCTGTAACCTGTAACCGATATGTAACATCTCCTAGTCATCGATACATACCTGTAACCTGTAACCGATATGTAACATCTCTACATGATACATACCTGTAACCGATATTCATGTTTAACAACTCCTACATCGATACATACCTGTAACCGATATTCATGTTTAACAACTCCTACATCGATACATACCTGTAACCGATATTCATGTTTAACATCTCCTACATCGATACATACCTGTAACCTGTAACCGATATGTAACATCTCCTACATCGATACATACCTGTAACCGATATTCATGTTTAACATCTCCTACATCGATACATACCTGTAACCGATATTCATGTTTAACATCTCCTACATCGATACATACCTGTAACCGATATTCATGTTTAACATCTCCTACATCGATACATACCTGTAACCGATATTCATGTTTTCTGTCATGTCGTCGATGCCCTTTGTCTTGTTTAACATCAATATTACAGATGTGGACTGTGGAAAAGAAAAATAAATATGTATCAATTTTACATATGATCATGACAGTTGTCTGTTAACACCTATTGAGAAGCATGATTTTATAAAGGTATACATACACATGTACAGTCAATAAGAAACACAAATGTATTCTCTAAAAGCATGCTGTTTTCCACTGAGTAAATTTAATTTTCATAATGGATGCATTTTACTAAAAGGTATGAGTGATATTCGAACGTATTTATTTGTCTCCGAGAAACAGTAATACCAAACCAAAGGAATAACTTTCTTTCTTCATCCAACAGGACTATGTGCAGGACATTTTGTTATCATGAACCTGTGTACCATACAGGCTTACAATGGATTATCATGATATCTTACAGTGGTAACAAGAATTATTTTGAGACGGAATGCTAAAGTGCATTAATCATAGACACCTGATCATGATGAGCACTGACAAAAAGCTGTTTGTATACAGCCCACTACAGAGATAATGTTATATAAATCAATATTGGAGACAGTTAGTACAATGTCCTTGACCTTTAGTGCAGGCACTGGAAAACAAAACTATTTCAGGTATTTGAGTAATGAATATCTATGAATAATGATTTGGTTTAAATGAAGATGTTGAGAGTAATGATAAATCAGTCCTATCTACAGTAACATTAATGTCTCTAATACTGTGTACAGGACAATGACAGTGAAACATACACATTAAATTGTTTACTTAATTAGAGACAACATATAAAACACTAAACACTTTGAGCTAATTACAGACAATGAGAATGAATAAATCATAGAAATAGTTTCTGGTGACATTTGTTAGATACTAGGTGTCTATATATCATCTGTATTTAAATAAGGCACAGCTCACTATGGGGATTGGCCTTTTCCTGCCATGTCATGAGTATTAGTGTAATTCAGGCCAGAGATATAATGATAAGATTTTACATACTACCTATGTAGTACATTACTGTATTTTTGTTTTAAGTATCAAAATCAAAGAAACCAGTTAATTTTTGTACATTTTGAAATACTGCGGTTTCCCATTACAAACAAATTATTTCGCAAAAAAGAAAAGAAAAAAAAAACTTAAAGTGCAATATTTCAAGAAGGTAATTTGCTGTATACATACTAATTTCTGAAAAAAATGAAACTCATTTTAATATCAGAAGTTAAAGAGTAAACCAGGTAACTATTTATATAGGATATCAACAAGCAAGGTACTGATAAATGTTTCCCTTCATGTTTTACCGTATTTCTATGTTCAGGAGTACAGCTAAATTTGAATTTAGATTTTGAAACTATCTTTTTCAAGAAGAGCAGTTACGTAACAGTTATCTTTCTATTCAGAGATTTTAAAAAGTGAAATCTTGACGTTTTTTTAGTGTGGTATCATTTTAGAAGTAATCTTTAACCTATCCTACTGTACATTTGATACATATCATGTTGCATCATTTTTTCATTTAAAGGAAGATAAAAATAGCTCTACCACTGAATGACAAGCCTGTCCTGTCACGATTTCTGTCCTACTGTACATGTGATGATGTGTGTCACAATAGTTGTATCGGTACACACACACTAATATTACAAACACCCTAGCTAGTTTAACACCTGGTACCGGTAAACTCACTCTTTCAATCACAACTTTTACTTACAATATAAAATCTAGCTACTACTGGTACTGGTTGTAAGTTTCATTTTCACTGTGGTCTTTTCGATCATTTTATCAAATTCGACTGAATGAAGAACTTTCTTTTCATTTAACATGGGTACAATATATGGAGCCAGAGGGGATTAAAAAGAACAGGAATAAAGTTAGACTGGATGTTAACGTTTAGATAAGGACAGACTTACACATGTGTATGGGACAAAATGCTGAACCTAAAATGGCCTTGAATTGTAAACTGGTCATAATGTTAATATGTTAAAAGGGGTACTGGTGTAACTTGGACAATAGGAGGGGTCAACAAGTAGTTTGTACATAAGGACAGGAATGCTGAAACCTATTTGATTATAATAAGACCTGCAACAGTGCTCATTGTGTGTCCTGTATGATATATAATAAGGAAGGAACCTTGGTGACTCTCTGAGTTACAACCTTGTAGGCGTCTATATATACCGGGCATATCATTGTCACCTTAAGTAATATTCACTTTTGACAAGAAAGAAATCAATATCATTCACTGTTTTCACATGTACTATGTAGGCCTATGGTTTGAAACATAGAAGTATTTGGCATGTATTTTCTACTAGCATTTAATGTTGGTTTCAGCTGGAGTTAATTTAAATTTGTATTACTGGTTGACACTTAGATAGACCAGGTAACATAAGACTATTATCAATCGAAAACAAATTGATTTGTCCAGAGATCTCCAGCCAGGAATTTATATGATAAATGTGTTACAAAACCAATAATCTGCTCTGTGAAGGGGAGGGCAACTTGATAATAACATTATTTATTCTGAAGAAAGTCTCAGCCCTTCTAAAGAAGTAGTTTTTAAGAGATGATATGACAAATGACAGATAAATTGATGTTAAAGAACAGATAAACAGGTATTAATTCTATTCAGTATTAATTCTTTTTTTTTCAACCTTTGAACTTCTCTTTTTCTTTTTTACTGATACAACTCTAAATTTATGGCATTTAAAATCATATTCATATATACTTAACACATGTATTTGACACAGAATTCCTTGGGAAGAACGTATAAACACATCAAAATGTATGCTAAGATTTAAATATTTGAATAATTTAGCAGGCTTATCTGTAGTCTACTTGCTGCTTCCTATATATACACAAATACTTGAATAGCCATTTTGATGTAGTGTATAAGTATACATAGCTGTACTGGTAAAGATAAGCTTAAAATTGTCAAGGTTATCTAATAGGACTGTTCCACACAGGATATTTCACCCACTCAAGTTCAATAGTTGTACTCACCTTCATGTGTGTGAGGTGAAGGTATAAGGAATTAGGGGCTGGATTCGAGTACTCAAATTTTTATTTGTGAGAAAAGTTAAGTTGATTGGATTTTAGAGGGGTTGTTGTATTTGTGAACTCGAATTTTTGTTTGTGAGGTGAAGGTGACTTGATTTTACAAGGGTTGTATTCGAGAACGCAACTTTTTGTTTGTGAGGTGTGACAGTGACTGGATTTGACAGGGGTTGTGTTCACAAGTATTCAAAATTTTGTTCATATGGTGAAAGTGACTCAATTTTACAGGGGTTGCATTCGAATGACGGGAATGAGGGACTGGAGTTGACAGGGGTTGTATTGGAGTACTCACAATTTTTGTTTTTGAGGTGAATTAAGGTGACTGGATTTTACAGGAGTTGAATGCGAGTTAACAAATTTTTGCAAGGTCATGATGGTGAATGGATTTGACAGGGGTAATATTCGAGTACTCACCTTTTTGTTTGTGAGGTGAAGATGTTGGGAATGGGGGACTGGAGTTGACAGGGGTTGTAGTGGAACAGGTACAGGTCCTTGGATTCACAGAACCCTGCTGGACATGACTGGTTGCCATGGCAACTGTACTGGTGGTTGTCGTACTTGTGGCTGCATTGGCTTGAGTCTCCAAGTTGGACTGTAAAGAAAAAGCAGAGGATATGAGCATATATGTATCAGTAATAACAAGTAGACTGTAAAGAAAAAGCAGAGGATATGAGCATATGTATCAGTAATAACAAGTAGACATATGTATCAGTAATAACAAGTAGACAATCTCAGGAGTACATGTAAATATGCTTACTGAGTAATTTGCAAATAGATTTGCTCTCGTACTCTGTTTGTATTTCTAAAAACATGTTTGTATATAAACACGTCCCTGTATATGATATTGTATACAATACTTCACATTTAAATCATAACAAAAAATCTACACCAATCATGACCTCCAGCTCTATTGATGTCAATTTCAGGGTTGAGGTCCAAAACAGATAAAAGTAAACTTGACACATGTACACTTACTGCTGAATTAGCAAACATATAATAACCTTTGACAGTGTTAAGTGTTATAATCCCTGGCCCGGGGGTGTTGCCTTGATTTTACTATCCTTTGACAGTGTCAAATTTTACTATCTCTTGAAAGTGTCAAATGTTTCTATCCCTTGACAGTGTTAAATGTTTCTATCCCTTGACAGTGTTAAATGTTTCTATCCCTTGACAGTGTTAAATGTTACTACCCCCTAACAGTGTCAACTGTTACTATATCTTGACAGTGTGAAATGTTTCTATCCCTTGACAGTGTTAAATGTTACTACCCCCTAACAGTGTCAACTGTTACTATATCTTGACAGTGTACAATGTTACTATCTCTTGAAAGTGTCAAATGTTACTATCCCCTGACAGTGTCAAATGTTACTATATCTTGACAGTGTCAAATGTTACTATCCCCTGACAGTGTCAAATGTTACTATCCCTTGACAGTGTCAAATGTTACTAGCCCTTGACAGTGGCAAATGTTACTACCCCCTGACAGTGTCAACTGTTACTATATCTTGACAGTGTACAGTGTTACCATCCCCTGATAGTGTCAAATGTTACTAGCCCTTGACAGTGTCAAATGTTACTCACCCTAACAGTTTCAACTATTACTATATCTTGACAATGTCCGATGTTATTATCCACTGACAGTGTCAAATGTTATTATCCCCTGAAAGTGTCAAATGCTACTATCACTTGACAGTGTAAAATGTTAATAACTATCCCCTGGTGATGTTTATGATCTTTCTTTAGTGCAATGATTAATCAGTGTTTTTTTCAGTTTGTGACACAAGCAAGTTACACTACTGCAGGTACTAGGAGCTTCAGGAGTATAGAAAAGCAGTATTACAAAGGTTTGCGTTTTTTTTATTTTTTATCATATCAACAGCTATATATTGGTCATTTATTACAAACAGGAATATATATGATCTCATACCTGATAGCCTAAAAATAGCTTGTCATGTTAAAATGTGCTCTTCAAATGGTGCATCAATATACCGTATTTGACCTAATAAGAACACAGGGTGCGGGTAATTGACAGTGGGGGCGCCCTTATTAAGATTAGTTATTCTGAAGTTTTATGAAACAAACTATACCTTATAGCAGAATACCCAAGGCTGTGGAAAACGGTAAAATATTCAGTCATAAAAATATTCCAGATGAAGATATCTATTCATTATCATATATTAAGCTTAAGCATCACTTGAATATTCCTGTAAACTTGTAAACCATGCCAGGTGATCTTTAGACCAGAGAACGTTTGATCCACCATTTATATTCAAATGGAACTCTTTTGTGTTCTATTTATAGACACAGGTGATTTCCCAGATCATATCACACATCGTTTTCTGACCTAATAATTGATTTACAATGTCTTTCACTAGCTTTCTGTTCTGAACAAAAGTTATTTATCAACAAGAATGAAGTCTTTTACTTTATCTTCAAATAAAGATGGTAAGTTATTATTTGTATGTGTGTTTAGTTTCGGGTGCTCTTTGCACTGACATGTCATCTGTAGGAATAGACAAAATGAGGCAAAACCTTGTGTTCCAGTTACTTAATTTGCTGAAGAAAATTGAACACATAAAGTAGCAAAACATTTCACATGAATTATTACTTACTAACACCATTTTGACACTCAGTCAAAGATTTATTTCCTTGAAAAAAGGTAGGGGCGCCCTTATTAGGTCAAATACGGTAGCTACTATACACGTATACAGAAACAGGGAAAAAATCGAGAGAAGATATATCATTCTGCCGGTCTAACATGTAACATTAAGTTTTCTAACAATACTGTAGGATATACATATAGCAAAGCAAGAACAACTCATTGAACTAATTGATCATCACACCTCAACACAACTGTTGCCCATAATATGATCGACAAAACAGACATCTGCAAATATACATTTTCACACACATCAAGAAACAACCAAAGTCACATAACCTACAACAGACATATGTATTTTTGGTGCATGTGTAACTGTAATATATTTGGCACCCATATTATAGTGGGTGCATATATATTGTATCATGTACAGCTCTGTATAATAAACATGTGGGTTGACTAAAAAAGTCCTCTGCCTATCTCATCTTACTTCGAATTCCCAGACAACCCAACCCTTTCATAACTTTTTTTTTCTTGGGGGTGGAGGGCTTTTAAGCACAATTCAGTCATTTAAAACTATTTTGCTATGAATGTCAACTAAATCACAAAATTATCTAAGTTAATTATAACGTATCAATAGGGGATGATTGTAAAGATAACTAGTATGTCCCTGCTGTGTGTAATTGGCTTTAGCAAGTGTAGCCAGAAAGACATATCAAATAACTAATAGCTATATAGATGATTTATACATTATAAGAACAAATTAAACAACAGCAAAAATTGGCACTGGCAGAAAGTTTATCAGCATTAGGACTGTATATATTACTAGTATAGCTAATGAGTATATATTCCCCACTTCATTTGAATAAACTGAGATTTGCATATACAGTGCATTCCACTTAATCGGGTAACGCTTAATCGGGTATTTCGTTTAATTGGGTAAAATTTCAAAAACCAAAACAATTTTCTCTTAAATCATGTTAAAAAAATTCGTTTAATTGGGTTGGAAAAGTCGTATTTTTCGGTTGTTCGAATAGAACAATCGGGACAAAAAATAGAAATGCTCCGATTTTCACGAAAGTCATCGCGTATTTCTTTAAGTTTTAGACATTTATCAACAAATAGTGTAATTTTGATGGTTCAAATGTCAAAAAACAGTTAAATATTACCTTAAACGGTAATGTTATGTCGGGGTTTTGTCATGTTCAGAACTGTGTTGTTGTTGATTCTGCCTCGTGTGGTTTTTCCCCAACAGGAAGTCGACTAAGAATTGTGGGTAAAATTAAATGTTATTTTTAGAGTCAGCAGCAGGCAAAACGTAATGGGGTTTTAAAAGCATAATTAAGCGACTAGACAATTAAACTTTTACATCTGGGATGTAAAATCTTCGAAGCAAAAACCAAAACAATAGGTTTTTACCTGGGTCTGATATTGCTACAGATCGATTGATATCACCGCTTACTGTATGTGGCGAATCCAAAGTGAGGGGTTCGCCACGGGGAAATGTGACGACACCGATACACAGGTGAGTTAAAAATCAGTAGCGAGCAGTAAAAGGACAGACGCCCGACGTTAGCTCATAATTCCTATTCAGGTTAGGATTAGAACTGGTTAATAAAAACATTACATTGGATTTCGTGTTGTTTTATCAGTGACTGCCAGTGTCAAGTTCGTATAAATTTATACCACAGGAAACGACCTAAATAAACTCGGTTTCTCCGATCTCTGTGCTTTGGTAATTGGAAATAATATGGAATATTTTAAACTTCAAAGCGAACATAAGAATGTCTCTATGATAAACATAAATGATTTTAGATGTAATTGTCGGTGAGTCCTTAGATCGTATGTCAAATTAGGAACACACGGATGAAACAGGGATGTATGACCCCCCGATTTGAGGTGCTACGATTGTACTGTGCCGCGAATAAGAAAATCATTAAGGTTTTGTTATTTTAATACACACATTTTTATACAATTAGTAATAGTAATCTGACAATTTGACATCAGTAAAAGCACAAACAAAAACACCGTTTATTAACAATAATAAAGCAAATATTTTCATCCAAAATCGACCCAAGTCTGACTACCATTACGGACCAAATCCAAGATGGTGACGTGCATTTCGGCTTATCGGGTAAGTCGGTTAATCGGGTAAAAAGTCCCCGCAAATAGGCAACCCGATTCAGCGAATGCACTATATATATAAAAAGGACTGTTTTATAAATTGCATGACTTCTATACTACATTGTAAAAATATCAGAGAAATGAATCAATTAAATGTACAGTACAATAGTACATTTTATTGAATGACCCGTTAATCAGATAATTATTCAGATTTATGATATATCACCTGGAAAATGGTGATTTGTGATTATGATACGTATACTGACTCAGTCTCCAACTTCATCTCATTTTTAACAAGGGCCCATAATTAGAGGGCCACAACATCAATATGTATATTTGTGTCAAGTATGGAGAGCCTGGGTCGAGTAGTACTGGAGTAATGGTCAGGACAAGTTAAATCATCAAAGGGGAATAACACCGCAAATACGGGGGTAAGGGGCATGATTTTGGTATGCGACACTCCGGCTTATCAAGATGTATATTTGTGTCAAGTATATGGAGAGCCTGGGTCGAGTAGTACTGGAGTTATGGTCCGGACAAGTAAAATCATCAAAGGGGAATAACTCCGCAAATATGGGGTAAGGGGCATGATTTTGGTACATGCGACACTCCGGCTCATAAAGATGTATATTTGTGTCAAGTATGGAGAGCCTGGGTCGAGTGGTATTGGAGTTATGGTCCGGACAAGTAAAATCATCAAAGGGGAATAACTCCGCAAATACGGGGGTAAGGGGCATGATTTTAGTATGCGACACTCCGGCTCATCAATATGTATATTTGTGTCAAGTATGGAGAGCCTGGGTCAAGTAGTACTGGAGTTATGGTCCGGACAAGTAAAATCATCAAAGGGGAATAACTCCACAAATACGAAAGTAAGGGGCATGATTTTGGTATGCAACACTCCGGCTCATCAAGATATATATTTGTGTCAAGTATGGAGAGCCTGGGTCGAGTAGTACTGGAGATATGGTCCGGACACCATATGTGCCCGAAGTAAAATCATCAAAGGGGAATAACTCTACAAATAGGGGGGTGAGGGGCATGATTTTGGTATGCGACACTCCGGCTCATCAATATGTATATTTGTGTCAAGTATGGAGAGCCTGGGTATTGGAGTTATGGTCCGGACAAGTAAAATCATCAAAGGGGAATAACTCTGCAAATACAGGGGTAAGGGGCATGATTTTGGTATGCGACGGCTCATCAAGATGTATATTTGTGTCAAGTATGGAGAGCCTGGGTCGAGTAGTACTGGAGTTATGGTCCGGACACCATATGTGCCCGCCCACCCACCCGCCCACATGATAACAGAATACGTCCCATCTTTCGTCGGGCGTATAAAAAGAGCAGGAAAGGCTGGTACGTACATGGAAATTAATTCAAGTATATGTTTAACAGTGTGGTTTGGTTTTGCATTCCGAACTTATATGAAACAGTATTGGAAAGTTTTTTTATTACCATAATAAAGAAGGATCAATTTCATACATCACCATTTTGTTCAGTATCAAGAGATATCGATGATAGGCTTGGGAAAATTGCATTAGTACTGTACATATATATTATTTTTGCATCAAACAGTGATAGCAAGTTATATCAAGTTCTTCTCTTAATGATGGCATAAATAAAATTACTGTTACTTGCCTTCATGTACGAAAGCTGGCAATGATAATATAAATCCATTTTCAACTGCTTACTTTCGTTAAGTGTTTTGACTCTCGATATACAGTATATTGTGTATGAATTCCATTATAATATGAATACATGATACTGCCGCAAAGGCAGTTGATAATATGTTTTAATGAATATCAATAATGAATGACAGAAATTTCTGAGGGTGTCAGTGACCGAGATCCATTTTCACAGTGCTGGTGCACGTGATCATACTACAGCCACTGGTCTAGATTGTAAAGTGTAGCTTTAATCAAACTACAAATATGGCAACAGTTCAGATGGTAGGAAATTAAAAGCATTTGTTTTTATTTCTAATGTTAGCACCGGGGTAGCCAGCTGCTGGCAGCAGAAAACTAACATGTTTTCTTTTAATCGTCATAAATTATAGTCATGATCATGACCACTCAAGTTAGCTTCATCACGTGCATTAGCATGTGTATGCATATATACTCATACTGATATGGGACAACATACACTGCCTTCATATAAAAATTGAGATTCATATACAACATGCACTACAAAATGCACACAGGGCGACACTTCAAATACGACAACCAAAGGACTGTTATCTTAAACCTTGACCTTGTGAAAACAGAAGTCAACACAGTATATATAGTATATAGCTAGATCTCTTTGTGATTTAGCCTGTGCATTGCCTTCAAAACTAGGTCAACATCAAGATGAAAATACATGTAATGTGTGGATGTTATGTGTGGGTTTATCTTGGGTCAAATTCTTCTCGGTCAAGTATACACATGCATAGGGATTAACATTGATTGTGCTGCGACTATACATATGTACAGTCAAAATATACATAATACAATGATTACATCGTCAATGACAACATTTTATCACCTCGTGGTATATATCATTCCAAATAATAAACATTCTGCCAAGAAATCAAGCATGTAAATCATAACATTCAGTTTTACACACAATATATTGTCAAGAGAAGAACACAAACATGTACAATGTATCATAACATATATATATATGTTAGAGGGAAATACCACTATAGGCCGGCTGGGAGGAGGTGGAACTGAAACCATCCAGTAGCCACTAGCTATATATGGATCATTATATATAGAACTCTGTATATTGGGGATGCAAGTTAAAATTTATATCAATATGCAATGTACCATATAATTTAGCACATATATAACTGTTCCCGAGAACATTTGTATGTTGCACCAAACTTAAGCACATGTATATACTAAATTCAAGAATATCTATATGTTGTACCATACCTTATATATAATTAGCATGTACTGTATACCCCAGAACATTTATATGTTGTACCATATGTTTATACATTTACTTTAGCACATGTATAGCTGTATTCATTCAAGAACATTATATGTTGTACATACTTCAGCACATACTGATACGGTACCTAAGAACATTTATTGTACCTTACCTTGCAGGGCTTTTTCTCACTGGTTTGGGAATTCAAAATGGCCTTTTTGTCTCATTTTGGAAAGAAAATTGGTGAATTGGGAAAGATCTTTTCAGGAGTAAACTGCAAATTTTGGGAATTTGGCTTGAATATGAAATAATTTGAATTTGGAATGGGGCCCATTAACGGCCCCAAAAAGCCCCCTTGGTACTTTAGTATATATATACTGGTTATGTACCCAAGAACATTTATGTTTTTATGTGTATCAGAATGCTTGAAAGGATGTAATATTTCTTAATTCTGGTATACATGTTTACAGATTTTATCATCACTAGGAAAGTACCATGATACTATATATATATAGTTACCGTGTTTATATAGGTATAAATGTATGTAAAAGTGGAGAGTATATAAAGGTCATGATCACCTTACTAGCTCTCAGGCAAGTGAGGAATTTCCCTTTGGACAGCTAGTGCACGTGGTAGGAATCACCTTATCTACTCCAGAGAGGGAGAGTTTGAGGTCGCTACTTGAAGCCCAACACAGGCAGAGTATTTTTCATAACTCCTTCGTATTACATATATACTGGTATGTGAGACTTGGATTCTCTAATCCAATGCAAATTACATTATATGCTGATATCATTGATTGATACTTATACATAATATAAATTATATAACGAATATGTGTTCTACAGATGGTATAACGTGTACTTATATAGCTATGGTCCTGTCGTATATATATAGTTATAGTTATTTTCAAGTACAGGAACATAATAGAAGTTCTTTTCACTGGACTCAATTACTATAATATATGAGTATATTTAATTTTTAGGTCTATGAACACTGGCAGAATCATATTGTTTGAACAAGTTGTTTCACATATGCTAGCCACACTATAAGGGAAAGACTTTACTGAAAATATATTGATGTCAAACTCTGGTCCCTCATGCTCAAAACAATTGATTTAATATTGATGACATGTAAATACACCTCTAATAGGCTGTTAATTACGTCATAGCTTGGCTCACTGCCCGGAGATAAGTAAATGCAAATAACAGGTTGACACATATTACCAAGTAGTTGAAGTTAAAAATCTGAACTGATGTAGTACAGTTTAAAAGATGCTATATCTTTGTTTGACAGTACAAGTTTAAAGACAACAAACAAAGCCATATTGTCCCTCCATGGCCAACTGAACATAACAAACTTACCGTATATATATAATCTACATGTACATATATATATACTGACAATCATTATATTAATCAGTACTGCATTGTTGGAAATGTTGAAAAGCTATGATTTAAAACAGATCTGTAGCGGAAATGGACTGGGTTGATCAACGGCAACCAGGTATACACGTAGCTCACTTGCATCGGTAGAGTGTCTAAGAGTTCAGAGGGTCCCGGGTTCGAACCCTGGCTTGGCTGTTACATTTTCTCTTTCCCCTGTTACTTAATTGGCAAGCTTCCCAACTCTTATAATATCTAAAGCATTAATTGGGATTATGCTTAGAGAAAAGGGGATGTCCGAACTTGTGGTCTTCGGGGTTGAAGAATTGAAAAAAAGGAAGGAGGAATGCAGTGGAACTGGACTGAGTCGATAATTGGCGACCAGGTAGCTCAGTTGGTAGAGTGTCAGTCTAGAGTTTGGAGGGTCCCGGTTCGAACCCTGGTCTGGCTGCTACATTTTCTCTTTCTCCTGTTACAAACCTATTATATATGCCGAGGATATGTCAATTTTTATTCCATTCCAATTTTCCAAAGCATGATAATACTTCAATATAGAGGAACTAAAACCTCAATTATGTGACAATCTAAATCCCTTAAAATATTGACAAGCATTATAGGAAGACATCTCATTATTTAACCATTTAAATGCAAAGTAATAGACTTGTTATTAATACATCATTATCAGCTAATTATAATCTTTGATTTTCTCTCCACATCAGTGTAAACAAATTTGGATATCTAGTAGAACTGACTATTGCAGGGATTTTTCACTATTGGGGTAATTGCAACACTCACTTTCACCATTAATATTGGGGAGGGGGGGGGGGGGGGGGGATTAAACGTTAACTCTATTGCGGTTGTATTGCATACTTCACCAACGTAATTCATGATTACCATATCTGAATTATATAAGCTAACATTGCAATTCACTATTTGTTCGTAATAAAAACGATTTTTTATGTACTGTATCAAACTTCAACTTTGGCCACTATATGTATAATAACCACATGAGAAAGGTATTTGCCATATATGTTTTCTTTGTGACAAGACCTTTCCTTTGACTTCTGACCAACTTTTAAAAAATTGTTTCTAAATTTCAACCCCATCAGTGAGCTATATGTTGTCTTCTGCAACTCTTGTTTTATCTGTCAGTTAGCCTTACAAGGCCAACTTATACTGTAAGCAGCTAGAAGTGGGTCAGGAATGGTAATACTTATTGTTGTGACGACAGATCATACTTCACCAAACTGATGGAATATTAAATGTGTCTGCCATTTTGATTTTGTTGATAGGCACTTACAGAAGCTCAAACAATAACCAAATGATCAAGCATTGATTAAATAGCTTTCACGCTATTAATGATGTAATGTTTTTAAATACAAAATTTGAGAAAACAACATTAATATTGATCTATCATGATTTTCAGTATGGGATTTTGGGACAGATACTTGAGTGTTGGATTCATGATTTTCCTTTGGAATTCAACACATAACTTTGAGTACCTAATATTTCTTGCCTATATTTATATATGGGATCCAGACTCATTAATATTTTTTATGTTTAAGATGCAACTGAAAAAATCCTACGGTATAAACACCATTTAGGTACATAAGAATCACTTCATTTTAAACACACTTAAATGCATTCAATGTATCACTACTTTTACCATACATCACAATACAGTAGACAATCGTGAAACTGTGGTGCGACACCTAAAACTTTATGATCTTAAGATGTGTCCCTTGTGTGAATATATTTTATTTTTGTGCTAATTATTACTTTTCATGTTGTCTGCTATATATAGCTAGTGCTTTAAATTTGAAACACTTAGTCAAACTGATTAACAGCAACTTCTAGCAAATATAATTTGGTTTAAACATGAATTGCAATACTTGCATGAATGAATGCATGAATTGCATATATCACAACTTTATGCATGAATTGCATATCACAACTTTTCAGTTTTATCATGTCAGATGACTCTTGTGATACTCATTATCAGCTCTTTAGTCTACTCGCTTAACCTTATTGAGTTAAGACTTATATATATATTATCTGGCAGGTTGTCTATATATGTGTGGTGTTACTTTGTGGTCCATGGCATGGGCAGTGCATGCGCAGGTGCGATTTGATAATGGTAACTAGATCTACTGCAGGCTATATGAGCAATTGCGAATACATGTGTACAATGAACACTGTCCAGTTAAAGTGAAACTAATTCAACACCATTTAGATCTAATGTAGGACATTTTCAATGCAATATAAATGACTTGGTCCAACTATTATTAATTAAGGTAGCTCAATTAACAACAAAGCTTATGAATGCTATTGAATATTGATAATTTTATATTGTTATGTAATTATATAATAAAACTTATAGATATGCTTCATGACAATTACAGTCATGTACATTCTAGGCCTACGACTGGTAAAAAATAAAATGCATTACCAAAGCAAGTTTGTGGATCTCTGATGAGGTATTCTGTGATTATATATTGTTACACTGTATTGTGCTCTGTTGCCACAACACTGTTTACATGCTTACAGTACAAACTGCTGGAATAGCATATTTTGTGGAACTCTGTTAATGTTTACTGTGAAACAGGGTGGCATGTATATAGAACTTGCTTGATTTACTCTGCCAACATGCAAAGACCCTTTGAGACTAAAGATAACGACTTCAGTGACCTACTTCAACTTACCGTCAGCAAGATATTTTGTCTTTCATTATGTTCACCGATGACAGTCTTTTGATAAAATGTAAAAGCAGGATGGTTTTTAGCCATCATAAGCACCAATAAAATCACATCTCGCGTTGCAGTATCTGTAGACCAAGTTACATCGAAAGCACTTTTCAAGTTGCTGGATAAAATTTCGAAGATGATGTTTGCACAACTTGCATTCCATGAATGTAAGAGGGCAAGGCTTAGGGCCATGCTATTAGCAAGTGCATGTGGATCGTTATGCTTAATTTCACTAAGTTTTTCTTGACTGTTTGCTCTGATTTCATGTTCTCGTAAAAAGTGATAATCTTTTTTCGCTAGATCCTCAACCACGGAGCCTATGAATCTCAACTCAGGAGGCAAGCACATACGTAGCATTCCGCACATGATATCTATCCTTTTATGAGGACTTAGACTCCCAAATTTTCCACATAATTCCTCGAATTCTTTACAAACCATGATATAGATTGGATACCACTTTCCTCCTCGGGAAAGTAGCTAAAATTCTAAAAGATCGGGCTCACAAAATCCATCCGCCATCTATAATTTCTTCACGACATAGGTAAATGTATAGTTGTATCCGGGCATTTTGCATAATCATCCAATCAAAAAGAGGACATGACATCCATGCTCTGCCGCCGTGATTGTCGTTCGATCGTCTATTTATCCACCACCTTTCCTTACAATGATTACCTCGTATCACTGCGCAAACAACGGTAATTGAATTGTGTCATACTCAGCTTTAATTGTTAAAATTGCTGAAGCCAGCCGAACACTTGGACAATATGAGCGTGATGCACTCGTGACTTATTTCAGAAATTCTTAAAAAGCGAGAGAGTCATGCTATAAAAGTTTATTTAATATTCACTTTAATAACAAATATTTTGTGTTTTTATACATACATGTATAATATACTGTTAATTATAATAAATCTTCATAGACATGATGATAAAGCATTGACAGGGAGGTCTGCTCATGGATATTAATTGATGTCTGGTTATTTATTAACCACAATCTAGATTTCTACAATATTATTGTATTCATTATGATAATAATTGAGATAACATATGCAATTTCTTTTCTTTGAATTCTACTTGTCAAATGCTCTCATGTTAATTTGGTATGTTCGTATATGGACTTGGATCGAATTCCCAACCCAACGGACCATATATACTAGGGCATATATGTATGGACCAATCCCCATGGGTGTGAAACACGTTTTCTAACTTCTCTTTATTTATTCTATGCTATGCAGAAGTAACACGTTAAAATGCAGAAGTAACACGTTACAATGCAGAAGTAACACGTTAAAATGCAGAAGTAACACGTTAAAATGCAGAAGTAACACGTTACAATGCAGAAGTAACACGTTAAAATGCAGAAGTAACACGTTAAAATGCAGAAGTAACACGTTACAATGCAGAAGTAACACGTTACAATGCAGAAGTAACACGTTAAAATGCAGAAGTAACACGTTAAAATGCAAAAGTAACGCGTTACTTTTTTAAAGTGTTACTTTATGCCGTTATTGGCACGGACCGCCACCCATAGGCATCGGCTTACAAGGGGTCTGATTTCAATTCTACCCGAGTTATAACTGACAGGAGGTATATGCCGACCGGAGTATCTAACTTACTAGAAGTTGTTTCTGTTAACAAAAATATAAACACGATGTACGTGTCTCATCTTCTCAATTACTACTTTGCATTGGGTTATGGCCTGGACAGAGTTCACACTTTACTTGAACTTTGACATTAATGTCAAGGTCACAATGACAATGAACTGCACTTCGTCAGTGGATGATTATGGTATTCGAGCAATTTTCATTAAGATGAGTTAAAAAAATTGCCGCGCACTAAAGAATTATTGAAAAAAATAGCACTTATTTTTGACATTTGACCTTGAGATCAAGGTCACAGTGACCTACAGCTATGCACTGAGCATCATTTTCAGAGGATGGAACTATGCTACAAGTTTTATCAATATATATCTTCAAAGGCTTGGAAAGTTGCTGGGAAAATGCACTTATTTGACCCTGAGGTCAACAATGACGTAACTGCAGTGCACTGCACACCGGCTTTAGGTGATGCAAATATCCTCCAAGTATCGTCAACATTACTTCAACAGTTCAGAGGTTATGGTCCTACTTTGTTTTTTTATTATATAAAATTTGCACTTATTTTTCCTTTGGCATGGAGGTCAAGGCCAGAGTGACCTAACGACAGTGCACTGCACATTAGCTTTAGGAGATACAAACATCCTCCATGTTCCATCAACATATTTTCAGCGGCTTATAGAAGTTATGACCCGGACAAGATATTATTATAGAAGAACCAGAAGGAAACCCAGAAGGAGAAAAATAAACCATACTAATACAACATACTAAACATATTTGAAAGAAATTTATCACATGACTCTAACACGTACTACTATGCCGCCATGTACCATATTGTGACGTATATGACAAGTAATGTTGTCATTTATTCATTGAACAATATTGATCCAGTACTTAACCAACTAATGTAAGATATCTTATAAAGTATATAAGATGAGATGTCCTATATAAGATATCATATAAAAGATGTCATATATCTTATAATGAATGTAATGTGTCACATCAATATTGTGACGTCATAAATAATTATGACGTCACACGATTGCCTCTGTTGGGATCCACATGACGTTCGAGTCGACCTGTCTGATAGAATAGAAATTAATTTTAGAGTTTTAACTTATATTATCATGAATAGGAGATAAACAGAATGTTGCACTTGTGGATACCACTCATGTAAGATCCCATATTTTATGGTGTGCATATATATAATAAAAACATATAGACTATGTCGGACTTACGCCGGACTTTTGTACAGGTGTACACTACGTCGGACTATTGTACAAATGAACATTACGTCGGATTATTGTACAGTACGTCGAACTTTTGTACAGGTGTACATTACGTCGGACTATTGTACAGGTGTACATTACGTCGGATTATTGTACAGGTGTACATTACGTCGGACTATTGTACAGGTGTACACTACGTCGGATTATTGTACAGGTGTACACTACGTCGGACTATTGTACAGGTGTACACTACGTCGGATTATTGTACAGGTGTACACTACGTCGGATCATTGTACAGGTGTACATTACGTCGGACTATTGTACAGATGTACACTACGTCGGACTTTTGTACAGATGTACATTACGTCGGATTATTGTACATGTGTGCATTACGTCGGACTATTATACAGGTGTACACTGCGTCGGACTATTATACAGATGTACAGTACGTCGGACTATTGTACAGATGTACAGTACGTCGGACTTTTGTACAGATGTACAGTACGTCGGACTATTGTACAGATGTACACTACGTCGGACTTTTGTACAGGTGTACATTACGTCGGACTATTATACAGGTGTACACTACGTCGGACTATTATACAGATGTACATTACGTCGGACTATGGTACATGTGTACATTACGTCGAACTATTGTACAGATGTACATTACGTCGGACTATGGTACATGTGTACATTACGTCGGACTTTTGTACAGATGTACACTACGTCGGACTTTTGTACAGATGTACATTACGTCGGACTTTTGTGCAGGTGTACAGTACGTCGGACTATTGTACAGGTGTAAACTACGTCGGACTATTGTACAGGTGTAAACTACGTCGGACTATTGTACGCGTGTACACTACGTTGGACTATTGTACAGGTGAACATTACGTCGGATTATTGTACAGATGTACATTACGTCGGACTAGTGTACAGGTATACATTACGTTGGACTAGTGTACAGGTGTACAGTACGTCAGACTATTGTACAGATTTACATTACGTCGGACTTTTGTACAGGTGTACAGTACGTTGGACTATTGTTCAGGTGTACATTACGTCAGACTATTGTACAGGTGTACACTACGTCGGACTATTGTACAGGTGTACATTACGTCGGACTTTTGTACAGGTGTACATTACGTCAGACTATTGTACAGGTGTACACTACGTCGGACTATTGTAAAAATTAACACTTATTTGACATATGACCTTGAGATCAAGGTCACAGTGACCTTAAGCTATGCACTGAGCATCATCTTCAGAGGATGGAACTATGCTACAAGTTTTATCAATACAGTATATGTATATATCTTCAAAGGCTTGGACAGTTTAGCATGGACAAGAAATTGCTGAAAAAATTGCACTTTTCTATGAATCATGGTATAAATCAGGAGTACATTGCTACATAGACAAACCATCAAAGTCAGACCACCAGTGAGAGGGGCTAAACTGGATATAGTGACATCACTTATCAATGTATGAATGGGCTTATTGCAGACCTTCTAAAGAGTTGATAGGACATTACATTTTATTCGTTTGAAGAACTTCCGCAAAAATATCAATTACATACAAATTTTTCTTCAGGTCGAAGGATTAGTATCTGCAGTTCGGAAATGTCTGCCATACCCTCTACCCCAAAACACCCCACTAGTTATTAGTCCTACCTCCGAATTTACAGTTTTTCCTCTCAAGTATCAATGATTCAAAACTCTTTTATAACATTTTTAACAAAACAGACACTACTGGCAAATCAAAATGACATGAACAGCTCTTATTTGCTGAAGGAGAATGGAGTAAAATATACAAAATTCCACATAAAGTAACAAAATATACTAAACTTCGATGGTTTCAATATCGCATATCTCATTATATTCTTACCACAGATTATAATTTTTATAAATATGGTATAGTAGATAGTCATATGTGCACTTTCTGTATCTCTGAAAGAGAAACAATAATTCACTTGATGTGGGAATGCCAGTAAAGTGCAAAATCTACTCCAAAATTTTGATTCTCTTGTAGATGCATTTTATATTCCTTTTGCAACAAGTAAGCGTTCTTTCTTTTTGGACTTACAAATGGTACTAATACAGTTGATACTATATCTTATCATCACATAGTCAATCATTAAATATCAACGCATTGACAAATAACATAAAAGAATACTACAACACCCAGAAATACATATCAAATGGTCGAAACGATTATAACAATAATTTTATCAAAACAAAATTCACGAATACCTGGAGTAAATAGATATACTTTATCCAACTTGATATCTAATAGCTAAAACTAATTCCTGACAGTTTCCAAACACCTTTTCTTTTTGTAACTAAAAACCTGCTCTTATCGATGTTATTCCCCACATCTCAAACCTAAAGAAAACTCCTATCTTTTGATTCCCCTCTCTCAACAGAAATTAGTTACTGTTACGAGTGTATACACATTAACTGCAGCTATTATCCTAGACTGGCCACCAGACCCTAAGTTTTTTTTGTTAAGAATTGCCAAGCTAAATTCTAATACTAGATTATCTGCCCCTAGTTTGAAACTTAGGGTCTCTAGAATCAGACATATCCAAGGGATCAAAATCATAAAGCTCAATTTTATTTATAATTTTAATATTCTAGGGGCCAGTCTACTATTATCCATGTGTTTGTCACTTGTTTACTTCCTCTTCCTCTCCCCTTTTATTTCACTTCTCTTAAAGGCATGTCAGTGTGAGCATGGCTATAATAGTATATATGTATGGGTGTAAATGAACAAATAAATGCATATGGATATTGAGTAAGTAAGTTAAAAATTATGTATGGCAGGATATATGAGTGTATGTAGGATTATACATTTAGTATATGAGTGAATGAGAATGCAGTAGTAAAAATCGAAACATTAATTTGTAATAATGTCTCTGTGTGTTAAACGATTATACATGTACATGTATATATGTTTGTACAATATGATTAAGGGGAAAATGTAAAAAAAAACAACAACAAAAAAACACTTATTACTTTTAACAAATAATTTTACCGCGACGAGAACATATATAATGTACCATCGATAATTTGCAATACAGTTTAACACATATTATATTGTCATCTGTCTATGTGCCTGTACAATGACTCTATCTAAACTATGCAGTTCCTTTATCTGATTTGAATTCAGTAACTTTAAAGCTTAAAGGCCGATGGTTTATACTTTTTTTTTATAAATCTCTTCCCTTAATCTATTATTCATAACAATGTTTCTACCAACTTCTATATAGTAAGATTTTCAAATATGCACAGACAAATTAAGCTTAGTTATTGCAATTTTATGTTGTTTATGTAATAAAGTGATACTCCAATAATGTATCTATTAAATACTAATATAAATCACATTATTAGAAATAATATTTAAAGAATTGAATAGGGTTTGCTTAGCCTGATCCCCTAGACGCTGTTTGATCAAGTGGAATGGAATATAAATATAAAATGCATCCATACAATAAAAGCTTTTTCAGTTTTTAGTGGCAAAAATCTGTAAATTTCAATTACAATACAATTACGAATCTTGAATGTCACGAACCTGTATGGGAATGACATGTCAAATTATCTACATGTATATAACACAGCTAGGTGAGTTTCGCCTCGGATGGTATAGTACAGGTATGTATGTGTTTCTATTAACCAATATCGTGACCTCATAAATAAATCATTATGACGTCATAACAGTGTTAATTGTGTCGTGTTCTCTCTGACATGACAGTAGCTAGTCTGTAAAACAGCTGGCCAGTCAGTACGTAAAGAAATCTTATAATCAAAACCCACATCCCATAAATTCTATTTCTTGATTATGCAGTATTACAACTCTGACTACAATCATGTATTGTATCCGAACCAGTTAAAAAACAGTCGTTTAGTTAATTTATGACTCCATTAATATTTCAAAGGAGGCGAGTCTGCATCGTTATCAACCGGTGTTTGAAAAAATGCGATTCCGTTCGCGAGAGCAATGAGACATTATATCTTTGTAAGGAAAAATGAATAATGATAATTTGAAACTAGTGTATAGGCCTACATGCTGCACCACGCAATAACCGCCTTAACGCGGCTTCATAGGTTAAATAAATGTATTTTACATAGTTATCAAGCAAGTCTAGAATCCTTTTTAAAATAGGAAATGAAACTAATGTATTATCTTCAGGCGCAACACGGATACAAACTAATAAAAATGGAATAAGACCACATGTAGTGAAATTCAAGATGGCCGATTGACAAACATTTTGTTTTGAATGTTTGCATTCAAATGTGGTGATGAAAATCAAGGTTCTTGACGTTTTGCCAGATAATTTATGAATAAAAGTAAAAGGGTCTTTTGACGAGATAGGATATGCCCATTCGTCTGGAAGTTAATTGCATATTTTAACACAACACTGCAGCGCACTGAACCTATTTTGAACAAAATGAATAACAACAATACTAAAAGGTACCAAAAATACATAATATATATATCACCAGGCACAATTGTAAACGTTCTTCACGAATGCAATGTTACAAAAAAATATCGCCAAAAATAATTTATTTTAGAAATATTTGTGTAGTACATCAATGAACTGTTGCCATATCTGCATCACAGAAACGTTTGGAACGCAAGGACCGCAAAACGTAAAAATCATAAGCGTCAAATTGACATTGAGATTAACCATGTGGCTGCTAAAATTCACGAAACCTCAACTTTGAAAGTGACAAAATGGGTAAGAAAAATAAGAAAGACAAGAAAGGAAAAGGGAAAGAGAAGACTGCACTAAAGACAGAACGGAATGCAGAAAAAAAGGCGAAGAAAGAACTGGCAGAAAAGGGAGAGGTATGCTCGATATCGAAGATAAATTTAAATTTGTGCAGTTGCGAGATACTGTATGGGATTCATACTGTATATGTGAGAATGATAAAACAGTGAAACACCCAAAGATTACCTCCAAAACACCCATATTACCACAGGACTATCACAAACATTCTAAAACACACAAACTACAACATGCATCTATATAGTATAGAGATAAAAAATCAATATACACATGTTATGTCTACAGATATTAAACTTCATGTTGTACTTATAATTAACTAGTGAATCATTTAATTTATCTGTTCAAATGATATGTTACAAAGGAGATTTATGACACAAGTCTTAGTATTTTGTTATTATTAAAATTTGTGACAAGTTAATCTAGTCATATTTATGAATGTAGTAGGACCGTGAGCAACGCCATGAGAGGGTGTCTCCTTGACTCACATTGTGTTTTAAATGAACAAATGTTAACTGATACTGAACCGGTGACACACAGTCATGTCCTGCATGCCCCTAGCTACTTCCCCAGGTTCCATGTGCCAATGGCACAGATTGAAAAGATCACACAAAATGATATTAACTTAACAATTTTTTATGTAAACAAGATGATATCGAGTATATATATATATATACAACGAATTTACGGGTATATATATATATATATATATATATACAATTGTAGCCTTATGTGTGTGGGCAAACATCACACAGACAACTTGTATAGTTTCAGGTTTAATCAGAAGGCCTACAAATGTACAAACATGACATGAATAACAGAAACGGCGACGATGGACATAACATGAACGTAAATAACCGAGACGATCACATGTACAAATGTAGGATCTTCAATAAAATAACAAGTAATATGATCATATATGTAAAAGACTTACCAGGGACGGATGACTGGTACATTGTAACATGTTGTCATGCTGAGTGCCGTGTCTGGAATGATGTAAAAGTGTGCTGGTGCAGGGTATTGACAGGTGTTTAGCATGCGCACACACTCACCTGCTCACTACAATGACCAATCAGGACAACTTCCACACATACCTTACATTCCAATGCTTGACGCAGTATGAGGCGCGGGAACTTACCTGTTGGTCAGTCAACCCTGACCTGTGTTATTATATAACACAATATATATATCCAACTGGCTACACAATGAATTTATAAAGAGAAAGTCAGTACTAGTAAATTATGGACAAAACGATCATAGGACTCAGTAGCCGTCAAGTTACACAGAGTCTACTAATTGATATCAAATGCCAGATGGCCTCTAGTTATTTAACAAAACCCTGCTAAATCTATAAAAATACTCCGTCAATATCAGCAGGAATACTAAACTACAAGCTTAGAAAATCCAACTGGTGTGCCCTGAGTACATATTGCAACTAAAGTCCAACCCCCTGTGAAAGTTGTCTCCCTTGCATTGTTTCAGCAAGGTCAACGTGTATGTGTAATACATTCTGGCCTTCTGGTACTGTAAACTACCCCCAACATATCTTACAACTGCTGCATAATGTTATTTTTTACTGATATGTCACCAGACTACCCAAATAGCTAATAAACAGAACGCATTCTGGTGTCAGTCAGAATGTCAATAAGTCAAGACTACAAGAAGACCTCCCCCCAACATGGAAGTTAAGTTAACAAGCAATAGTGACAGTAAACATTCCACTGACGGAATGGTAGCTAACGCTTTACACTAGGACTACAAATCCTTGTCACTACATACTGCTGTCAGGACAACCTGTAGGGTGGCTTACCTCACCTGACAACTATACGATATATTCTGCTGCCAACCAGAAGTACAGAGAGCGTACACCCTAGAACTTATGAGATTTATACCAGAGAAAATAGTCTCTAACCGAGAGATTCCACATATATATCCTAGCAAAACAAACGATTGGTCCCTGTGATGAACAGCCAATTAAAGCGGTGTGACAAATAAAACCACTTTCACAAGCATGGCAGCGAAATAGGATAACAATCAGACAACAAAGCTTTCTGTAGCAAAATACATGAATCGTAAGGCGACAAACAATACCTGGTACTACAAAATGGAATCTAGAGGTGAAAAACTATCCTAGCTACCTGAATAACACAGAGTCACAATATACAAAGGTATTCTAACTAATGTCAAAACCTGACTCCAGCACAATTACATCTACCCAATCTATTAAGTAAAGCCAGCAAACCTTGTAAAACCATAACAGATATATATATATACTGTACAACATACAGGAGGCTGTCAGCAGGCCATCCAGAACAATAAAGGAAAAATGTCTTGCCCATGGACACAAACACAACAGTACAAATTGATGTTTCTCAGCTTCCTGAGTTACACCATCTTCGCTAGCCAAGGCTTCTGATTACGTTACACTCCACGAACCCTTGGCGGATATAGTCGTGTTCAAACCGTCGCGCCCTGGAATCCCAGGGCATCCAATCAAATCGCGTTTTACATTCTGGCTTGGTTTTGCAGTAAACAAAAAATGGGGAATTGCCGACTATGTCATGGCATTTTACCTAAATACAAAAATCACAATCTTTGGGGGAACATTCGCAGTGTTTGATCAATTCATATAAGTCATTGATCACATATCTCATCGAAATGACACCAAACCTCGATGTGTGTTTGTAAACATCACCGATGAAGTAAATCGGTAACGCTTGTTTTGATTGGTCGAAAATGTCATGCGTGAAGGGTGGTAATTTCGAATCACCGCTAGAGGGCCAGAACTGACGCCTATATCTGCCAAGGGTTCGTGGAGTGTAACGTAATCAGAAGCCTTGGCTAGCGAAGATGGAGTTACACTAACTGGCATGTGTAGTGAGTGTCAAACTACGCACCTCGGAACTTCACATGAGGTTACATGGCTCAGACTAGGGACATCTGCAATGTGACAAGCATGGCACTGACTGGAACTCACACTGCATGCTCCAATCTCCTGTCAACACTCTAACATCTGGTCTATGGACCACTGTACATATATTACTGCACAAAGCCACAATCAGTACACTTCTGATTGATTTAGTTTTACTTTCCGAAATTTTGCATTTTCTTATGTTGAGTGTACGCAAAATTGATGAGTTCTATCTCCAGACCAAGACAAACACAAATCCATTAAACTGCTTTGTTCTTCTTTTTTTTTTGCTTCTACTTGACATTCATTGAGCTTTAAATGAGTTGATGTAATGATTTCAAGTAATCAGTATACAGTAGAAGCTGATCCATGTAGGTAAAGTTTTATTTGTTCCTTATTTTCTATAATAGGATGATATAGAGAAGCTGATTGCCGAGTTTCAAAGCAAAGATAAGAAGAGAGTTCAGGTTATCGAGGAAAAATGTGATCCCCCATCACCAAGGTATGTGTAGTAGAATATGTAACACTTGTGCATCACTACTAAAATTTTAACAATCAGAAATGAAGATAATGTGGTAATATTATAATAAAGTTTTATAAAGCTAACGTTATTGTGACGTGTCCCATTGCTTTCCTCTCTTCCTTGTGTCTAAACATAAACGATCAACAAAGCAAATACCTCGTAAGTTGATTACATGTTTACGAGCCTTGTATTGGCTATCGCCAAGCAATTACCTTTAGAACTAATGATGTACTATAATCATTGACATAAGAGAAGATAATAACACTCCCTTTTATAATTAAGTATTTAACTGTTACACAATGTGATTATGTCTTCATCAAACTGAAACATATGTATTTATCAGCTGTGTTAAATTGTTGTCTCCCTTCAGATGCAACATGACATTGTCAGCCCATCCTACCAAGGAGGAGTTGATCATGTTTGGTGGAGAGTACTGCACTGGTAATAAGGTACTGGCTTACTGACACAGTGATACAGTGTAGGAGTCACAGTTATAGTCAAGTCAGTTTCTGACATAACTGATGGAAATAAATTACAGAAATATTTTATATAGCCACTATTTCATTTCATAATTATGAAAAACTTAGATGTTATTTACAAAATTCAAACGCGTGTACAAATGGTTGGAATTTACCATATAAACAAACAAATATTCAATTTGTAGACACTATTTATAACAGTAGATCTAGCTGTATTGAATAGCAAAGTTCCCGTGGCCCCGATTGCTTCACAGCAGGTTTGTGTTTTATAAGCTGAACAGTGTGAAATATTTGTATACATTTTGAAATTGACAAGAAGTAAATTATTAAGCAACACAGTTGCAATCTTGGAAGAAAATATAAAGCGAGTACACACTTGTGTATTTACCCAATATTTCATATACATTCTGTACATGAATTTTCAGTTCTGGATTCCCTGCACTATATTTAGGTGGTCTATCTTTATATTAACTTGGGGTATTGACACCAGTTTTGATTCCCTAGGCTGACCACAGAAAAGATATTTATATGGTGACAATAAAATTATCGTAAAAGTCATTGGAAAGAGTACTTAAAAAGTACATAATCACCGGAAATTTTCAACTTGTACAGAATAACCCTTTAACATGTTTGATTTACTGCATATAAGGTTTTGTCTAGAGTGACTAGACAAAATGAATTAGGACTATCACCATGGTATTTGTTAATCTGACATTAAACTCCACTCATATTGAGTAACTATCTTGGGATAATAACATGTGTTTTCTTCCTCATTGCAATTTTAGAAATCCAACTTTTCCTTCTAACTTAAATTTTATCATGCCCATTAGGACAAAAATGTTAATATTACAATCATACAAACAATGCCAACTTTCCTATAGCTTTTAAGCTATAGTTTTATTATCCCCATTCAAAGATCAGAATAAGATATTGGAATGCCACTGTTTTCTGTCAGTCTGTCCTTCATTCCGCGTCACCATTTCCTGACAATAATGTTAGCTCAAACTTGATATGATACTTCCCTACTGTCACAACTTCCTTGGTATTCATTATTGATGTGAAAGTTCAAAAGCAAAAGTCACTGTAAGAAATTCCTGGAAATTTATTTAAAGTTTCCCCTCATCTTGAGTTCCCTTGGACAGATCTGTTTGTCTGGACACCATTTTTGTACAATGATGCAAGTTTAAGTTAACCACTTAAACCCAAACTTCACACACGGCTTTCTTACCAGGACTGCTTTATTGGAATTTCTTTATTGGTCAAAAGGAAAAATGTCTAGGGCGCTGTTACTATAAATAGAAAATCGGCTTCTTGCTCAATAATTCCAGTTCCTTTGGACTGAAAACACTCACTGCTTTCTTATTGGAAGTGCTTGCTTGTATTAAAAGGTAAAAGATCAGATGTCAATGTCGCCATTACTGAAAATGATTAAACAAGGATACAGGCTAGGTAGTGCAATGCTATCGCTTTTTATATATCTGTGTATTTTCACTGAACTAATAAAACAACTATAATATAAAGTGGTGATAATTTAATGTCAATTTATAGCTACTGGATTACAGCAAGAGTAATTATTATTTCGTTTTCATTGAAAGTTTAAGTATTTTGGAGGTCATGCATTAATCAGTCTGTTTGTTGATTTACAGACTTACATGTACAACGACCTGTTTTTCTATAACATCAAGAAGAAGGAGTGGATGAAGGTCTCTGCCCCAAATGGCCCTGCTCCCAGGAGTTCTCATCAGGTATCTATACACCACACCCCACTCCCAGGAGTTCTCATCAGGTATCTATACACCACACCCCACTCCCAGGAGTTCTCATCAGGTATCTATACACCATACCCCACTCCCAGGAGTTCTCATCAGGTATCTATACACCACACCCCACTCCCAGGAGCTCTCATCAGGTATCTATACACCACACCCCACTCCCAGGAGCTCTCATCAGGTATCTATACACCACACCCCACTCCCAGGAGTTCTCATCAGGTATCTATACACCATACCCCACTCACAGGAGTTCTCATCAGGTATCTATACACCACACACCACTCCCAGGAGTTCTCATCAGGTATCTATACACCACACCCCACTCCCAGGAGTTCTCATCAGGTATCTATACACCACACCCCACTCCCAGGAGTTCTCATCAGGTATCTATACACCACACCCCACTCCCAGGAGTTCTCATCAGGTATCTATACACCATACCCCACTCCCAGGAGTTCTCATCAGGTATCTATACACCACACCCCACTCCCAGGAGTTCTCATCAGGTATCTATACACCACACCCCACTCCCAGGAGCTCTCATCAGGTATCTATACACCACACCCCACTCCCAGGAGTTCTCATCAGGTATCTATACACCATACCCCACTCCCAGGAGTTCTCATCAGGTATCTATACACCACACCCCACTCCCAGGAGCTCTCATCAAGTGTCTATACACCACACCCCACTCCCAGGAGTTCTCATCAGGTATCTATACACCATACCCCACTCCCAGGAGTTCTCATCAGGTATCTATACACCACACCCCACTCCGTGGATCTCTCATCAAGTGTCTACACTCCACCCAGTTCCAGAGGAGCTCTCAGCAGATCATCTTTATGCCACACCCTGCTCCCAGGAGCTCTCATCAGGTATCTTTATACCAAATCTTCACAAGGAGCTCTTGTAGCCAAGGGATGCCTAAATGACCAGGCAAAGCCACCAAACCACCAGTCTGGATGACCTGGTAAACATCTATAGAACCTTGATAGTCTCCCACCAAACCACCAGTCTGGATGACTTGGTAAACATCTATAGAACCTTGATAGTCTCCCACCAAACCACCAGTCTGGATGACCTGGTAAACATCTATAGAACCTTGATAGTCTCCCACCAAACCACCAGTCTGGATGACTTGGTAAACATCTATAGAACCTTGATAGTCTCCCACCAAACCACCAGTCTGGATGACCTGGTAAACATCTATAGAACCTTGATAGTCTCCCACCAAACCACCAGTCTGGATGACCTGGTAAACATCTATAGAACCTTGATAGTCTCCCACCAAACCACCAGTCTGGATGACCTGGTAAACATCTATAGAACCTTGATAGTCTCCCACCAAACCACCAGTCTGGATGACCTGGTAAACATCTATAGAACCTTGATAGTCTCCCACCAAACCACCAGTCTGGATGACCTGGTAAACATCTATAGAACCTTGGTAGTCTCCCACCAAACCACCAGTCTGGATGACTTGGTAAACCTCTATAGAACCTTGATAGTCTCCCACCAAACCACCAGTCTGGATGACCAGGTAAACATCTATAGAACCTTGATAGTCTCCCACCAAACCACCAGTCTGGATGACCTGGTAAACATCTATAGAACCTTGATAGTCTCCCACCAAACCACCAGTCTGGATGACCTGGTAAACATCTATAGAACCTTGATAGTCTCCCACCAAACCACCAGTCTGGATGACCTGGTAAACATCTACAGAACCTTGATAGTCTCCCACCAAACCACCAGTGTGGATGACCTGGTAAACATCTATAGAACCTTGATAGTCTCCCACCAAACCACCAGTCTGGATGACCTGGTAAACATCTACAGAACCTTGATAGTCTCCCACCAAACCACCAGTCTGGGTGACCTTGTAAACATCTATAGAACCTTGATAGTCTCCCAGCAAGCCACCAGTCTGGATGACCTGGTAAACATCTATAGAACCTTGATAGTCTCCCACCAAACCACCAGTCTGTGTGACTTGGTAAACATCTATAGAACCTTGATAGTCTCCCACCAAACCACCAGTCTGGATGACCTGGTAAACATCTATAGAACCTTGATAGTCTCCCACCAAACCACCAGTCTGGATGACCTGGTAAACATCTATAGAACCTTGATAGTCCCCCACCAAACCACCAGTCTGGATGACTTGGTAAACATCTATAGAACCTTGATAGTCTCCCACCAAACCACCAGTCTTGATGACCTGGTAAACATCTATAGAACCTTGATAGTCCCCCACCAAACCACCAGTCTGGATGACTTGGTAAACATCTATAGAACCTTGATAGTCTCCCACCAAACCACCAGTCTGGATGACCTGGTAAACATCTATAGAACCTTGATAGTCCCCCACCAAACCACCAGTCTGGATGACTTGGTAATCATCTATAGAACCTTTATAGTCTCCCACCAAACCACCAGTCTTGATGACCTGGTAAACATCTATAGAACCTTGATAGTCCCCCACCAAACCACCAGTCTGGATGACTTGGTAAACATCTATAGAACCTTGATAGTCTCTCACCAAACCACCAGTCTGGATGACCTGGTAAACATCTATAGAACCTTGATAGTCTCCCACCAAACCACCAGTCTGGATGACCTGGTAAACATCTATAGAACCTTGATAGTCTCCCACCAAACCACCAGTCTGGATGACCTGGTAAACATCTATAGAACCTTGATAGTCTCCCACCAAACCACCAGTCTGGGTGACCTGGTAAACATCTATAGAACCTTGATTGTCTCTCACCAAACCACCAGTCTGGATGACCTGGTAAACATCTATACAACCTTGATAGTCTCTCACCAAACCACCAGTCTGGATGACCTGGTAAACATCTACAGAACCTTGATAGTCTCTCACCAAACCACCAGTCTGGATGACCTGGTAAACATCTATAGAACCTTGATAGTCTCCCACCAAACCACCAGTCTGGATGACTTTGTAAACATCTACAGAACCTTGATAGTCTCCCACCAAACCACCAGTCTGGATGACCTGGTAAACATCTATAGAACCTTGGTAGTCTCTCACCAAACCACCAGTCTGGATGACCTGATAAACATCTACAGAACCTTGATAGTCTCCCACCAAACCACCAGTCTGGATGACTTTGTAAACATCTACAGAACCTTGATAGTCTCCCACCAAACCACCAGTCTGGATGACCTGGTAAACATCTATAGAACCTTGGTAGTCTCTCACCAAACCACAAGTCTGGATGACCTTGTAAACATCTATAGAACCTTGATAGTCTCCCACCAAACTACCAGTCTATTTAACCTGGTAAACATCTATAGAACCTTGATAGTCTCCCACCAAACCACCAGTCTGGATGACCTGGTAAACATCTATAGAACCTTGATAGTCTCCCACCAAACCACCAGTCTGGATGACCTGGTAAACATCTATAGAACCTTGATAGTCTCCCACCAAACCACCAGTCTGGATGACCTGGTAAACATCTATAGAACCTTGATAGTCTCCCACCAAACCACCAGTCTGGATGACCTGGTAAACATCTATAGAACCTTGGTAGTCTCCCACCAAACCACCAGTCTGGATGACCTGGTAAACATCTACGGAACCTTGATAGTCTCCCACCAAACCACCAGTCTGGATGACCTGGTAAACATCTATAGAACCTTGATAGTCTCCCACCAAACCACCAGTCTGGGTGACCTGGTAAACATCTATAGAACCTTGATAGTCTCCCACCAAACCACCAGTCTGGGTGACCTGGTAAACATCTATAGAACCTTGATAGTCTCCCACCAAACCACCAGTCTGGATGACCTGGTAAACATCTACAGAACCTTGATTGTCTCCCACCAAACCACCAGTCTGTGTGACCTGGTAAACATCTACAGAACCTTGATAGTCTCCCAGCAAGCCACCAGTCTGGATGACCTGGTAAACATCTATAGAACCTCCCCAACTCTGTACCCAATCTCCCAGCAAGCCACCAGCCAGGAGAACCTGATAAAGGTCTTTAGAGTCTTGGTAGTTTCCCAACAAGCCAGCAGTCTATAGGCTTTATTTAGATTCTTGATGCTTCTGTTGTTTTAGGCAATAACCTTAAAACAGGGAGGAGGGCAGCTGTGGATATTCGGAGGGGAATTTGCCAGCCCCACACAGTCTCAGTTCTACCACTACAAAGAACTGTGGGTCTACCACATAAAGGACAAGGCATGGGAGAAAATCAGGTAGGTCAAGGTCATTCTTCTGAAAGGGCAGTAGAGGAAGGTCATACAGTGCAAAGGTTAAAGTAATAAAGATTCTGCTCAGGGACGCATTGAAAGCAATTTCATAAAATGAATCTTCTAATTCAAAGAATATTACTTATAATACTCCAAAAGATACATGCATGTGTTATAAAGACATTTTGATTTCATAAATGCATAGCATATAGCTGATTTTTACTTGATAAAGTCAACATCTTGATCCAGATCTGATGTTATTTGTATTTCCTTCATAAGGTGATATTATACTGCTGATCACCCTGATTTATATACAGTCCAACCCAGTTATGACGAATTTCTGGGGACCCTTCAAATGTTTTCGTACTATACGGGTTCCGTATTATGTGGGGTCGTATTTCCAATGTGCCACACCATGCATATTCGCACAGCACATGTACACTTCGTACATGTTTGTATACACACGTTTCATGTTACACTTTTCTCACTAATAATGAACAAAACCGCATGTTAATTTAATTATTTAATATCAAAAATAAAACATTTAAAACATTGTACATTGTAAGTGTGTGGCGTTCAGTCTTTGGTTATTTACAGTTGGCCTACCAATACACAATAGGCCTACAACAGCTACATAATGTCATATCACGATCGCGCTAATCACGTTTTGCAGCTGCGAAAAAATCACTGACCAGTGTTTGTTTCACTGTTTCCAAGCTGACCTTACTTACAAATATATCCAGATCTAAGGAGATTTTTGAAAACAAAATCTTGAACGTCATTTTGATTTTGAACGAATTATTTCAACTTGGTCAAGGCATTCGCAGGCCTCGCGATCTGTAACACATGTTTCCGGGTCAGTAACATCATCATTGTCATCATCACTCTCGTGGAGCTCTGTTCCTTTCACAGAATTGATAATGTCAGTCTCCGTAATCTCCAATGGTTACCATTGTTTAATTGAACACTTTACCTGTATACCTGCCTACAGCTTTATACACTTTCTTTAGAGCGTGTGGGTCGGTACGAGACAAAGGTCATGAAAACTTACCTGCGTCACACTTGGCGGACTCTGACTTTGACACTTTGTATTATGTGGGTTTAAAACAACACAAACAGTGGTCAAGGGACTCTAGCATCCAGGTTTTCGTCGTAATCGATTCGTATTAAGTGGGTAAACAATATAAGCATATTGCACATGGTTTGCAGGGGATTTGATTTTCATTCGTATAAAGCGAGTTTTTGTATTATCAGAGTTTGTATTAAGTGGGTTGGACTGTAGACAGATACACTTATATCATCGTCTGTAATATTTCCAGAGTGACATTAACTTTGGTGTATCTAATTCCAGTGCCCCTGGAGCCCCTGCCAGTAGAAGTGGACACCGAATGGTTCACTGTAAAAAACACATTATTGTGTTTGGTGGTTTTCATGACAATATCAGGTAGGAATCTTGTACTTCTAATATGATATTGTCTGGGTCATAACATTTGAATTATTGAAGACATCCTGATGAAAATGGAAACAGCAATGCATCTTCACAGACATTATGCAGTATATTGAAATTAGGTCACTGTAACCTTGACTTCAAAGTGATATGTCAAGTGGCAACATGTCTCTAAAAATATAATTTTCCAAATATTCTTATGTAGTAAATAATTTGTTATGACGTTATCAAGCAAATAGACTGAAATAAGTTAAGGAAGTTTCCTGGCTAGAGGTCAAGGTAAAAAGTCAAAGATCAAAGTCAAAATTTAAAATAGTTCAGTAGAATTTGAGAGTAAATGTTTTTACTGAGATCATGTGGCATAGTTGACCAGAATCTAATGACTTAGTCCAAGCTGGTATATAAAGTAGTTTTTCAAAATATTATGAAGCAAAGTTTATTTGACAGAAAGGAAAAGCTACTGAGCCCAGTATAGGTTTGATATGAAATACAGTACTTGATACTTTTACTGGTACTGTATAGTTGCTTTTATTCACGGGGGATTTAATTTCGCTATATTCGCGGTCAAGGTAATGTCCGCGAAATTAAATACCCGTGAATATTTTTCACCTTGTGATGAGTGACAACTATGACAATGAATAATAAACAATCTTTATTTAAAGCATATTGTTAAGCAGAACATGTACATCGTAAGTATCACGCTGGTATACTCGGGTATCGTATTAACTTTTATAATCCCCCGAGGAGTTACGAATGGTTAATCTATGTCAAGAAATTCATTTTTGTAAGAAATTGAAAATGCGCGAAATTTTCTCCCCGCGAAATAGTCCTGAACAGAAAAACGCGAAATTTTCACCCCGCGAAATTAAACAACTATACAGTAAGTAATGAACAGCAAATATGTTACTGGCTAACAAGGGGAGGCATGTTTTGTTCACAAAAATAATTTTCCAGTACAGAATTCAGATAAAAAAAAGTATTTGAGAGGAGCACATTTATGATTAAATAATATAACTCGTTTTTAGAGATTATAAATACTACAATGACGTGTATGCCTTTGACCTGGAAACATACTCTTGGAACAAGCTGGAACCCTCAGGAGCCCCTCCAGCCCCAAGGTCAGGATGCATCATGGCTGCCATTCCAGATCAAACCAAGGTCATTATCTATGGAGGGTACAGTAAGGAGAAGGTCAGACGTGACACTGACAAGGGCAAAGTCCACACAGACATGGTAATGCTGACTACAGAAGGTGAGTAAACATAGAATCACTGAGATCTGAACGGTAGATGTACCGGTACCTTGTCATATATAATGTACATGTGATACAACATACCCAGGTATGATTCACATTTGTTGAGGTTTAATTCCTTTCCTTGGTTTTTGACCACTTTGAATTACTCTATCACTCCCAAATATGCAGACTGTTACTAGATCAGTTCCTGATTCATTCTGACATTTTCCTGAAATTTGAAATAGCAAACTTTTGATTTATGTTCTAGCCGATCTCTGGAATAACCAGATTATCTCTTTAGAGTTGTACCTTACACTGATTATAGGTCCCATTAACAGCCTTGTGTTTTTGTCACAGGTAAAGTAAAAGATGAGAATACTCCAATCAAATGGAAATGGGTCCACATGAAACAGTCTGGTACCAAACCCTCAGCCAGATGTGGTTTGTCATTGGCTGTCACCCCTGGCAACAGAGCTGTCTGCTTCGGAGGCGTTTATGACCAGGTATAAAAACAATCCTTTGTGTCTATATATTTACTATCACTGATGTACCTACATATAGAGTAATTTAATAGCTAGGATAGGATAGTAAGTAAACTTGTTTTACAACAATTACGAAACAAGTTATATCAATTTAGATTAATCACAATTCTTGGCCTCGATTGAAGCACATGAGGGGTATTACTTACTGTGGGAGGAAACCTGAGAACTGGGGGATCCCATGTTGTGCAGGTTTGATTGAACCATATATCTGGATCAGTGTTTTGATTGACTCATATATCTGGATCAGTGTTTTGATTGACTCATATATCTGGATCAGTGTTTTGATTGACTCATATATCTGGATCAGTGTTTTGATTGACTCATATATCTGGATCAGTGTTTTGATTGACTCATATATCTGGATCAGTGTTTTGATTGACCCATATATCTGGATCAGTGTTTTGATTGACTCATATATCTGGATCAGTGTTTTGATTGACCCATATATCTGGATCAGTGTTTTGATTGACCCATATATCTGGATCAGTGTTTTGATTGACCCATGTATCTGGATCAGTGTTTTGATTGACTCATATATCTGGATCAGTGTTTTGATTGACTCATATATCTGGATCAGTGTTTTGATTGACCCATATATCTGGATCAGTGTTTTGATTGACCCATGTATCTGGATCAGTGTTTTGATTGACTCATATATCTGGATCAGTGTTTTGATTGACTCATATATCTGGATCAGTGTTTTGATTGACTCATATATCTGGATCAGTGTTTTGATTGACCCATATATCTGGATCAGTGTTTTGATTGACCCATGTATCTGGATCAGTGTTTTGATTGACTCATATATCTGGATCAGTGTTTTGATTGACTCATATATCTGGATCAGTGTTTTGATTGACCCATATATCTGGATCAGTGTTTTGATTGACCCATATATCTGGATCAGTGTTTTGATTGACTCATATATCTGGATCAGTGTTTTGATTGACCCATATATCTGGATAAGTGTTTTGATTGACTAATATATCTGGATCAGTGTTTTGATTGACTCATATATCTGGATCAGTGTTTTGATTGACCCAAATATCTGGATCAGTGTTTTGATTGACTCATATATCTGGATCAGTGTTTTGATTGACCCATATATCTGGATCAGTGTTTTGATTGACTAATATATCTGGATCAGTGTTTTGATTGACCCATATACATGTATCTGGATCAGTGTTTTGATTGACTCATATATCTGGATCAGTGTTTTGATTGACCCATATATCTGGATCAGTGTTTTGATTGACCCATATATCTGGATCAGTGTTTTGATTGACCCATATATCTGGATCAGTGTTTTGATTGACTCATATATCTGGATCAGTGTTTTGATTGACCCATATATCTGGATCAGTGTTTTGATTGACCCATATATCTGGATCAGTGTTTTGATTGACTCATATATCTGGATCAGTGTTTTGATTGACCCATGTATCTGGATCAGTGTTTTGATTGACCCATATATCTGGATCAGTGTTTTGATTGACTCATATATCTGGATCAGTGTTTTGATTGACCCATGTATCTGGATCAGTGTTTTGATTGACTCATATATCTGGATCAGTGTTTTGATTGACCCATATATCTGGATCAGTGTTTTGATTGACCCATATATCTGGATCAGTGTTTTGATTGACCCATATATCTGGATCAGTGTTTTGATTGACCCATATATCTGGATCAGTGTTTTGATTGACCCATATATCTGGATCAGTGTTTTGATTGACTCATATATCTGGATCAGTGTTTTGATTGACCCATATATCTGGATCAGTGTTTTGATTGACCCATATATCTGGATCAGTGTTTTGATTGACCCATGTATCTGGATCAGTGTTTTGATTGACCCATATATCTGGATCAGTGTTTTGATTGACCCATATATCTGGATCAGTGTTTTGATTGACCCATGTATCTGGATCAGTGTTTTGATTGACCCATATATCTGGATCAGTGTTTTGATTGACTCATATATCTGGATCAGTGTTTTGATTGACCCATATACATGTATCTGGATCAGTGTTTTGATTGACTCATATATCTGAATCAGTGTTTTGATTGACCCATATATCTGGATCAGTGTTTTGATTGACCCATATATCTGGATCAGTGTTTTGATTGACTCATATATCTGGATCAGTGTTTTGATTGACTCATATACATGTATCTGGATCAGTGTTTTGATTGACTCATATATCTGGATCAGTGTTTTGATTGACTCATATATCTGGATCAGTGTTTTGATTGACTCATATATCTGGATCAGTGTTTTGATTGACCCATATATCTGGATCAGTGTTTTGATTGACTCATATATCTGGATCAGTGTTTTGATTGACTCATATATCTGGATCAGTGTTTTGATTGACCCATATACATGTATCTGGATCAGTGTTTTGATTGACTCATATATCTGGATCAGTGTTTTGATTGACCCATATATCTGGATCAGTGTTTTGATTGACTCATATATCTGGATCAGTGTTTTGATTGACTCATATATCTGGATCAGTGTTTTGATTGACCCATATACATGTATCTGGATCAGTGTTTTGATTGACTCATATATCTGGATCAGTGTTTTGATTGACCCATATATCTGGATCAGTGTTTTGATTGACCCATATATCTGGATCAGTGTTTTGATTGACCCATATATCTGGATCAGTGTTTTGATTGACCCATATATCTGGATCAGTGTTTTGATTGACTCATATATCTGGATCAGTGTTTTGATTGACCCATATATCTGGATCAGTGTTTTGATTGACCCATATACATGTATCTGGATCAGTGTTTTGATTGACTCATATATCTGGATCAGTGTTTTGATTGACCCATATATCTGGATCAGTGTTTTGATTGACCCATGTATCTGGATCAGTGTTTTGATTGACTCATATATCTGGATCAGTGTTTTGATTGACTCATATATCTGGATCAGTGTTTTGATTGACTCATATATCTGGATCAGTGTTTTGATTGACCCATATATCTGGATCAGTGTTTTGATTGACTCATATATCTGGATCAGTGTTTTGATTGACCCATATATGTGGATCAGTGTTTTGATTGACCCATATATCTGGATCAGTGTTTTGATTGACTCATATATCTGGATCAGTGTTTTGACATCATTAATCCATATTGAAGCAGTAGTGATATTACAGTAGGTTAGAAAAGAAATAACTAATAAACCTTACTGGCACTGATTGACATAAGGGCTTCACTAGAATTATCCATGTGGGAGGGGTCGGAGGCATTTTTCAGAGGCCCTAATGCCCAATATTCAAGCTGTCTGCCATCCTGTGAGAATTATAGGAAAATAACTTAACAATAAGGCAGTTCAGTATATAAAAAAAATTCTGGGTGACTATCAGAATTTGGACTGGTGTAACCAAGACTATCACTCTGGACTATTATTAATTAGTTGGACTTTAGTGATGAAGAAAAAATATATTTTTTCATAAAATGTATCCAAATATATGTATATTGCCTCTGTAAATTGAGAAGAGTGATATCTGTGACTTGTTTTATAAAATTTCATATGACATGAACAAAATTAGAGACACTTTTCATCACCTGATTCAGAAGACTTATATTTTGATAGACTTGAAAATAAAAATGTGGTGGACATAATGAAGCAGAGGCAGCCATTTTAAATTTATGATGTAATGTCATTATCCATATTATAACATCACGATCAATTTCTGACTGGCTTAATCAATTAAAAAAATCCTCCAGGTTATTAGCTCACCTGGTCCAAAGGATCAAGGTGAGCTTATGCTATACCTTGGCGTCTGCCATACAGCGTCTGTCCATCAACAATTGACTTCCTCTTAACCACTGATCAGAATTTAACCAAATTTGATAGGAAGCATCCCTATGTGACTGGGATTTTACATTTATACAGATAATGGGGCTGACTCCCCTGGGGCCTGTGGGGTGGGGCCAGAAGGGGTCCATTTGGTAATACATATTGATATTAACGACTTCTTCTCTAGATCTTTGCAATGTATGACATTGATATGTTAGTGGTAGCATCCTTAGGTGGCTGGTATTCAAATTTATACAAATGATGGGACTGTTTCACCAGGGGCCACAGGGGTGGGGCAAAAAGGAGCAATTTGACTTTATTGCTTTAAAGGACTAATTTTTTTTAAACTGTCAAGGTCCCCACCCCCTATTCCTAATCATATGTATTAAACACAATCATGTTGAGTCTTGACTTCGTTTCTAGGTTAGTTGAGATCCCACCCCATAATCATACATATAGCATTGTTAGACATCAACAAATAAAGCTATTATCAAAAGGAACATGAACATTATTTTGAAGTTTGCTCAAATAAACCAGGTGAGTGATACAGGCCCACTGGGCCTCTTATATAACACTGGTGACAAATATGCAAAAACATGACTAGATATCAGGATGATAATGTGATATATAGAGAATACATGGTCAGTGTCTTAAAATATAAGCTGTTTTTTGGCGAGGGTAAAGAAAGACAAAAGTGGCGAGCCTTGGCCCGAGCCAAAAATAATCATCAAAAATAACCATTTTGAAGTGAAACAGTGTCAAAAATGACAGAAATTTGTTCGCCTTTTAAACGTAGTTTCACTTTGAAGTAGGTCAGTCGAACTGACGCACGTACTAAGATTCCAAAATACAGCTGTTTTCCGTCACTGTCGTATACAGCAAAAATATATACGGTGGGTGTATTTCGACAATGCGGTGGCAGTTGCAGGATAAATATATATATATATGTATGTTGTCTCTGTAAATAAACCAGGTTAGTGATACAGGCCCTCTGGGCCTCTTATATAACACTGGTGACAAATATGCAAAAACATGACATGAGCACTAGATATCAGGATGATAATGTGATATATATATATATATATATGTATGTTGTCTCTGTAGATGGAGGATGAAGAAGACTTGGATAGTTTGTTTTTTAACGAGATGTACACACTGGATCTGGAGAGGGGCAAATGGTTCCCCCTCACCCTCAGGTATGTTCTGATTGGTTAAACTTTAGAGGTCAAATGGTTCCCCCTCACCTTCAGGTATGTTCTCATTGGTTAAACTTTAGAGGACAAATGGTTCCCCCTCACCTTCAGGTATGTTCTGATTGGTTAAACTTTAGAGGTCAAATGGTTCCCCCTCACCTTCAGGTATGTTCTCATTGGTTAAACTTTAGAGGTCAAATGGTTCCCCCTCACCCTCAGGTATGTTCTGATTGGTTAAACTTGAGAGGACAAATGGTTCCCCCTCACCCTCAGGTATGTTGTCATTGGTTAAACTTTAGTTAACAAATGCTCCCCTCTCATTGGTTAAACTTTTAGAGGACAAATGCTTACCGCTCATTAGTTAAACTTTAGAGGTCAAATGGTTCCCCCTCACCCTCAGGTATGTTCTCATTGTTTAAACTTTAGAGGACAAATGGTTCCCCCTCACCCTCAGGTATGTTCTGATTGGTTAAACTTTAGAGGTCAAATGGTTCCTCATCACCTTCAGGAGTGCTCTTATTGGTCAACTGGTTCCCCCTCAAATTCAGGTATATTCTTGTGGTCAAATTTTGAACATTTTTCTGTTGACTGATCAGTATGTTCAGATAATGAGCATAGAGACCAGGATATGTTTTGATGATCGAAAGACTCAATTCTAGATATTTTATCTTGTAGAGGAAGAAAATCCACAGGCACAGAAAAGAGGAAAAGAAGGAAAAAAAAGGAAGAAGGTCAGGGTGATGAAAGTGATGAAGAGGGTGTTGATGAGGAAGACAGTGATACTGAAGATGATGATGTTGAGGAAGCAGAAGAAGATATAAAAAAGTTAAAACTTGATAATGAAACAGACATTCAAAGTGAGGACACGAACTGTAGTACATGTAGCCAAGGCAATATCCAGGGGGTGGGTAAAGGGTCAAGTCAGGGGTCATGTCAGGATGGTGAAGAGGACATCTTCAAGGTCACAATGGGTGAGAAGCCTGCTGGACAGGCAGAAGGTACGGAGGAGGATAACATGGATGTAGAGGTGTTTATGCCTCCGCCGAGAATGGGCACACTGATGACAGTGCGGGGTGGGGAGTTGTTCCTATATGGAGGACTTTGTGAGGTGGGGGACAGACAGATCACCTTTTCTGACTTCTACTCCCTTGATCTACACAAACTGGACGATTGGACAGTGCTTATACAGAACAAGCAGACACTGGTAAGTTTATTTACTGTCCCCTAATTGTGACCTTTTTTAATAGCTCACCTGGCCTAGAGGGCAAAGTAAGCTTACGCCTTGGGGTGATGTCTGTCATCTATCCATCTGTTGTCTGTTTTCCATCATCCACCATCATCTTTTCCATTTAAACAACTACTTCTGATAACCAAGAGACCTAGAATGATGATGTTCCAGGGATGAAGCAAGGTAACAGGAATCAGAGTCCTGGAAACCTTTAAATGTCTTCTTCTGGTTAACCAAAACGATGAGAAGCATCATATTTTGCTGATATGTTGTTACGATGAAACTTTACAAAGTTTACAAAGAAAAGTGATCTTGACACATATATCTAAGGTCATGGAGGTCATTTAAAAAAACAACAACATTTAATCAACTTCTCTCAAACCATAAGGCATATAATTATGAAATTTGGCAGGTAGATTCCTGGGATGAAGCCTCGCAATGTTTGCAAAAAGAAATGACCTTGACCTATATTTAAGGTCATAGGGGTGTGTTTGTTAAACATATAAAGGACATCTTCAAATAAACTGAAAGGCATTGAATCAAGTTCCTTTGGTTAATAATTGAAAGGCAGAGAATCATCAAACAAATGAATACCAATTGAGTGATGCAGGCCCGATGGGCTTCTTGTTATATGCCAGTCAAATTATGTCGGATGTATTGTGGTATATTACCGGTATCTGTGTACATCTGTCCGTCCTTCAATCCATATTTCCATCAACAATTGGTCAGTTAGGTCTTTGGAAATTTACCTGTAGGTTCTTCTTTGTTTCTATTTGTGCATGCTCAGAAGGAGAAAAGTACAGAAAAAAAATCAGACTTACATAGAACCAATGTAAAAATTAAATGATAGTCGTCAAGTTTCCCCTGGGATCTGTTGTTCTATAAACTAAAATAGCTTCTCATGTTGTATTCATTATTCTATTATTCTATTAGAGAGTGAAAGCTAGTAAAAACAATATAGAAACATGTGATTTTTTTTTTATTTAAGAATGATTTGTTCACATTAAATAATAAATAGAGTTGATAGAAGTAAGCAAAGGAAAGCCACAAGTTTGGACATCTGTCTGTATTTTCTATTGTACAGTACTCTGCTAAATTATAGTTATAATTTGTAAAGAAAAATCACTAAATAAATGAAAGATGCTGTGTTTTTGAGATTGGTGACCGATTATATTTGTGTATTTAGGATTGGGATGAATCAGACTCTGATGATGAGGAGTCTAAAGGGGCCAGTGGAGGCAAGGAGGAAGATGATGATGACGAAGATGATGATGAAGGTAAGACATTTAAATAAATTGCTACAAATTTTCTAACTAAATTCCATCCTTAATACAGTAGGGGTTACATTCACTTTCACTCTCTGTACCCAGGACAAAATTGAAGGCTCAGACACTGCCATCTTGTGGATATAAAAAGAGTAGTTTGATCACAGGCATTTCATATTCTGTGGAAAAAAAAGAGATGATAAAATAACGTTTTTATATAACCTGTTTACACAAAAAAGTCATTTTTATATGTAAAAGTTATTTTCTTTAATATGTTATAATGCCATTGGTTAAATCCTTTGAATTGCATAAAACGAATATGGTGGGGACCAAACCATTAAACTGTCTGGTTTTGAACTTGGTTGTTGCTTCTCTGTAATCTTCTTCAGAAATAAATCAGCTTTAGCCATTGCTCAGGTGTTTTCTCTCCACACCAATCATTGGCTAGTTGTGTGAATGTAACCTCGGGGAGTATTTGGTATGACTTAAAAATTTAATCTTCAATATATATTATTTTGTGTTTTTTTTTTAAATTTTAGATGAGTCAGATGATGACATTGCAGCCATTTTAGAAGGATGTGATGTACCTTCCAGGTCAGAGGAAGAGGAAGTGATGTCATATTTTGAGAGAACTAAGGAATTCTGGGAAACACAGTCACAGAAATATTTCAAAAAGGAAGACCTGAAAGTTACTAAACGAACAATTACAAAGTTTGCTAAGGAACTGTGTCAGGAATACTGTGATCAGTAGATTTTATAGTAAACAGAGTAACATTACATTAAGTCTGTGTTATCTTTAAATACATTTTGCATGATTTGCTTACAATGATGATTTTCTTGTGTATTCAAAGTTTGTGTGAAAAGGCAAAAATTAAGTCGATGTGAACAATTTGTTTTTACTTAAATTTTTGAAAATCATTGATAAGTTGTTATACAGTCTTATTGTAAATTCTGTTTTAACCAGTATGTCATACAGTCTTATTGTAAATCCTGTTTTAACCAGTATGTCACCAGGGTCAAAAGGTTGGCTTGTTCAGAGGTGTCCAGTGTAATGGGTGTAGATTGATCAGTGTAATGGATGTAGATTGATCAGTGTAATGGGTGTAGATTGATCAGTGTAATGGGTGTAGATTGATCAGTGTAATGGGTGTAGATTGATCAGTGTAATGGGTGTAGATTGATCAGTGTAATGGATGTAGATTGATCAGTGTAATGGGTGTAGATTGATCAGTGTAATGGGTGTAGATTGATCAGTGTAATGGGTGTATATTGATCAGTGTAATGAGTGTAGACTATTAAAACTGTAAACGCAAAAACAAAACCAGATTAAACAGGGTATGGATTATTAAGGTTTCAGCTGCTGTAGATTAAGAGGGAAAATGCCAGGATAAAACATCAAAGGCAGAATAGACAGGAATTTGGATTAGGCAGGGCCTGGTAAAATCAGGGAATACTGTAGTTTTGTTTTAATACAATCTACATTGTAGTTATTATATTGTAAGCATATATCTTAATTAACAATCTGTTTCATATAATGCAAATACGTATCTTAAGTTATTCGACTGACCATATTGCAACATTTTCGGTTATCTAAGGGAGATAAATCTGTCAAGCTTACAGTTTATCCAAGGGAGGCAAATCGGTCAACTGATAGTGTGTACAAAACTGATAGTGTGTACAAAACTGATAGTGTGTACAAAACATCGGTCAACTGATAGTGTGTACAAAACATCGGTCAACTGATAGTGTGTACAAAACATCGGTCAACTGATAGTGTGTACAAAACATCGGTCAACTGATAGTGTGTACAAAACATCGGTCAACTGATAGTGTGTACAAAACATCGGTCAACTGATAGTGTGTACAAAACCGGTAGCGTTTTCGTTTATCACGGTACAAACGTTTGGACCGGAAGGATCAGAGTAGTTCGTTTATCACGGTACAAACGTTTGGACCGGAAGGATCAGAGTAGTTCGTTTATCACGGTACAAACGTTTGGACCGGAAGGATCAGAGTAGTTCGTTTATGAAATATTTATGGACCTTGTGATTTTAAGTTGCTTTTGAACGAGCTCTGATGAAGACTTCCAATGCCTGTATTGATATCTGCAAGTCAGCAAAAAAGTCAGGCCTGAAATATTGAAATAAAAAAACAAACAGGCCCAAGATACTGGGTTTAAATCATTTCAAAGAAAAAATTTTTTTTCTTCTAAATTTGTTTTTAGCTCTTCGAAGAAGAGTGAGAGCTTATGTCATCACTCCGGCGTCGGCGTTGGTTTTTCAAATGTTAAATTTTGGTGCAAGTGTTGAGAGGCATAGTAATTTATGGTAATATGGTCCCTGTGGGGGTTAAAATATCCCCTGCCGGAGTTAAACTAAAAGATTTTTTTTATAAATAACCCAGATTTTTCAAATTTTTGGACTTAGAATATTTCTGTGTTAAGTTTTTGGTGCAAGTGTTGAAAGGTATTAATACATCACTTTATAATTGTACTTGGGTGCTGATAATTGGCAGTAGAGTCCCTCTGGAGTTAAACTACCCCCTGCTGGAGTTAAACTTCAAGATTATTTTGAAAAAAAACCCAGATTTTTCAAAGTTTTGGACTTATTCGGCGTTAAGTTTTTGATGCAAGTGTTGAAAGCTATTAACACATCACTTTATGATTGTACTAGGGTGCTGATATTTGGTAAAAGAGTCCCTATGGAGTTACACTATCCCTTCTTGGGGTAAAACTGAAAATAAAACAATGTGAAAATGCTCACATTAGACAATTTATACCAGTCCACATTTTTCAAGGGAGACAACTCTCATAAGGATAATATTTTATCAAAAAATTGAAGAAATATGTCCAAAAGCAATTACATTTGTATTTAATATATATTCATTTGATCTACAACCTGTGGTGGTTGTTAAACTATCCCTTGCCGGAGTTAAACTGAAAGATTTTTTTGGGAAAAAAACAGATTTTTAAATTTTTTGTGCAAATGTTGAAAGCTATTAACACATCACTTTATGATTGTACTAGGGTGCTAAGTTTTTGGTGCAAGTGTTGAAAGGTATTAATACATCACTTTATAATTGTACTAGGGTGCTGATATTTGGTAAAAGAGTCCCTATGGAGTTACACTATTCCTTCTTGGGGTGAAACTGAAAATAAAACAATGTGAAAATGCTCACATTAGACAATTTATACCAGTCCACATTTTTCAAGGGAGACAACTCTCATAAGGATAATATTTTATAAAAAAAAATTGGAGAAATATGTCCAAAAGCAATTACATTTGTATTTAATATATATTCATTTAATCTACAACAGCATAGCTTGTCTCCTGAATGTTTGTCAATAAATAGTTTATATATATATATAAATTGGTATGGTTTTGAAAATTGCATGAATTCACAAAACACATTCTGATCAAGTAAACAATATAAATATTATCAGAGACCTATATACTAGGGATTCGCAACAACCGCTTTTCTCGCAGAGTCACGACCTCACCTATTGTTCTCATAACCGGAGGTATATTTAGCACGAGATCTAGCGAGACCAAGCGCTGCGGCTGTGCAATTGGTGGATATCGGAGTTGTTTATATTAGTGACATGTGCCGTGCCAAGAGATGGCGACGACTGTCTGTGCACATGTGTCACCGCGTTTGGCCGAGATAACTTCATACTGGCGATAGTTATACCTATGCACTGTAATGTATATCGGCAGATGTGAACAACGATATTTAAGTAGTGTCTAACCGAAAAAAGCACCATTTTCCGTTAAAGATTAATATAGAAACATATGGAAAATGTCGTCCGATTTTCTGCCATTAGACGATGATCTAAATTTAGATGTATAGAGAAATATACTGACGACGATTCTTATATTTTCGATAGTGATACTGACTTCAGTCAGTGCTTCCCTAATTATACCGGACTCTTACAAGGGGAAATATAATCACCTGTGTTATTTTCTTTGTATCTAAATACACTTTATTAATGACAACTGTCCAAGTATTGAATTACAGATGCTTGATCTTTTCTTGCTAATGTATACCGACGACATGGCTTTATTTGTTAACTGCCCAGAAGATTTACAAATTATGTTGGATTCTTTATATGCATATACCATAAAATGGAATCTGGAGGTCAATGTTGATATAACTAAAATCATGGTGTTTAGAAATTGTGGACAAATAAGAAATAATGAGCCATGGAAATATAATAATGAATAATAATGACAATATAGAAATTGTTGACAGTTTTAAATACTTGGGTATGCTGTTCAACTACAATGGGAAGTTTTACAAAACACAAAAACATTTTGCAGAACAAGGCAGAAAAGCTTTATTTTCTCTGACAACTTCTCTTAGAAATCATTGCTTGAATGTAGAAACTTATTGTTCTATTTTTGATTCGTATGTAAATAGTATTTTACGTTATGCATCGGAAATATGGGGATTTCATAAAGCACCGGATGTCGAAAGCGTATATTAGAAATTCTGTAAAAAAAAAAAATACTTAACTTAATAAGGTGCCTAAATCAACTTGCAATGGCTTTGTTTACTGTGAATTGGGTAGATTACCATAAACTATTATGAGAAAATTAAGAGTGTTCAAATATTGGTGAAACAGTCGGATAATCTGGTATTGAAAACATGTCTTGATGAAATTGTAAATGAGAATGACGTGTGGATATGTGACATTAAGAATGAATTAGCCGCTTTAGGTATTGAGTACATGTTTTATTCTAATTCACCAGTAGACTATGCTTTTAAAAGCATTGAGCAGAGATTGACCGATGTTACAAAACAAAACATGTTAACAGATATCTAGTTCGTCGAAAGGTAGATTATATATCGATATCTGATAGATAGCCACTGTGTACAGTTTTAAACCTATAGAAACTAAATATAAATGTATGTGGAGCATCCTCACACAAATTAAATATAGAAATAGGTAGACATAATAATATTACCCAAAGAAATAGAACCTGTAACAATTGTGATTTGTGTGACATCGAGGATGAGTTTCATTTTATTTTGATATGTCCATTATTTACAGGTCTGAGGGTAAAATGTATAAAACAATATTACCACAAAAGACATTCTGTTTTTAAATTAATCCAACTATTATCTGTTAATAATGTTAGAGAGTTGTCAAATTTAGGTTAATATCTATAGTTGGCTTGCAAAAGACAAAATTTATTAGTGTAGATAATTTTATATTGAACAGTTTTCATGTAACACTCTCCTGTACACATCTGTAGTTGTTTAATGTTATATATCTTATATACCTATAGGCCTTAGAGCTCATCTGCACCCACCACTAGACCAGTGATTCGTTGATTTATTTCACCAGCAGTTTTACAGTATAAAAACCACCATTAAAACTATGCCTTTTATCTTTTTTTGGAGATATTTCTTGTTTATTAGACAAATGCTATAGCAAAAGTCTTAAGTAAAATGAAAAAAAAAAAACACTGTCATGTTTGATGATTGATAATATTTTATTATTTAGTATTGAAAACTTTGATAGTGCTTAGGTCATGTACCGGTAGATCTTTTCTTCTTTGGCTTTCTGAAAAAAAAATCAAGTTTAATAAGTATTGATACATTATGGTATAGAATAGGCAGAGAAGCTTCTATAAGATTTAAATTTGAAACATTCAAATTTCAAATACCCTGCAGTAAATTCATATACCCCAAATGTTGATTAAACAGATTCGTAAATTCAAAATTAGCCTAAAAACATATATATCTAAATATGAATGGACCCATTTAAGTTTAATTAGGGAATGAGGACACACCTGAGGGATTTTTGTCTTCCAGAGTACAGGTAAATATTTAGATTGTATACTGCACAGCATGCCTTTAGTGAACTCTAGTATTTTGGGGAGATGGACATGGACATGGCCAGCCTCAGGACAGGTGTTGACAATGAGACACACCTGTTGATTCATGTATATCTCAAAGGTAATAAAGGTGTGGTCAATGTCCCTATGGTTTGGATGGAGTGGGGGAGCCCAGGTGATCACCATGACAATATTTTTTTCTGTAGATCCAGAAGTACAGGGGGGGGGGGGGGGGGGGGGGGGGGTTATATATATCGGTCATAATGGGGAAAAAAAAATATATATAACCTTTTGATTTTATTAATTTCCCACACAATACAATAAAATATATACCGCAGTATTTAATGTTTTGCTATGTGCAAAAGGTATCATAGCTATTATATTCCAACACACTCATTCCTCGATCAATCCCTGCAATTCTGTATCAAATATCTGTTTTGAAACACTAAATAATTTACAAAAAGTATAATATTTAATTTAATTTACATTAGACTGATTTATGCTTTTTTCAATTAGTTTCAATTAATGCATTTCTTTCAATAATGGCTTTATTATTCATGAGATAAATGTTAACAGAAGTCATGATTATATACTATATAAAATTCTACAGATTATAGCTATCAAATCACTTATCTAATTATAAATATGATATTAAAGACAATGAATTACACAACAAATTTGACTAAACGCTATACAGTAACTATCGAGCAACAATTATTTGAAACCATTTTGAAATTGGTCAATAAATAAAAAAGGAGTTAATTATATAAACTGAAACCATGTAGCACTGTCCTTAACACCAGCCATTCACAGTATAACCATAATTTGTTTTGTTTTCCTATTTTCACTGGGAAATAACTAAATATTCACAATGAATTACACAACAAATTTGACTAAACGCTATACAGTAACTATCGAGCAACAATTATTTGAAAACCATTTTGAAATTGGTCAATAAATAAAAAAGGAGTTAATTATATAAACTGAAACCATGTAGCACTGTCCTTAACACCAGCCATTCACAGTATAACCATAATTTGTTTTGTTTACTTATTTTCACTGGGCAATAACTAAATATTCACAATGAATTACACAACAAATTTGACTAAACGCTATACAGTAACTATCGAGCAACAATTATTTGAAAACCATTTTGAAATTGGTCAATAAATAAAAAAGGAGTTAATTATATAAACTGAAACCATGTAGCACTGTCCTTAACACCAGCCATTCACAGTATAACCATAATTTGTTTTGTTTTCCTATTTTCACTGGGAAATAACTAAATATTCACAATGAATTACACAACAAATTTGACTAAACGCGATACAGTAACTATCGAGCAACAATAATTTGAAAACCATTTTGAAATTGGTCAATAAATAAAAAAGGAGTTAATTATATAAACTGAAACCATGTAGCACTGTCCTTAACACCAGCCATTCACAGTATAACCATAATTTGTTTTGTTTTCCTATTTTCACTGGGAAATAACTAAATATTCACAATGAATTACACAACAAATTTGACTAAACGCGATACAGTAACTATCGAGCAACAATTATTTGAAAACCATTTTGAAATTGGTCAATAAATAAAAAGGTGTTGAACAAGTAAACTAAAACCATGTAGCATCGTCTTTAACACCAGACATAAGCTAACCAGCGTGGTAATCGCCGTGAAAAGAACGGTCACATGTGCAGTCTTCCGAACATAAAGTACGACGGAATACGTTTGAAACACCAGTTTACATAAAAATAATTGCACTTACGTTTGATTCCCGTGATTTGTTATCGGACAATAGTCTTCTATGAGCTGTCATAAAGCTGACCGTGTTTCAGGCGTACCTTTAATATGGCGTCTGAACAGTAGGAGCAGCAATGCACTATGGGATAAATTACCCGAACTTCCGCTCGGCGGTGACGTTTGGTAAGCCAGAGACCTATATACTAGTATATAGGTCTCTGGGTAAGCCAAAGAGCTTGTTGCGAATCCCTAGTATATAGGTCTCTGATATTATTAATGCAATTTGCGAAACCATTCCAATTAATATATTTTAATTATTTATTGACAAACATTTGCGAGACGAGCTATGCTGTTCTCCAACAGCTCTTGTTGAAATTCACTCCAACTCAGGAATCACGGCAGCTTCTTTTTACCATATGGGTGAATGGCATGGTGCATTTGCCATGACAGGGGAAAATGGAAAAAAAGGACAAATAAAATGATTGTGGACAAGACCATACTCAAGCAAATTTGAGTAACTTCTAAAAATCGTAGATTTTCAAAAATGATGTACGGCGATGACAGAATGATGGGGAGTGCAGCAAGCGTAACAAGGGACACATGAGAGTCGGTGGAACATCTGGTAAATAGGCGCAAAAGAGTTAGAATTGAAAGACCAAATGGGAACAACTTTGACTTCAAAGAGAAATTGGCGTAAAGACTGAAACCTTGACTGAAAGACAAAAGGGAATCGTAATGCTTATTTCTTGGTCGGAAATTTCTCACGTTTTTCTCAAAATTTGACACACTACAGGCCATCTTTAAAGTTTTAAAAATGTACATGTAATTTAATTCCGTAAAAAAGATATGCACTAAAAACTTAATGTCGAATATCCGTGTTACGTTACGTCCTCATTGACCACTGGAACTTGGACAATTCCTTTAAGTTAGAATTTGATCGTTTTCGCCTTCAAGAAAGAGGACTATTGTAAACCCGGTAAACCAATATGTTTAATTAGCTCGAACCGCCGTAACTTGTGGCTGATGACGATGATCATAGTGCCGAATCGACGTAACTTGTCGCTGACGAAGATGATCACAGTTCGCTTACCATTTGGTACATGCGTAAAATGGGCCTCCACCGTGACGTAAGGTAATTAAGTAATTGACACCTGAAGCGGCCAATAGGGTCTCGATAGGCCACACCAGGTCAATGTGAGGGCACACAGACTCGCGATTAGCTAATACAGTCAGTGCATTGATTATCACCAGGCGATTCTGCGATCAATTTCGAACGATTTAATCATTGATCGGTAAATAGTGACGTCCGTTGGATGATAATTCAATTATCATGTTATTTATCGCTCATGATTGACGATATATCCTCTCACAAACGTCACGTTTTAATTGTTGTAACTTTTACCTTGGTACGATAACAATGAGTTGTCGGAAAACAATCTCATTATCTCCTGAATTACGATTATGACTGAAAAAAACAACAACAATGTAAGGCTTTTTTTTTAAATTCATTTATTTAACTTGAGAGACGTCTCCCTGAAAACTTGACGTATATTTGCCCCGTATTTACAGGAGATAAGATATTCTCGCATTTCGTTCTATTGGAAGGGATTGTGTTTATTTGGTAGGTGTTTTTTTTATATACAGTTCAATCAGATGACATTGTTCCTTCATTTTCAAATTGAAGTGTAACTACACACTCTCACCCGTATAGCCCGAGTTTTCTCTGGCCCTGTCACCATGTCTGGTGTAGGGCCCCTACACCACCAGACAAGGTGACAGGGCCAGAGAAAACTCGCCCCTACACCAGACATGGTGACAGGGCCAGAGAAAACTCAGGCTATCACCCGTATTAAATATGATATTTAGGGTAGTGCACAACAAGTTGGAAGATTATTGATAACAGAGAGAGCTACACTGATTAAAAACTGGATGGTTATATGTACTCTATATGTTTATTATTTTATAAAACGAGTCAGGCACCTGTGGATGGATATCCAAATAAACATGAAGGAGCGCTCTTTAATTGATGTAATAGGAAATAACACCTGTCCGCGCTGGGGTTCGAACTAACGACCTGTCACCCTCTTAGTATCGTCCATCCAACCACTATGTAAAGAAAGGGAATTTCCCCATCATTCCGAGCTAGTAAGCTGACCTGATATATTGATATCTAGACCTGTTATTTGTGGTGATGTTGGTTAACTCCCAGTAAATCCCTACAGGAGAATCCTTACGGAGGCGTCAACATACACCAGTGGAGCTTCAAATGACAGGCCTTTGTATCGACACATATTCCGTACACAGCATTCGTCAATCAATAAAATATATAATATCATCGGAATCCCTAAAGGGTTTTGCTCCGAATACCGAACGTTCCTGTGATGGACGTGACGTACCACTCATCCATTGTAGTGGGATGTTGTTGATCAACCCTGAGTCCTGCTAACATCTACTTTCTCTATACTCAATCCCCAAATTACTCGCTATAACATATACATTGTACGTAACCTAAGTAGCACGTGCTGTGATCCTCACCACTTGACCACGGGCGACCCGTGGTTGTATCAAGTGAAGCCCGCAAAGAGGCTTTTACGTCAAAGTGGTAAGGAGCCGCACGTGCGTCGAATATCAGCTGATCCCCAAATCGTCTTATCGGCAGGGGGATGTATCTTACAAGTAGAACAGATAATCATGATCCGTTTCTTTTGAAGTATAAGTCAGTATCAAACGGCTTACCTCAGATTTATGTAGGCCAAATATATGGTACGGAAGCTGGAATATAGTAAAAAAAAACAACCGTTTGTTGGCGAACGGTTTGGTTGTATATTTCAAAACTCTAAATGCCCTCCCTGATGTTTATCTAACAAATAATACCCAATTTTAAAAGGATTTTTGGTAAATTATTACTTGCAAGGCTAACGAACATGCTGTTGCATGCAGAATACAAGAAAGCTTACGTAACGTAAAGATAATGTGCGCCCATTCCTATTGTATTGAAATAAATCGACAAGTATAAATATAAAAGGTGAATAATGTCTATGTTAATGTAAATTTCATACATCATATATGTTAGGTAGGCTATAGAAAATGGTATTGACAAACTAAATGAAGTCTGACAATAACAACGTGCTTTGGAAGGTAGCAGATACTTGTATCTATATTTATATATTCGTGATATAACGCGTTAGTTTCGCGATATAACGCGTTAGTTTCGCGTAATAACGCGTTAGTTCCGCGATGTAACGCGTTAGTTTTGCGTAATAACGCGAACGTCTCGCGATATAACGCGAAAAAAAGATTATTTTCTTCTACGAAAATGATCCCAACCGGCTTTCGTAATAGTACAATGGTATCATTTTGTTGAGACTTTCATAATTTTTACCTGCGTTTTGTTAGTCTCCTATCACTGAGTATGTAACAAACCACCTTCCCCAACAAAACAGTACATTGATTTAACGACCGCTTTTGAAATAATTAGAGGTCTCAACGAGTCCTAAATAGTACCACAGTCGATTTTTATTATACATTTTATCCGTGGCGAGAACGCGAACGATATAGAGTACAGGTCAAGGTCGCGTGTTCAAGATGGCCGGCATACCGACCACATGTTGGTAGGTAAACAATTCCGGACTGTAGCAAGTGAATCGACCCTCACGAGGCGTGACGCCAGGTCAGTATGGGGCCGGCGCGTGCCACCGGTATCAATCGATTTCCTAATCGATATGATAATACACTAGCCAGTGCGTGTTATGTAAATAGGCCACCTTGAACTCATCAGCAGTCAGGGGGCGAGCGATAAAGGGGACACAACCTGTTTAACATTTCTCGGCATAGCCGTATAATATTCTTTTGGCCCCGGATATGACGCGACAGGTGGCGTTATTGGTCAAGATGAAGAATGTGATTGGTCAATGTAGCGGTTAATGCAAAATGCAGATATGCAGTTAAAACGAAACAAATTTAAGATTGAATGCAATCTGAATAAGTGGATATATCCTTTCAAATGACATATTGATAAAATTATATTCCTGATTCAAATGCAGTCTTATTATCACCAAAAATGATTCAAACTGATATAATTTTGTTATCCGTGCTGAAACGCATTAGTTCGTTGATTTATTTCACCAGCAGTTTTACATTAAAACTACTAGCATTAAAACTATGCCGTTTATCTTTGATTAATACGATTAAGCACCAAGTTACATATGATTTGAAAATGATTGTATAAAGTTAAAACTAAATTTGTTAATTTGATAAACAAATAACCTCGTGTATATGACGACTGGGAACCAGAGACTTGAAAACATGAAATAACCTGAATTTACATACCAATCATGATAGTGGAGGGACAGAGACATACAGGAACGGGTCAGGGAAGGAGAGAGAAATAAAGGAACGAGCTCAGGGAAGGAGAGAGATACAGGATCGAGGTCAGGGAAGGAGAGAGAAATACAGGATCGAGGTCATGCAGGGAAGGAGAGAGAAATACAGGATCGGGGTCAGTGAAGGAGAGAGATACAAGATCGAGGCCAGTGAAGGAGAGAGATACAGGATCGAGGCCAGGGAAGGAGACAGAAATACAGGATCGAGGTCAGGGAAGGAGAGAGAAATACAGGATCGAGGTCAGGGAAGGAGAGAGAGATACAGGATCGAGGCCAGGGAAGGAGAGAGATACAGGATCGGGGTCAGGGAAGATCGAGGTCAGGGAAGGAGAGAGAGATAAAGGAACGAGGTCAGGGAAGGAGAGAGAAATACAGGATCGAGGTCAGGGAAGGAGAGAGAGATACAGGATAAGGTCAGGTAAGGAGAGAGAAATACAGGATCGAGGTCAGGGAAGGAGAGAGAGATACAGGATCGAGGTCAGGGAAGGAGAGAGAGATACAGGATCGAGGTCAGGGAAGGACGGAGACGTACAGGAACGAGGTCAGGGAAGGACGGAGACGTACAGGAACGAGGTCAGGGAAGGAGAGAGAAATACAGGATCGAGGTCAGGGAAGGAGAGAGATATACAGGATCGAGGTCAGGGAGAGACGGAAAAATACAGGAACGGGGTCAGGGAAGGACGGAGACGTACAGGAACGAGGTCAGGGAAGGACGGAGACGTACAGAACGAGGTCAGGGAAGGACGGAAAAATACAGGAACGAGGTCAGGGAAGGATGGAGACATACAGGAACGAGGTCAGGGAGGAACGGAGAAATACAGGAACTGGGTCAGGTAGAACGGAAAATACAGGAACTAGGTCAGGGAAGGACGGGAAAATACAGGAACGAGGTCAGGGAGGGACGGAGAAATATACAGGATCGAGGTCAGGGAGGGACGGAGAAATATACAGGATCGAGGTCAGGGAAGGACGGAGAAATACAGGAACGAGGTCAGGGAGGGACGGAAAAATACAGGAACGAGGTCAGGGAGGGACGGAAAAATACAGGAACGAGGTCCAGGAAGGCAGAAAAATACAGGAACGAGATCAAGGAGAGACGGAAAAATACAGGAACTGGGTCAGGGAGGAACGGAGAAATACAGGAACGAGGTCAGGGAGCAACGGAAAAATACAGGAACGAGGTCCAGGAAGGCAGAAAAATACAGGAACGAGATCAGGGAAGGTCGGAGAAATACAGGAACGGTATCAGGGAAGGACGGAGAAATACAGGAACGGGGTCAGGGAAGGACGGAAAAATACAGGAACGAGGTCAAGGAGGGAAGGGGAAATGCAGGAATATGACCAGAGAAGACGGAAAAATGCATGGTCGATCAATATTATGGATTGGTAATTTTTAAACGGAATATCAGTGTGTGAGATCTACTACTGGACTGTATTAATTAAGTCTATCTACTGTAGAATGGTCCGCTAGGTGTTGTTTGATACTTTCACGCCTCAGCGAGTGGCGAGTGATGTACTCCAGGTGACAAAATAACACAGGATATGACAGGTGTGTACAGGGCTAGAATCACGAACCCGAGTAGTCGACCCGCTCCAGCATTTCGATATGTTTTACTTTATGAGGATGCTACATGACATTAGCATATTCCAAATGAACCAGTACTAGATAACGCGGTCCCTAACATTACTACACACTATGATGAGGCCTATGTTGTTATGAAAAATAATAAAAAAAATCTTCAATGCTTTCAACTATAATGAATGTTAATATTCATCCATATCATATCTTCAGTATCAAAGCTATCGTTAACAGACAATTGATGACGTCATAATAGATATGACGTAATAAATAATGATCCCTGTCTAGCAACTCCAAGTTGAGGCTTGTTGGCAGCAGACAGTACTCAAGGCGAGATTGGATCCGCCTTATTTTAGTATTCTCACAAATAATTTCAAAGAAGGCGTTATGTAAATCAACATCGTGGCGAGAGATTTTGGTTGGGGGGGATTTATCTTACTGGAGGCGTCGGGAGGAACGATTCGGAGGCCAGACTCATCAGAACACGGCGAACAAAGGTATGGAGGGCATCAATACACGATTTTCTATTAGAGAGTAAGATACAGGGGTACCAAAATAAATTAAATAACAATACACAGCTGTTTTGTCCTATGACTCTTCAGTGATGGTGGGGGCCATGATAAGAGACAGAGTCAAAGGTTTCAGTACAATTGTCCCTTGGAGGTGACATATAAGATAAAACACTACGAATTAAAGGAAGCCATGATAGACATGAAAGAGTCCATGTCTAGATCCTGTACTAGAGATACTGGTAAAGATTTCAGTCGATAATAGTACGAGGAAAGAAAGAGAATTTATAAAGATGTTACAGGACGGGACAATATAGCCCTAATGGACTAGACCAATGGTTCAGATCCGCTCTTAAAATATTCGTCCATCTGTTGATATCTGTTTACGAAGTATATATGTCTTTACAAAGGTTGGTACACTACAAACAGACATGTCTGTACGAGGAGAGAACAAGGCTCCTGGTCTGCACAGGGTCGGGATATAAACTGGAACCTACTGGTTGACTTCTCATCAGATTTAAAGGAACAATACGTTCTTGATTATGAAATGTCGACAAATCAGACCTTTCTCTCCCGTTGCACAGGGAAAGGACGGAAAACGTTTTATTTTTCACTTCCCTTTGTGTAACATACAAAGAAATACAATGCTTAGACATTGTATAGAAATATTACATACGGAAGCCTTATGTATGGTGATAATTCCTTAGATATAAAATCGAAACGAGGCTATTTGTTAACATATTCAAAATTTCATTTGTTGATAGCAAATTAATATATAAGTACGTATTCTTAATGTCGTCGGCCTGTCCGTTATCTTTTACAATGTATTCTCATTTCACCTACAAGTATCCTTCTTCAGATTTTTTTCTGCTCTATTTAAGATTCTATGACAGAGTTATCATATGATGTTTATCATTAGGTCATTGCAAAGTTTTGCATATGTATAATTGTTGATAAGTTGTGATAACTTGCGTAATCCTTTTGTGCTTTCTTTTTATTTTATTGAAATACTTACACAAGATGACATTAGAATTTAAATAGGTGGTTTATTTTTTGAAAATAGGAAATTAAAAAGAGTATAGAGATGGGATGATAATTAGTGTGAATGGAGGGAGAGAATGTAGAAATCTCCTTCATTTACAAATTATTTTACATTTTTTGAAGAATAATTAGGAAATTTTTGACAAGAAAGTTTTAAAGTATTATTTTTTAGACAGAGTGAGTGATCTTACTCGACTCAGCTGACATTTGTTGACATAACACTATTCCATACTTTCAGCTGTTCAGTGTTCATCATATCTCATGTCATGTTTTGCTTTCACCGTTGTCTTTCCTTTCCTTCTGATGAATCGAGAAAGATCAAAGACACTGTCCTTAGTTATATACATACATATATATTATTGAAGGGATATCATTGATTAAAGGAAGAGGAAGAGAGCTGGTAGAAAGGGAGTGATAGAGGGGAGAGAAATAGTTCGGAGCGAGACACAGAAATCAAAATCTGTTTGTATCACGAATATATTGCTGAATGTGCAGACATATTCTTTCGTTTTCTTCCTTTGTTAAATCAGGACTTCCGTGTAATATTAGGTACAGGTCTAGTTTGTGTTATCAATAAAACTGATTTACATTCAAAATAAATTCAAAAGTTTTACACATATGCAGAATGTAACGTATTCCCCTGGTTTTAAACAGAATGACGTAATCATATCTCGGTGTTAATAAGGTGAATGTTTGAATACCATACCTCTATACGAATGTCTGGGTATGGTGCGTTATACTAGAACAGTTCTTGCAGCCAAAGAAATGTGATGAATTGATTCATGTCTACCATTTTGTACAAGTTTATGTACCAAATGTCTAAACATTCGTTTGTAGTTTACTTTCGTGAATGCCTATCGCGATCTTTTACGTATCAAAGCTAGCTTTGCAGACGTTAAAATCAACAGGCGGCCTGGTAGGGAGGGTTGGTTGTTTACAGACGATGCATGCAATGTCTGCTTTGACGTCATTTTCGATATTCGACGCAGAAGCGTGTATAGATAGACAACAGAGCTATATTGTTTTACGATTTTCTGCGCATCACGAACATAACATATTTGACACTTTTATCGACACAGCTACCGGTTTTTTTTGTTCTAGCATGTTTGATAGTAGTCTGAATTCCTACTGGCATGCCGTGTAGTCTCTAGACTTGTTGAAGAGTGTATTATTGAAAGATGGCTTTCGTCACCCAAATGAATGTATCGGGATTAAATACGTATAATGAATACTAAATGATACAAATAGGCCGCTGACAAAAGCGATACCAATAAGCCAAGGAAGATCGATTCATCAATAGTTGGCCATCTGGTGCCACACCACTGTACGACCGTGTGGTATCCTGGTATATAGGTAAGGTTAGTCGTGTTTACACTGGATACACAACTACTCCTCAATTACTCTAACCGGTGTGCGTGTGTGTATTGATAATTATCGATCACATTCAGAATACTACGCATGCGCGAGTCGATTCCGCTTGCTACTTGCTGCTGAACCTGAAATGGTGTTTGGTTAGCGCATGCTCGAGAGAGTGAAGATTACTATCTGTATATTACGCTTGCATGCCTGTAGTCAATGTTTATTCCGTGGTGGTTCGTGATTCTGGTCGGTTTGTGGAGGACCTGAGAGGATGGCGTTTGTCTGAGGTAAGGTACCAGTTATGGTGTTGATGGTGTGTAAATGTGGTGCCACATCCAGTAGGAACAGAAGCAGGCGATGACGTGTAGTAGGAGTTTTATACTCTGAATGTGTGGCACTCCCATTGATGTTTGACCTGTGTGTATCTATCTGTCAATGACACAACCATTACCGATTCTATATAATCCATACACTTCGGGGTTGTTATATAATGAGGAATAACTTGAGTATGGCACATGTTCAGAACAAACAAGATATACATTTGTATATCACATTTACTGGACACTTATTCTGTGTTATAACGATGTTTTAGATAATATTTTATCAGTTCTTAAGACCTTTCTTATAGGCTTAATATTGACAACATTTTGCGCATTCAAAGTGTTTCACAGCTGACGTTTGTCATAGAAGATACAGGTAGTTTTGATTTATTACTAGAAATAGTTTAGTTGGTTTTCGTTCCTAGAACATTGCAATTGGGTTTCTTACTAGAATATTACCCGTTTTGGTATAGCAGAGGGTAATAATGTTGATTTGGTATTCGTTCCCAGACTATTTTTCAACTTGGTTTTGCCTACACCTATGACATTTTGTACGAATATTTACAATTTCTCTTTGCCATTTCCTTATAGTTATTGAGACACTCTAAATGCTTAGTTCATGATTTTAAACAAATAGCATTTCATTCTGTAAAGTTGTCTTCTGTCCGCCTCCACCAAGGACTCCTCTTCCGTCTACCTTCCGTAACTTGCTTTCCGTCCGCTTCCATCAATGTCTCCTCCTCCGTCTACCTTCAGTAACTTGTCTTCTGTCCGCCTCCACCAATGTCTCCTCCTCCGTCTACCTTCCGTAACCTGTCTTCTGTCCGCCTCCACCAATGTCTCCTCTTCCGTCTACCTTCCGTAACCTGTCTTCTGTCCGCCTCCACCAATGTCTCCTCTTCCGTCTACCTTCCGTAACCTGTCTTCTGTCCGCTTCCACCTAAGTTTCCTCTTCTGTATCATTCTCTCTTGCATCTGCTCTACCACATTGTCGATATCTCCTCTCTATACCATTCTCCCTCTCTCGATTCCTTCCCACATTGTCGATATCTCCTCTATACCATTCTCCCTCTCTCGATTCCTTCCCCACATTGTCGATATCTCCTCTATACCAGTCTCCCTCTCTCGATTCCTTCCCCACATTGTCGATATCTCCTCTATACCAGTCTCCCTCTCTCGATTCCTCCCCCACATTGTCGATATCTCCTCTACACCATTCTCACTCTCTCGATTCCTTCCCTGCACTCTTGCACTATTTTGAGAAATATACATTTTGCGTCCCTATAACTTGTAATATTATTGTTGTGAATTTCAATATTTCGAATAAGTCGACTTTAAACTGGACGTTATAGAAGCTATACTATATTCAAAATTAAAGAATACAGGTATATAGGTAGCAATAAGTTGCCGCAGCCAAAATTTAGTATTACAAGAGCATTAAAATATTATTTGACTTCCAGGTCACTATTTCACTCTTAACACTCGCCTTTACTCAAATCTATGGACCGAAAATCTAAAATTAATATGTTAAATATATACATTAATCTGACTGTATTATGTAATTGATATCAACTTTCTAAATATGTTAATTGTAATTGATATCAACTTTCCAATTCTGTCTCGTCACACGTCTCTATATCGTTTGTTAATCGTGTTGACGTCACTAAAGTGTTATCCTTTTTATGACCGGCCTCTTTAATAGGTCGGGGTTTCCTCTTCTCCCCACTGTGTGACATTGTATTTCTACTGATAAACCGTTATGACCGTGCGCTTGTAAATTAACAAACGAATCACGACTGTCGCCGACGGCAGGATAAGAATCGTCGGAAGTGACTAGTATTTTATTCATCGCCATGAAGGCATTTCCCCCACAGCTGTTTCCTTTCTTTGTCAACTACATTTGATTAAAATAATTGAAATCAATTGTTTTCTTCATTGTCTGCTGTAGGTACTGATATTTTTAGTTAAATTTGACTTGAGTCACTTGAATACAAGATAGCTCCACTACAAACATCGGTAAGGTGTAGATAGATTCCCCCAAACGTTTCACTCCACAACGATTTCGTTCCTGCTGTTCGATACGTCATGTTATTAAAAAGAGAAAATCGTATTAATGCATGCCCTAATGGTTGTTTACATGGTAGTCGATTTCTTACCAGTTCCGGTTGAATTTCTCTGTGTGGGTTCCGCTCGATATGCGCTCCTCCACCTATCCATTCCATTTATCCTAACATCAGATACATGTATAGATGATTTCCCCCTGGCCATTTCTGTTCTCAGAGAAACTAATGACAAATCTTTGGTGTAGTTAAACGCAGGTGGATTTCGATTTCTTCCTGTCCAACACTGTAGACAGATTTTTTTTGACTGGTATTTCTGTTAATAGGGTAAAGAGATGACGGATGTATGGTACAACAGACTTGTTTTAATATAATGACACTGCCTCGCTTTTATGTTCACTACTGAGGATAGGGAACAGTAAAACGAGAGAGAGAACCTAGACTAAATATTCCATAGGTTTATCTCGATTTTCTTGTCTCATATTTGATATAAAACGACTGCCTTTCTTTGATGTTTTAACAATTAAACACTTGTTATTTTGTATATATTGAAAATATTCATGTTGTCAATATAAATGCAACATTGGTGATATATAAATAGCATGGCGTCCGTAACAAGCGTTTAAGTTATATATTTATATTAACATAGGTTAAATCGCTCACGTGCTTTATTTATTCTTAGTGCAGTGCGAAGCTGTGTAACAATCGTGTCATGTGATCTAGACTGCATTTATCGGCTCATAGATGCAGTCCAGATTAATACTGAGGTAACGGGTGAGTGAAGCATTAAATGTAAATATTCTTTTATATTTATCCACCATCCCTATTTGGTGCTTCCCGATCGCCCTTCTTCAATAAATTGAGGGAGAAGTGTAAAGTAATAGTGCACGTTTCTGCAAAATAAGGCACATGTTTTCGATAAACATGTCCAGTTAACCCTGCATGTTACACATAGAAAGTGTATACTTCATCGTCCATCTGTACACATTTACAACTGTAATACAGTAGTGAAGGATAAGGAAACTTATTTTCAATTTTTCAGACCTGTGAAAATAATGACCTTATCAAAAAGACATTAAAAAAGGTAAATATCATGATTTCTGGCTCAAAATTACAAAATTCCCTACATTCTTATTTGAAACCTATTTTTAATCAAACATCTCCGTCGCAATGACAGAATAAATCTCGATTTGACACAATGTTCATCATTAATTTTCTGCTATCTTACCTCGTCTGCTGTCTACATTGTTTTTTTTCTGCTGCAAGTAAAGCTACCTATTCCTATGAAATCATAATCTCTACTATATTGTTTTTTTTCTGCTGCAAGTAAAGCTACCTATTCCTATGAAATCATAATCTCTACCCATGTAAAAAAAATGTGAAGCCTGTTCATATTGATTGTAACAATCATAATGTATATCATAATAATTATGCAGCGCTCTTTAATGCTTACTCGCTTTCATCCTTTGATGTTTACCCTCCGCCCTCCTTTGATGTTTACCTGCATTCCTCCTTTGATGTTTACCTGTCTTCCTCCTTTGATCTTAACACGCCTTCCTCCTTTGATGTTTACCCTCCGCCCTCCTTTGATGTTTACCCTCCGCCCTCCTTTGATGTTTACACGCCGCCCTCTTTGATGTTTACACGCCGCCCTACTTTAATGTTTACCCTCTGCCCTCCTTTGATTTTTACCCTCTGCCCTCCTTTGATTTTTACCCTCTGCCCTCCTTTGATGTTTACCCTCTGCCCTCCTTTAATGTTTACCCTCTGCCCTCCTTTGATGTTTACCCTCTGCCCTTCTTTGATGTTTACCCTCTGCCCTCCTTTGATGTTTACCCTCCGCCCTCTTATCTTTACCCTCTGCCCTCCTTTGATGTTTACACGCCGCCTTCCTTTAATGTTTACTCGATTTCCTCCTTAATGTTCACCCTCTGCCCTCCTTTGATGTTTAGCTGCCGCCCAATTTTGGTGTTTTCTCGCCGACCGCTTTTGATGTTTTCTTTAATGTTTACTCGCTTTTCTCTTTTGATGTTTACCCTTCGCCCTCCTTTGATGTTTACTCGCTGTCCCCCTTTGATGTTTCCCTGCCTTCATCCTTTGATGTTTACCCTTCGCCCTCCTTTGGTGTTTACTCGCCGCCTTTCTTTGATGTTTACTCGCTGTCCCCCTTTGATGTTTACCTGCCTCCATCCTTTGATGTTTACCCTCCGCCTCCTTTGATATTGACCCGCCGCCCTCATTTGATGTTGGCCCGCCAACCACATTTGATGTTGAGCCGTCAACCACCTTTGATGTTGACTCGCCGACCCCTTTTGATGTTGACCCGCCAACCACCTTTGATGTTTACCCTCCGCCCTCCTTTGATGTTTTCTAGCCGTTCTGTGAAGACTACCCGCCATCCTTGTATGTTCACCAACCGTTTCTTCGAGATTACCCACCATCCCTCTTTGATGTGTACCCACTGCCGTTCTCTGAGGTTGCTCTGTTGATCCTGTTTTATTGTAACGCGAAGCTGTTTATTTGTGTGCCTTTTTTCTTCAGATTAGTTTAAATGATAAAAAGTTTGCTAACACGTCTTTTGTTCTCTTGTTACCTTTCGTTCCCATCAGGCAATAATCCGACTGCGTTTCTGATTGAATTTCTACGATTGTCGAAAACTGAAATACAATAAGGTATAGAAACGGTCAGTGACGAATTACATTGTGTCGTCTGCTCATAGAACTAAACATCGCCAGGAAAGGTCAATGAAGAGGTCAGACTACAATTAACGACATGTTTGAGGTTTCAGTGAGAAATCATGCTTGTTCAGAGTAGATACAAATGATGCGGTATCCAGTACCTACTGAATACCATCTAGGTTTATATGTCCAAGTTTAGAATTAACAATGGTTTTATTTTGTAGTCCAATACCCCTCGAATTGAGGGCCACACTGCGCTCGAGTCAAAAGTTGGTTTTGAAGGTATAAGGAAGGTTTTAGTATCATTATACTAGATTCCACATGATGTAGTGTAGCAGGGCATTACCTTTAAACAGTACTACAATACCTGTTAGTTGTGATATGAAGTATCATAAAATAGGATTACACTTACAGTATCATTTGATACCAGATATGACACTAGTCGTCTGTCAATTAAACGAGATAAAATATGTACAACAGTAAAATATTCCAAATGCCGCACAATAAAGGTACACATGTAAGCAAGGTTTCTCGTAGATAAGCCTGCACGACGCTTCTGTGACCTTTAGACAGTTGTGAAGGATCGAGCAGACTAAGTGTACTGTGTTCTTTATATCGGATTCTGCAAAAGAACACCTTGTCTCATATTTTGCTTACTTTCTGATTCAGTGATCGTCTAGCGTGTTTTCTACCCCACCAATTTTATAGTCCAATCCTACATGCATTTATTCGCAGTAACTCTAACAGTGAACACTAATGTCGAGACAGCAGTATGTCTATATCTCCAATCTCTGCCCATTTCCATCCTTCCCAACGTCTTGTAATGGGATTACGTTGATACCTTCCTTGGCGATCGCTGAATATTTTACACAAATGTTTGGCTGGAATATCTGGCTGTACAGCTCTACACAATTACAGCCTAAAACTGACATACGCTTTCTGCGACGACTCGAGTTTGAATTGATGGCCAGGTCTCCTGTCGCAGCGATTACCATTAGAAGATTTCGAATGAAAACCATTTTGATGTCATGCAATGCCGTTCGGGAATTTGACTGTAAGAATGCCATATCCGACAGCCAGCTAGCGCGATACACTGTTTTTGCTGTGAGTTGATGGCTACATTTACTGCGGATGGAAATTTATTATCGGGTAATTGTTTTAAACAACATATCGACGGATACCTGGCCACACAATTGAATATCGGTCAAAAATAATATATATTTTCTGGCATGTCTCTCCTCTATCAATAACCCTTCTTCTTCATGTTCGTGCCATGTCGTGATGACTAAAGGATGATTTTTCATCTTAATTATCTTCTCCGGTCGCTTTTTGAAAATAATTTTCCGCGTCAATTTATCTCTATTTACCTCTCTGACTCTGTCCTTTTGCTATTTCTTCTCTATTTTTGTCTGTTCGTTTGTCGGTGTATCTTCATATCCGAATACCATTACGCGGATTTTGGACTGGTTCTATCTGTGTGTACTACTCATTTCCGGTCACTATAACTACTCACTTCCGGTCACAATAACATGTTAGTTGTAATGTTGTCAGAAATGTGGACATATATTCATACACCAGTGGTTTTGTTTTCTGGTTTTTTTTTTGCTGAATTGTTCTAAATGACTTACTAATCAATAGACTGTCGTAAAACAATACAGAAACCCTTCCTGTGGATGTCAAATCTGTATTAATCTTATTGTGTAATTCTGTATGACCTTCCATCTAGAGTCTAGTTTGTCACCGGGTTTAATCAGAATGCGTTGTTTTGGGATATTTAATGCTATCACAACCTCAGATAGTATAGTGCTATCGATTCCCGTTAGTTCTCATTCCACTTTACTACAATCTCCCCTTTGAGACTATGCCAAGCGCATGCGCGTTCGCTGATGGATGTTGCATCGGTGTGGCGCAGTGATTTACAGTTATTGTAATTCTAATGACTTCGTTAGCATCCATTTAAAATTCAAATACGTCATTACAGAATTCGTCGCAACCCAGGTCGTTACTAGGCAACACAATCATAAACGATTGAATTTGCCGAGACCTAATGACGCAAAATGCAAAATATATGAAGTTTTATTATGAAACTTAATTGTGTCAACAGAACGTTGTCTGACGTTTGATGTGCAATCGATCAGAATTTTACCATTTCTTCTTCCCTGAAATTGAAGCTTATTTGACAGTTTTTGTTCTAAGACCTGTTTCTTCTGCATATTTTGTCTCCAAGTTGTCTGGTGTCTCATTTGTCAATACCTGACTATGATATAATCTTATTGTATTGAATATGTATTACGGCTGAGTGTCGTCCAACTCTCTCTGATTATGTTGTAAAAGAGTACAAGGAGGTTCAATTGTAACCTAGTGTTATTGTTCCTATATAGTATTTCAGTATCCAACTGTTTTTCACCAGGATACAATAGAACGATATGACAACCAGGGCCTTTTCTTTTTTTAATGCTGATTGAAATCATAACTTTTTATCTGTCTTTGTAAGGATAGAACGCTCACATCCTTTAAATAGCAATCACTCGCCGGTAGATATAATGGGCTCGAGACAACCTTTGGAATATTTCCTGGACGTTATAACAATCCGAGTCAGTTTTATATTGACTAATCCTGAGAGAACTTTATAACAATCCCAGTCAGTTTTATATTGACTAATCCTGAGAGAACTTTATAACAATCCCAGTCAGTTTTATATTGATTAATCCTGAGAGAACTTTATAACAATCCCAGTCAGTTTTATATTGACTAATCCTGAGAGAACTTTATAACAATCCCAGTCAGTTTTATATTGATTAATCCTGAGAGAACTTTATAACAATCCCAGTCAGTTTTATATTGACTAATCCAGTACGGTTACGGACTTTATTACAATCCCAGTCAGTTTTATATTGACTAATCCTGAGAGAACTTTATAACAATCCCAGTCAGTTTTATATTGATTAATCCTGAGAGAACTTTATAACAATCACAGTCAGTTTTATATTGACTAATCCAGTACGGTTACGGACTTTATAACAATCACAGTCAGTTTTATATTGACTAATCCTGAGAGAACTTTATAACAATCCCAGTCAGTTTTATATTGACTAATCCTGAGAGAACTTTATAACAATCCCAGTCAGTTTTATATTGACTAATCCAGTACGGTTACGGACTTTATAACAATCCTAGTCAGTTTTATATTGACCAATCCTGAGAGAACTTTATAACAATCCCAGTCAGTTTTATATTGACTAATCCTGAGAGAACTTTATAACAATCCCAGTCAGTTTTATATTGACTAATCCTGAGAGAACTTTATAACAATCCCAGTCAGTTTTATATTGACTAATCCAGTACGGTTACGGACTTTATAACAATCCCAGTCAGTTTCATATTGACTAATCCTGAGAGAACTTTATAACAATCCTAGTAGCAAAACTAGAGAAAGATGCCCCTTGAGGGTGACCCCCGTCCTGGAAGGCCTGTCAATGTTGCAACCCCAGAAATGGTCAATAAAGCTCATGATATTGTTATGACTGACAGACGAATCATAGAAAAATATATAGCCAGTAGAGTTGACATTTCACAGGAAAGAGTACATTCCATTCTGACCGAGGATCTTGCAATGATAAAGCTTTCAGCCGATGGGTACCAATACCTATGACTGTTGATCAGAAGTACACCAGGCGCACATTATCGCGTGCTAATCATAACCTTTTCGAGGATGATCCTGCCAATTTTCTTCAGAGATTTGTCACTGTGGATGAAACATGGATCCATCATTTTGCCCCAGAGGCCAAACAACAATCGAAACAATGGAAGCATCCTGGCTCTCCCCCGCCAAAGAAGACTGTTCCATCAGCTGGGAATGTTATGGCCTCGGTTTTCTGGGATGCAGATGGTATTCTGCTGATAGATTATCTCCAAAAGGGACAAACATTTAATTGCACATACTATGCTTCACTTCTGAGGAAATTACGGGAAAATATCAAACTGAAGCGCCGCGCTAAAGGTATGTTATTCCATCAGGACAATGCTCCTGTTCATGAGTCTGCAATTGCCATGGCCGCCTTTCTCGATTGTGGCTTTGAATTGATTGAGCTTCCGCCTTATCACCTGATTTCGCTCTATCAGATTTTTCATCTATTTCCAAAACTGAAAACAAATATTTCAGGCACCATTTATAGTACGATGATGACGTCATACATGCAGTGGATGACTTTCTGAACATCCTAGAAAAAAAGGAGTTCTATAAAAGTGGCATTGAGGCCCTTACACACCGCTGGCAAAAGTGTATAGATACCGAAGGGGATTATGTTGAAAAATGATACAATATGTCCGGCAAACTTGAAATCCTTCAATATGAGACTCACAACATACCAATCAGCCCTCGTACATCCACACACCCCCCCTGTTATCAATTCAGTTCAGTTTTATTTCACTCAGGTACACTTTATATTGGATGTGACAAGAGGTCAATATGAAGTACAATAACACAATGATATGATTGACAGTAAAGCACACAACGCCACAAGCTGGGTAGAATTTTCGAGAAAAATGGAAACCCTGATACTTGGTATGTGATTGAGCATGCAATGGGAAATGTTTTATGCGGGCCGTCTGAAATAGAGTTCTTTCAGAAATGTTTTATGCGGGCCGTCTGACATTGAGTTCTAATTAAGAAGCAGTTTTTGTTTTGGCATTTAATATATTTTAGGACGGCGTCTTTAAATGTTTTATAGTGTGCCGACACTGAAATAACTTAAGACAATCATTCCTTCTTGCGTTCTCTTTCTGTCTTCTTTGTTATCTTCTCTTGGTGTTTCCCCGACCCCAGGCCCATTATGATCTTAGTCGTTGGTGTTTCCCCGACCCCAGACCTCATATGATTTTGGTTGTTGGTGTTTCCCCGACCCCAGGCCTCATATGATTTTGGTCGTTGGTGTCTACTCGACCCCAGGCCTCATATGATTTTGGTTGTCGGTGTTTCCTCAACCCCAGGCCTCGTATGATTTTGGTTGTTGGTGTTTTCCCGACCCCAGGCCTCATATGATTTTAGTTGTTGGTGTTTCCCCGACCCCAGGCCTCGTATGATTTTGGTTGTTGGTGTTTCCTCAACCCAAGGCCTCATATGATTTTGGTTGTTGGTGTTTCCTCGACCCCAGGCCTCATATGATTTTGGTTGTTGGTGTTTCCCCGACCCCAGGCCTCGTATGATTTTGGTTGTTGGTGTTTCCCCGACCCCTGGTCTCGTATGATTTTGGTTGTTGGTGTTTCCCCGACCCCAGGCCTCGTATGATTTTGGTTGTTGGTGTTTCCCCGACCCCAGGCCTCGTATGATTTTGGTTGTTGGTGTTTCCCCGACCCCTGGTCTCGTATGATTTTGGTTGTTGGTGTTTCCCCGACCCCAGGCCTCGTATGATTTTGGTTGTTGGTGTTTCCCCGACCCTGGCCTCGTATGATTTTAGTCGTTGGTGTTTCCTCGACCCCAGGCCTCGTATGATTTTGGTTGTTGGTGTTTCCCCGACCCCAGGCCTCATATGATTTTAGTTGTTGGTGTTTCCCCGACCCCAGGCCTCGTATGATTTTGGTTGTTGGTGTTTCCCCGACCCCAGGCTTCGTATGATTTTGGTTGTTGGTGTTTCCCCGACCCCAGGCCTCATATGCTTTTAGTTGTTGGTGTTTCCTCGACCCCAGGCCTCGTATGATTTTGGTTGTTGGTGTTTCCCCGACCCCAGGCCTCGTATGATTTTGGTTGTTGGTGTTTCCTCGACCCCAGGCCTCGTATGATTTTAGCTGTTGGTGTTTCCCCGACCCCAGGCCCATTATGATTTTGGTTGTTGGTGTTTCCCCGACCCCAGGCCTCATATGATTTTGGTTGTTGGTGTTTCCCCGACCCCAGGTCTCGTATGATTTTGGTTGATGGTGTCTCCTTGACCCCAGGCCTAATATGAACCTCATTGTTGGTACCTGTCCTCACATAACCCTGGTTCCGAGGTCTATAATGTGGTTGTAAAGATTATACTATACGGGGTTGGCTTTGTATGTAGTTTGACACTAAAAACTCCTATAAAGTTGTGGTATAGATTATACTATACGGGGTTGGCTTTGTATGTAGTTTGCCACTAAAACCCCTATAAAGATGTTGTATAGATGCTTCATTGAGGTAGCACTATAAATCGGCAAAAGTTCCGGCCTATCACAAGGAGACATAACACAAACATACCACAGCCCCCCCCCCCCCCCCCCCCCCCAAACAAGCCCCCCCCCCCCCCCCCCCCCCCCCCAAACAAGCAAAACATATACGCATTCACCACACCCATACATATCGCACGCACGGGAGGCCGTCCTTAAATTACCGTTGACGTTGACGTTAAACAAATGAAACCAAACCAAAAGTAGAGATTGCTATATACGGGTTTGGCTTTGTAGTTTGACACTAAAACCTCTATAAATTGGTAGTATAACACTATACAGGGTTTAGATGTGCCTTTAGTTTGACCCCTATAAAACGGTAGTATAAGATTATACTAAACGGGGTTGGCTGGGTTTGAGATCGAGAAGCATTAACATTTGATATCTGTAGTCAAGTATACTGCTATTGTAGCTCACTGGTGACTCGGCGATGTGTGATGTTATGTCATAAGACTGATGTCGCAGTACTAGTTCTCGGTATTTAATTGGGTTCCAGCTGCTCCAGGGGAATAGGCTTACGTGTAACGTTTATATCGCTACAACAACCTTAGCCGTAATGAACATTATCTGTTTCTGTGGGTTTTTTCAGATTTTATAGGATTCTATGTTATTTGTTTGCATACTTAATGAAAAATAACACGTTATATCTTCATAAACTTTAGAGGCACGCAATTGAATTGTAACCAGTTTCTATATTATTAATTCCACAGTGCGGTATATCCGCCCTACCTCTAGTATACAGTATATGGTATTAGGGATTTAAGGAAAAACCCATACATCATGCATATAAATATGCAAATATTATTTTCTGACGGGCCCACATATTATTCCTTTACATATTTTTGACATATGGCGTATGTAGATTAGATACACGAATCGATATCGAGTATTTCCTTCTTTCCATCCCAGTATTTGATAGGGTGATTCATCACACACATGGGTAGATCATCCACAGGTGAGCCTGTTGTTGTCCACAGGTGAGCCTGTTGTTGTCAAGTGGCTAACTGTATTTACATGTCATGACTGAGAAGGAAATGGCACGGTTTCTCAGACATATGCTTCAAAGAAACACCACCTGATCTTATTTGACTTAATTCAATATTAAAAAAAAAAAACACCAGTCAATAAGTCTTTTTACATAAATACCCAGTATGGCTTCACGGATTCGTGGAAAATCGTAATGGATATGCTTATGTTGCTTCTCACACTGACGACATTTCCCCCAGGTATTGTGCAACACATTTTTGTTATGAAAACTAACATAAACTTATCAAGGTAGCAGTGTACAGTAAAAATGCCAAATTCTGAAAAATATGGCACATGTTTTAGATATGTAAACATTGCCAGTTAACCTTACATATAACCTCTAATAAAGTATATATATTTGAAATCTGTACAACATTTGCAATTTTAATAGAGCTCTGAAGGATAAGTAAACTGATATTTTCTGTGATTTTTAGAGCTGGGAATACCATGGTAACAGCTTAATAAATTCTCAAAAATTGCAAAATATTATGATATTTGACCCAAAATGGCACAATTCTCTACACAATTTTTTTTTTCTGAAACCTATTTAAAATTAAATATCTCTATCCCAAAGACAGAATTAATCTTGTTTGGACATATGTTGTAAATTAAGTTTTTCCGCTATCTTACCTTTTCTGTGGGCTTCCATTTTGCGCTGTAGGCAAAACTAAATTTCCTGTGTAAACACACGTTCGGAAAATCCGGATATTTAAAATCCGGAACCAATTTATTGATTTTTGTTTTAATAAATGTGAAGCCTGTATGTACTACTTCATACTGAATATACCAATTATAGTGTACATTTATTTTTTCATTTTTTATACATATCATAATACAGGAGTTATTTGCTTAACAAAAAAATTGCCCATGGCCAGGCTGTCTTACTGTGGTGTGCTACCCAAGACATAATGCTACAATATGACGTTCAATTGTTGTGAACAATCCAAGCGTCTCGGTACGACAAACGAATGAATGTCGAGCACATCTCGATTATAAAGGAGGATAGAAGGTCGTAATCTGACGAATTTCTGTATTTTGTGACATGGGGGTTTCTGATTAAGCCCAACTGTGGTTGCCTTTCCGTCGACCCTGGATAGAATTTATTGTGGCGCTAACCAATCGGGGAATTAATAACATCACTAATTTACACAGAATCGGTGATGTCACTTTAATGTAGGCTCCGTCTGATCTATAACTAGTTTGTGTACCCAACAACTCTTCCTCTGTTATGAAGCTGATAATGTTCTCTGCTAATTAATATATATATATAAGTATACCTTGTATCAGTGTGCCATCCACTACTTTATTTTAGTCATTCTCTGTTTACCGCATGATTAGGTATACCATTTTATGTATTTATGGCCCCAGTATGAATGTTTATTGACCCGAAGATATTATATTCCCCGATACAAACATGAGGTATAATATGTATTAGATACATACATAGATACATAGATTTATTCTGACAGCATACATAAAATATGTAAATGATTTACATCCTTTGATACCACAACCAACCCTAACTAAATAAATATTAACCAGAATCTCTAGCACTTCTTTCTTAAGCTAAAAAAAAAAAAAAAAACCCAAACAATTTCATATACAAAATGTTTATTAAAAAAATGTACTTTTAGGTAAACAAATGAAATATCACAATGGTCGGACTATAGAATGGTGTAATATTTTCGTATCGTAAAAATGACACAAGGGAAATAAAACTCTTTCTTCAAAATACACTATGTCGCTGGAGATAATGAAACCTGAAATCGACATGACGTTATCGGTGAAGTGAGCATGCGATGTTTTATCGATACATACCAATAAAACACCAGCTTGTGTGTAGTCGGCTATCGCTGGGAGATGAACCAGCATGATACACACTGTCACAACCTGTTACTGTATTTAGTTGACGAGATAAAGTATGCGTTTCTATAGCCTAAATACTTTTTATTGATTTAACATATTTTGGGGGTAAGCCGGAAACTGTTCCTTATCGTTTTATGTAAAAGTAAATACATTATTTTTTGTATGCCAGTAATGCTAGTATATTACCTTTAAATCGCACGTGGTTTAAATTATACAGGTTTCTAGCGAGCGACAAAGGCGGATTTTAGATATCATCTAAATTAAGTCTCCAAACACTCTTAAATGACACCCTTCGTTATCAAACGAATAGGGGTACAGCGGGTATGATCTAGCTGTACCGGAAGCTACCGTGTTGACTATACCGGTACAAACTAGTGATACTCGCTAGCAATCCACAGTTATATAAATTATGTACATAGACAACCAATTTTATTATATAAATCAAGTTGCAGCATAATTGAAATTAACTATACTATGAGTAAGCGTGTGTACGCGTGCGGGGTATTTATATATTATTAACGGTATTGATCAGTTTAAATCGACACCTTGTTCGGACAAGAACGTCTATTTGGCAAGCGTTTTCTCACAACCCCACATACCCAACCAGAAATCACGGCGTAGTAGGACATGGCTTTCACACTGTATCACGTGTAGATGTCAGTATAGATATAGATAAGGTAAATGCCGATTAATGAATATAAATCTGCATCATATAGCTATTTATTACAGACTCGTTAGTGGTACCGAGACCAGGACGTGGAAACCATAAGGAACGTAAGGAACACAATTATAGAAAGGGGTGGGGCTGAGGGGTGGGGTGAAATTAAGGGGGTGGGGATGAGAGGGAGGGGTTGAGGAAGTGGGATTGAAAGGGTGGAGCTGATAGGGTGGAGCTGAAGGGGATGGGGTTGAGGGGGTGGGGCTGAGGGGAGGGGGTGGGGTGAGGGGTGGGATTGAGGGAGCTGAGGGGTTGGGGTTGAGGGGCTGGGGTTGAGGTGGTGGGTTTGAAGGGGTGGAGCTGAGGGGTTTGTGCTGAGGGGTGGCATTGAGGGAGCTGAGGGGTTGGGGTTGAGGGGAAGGGGTTGAGGGGATGGGATTGAAGGGGTGGAGCTGAGGGGGTGGGGTTGAGGGGTGGGGCTGAGGTTGTGAGATTGAATGGGTGGAACTGAGGGGTGGGGTTGAGGGAATGGGGTTGAGGGGGTGGGGTTGAGGTGGTCCTGGGTAGGGGTTGTCCCCGTTTATTCAGTGAGAACATATTAACATGGTTTGTTGGATATCGTTTTGAGACTACTCCATTATTGATAATAGCCATGTTAAGATTTTCTCAACAATATTATTAATAACGAGAAATACAAACATTCATTTAACCACATGGTGATAAAAGGCAGTGAAAGTACAAGATATTTCAATTTTAACTTCCTTCTGTTATTCAATATACGCTACATTTAGTCAAATTATATTCATTTATCATTCCCCAATGATAATCTTGATACTCATTTCTAATCCATTATGTCATTATGTAATTAAAATAACCTTTAAAATATATTTGCTTTTTCTAAATAATTCTAAATCTGTTTTCTAAATGGTAATATCAGTAGGTATAATGCTGTTGGAATTGAACAAAATGAATTTGAAATGAGTTTTTAAAAAGATTTTCTATCCGTGGACATGCCATTACACGATGTCACCCTGATGTTAATCTCTGTAAACCTTAGATGCCGAAGAATGATATACCTTCTTCCACTAGATGCCGAAGAATGATATACCTTCTTCCACCATTGTTACAGAAGATCATATTTCTTCCATACAAGACATTCAACACGTGTTTTAGAAATATAATGTCTTCCATTTGTTTATTTACACTGAAAACATGTGGTCAACAAAAATCAATACTGAACATAATGGAAAAGATTGATAAATAGAATAGTTAAGAGTTTTGATATCTTACATGAACACTATTTTTATAATGGAAATTTTGTTACCGATATCACTTCACCGGAGATCAAGTTTACACCTGTATGAGACAGGAATATTATGCGATGCAGAATATGAAATTTTCCATTGTTACAAACAGATCACAGGTATGTTACTTGGCTTACAATACTTAGTTTGTTTACGTCATTGTAATAATAGCTTTATGGAAAAACAAAATGTGTTTGCCCCTTTGTATAATCACTTACAAATTCGTACCATTCTCGCTTTATTCATAGATCATTGCTTAACCCGGCCTCTAATATCTGCCATCTCGATGTGCATCTATCTGATCAAATGTCAAAGCTCTGTAGATAATTCTGTATCCTAAATGATAAACCCTGTTTAAATGTTTAAATTCAATTTGAAGGAGTCGATTGTCAATAAAGATTTGGTAGATTATAAACCTAAAATCCAGTTTTTAAATGAACTTTAATGTGCACATTTAAATAACAGAGCTTAACTGTAAAACAGTATATACAATAGTATACAACAAAGACACACTAGCATACACCAATTAGCAATAGTATACAACAAACACATATCTTTAAAATATTCGTCATGACCAGGCCCGTCTGAAATTTACACAAATGCATCGAGAACTTAATTACACACGTTCAAACACAGGCAGATGATCAGGTACGACATAATGACCAGGTGAGGACTAGTAAGAATAACTTAATTAACTGTTGACCGTGGTCCAGAGAGACTGAATATATTGACCGTATGATAGTGACAAGAATTGGTTTTGACCATTGGATGCTCCCACAAAGTATGGTTAGTTTACTATGATATGAATATGACAACAGTTTAACTTCCCGGTATTCGTTTCCGTCCATATCAAGTAACACTGGAAGATTACTGTATATATTCGTCATTGATGACACGTATTTACGTTGAATGTTCTAATACTGGGAGAATACTTTATTATATAACGTCAGATGTACTATCCGAGAGTGTAAATCAACGTTATTACGGCTGACAACACTACTGAATGGTGTTAACAAAGCAGTGATGATCCGGGTCATGGATGGTAATAATATCGACATAACTACGTGTTATTTCACATCCACTCTTTTACCAGTTTATTACTTTAACACAGAAGACCGTTGATAATAGGAATATGCTAATGAGTATGTATTATCTATCTGGCAGGTTGAAACATTGACTCTTGTGTATGGAGACGTTGATGTCCGTCACTACGCTTTACAGGTAAGCGAGCTTTGTGTTTCGACCACTGTTCGGGCACGCACGTGTTTTTCGCACTTATCAATAACATGCTAAAGGGTTGTGAATCAATTTGATAGTGAGACAGATGCTTGTAAATTTGATTTGTCTTCCGTATTTAATCTACATAACTGTATAAGTGTTACCATATAGCACGTGTTTAATCGTCTGTTAAGTGCCACAATAGATATTGGGGTTTGTATTAGGGCAGACATTATTAAAGTTTGTGTTAGACTAGTAGGTATTGGGGTTTGTATTAGGGTAGGCATTATAGTTAAAGTTGGTGTAGGTATTGGGGTTGGTAATAGGGTAGGTATTATAGATAAAGTTTGTGTTATATTGGGGTTTGTATTAGGGTAGGCATTCTAGTTAAAGTTGGTGTTAGTAGATATTGGGGTTTGTATTAGGGTAGGTATTATAGTTAAAGTTGGTGTTAAATGCCTGAAAGAAGCTCTAGCCATCCACCATGTTAAGTCGCAACACACAAAATTAATCCACCAAGAATCATTTATCATTTTAGATCTTATTTTGAGAGAATATTGTTTTCTTCATACTCTATAAATGTAATTCATTTCGGGGTGAGGGTCAAAATAATGTTTTCTTTATATAACTAGTATTACATGTATTTATGGGAAACTGGTGTAAGAAACATATTTAATGTATACCCGTGCACCGGAAATTGGTACGAAGGAGTGTCGAACACAAGATAAACATATTAAAGTAGTAAAATGAGTGTACCAGGAACTTTTACAAGCGGTTTCGATTTCAAAATTAAACGTTCATAATTCAGAGGTTGCTTGTTTTATTATTTCCTGTTAAAATTATGACAAATCTATGCATATACGTAGTTTTGTGTTTCTGCCGGAAGAAATGTTTATTTAAGAAATTAATATAATAAAAAAGGGGAAAACGCAATAAAACATTTAACTTATATAGGACAACGATATTATAGGTATTAGCTATAGGTATGTATGTCATAGGGGGTACAATATGATAATCAGTGTACTTTTGATATGAATACACATACCGGCATGGTATTTATTCATGATTTAGAAAATAATACATGACATGTATTTCTGATATATAAATGCACTTTTTGATATGAAATATCAAATACCATGCATTTCTGCTTAAGTAAACACATTTTGACATGTATTTATAATATAGAATTATCATGTCATTCAAAACAGCATATATATATTTCTGATATAAATATTCTATATAATATAAAAACAGCAATTGACATTACCATATGACATGTGCTTGTGACGTTAATACAATATGACGTATATTTCTGACAGCAGTAATCTGGGTCAAATATACATGTTATGTCTGTCTGACAGAACGTGACTCAATCTTTATACTAAAGATCAAAATAAGATATAAAGACAATGATATATAGGGGAACGCTATCGTTTAATGTTTTTTTCTGTTTCTCTCAGTTGTATAATGAACGCAATAGTTTTATCTCATCAAAATGAAACTGCCGTGAAATACAGCCACTTGTGCATAGCTAAACTATTTAATGGACAATGAGATGAGATTGACTGAAGTCTTCTCTTAGATATATAAATCGAAATTGCCAGACAAAAGTATAATTTAATCCTGGATTCAAGATTTAAGATTCATTTATTTCACATCCAACTAAATGGTACAGAGATAATACAATAACATAAGAGTTCGTCCTGTTTCCCATCAGCTATCTGCCTTCTTCTCAGTAAATTACATCTAAAGGCAAACTTGTACGATTATGTACTCATTGGGTTTAGCAATTTGTGAGCCAGCGTGATGGAAATCGACATTGGCTGGGGGGTTTATGTTTCTGTTCTATCTGAGGCCGAGAGGTAGCATAACAGTCTGTTAAAGATAGTACGGAACTCATCTTAACCTGCTACACCCATCGACAGATAGTGCGCGCACGTATACTTCTATAAAACATAGGTATGGTCTATATACTCTAGTCAGCCACAGAAACAAGGCACTATTCATCTTACCAAGCGGACGTGCATGTATGGATGGGCGATCATATTTCAGGGAATGTTATGCACGTGTCAAAAGCAAAGCTCTAACAGATATGTATGTATGCGTTATTTGTTATGTAATTGAATTTAATCGAGGTTTATGATGAAATTGTTTGGTTTTCTGGATTACATGTATATACTACTGAAGACGATGTGTGTATATATGTTCATCATATGTATGTGTGTACGCTGTGTAAAACGATTATAGCAGTGTCGTGGTTTCTCATCCTCTCTCTCCAGGCACATATTTTGTTTGAAATTAGTACTGGTATCTTTGTATTTTGTATTGCTGTTGTTCACGTATATTACGATTGTGTATATAATATGTACTAATGGGCAATATGACCCACAGTATTTATAGAATTTACACAGTTACTATCAATCTATCATGCTAACATTTTTTCTGATTATGTATGATGGATGAAATCATTTGAACATTATTATATTCAGGTATATATATGTACGTAATGTCAATGTTATACAGATTATGTGTTATATAGTCATACCTAACAACTTTCTCAAACTTCTATACTGAGTTGGTATCAGAAGTTGATTATTAAAACTATTTATCTAACTAAAATATCGAATCTAGGACTATCGAATTTATGTATATGTTAAGATATATAAGATATATTCAATATTATTGATTTGATATATTTCATCAATTGCTGTTATGGAAATTAATTAAAAAAAGACCCGGAAATTCTGGTAAGTCAAAAACTAAATGAAAGATATTGACCCGGCAATATTGGCTAACTTCAAAGTAACTTTAATCGATTTTCATATCTTACTACTAGAAATATTTCCAAAAAGAAAAGACTGATGTATTATCAGGATGAAATTTGAATTTAGCCAAATAATACTACTGTGGTCGAGTGACCGGGTGGCGCAGTTGTAACACACCTGCTTTCCACCTAGGTTGCTGGGATTCGATTCCCCGAACGGACGTGAATAAGTATGGGGTCACCTGTCCGACCACTTGGGGGTTCCTTTGATACTCCGGTTTCCACCCACAGTAAGACCCATTGAGCTACTATCCGTGTCAATGAACGTGATTGATATAAATTGATATAACGTGTTTTGCAATTGTTATAAAAAATAAGTTTACCTTTTAAACATTATGTTGTTCCTGGAAAGATCTTGGCCGACAATCGTGTTATGTCTTATCATTATGGCTGTGGCTTTGTTTTGTGTACGTATGTATAAGGACCAGGTGTGCAGTCTGTGAGCATACTCTTGTGAGGTGGGTCATTTCGGTACGTGATTTGGATTTTCCATAACTCCCAGTTTTATCTCCACCTCATAGACCCCTAGCAATACTGGGAAAGCGCAGTAGGACGGAATGTCGTGCTGTGCTGATGTACTTATGCTATTGATTCGGATAACTAACCTTATCTGTCTCTGAATTTAAAGGGGATCTTTACTCTAGCGTGTAAGGAAACATCATCATTGTGTTAGAAATTGTTTAATATTTTATCAACATGTCTAAATCTCACATAATTGAACCAACAGATCTTGTTACGCCTGTTGGCAGAGACATATTTTTAGACGGAGAGTTTATTGAATGTCTTTATTTTTAGTAACCGTACACTCACCTTCCATCCTGGATATGTAGTAGACGATACTCACCTGTGTGTGAATTGACGGTAATTTTCCACGACAGATATATAAAATTTATAGACGTTCATTAATTAATTTTAGAAATACAATCTGTATTTTTACAAGTGTCGCCTCGCAACAGATTTACCTGATGTTGTGTGTAGATATTTGACACAGATATTGTTGTCCCATGGACCATTAAACATTTGTAACACATTCATGAGAAATAATAGAAATACGTTTTCCCGGAATGAAATGTGATATCATACATGTCAATTGTACAAAGTCGTCATGTCGAGTATTTTTTTGTAGAACGACCTTTTATTTCACACAAAAAAATCGACGATCCGGCGTGTTAAGATTGATCAACGTGGTAACATAATACGCCTTCACGTATAACTCCACAGTTAGCACAACTATGCCGACGAAATATCTTCTTTTATTGTACATCATTTAAATCGAGGTCCTAAATGCATTCAGGTACGCTTAGCCCCACTGTAACTCTTCCCTAGTATAATTCATGTGCTCATTATCGCGTACATCTTGCTTCATGCACGTCTACAGCGGGATGAACCCACTCAATATGTTACCAGATCAAGCACATGTGCGTATGTGTGGTTTTTTTTTAAAGAAGACTATGATATATTATGTGTACACGGGTGTGCGATCCACTGCCGTATTTCCCATATTACCGGGGAGGGAGTAAATATGTCTGTTTATAACGTTAGGGCAGTACCAACATATAGTCAGATTGTTACCGGGCCAAATGAATGGCAGATGCTACCTGCCCACGTCGATAATTGGTACCGAGCTCTGACATATTATAGATCCGCATGCTATTTAGGGGACCATGTGGTTAGAAAAAAAACCCAGATGGATGTATTTGTCCTACAATGGCGAGAGTGAGAGAGAAAGGGAGAGAAGAGGGATAACAAGAATCGTTAACTGGATATCGTGAACTGTGCAGCAGTGCAGCATTGACGCTACCTCAAAGTAGAGAATACGGATGTCTTTTAAGGTTGAAGCAATATTGGAATTTTTACCGAAATCATTTCATTTAAAGGATATTCTAAAAGACAATGATAAAACACAAATCATATAAGTTACAACCTTTCAATACAGTTTAATGTTTACCAATTAAATCTGTTATATGTTTCATGTCTGTCCTATATAACCCGTCAATATGTTCAAGGTTGTCTCGGACTTGTATTACTTGGTACTGAATGTTGACTACCCGCTATAACGCCCCTCGTGAGGTTAAACATATTTACATTGCATGATTTTATTTATGGTTTCAGCACATATTTAAATCCCCCTTTATTGTTATCAATTTATAACCAATGCAACGGAAAGATACTTTTCGTCTGGTTATCAGTGACCTTCCTGCGTCATTATGTAATTCCACATGAATAATAAATATGTTTACTCTCTATTCCAGGAAATCAGTCGAACACCCGTGAGGAAGCCGACAACATCTTTCTGAGGTAAACATTTGCAAACTTTGATATGAATACAGTTAAAATTATTTGATTTAATTTCTTCTTTTGATATGAATGCTTGGTTCTTGTCTTGTAAGCTATAATGATAGATTATTTTCTATAAATAAGTTATGAATTTGAATGAAATATTTCGAAAGGTGATTAGGGTAATCGAAGTTCAACAACAATCCTGATAATTGCTTGACAATTTTTTATGAAACTCTAGCACTCTTTATTCTCTTCCTACCTGTTTAGTTTTAAGGAATACACAGACAGGTATTGAAGTGACGGAGAAGTGATTGATAATTAATAAGCTAGTCGCCTTTTAAACATCTGGGCTTGATGTATTTTGGTCAGTTAGTGGGTTATTCGTGCTGCTTTGATTAAAACACCTTTCTGATTTTATTCATTTCGTTTGCATCAGCATATAGGATTATAATATACATACTCATTATAACATAATTGCATTTTACAAGATGGCGAAGAACAGAGCTAGCATAATTCAAAATATAATCAAAACATAACCATATGACGTCATCATGAAAAAAAATCAATATGAATAAGCAAGGAGTAATATACAAAAACATCGTTTCGGAAAGTTGGGAAAACATGTTCTCTTGATATTTATGATCAAAGATACCAAAGAAACTGTTCATATCATATCTTGAATTACTTTAGTATACCTGAAGTATCTATATCGAAATGGATATTATTTGAAAATTGTACGCTTTTCACAAGCATCTTGTACTTGTAAACAAGACAAACAATACATAACGCTACAAAGATGACAAATATAAACAATATCTCAACTATTTAAAAGTGATTTTCTCTTAGCCGTAACATGAATTAAATATCTAACGAAATCCCTTAAGGTTTTAACATTATTGCTAGAGAAAAGTTCCGTAATTTTGTAAACCGATGGTCGACGGTAAAGTATGGATTGCTATGTTTAATTTATGTAATTCTGAGTAAGGTGGACACAACAATATAAAACGGGTTTCATCTTTAACTTTCAAATATAGTTCATAGCCTATTAGGCCTAGAGATTCTATGGTATCTACCATGCAGTTTCAACATTCAACGAATGTGCACTTAACCTATACTCAGCTAATATATGTTTCATTTTCAATGGCCTGATGTCAGTAATTATTATAGGGCAATATGTTAATATATCTTTAAATCATTGAAGTCAAAAAAGTCATTGTCGGTTTTGAAAGAGAAGTGGTTTGTGTTTAGCTTAGGCGGTTCATTGTTGACGAAGACATGATTGGGAAAGCCTATAATACCCTTTCTCTATCAGTATACGTGGAAACTTTACATCCCGCTGTAAGTGTATCGAGTATTGAAAATAATATGATGTTATCAGCATTTGTGTATTTTTGTGAATATATCGTTGTTCATCCTTTGCAGTTAACGCCACATCTGTACTACCCGTCTGACACACTTGAGTCAACAGTGTGTTAAACAGAAGGTAGGTTTACTTATTGATATCTACATACGAACTATCAATATACAAAGCATGATTTAGTCGAGTAAGTGATTATCAAATATAAATACATGAGTATATAAAAAATATCTTAATGATAAAAAATGTTTTAATAGCAAATATATTTAAATTGTACACGATAAAATGACTGTTTTCTACGTTATTTTCAATTATATTTCCAGGATGGGGATTTTATCAAAACTGAAACACACGGACAATTGTACTCTTCCGTCTCTTACGAAGTGTAAAGATGGTCACGAATGGTTTTCTAGTTTTGAGTTTTATCCTATTGCTGTTGGTAGTCGAAAAACAGTTTTTGAGGGCATGATGTACGTCCCAAACAATTATTGGAGTCAAACACACGCCATAATCAAGTGTACAAACTACGGACAAGGAACTGAGGAAGACGTCAAAGCGGAAGTAAGTGGTGCGATCAAGGCGCAAGAATTCGCCGAAGGATTTTCGAAAAAGTTTCCCCAGTTTTCTCTTAAATTTCAGCGCCCTCTAGCGGCCGTGATGGACACCGTCTCAGTGTTTAACGGTATTTTTCGTTTCCTAAAAGGTTACGACAAAGTGTTATCCGAGGGAGAGTGCGTGTTGCTGGAGGAAAAACTTGAAGGTGAGTTTGCCTCTTTCATATACAAAAATGGCGTCATCACATCCAACTGTGAGGCTGTCCTACAGGCGTTCTGTCACTACACCTACTCCGCTAGTCACGAGGAACTGGTGGTATCCGGACTTCAGGGAGTGAAGAATGGCAACACCTACACCCTGTCCACTCCATGTGTTCACTCGCGATCCCGACAATACGGGAATACGGATGCTGGTGAGAGCGGTATCTCTAGTTTCTTCTCCCACCACCAATGCAATGCCTACTGCAGCGAGTTGCCAAAATTTTCACCTACAGACTTATCCGCGTCATCGAGTGTTTCATATGAAAAACCGTACTCATTCGAAGACACGTTTCCAGTTCAGTATCCAAGTGAGCGGTCAGGATGCGATAGTCCGGAATTTTCTTATACTGAGCGCAGTATGTTGGTAACGGCAGAAATACATCCCCCGGCGTACGAAGGAATTGACTCGCAGCCCCCACCTCCATACGATTTCCAAAATAAGGCTTGTCATGGAAAATCAAACAATGCTGGACCACTGAATCCTTTCTCCTCACCGGATGTCCGAACATACTGATTGATATATCATCCCAGTTCTAGTTATTCGAATGTGTTCAATAGACAACAGTGCTTAGCTTAAGGAGCCTTCTTAAACAATATTATAATGTCGTCTTTGGTTGCCTGTACGTGTATGTTACTATGAAGAAGGTGTTATAGGGGTGTTCCGTTCAGTAGCGGCGGTTTGTGTCATTGTAGTGCACAATGACGGTAAGATGTCTACTTCTCCATCAGATAGTGGTTATAATCGATCATTTAAACTGCCAGAAGAAAAAAATGTAACTTTCAAGGACATGGTTATAGTTTAATTTTGTAAGATCTGGAATGTGGATTCGGTTGAAATCTCGGGTTTCTGGTTAATAGGATAAGTTATATATTTACGTACAGTTTCGGAATTGGAATTATCCGTCTAATAATAATTTACTATGTCTGCATAATATATAGCAAGTATTTTTCAAAACATTAAGGTCTACCACAAATTCTTATTACAGTGCAGCTTTATCGTGCTTCTTTACTCTATATTGAGAAACTAATCAGACAATCATTTTCATAGACGTGTTTGTATTATAGAAATCATGAGATTCCTATCACGAGTTTTGTAAATACGTCGACTGAAAGGACCAATTTTTATCATATTCCTTTATATCAATGTACGTCAAATTATGTTTTCTTGTAAAATTGTTTGATATTTATATTATATACTTAAAAGTGTATTAATTGGTGATGTTAGGTAATTAATGCCTAACGAGCGGCTCACCTGGCTGTGATTGTGTTATTTATATAATATGTAAATTACAGGTGAACACTATTTGTATAGTTGAAATTGAGATTGCTGTATTATAAGGATCTCATCTTTACCTGGATTTTATTTATTTCACGCTGTTAAATGAATGTGATACAAATTATACAAATTATATCAGTATACATCGTAATCAGATATTTTATTCTGACCTTAGAACAATATTTCTGTTTTAAAATGATTGGCTTTGTACAGAACGTAACACATTTATTTGTATTCTTCCTATTTAATTTTAAATATGCTTATTCTTAGATAGATTTTATTGCATTCTGCTACAAAACTAGAGTCATAATATATATATACAAGAATTCATTTCTTTTCTTATAAATTTATATTTATCAATTGTTTTGTTTAAATAAACGAACAATCGAATTTCGCTTTAATGTATTTCTTCTGCAAAAATATGTAATATTGTGCATTAATTTATTCAAAATCTTATTATAAAATAATTTCACTTTTAAATAAAATTGTCTTTCCTTATAATGACATGCGTGTTTTATTTATCTGAGAAATTTCACTTTTAAATAAAATTGTCTTTCCTTATAATGACATGCGTGTTTTATTTATCTGAGAAATATCTTATAAACACAGAGATGTTACCCAGCTGATTGGACAACTGTTTGTAAGGGAAACCTAACACAGTAAATGATGAAACGAAAACCAAAAAGGAGGGATATCATTCCTGAACCTACACAGAAAGGAACGGACAGACATTTCAGGAAAAGAAGACAGCATTCCTGAAGGGAACAGAGGGGCCCAAACAAAACCTTAAACATAAGAAAGGACAGACTTTGCTGAACCTCGTCAATATGAACCTGACAGTCACGCAAATAACAGTAATATCATATTGTTCGTGTATTTGTCTTTCCGTTGTTTGTCCATTATTTTGCTTTTATTGGCGAAATTAGGGGCATCTTTCTGATATTTTACATAAACATTCTCCTTGAATTCCTGATGGCGCAAAGTATATTTTAACATATACATATAATGTAAATGATGACCATATTCTGGTACGACGATTAAAGCAAGGCATTAACAGACCAACACTTTCATCGATGGATAAAAAGTATATCCCTCTTATGTTGTATAACGAAAGACATAAGATATTAAGACATTTCAAAATAATTGAGACTCTAAAAAAGTGGAGCCAAAATAATTAAAATTTTATGGAGCACAGGAAGCTCAAGAAAGAATTTTGATTATGTCAATTATATAAGAAACATTTTTGAACATATGATAGAGTTGTGAGTTGAATTTCCTCAAATTACGTTTTCTTACGGAATCAATGCGACTCGTTTATTTATATCACACCGTCTTATTTACGAACTAGATTAGACATGACAGACACAGTCATGCTGTGTGTCTGATTCTTATGTGGGGCTATTTCACCACCACATCCTGATTTTGACCTTTTCAGGCCTATTTTGTGTTACCTCTGTTTCAACCCAAGTACCAGCGTAACACTAATGTCCTTGGCGTCACTGAAAAGTCCATGGACAAAACAGCTTTATGATGGAACAAGCATTTAAAACTAGAGAAGATATATATTCTCACCATTTCTATTGTAATTAAAGTACATATATGTATTTATAGTTACATTATATCGTGACAAGAAATTGTTATTAAAACTGGTATAATTTCCTTGTATTTTTTTTTTAAAATTTGACTATTTCAACATGGAATACGAATTGCTAATGCTGAGGTTTCGTATATCAGAAAGAATGACATTTCCGGGAGGTATCAGATATAGACAGACGTGTCATATTCAGTGTGACGATATATTGATATCGGCAACAACACTGATAACAATGCATACATCCCGACCATGTTTACATAGGTGTATTTCCTTTGTTAGATAACAATTACTAACCAGGAAAACATCTGGGCCGATTTTTGTGTTCGGATTCAAATGTTGTATTTCATATCGAAATACGAGGGCTGATTGATAAGTTGTGATATAATATATAATAATAATATATGATATATATAATAATAATATATGATATATATAATAATAATATATAAGTCGTCGATATAAACTAACCAAATGACACCAGTCCTTAGGTAAACGGCCCTATATAGTCAGAGAATACTAGGGATTCCTTGAATACCTCCTTCAACTCCTTCAACACGAGGCTCACAACTTATCAATCAATCCTCGTAACAGGGTTTAAAATATTTACTGATACAAAATAGCTAATAAAACACCAAAACATATGTACATAAAGATAAGCCAAGCCTCGAACTCGATTCAACAGGTAAAAGTCATACAAAAACAGCGCGTACGTTTTCGTTTTTGTTTTATAGAAAACACTAATAAATGCTACATATAAGAGAGTAGCTATGATCGAGAACAAGACGGACTTACATTAGTTACCAACCTCCAAAAGTGTGAGATATTTTTTATCTTTTAATTAATTCTTGATGATATTTTATGATGCTTGGTCTTTATATTTGTATGCATCCTTACAACTTTCAGTGTATGTGAGCAATTTGTTTATGGACTATATATGTTTATGTCATTTTATGCATTATTGTGAGAAGCAATGTATACGCTCTAGGTTATGTAACATTGATGAAGGTCTTGTTTCCTAATGTTTAAAAATAAGATCTATTTATAATGTACACCAGAAATTGCATTAGGCATATTTGTGGAATTTGTTATTTATACACATTATTTATATATTTATCTTTTCTTACACAGCCACATCACATGCACGACACAGACTCACGAGTTCTATTCAGAAAAAAAACACCAGCTTTATCATTTGTGATAACACGAGCATTTTCTCCCCAGTCGTGTTTATTTACATTGCAGATACCTACGTTTATATCTAAGGAAATTTTAATATTTCACACATTTTGGTGTTAATTTGTTTTGGACACGTATAAGATACAACTTGCAAAAGGTGTATTATTTTCTTTCGCAGTTCAACATAGGATATAGAGTGTTATATATGTATTAGTATATTTTGCAGGCCTGCATATTGTCATTAGATACTCCAAGATGATTTGCGGTCATACAATGTTTGATCCTAACTAACAGTTTTGTGTGTGGAGTTTGAGTTGGCGATCCAATTATGTTGTAATTCTAGAAGAGATTGGCCAGACAGCTACGATCTGACGTAATGGGTACACCATTCCTCGGTTGGTTAACGATAAGGACAAACCAGTGATTATTTAGGGACAGGAAGTCGTATATAAAGCAATACTTTGAAAAACTTTTAAAAAATCTCACCATTTTCGTTTTGACTCTACTAAGCCAGTGACAACGTTATGCAAGGAACTTAATGAGTTTCATAGACGTGTCAACCTGCACCATTCGGGAACTCTGTCAGACAGATAGTTGACAGAATGTTACATGTCGTAAACAACATGTAGAAAAGTCAACAGTGGTCTTATTAGAAAAAAAAAGTCAGTGCCAAATCTTTCATTCAAACGAAAAGTTTTGCTATTGAGAAGATGTATCCTCACTTAATTATTTATATGCGATCTTGATGTAAGCAGCATTTTATGCCTGGAAGTTGGGACTATTTGTTAACGAAACTTTGATATCGTTAGTACAAGTTCAGGTTATACTAGTCACTGTTGAAGTAATTTTGTCTATATGACATTTCACTTTACCATTGCTTCCTTATTTTGCCTTCCGTTTGTAATACAGGACACCTGTAAGTAAATTTAACAGTGTACTGATGCTAAAGCTGGCGGTATGCCGTGATGACAGGTACAAACGTATTAGTTACGTAGATAATCATACTCTATACACCAAGCTTGCGTACTGATAATTTTGAAAATTGCCCCATTCCCTGGTAAATATTTCCACGGTTATATATAACGGGTACGTATTTACTTAATTATTGAACTTACCTTGGCTAAATGTAAGTTAATTCCATAAAGGGATATGTGATTGGGTAGAAAGGGCTGTGTGACTGGGTAGAAAGGGTTGTGTGACTGGGTAGAAAGGGTTGTGTGACAGGGTAGAAAGGGTTGTGTGACTGGGTAGAAAGGGTTGTGTGACAGGGTAGAAAGGGTTGTGTGACTGGGTAGAAAGAGTTATGTGACTGGGTAGAAAGGGTTGTGTGACTGGGTAGAAAGGGTTGTGTGAGTGGGTAGAAAGGGTTGTGTGACTAGGTAGAAAGGGTTGTGTGACTGGGTAGAAAGGGTTGTGTGACTAGGTAGAAAGGGTTGTGTGACTGGGTAGAAAGAGTTATGTGACTGGGTAGAAAGGGTTGTGTGACTGGGTAGAAAGGGTTGTGTGAGTGGGTAGAAAGGGTTATGTGACTGGGTAGAAAGGGTTGTGTGACTGGGTAGAAAGGGTTGTGTGACTGGGTAAAAAGGGTTGTGTGACCGGGTAGAAAGGGTTGTGTGACAGAGTAGAAAGGGTTGTGTGACCGGGTAGAAAGGGTTGTGCGACTGGGTAGAAAGGGTTGTGTGACTGGGTAAAAAGGGTTGTGTGATTGGGTAGAAAGGGTTGTGTGACTGGGTAGAAAGGGTTGTGTGACAGGGTAGAAAGGGTTGTGTGACTGGGTAGAAAGGGTTGTGTGACTGGGTAGAAAGGGTTGTGTGAGTGGGTAGAAAGGGTTGTGTGACTGGGTAGAAAGGGTTGTGTGACTGGGTAAAAAGGGTTGTGTGACCGGGTAGAAAGGGTTGTGTGACAGAGTAGAAAGGGTTGTGTGACCGGGTAGAAAGGGTTGTGCGACTGGGTAGAAAGGGTTGTGTGACTGGGTAAAAAGGGTTGTGTGACCGGGTAGAAAGGGTTGTGTGACTGGGTAGAAAGGGTTGTGTGACAGGGTAGAAAGGGTTGTGTGACTGGGTAGAAAGGGTTGTGTGACTGGGTAGAAAGGGTTATGTGACTGGGTAGAAAGGGTTGTGTGACTGGGTAGAAAGGGTTGTGTGACCGGGTAGAAAGGGTTTTGTGATTGGGTAGAAAGGGTTGTGTGACAGGGTAGAAAGGGTTGTGTGACCGGGTAGAAAGGGTTGTGTGACTGGGTAGAAAGGGTTGTGTGACTGGGTAGAAAGGGTTATGTGACAGGGTAGAAAGGGTTGTGTGACAGGTAGAAAGGGTTGTGTGACCAGGTAAAAAGGACTATGCGACTGGGTAGAAAGGGTTGTGTGACTGGGTAGAAAGGGTTGTGTGATTTGGTAGAAAGGGTTGTGTGACCGGGTAGAAAGGGTTTTGTGACCGGGTAGAAAGGGTTGTGTGACAGGGTAGAAAGGGTTGTGTGATTGGGTAGAAAGGGTTGTGCGACTGGGTAGAAAGGGCTGTTTGACTGGGTAGAAAGGGTTGTGTGACTGGGTAGAAAGGGTTGTGTGACTGGGTAGAAAGGGTTGTGTGACTGGGTAGAAAGGGTTGTGTGATTTGGTAGAAAGGGTTGTGTGACCGGGTAGAAAGGGTTTTGTGACCGGGTAGAAAGGGTTGTGTGACAGGGTAGAAAGGGTTGTGTGATTGGGTAGAAAGGGTTGTGCGACTGGGTAGAAAGGGCTGTTTGACTGGGTAGAAAGGGTTGTGTGACTGGGTAGAAAGGGTTGTGTGACTGGGTAGAAAGGGTTGTGTGACTGGGTAGAAAGGGTTGTGTGACTGGGTAGAAAGGGTTGTGTGACTGGGTAAAAAGGGTTGTGTGACTGGGTAGAAAGGGTTGTGTGACTGGGAAGAAAGGGTTGTGTGACTGGGTAGAAAGGGTTGTGTGACTGGGTAGAAAGGGTTCTGTGACAGGGTAGAAAGGGTTGTGTGACAGGGTAGAAAGGGTTGTGTGACTGGGTAGAAAGGGTTGTGTGACAGGGTAGAAAGGGTTGTGTGACTGGGTACAAAGGGTTGTGTGACTGGGTAGAAAGGGTTGTGTGACTGGGTAAAAAGGGTTGTGTGACAGGGTAGAAAGGGTTGTGTGACTGGGTAAAAAGGACTATGCGACTGGGTAGAAAACTGCAGAAAAGAGTGCAGACTAGTACAAGTGATGTCCTACAATTGAGAGGCTAAAGCTCATATCATAGACAATGGCACACTACATGACACAGAAGGAGAGTAATCACTCAAAGAAATATAACAGAGGTTAACTCAGGAGAATCAAGATTCGTTGTTCGCGGACAACATTGGAACATGCGCATGATCAAGCTAAGGGGTATCAGTTCATCTACTGAACACTTAACTAATACAGTCATATATTCAAAATCAAACTGGCAATGTTTCAAACACAAAGGTCCTTAAACGGTAGCAAATTATTCTAAATCTGCCATAATATTACAGAAACTTGGGTGATTATATCCCGAACATGAAAATTGATAGACTGGTATACTGTTATCCAGAGAGACCTGGATCATTCTGACGTTGGAGTCTATACCAGCTGTCAAATATCGAAAGTAAGAACGATTAATACCTCTTCATTGAACTTTACCTAGCGAAGCCTAATCCCGTTATTGCCGGGACTTGTTATTGGCCAGAAAAAAACAATCAAACTTTACCGAAAAATATGAAGAGTTATTTTAACACATGAAAACATAATATGATTCCTATTGAGTTTCTCTAGTACAAAGGATGAGGTAAATAGTATGTAGTATATAGCGTATATGAAAGCAATGATAGCGTATAAAGAGATGGTCTTCAGGCCTATACTATGTTCCTGTCAAGAATTCGTACTGTGCTCTGACACACTATAGATTCGCATGTACCGATTATGTGCTGAATAAAGTTGAAAAACGATATGTTTAGTGGAGCATGTATTAAAACAGAGATAGGAGATTATTTTGACCTTAAACTTTAAATTGGAACAATATTTTCGTTTAATGTCACATTTCCCCCCGTATATGGATGGTATGATGGAATCACTTTCTTCCATGGATCAACTATGACTTGGTCGACATTTCTCATACTAGATGGCAGGATGGTATTAAAAGTTTGCTTGGATTATTCATATAGTCGAGTCAGTTATTTTCCAAGGACAACTTTTATGTATCTAAAATTGATATAATTAATTTGAATAACCTGTGTCTAATCCTTTTGTCAACCGTTTTACAATATAATATGTTAAAAGTAAATATATTTAAATTTCTCCCGTCGTTTGTGGATTGCTTTGCGGCAGCATCAATCTTCATGGATCAGCTGCCTTGTGTACTTGCTTGTTTGTTTTTATCGTTTTTGGTCAACGGTATAAGTCCTACCAGGTAACTAAACGGAAATAAAACAAAATAAAAATAACACCTTGTAAACACTTTTGCTACGATATTTATTAACAATCGCTAAAACATTTGGCGGTCCTAGAATAACTAAAAACAGAGCACTTCATTTTCATATAAGAATTGAAACTGTCTTAATATATCAAATATATAAAAGATAGTCTTTATGATAACTACAGTGTGCATCTGTAAACAACATTAATCCTCCACACGTAAATAAGTCTTTTTAATGCGTTAGACTTTTGTGTCACTGAAGTTTTCTTAGTTTAAGCCTGATTCTAAAATAAAAATCGAAATAAAGGTTCAGAACATCCCAGTAGACTGAGCTTGATACAAGCATTTTCTACTTCAAACACGTCCAAAGATATGACACAGGCCACGCATTCTATATGTTCGGCTCGTAATTGTTACATTTTACTTTTCAATATTGTCTAATGAGTAAACAAATATACTTGCATGTTACATAAATATGTTTCTTGATTTATATGCTAATCTACATAAAAGAAATTATAGCACTTTCGAATTAGAAGATCGCTAAGGTCTTGTTTCGATACTAAAGGGGTTGTTTTTAGTCTCTAAACATATTAAGAGATCAATTGATTGAAACCAAGACGAATGTATATCATCAAATAATAACAGAGATCATCTTTTTTTCTCACCCATATGTACATTTAAAACTGGAATGTATATTATTATCAAAATGATTTCATTCCGGGATATTTACGGATTAACCAATCATTTAATCGAAAAAAAATAACAACAACAAAAACAAACAAAAACAATACTGATTTTGCCGTAAGATAATCGATTGTCCCCTTTCCTTTTGTATTATATGTTGATCTTAACGATATTAGGATCAGTTAGATATATTTGTTCGTAGCGATTATTGTTTGATGGGTTTTGGAAGTGCCATACCTTAGATAAATCATAAGGTATTTATTCAAAATCTAATTTGATATATCCACTCCTTTTTACTGCCATTAACAATAAACACGTGATATCCTCACTTTAAAAAAAAAAAACAAAAAAAACAACAGAGATAGGTGTGTGCAGGTAGGTCCTACAATGGCGGTATTGGCAGAGTGAGGGAGAGGAGGCGGAATAGGGATAGCAAAACTTAAATAGGACACACTATCAAAAACTGAGACCAAGAAGCATGTAGCATGTTGGGATAAAGGACTACATAAGTTGTTCAAAATGAATGACCTCGACCTGAATTCAAGGTCACGAGGGTCAAATTTGTTGAAATCCTTAAATAATTTCTCAATATTAGACCAGATGTAGGACAAAAAATTATATATTTAAATGAATATACCTAACTTACTCTTTTATTTGAATAAATTGTTAATAATCTTAACGCCTGCATAAATTAACTAGATTAACTTCAATGTTGCATTAGAAGAGGCTAGTCATCCAGGCCTTATAATTATAACCTCTTAATAATTTAGCTGTACTATTATCTTATATAAATAACAATACTTCCTGTTTGCTAGTCTGTGGTTTCAGTTATACATCAATAAACCTAATCGACTGCTAAAGAAATATATATAAAAAAATCACTACATACACATTGTACTATTGCATATTATTATGTATAGAACACAAAATATTCCTATTATATTTTAGAGCATATTCATTAGAAATATAAAATTACGTGTCGCTATACTTACTCGGTAAACAAGGAAACACTATAAAAACTAATGTAAGTTGGCAACAGTCCATTTTCGTTTTATTTTTGTTTATATCCAGTTTATGCTTAGAATAATTTATAATCAAGTTTATCGTTATGATTGTTTTTATTTTCATTTGTCTAGTAAACAACATGATTTCATAAATACATGTTTAACAATGTTTTACTGATTGAAACTCCTAACCTACTTCTCCAAATCATATGTATCTCCATATCGGGTATCGTGAGTATATATACCTGAACCAGCCAATACACTGCCACTATTTAATCGAGGGAGGTCTGACAGGAAGCCGCCACATAAAATCTTTCTCAGGTAAACAATTACAACTTTTGATACGAGTGCAGTTAAAATTGGTTTTTTGTTTGTTTTGTTTTTGTGTTTTGCTTGGTCCAGGTCTTGTCAACTATAAAGATATGTTATCATCTTTTGGGGTACGTTACATTTATTTTTTCTGAACTCTTGTACACATGTGAATTAATTTCTGGATTTGAATTGTTCAGTTAGTTGGTACTACGTGCTAATTTGATTAAAACAGAATGATTAACAACTTTTTTATGACAGAAGATATTACATGGCGCTTTTTAATATTACATGATGTTACTTTCTATATTACTTGCGGAAAACAAATTAGAAGTGGTAATCTAAGAATTGAGTTAATATTATTAATATGCAAATGGCGATTTAGTTGAGGAAGCAAGTATAGCAAAGCAAGAATAAAAAACAAATCTGTAAAAATTATTTTGCTTCTGAATAAACCGTACACGCCTATCAGGGCTACATTCCAATAAACTATAGATCAGGGGAAAACGAGACCGTTATTACATATGATTGTGTATTGATGTCAATAAACGGATATAAATTCATCCGTTATCTGAAGAGACTATAGTAATTATGTTAACAGTAGGCATACATAATAGTAAGTATAAACACTACTTATTCTGGGCCAGTTAACATACATTATCTATCAATATACATTTGTGTATATATGAGCGTTACTTACTTATGTTACGTTACTTATATTTCCAGGATGGGGATTCTGATATCATATCTGGGACCATCGGACAACTGTACTCTTCCGTCTCTGACCAAGTGTAGAAAGGGGCACAAGTGGTTTTCTAGTTTTGAATTATACCCTTTTGTGGTTGGCTCTCGAAAAACAGTTTTTGAGGGCATGATGTACGATGTGTATATCCCAAACAATTATTGGAGTAAAAGACACGCAATAGTCAAGTGTATCAACTACGGAAAAGGAACTGAGGAAGATGTCAAAGCGGAAGTAAGTGGTGCGATCAAGGCGCAAGAATTCGCCGAAGGATTTTCGAAAAAGTTAAAATTTCAGCGCCCTCTAGCGGCCGTGATGGACAACGTCTCAGTGTTTAACGGTATTTTTCGTTACCTAAAAGGTTACGACAAAGTGTTATCCGAGGGAGAGTGCGTGTTGCTGGAGGAAAAACTTGAAGGTGATTTTGTCTCTTTCATATAAAAAAATGGCGTCATCACATCCAACTGTGAGGCTGTCCTACAGGCGTTCTGTCACTACACCTACTCCGCTAGTCACGAGGAACTGGTGGTATCCGGACTTCAGGGAGTGAAGAATGGCAACACCTACACCCTGTCCACTCCATGTATTCACTCGCGGTCCCGACAATACGGGAAAACGGATGCTGGAGAGGCCGGTATCTCTAGTTTCTTCTCCCACCACGTATGCAATGCCTCCTGCAGCAAGTTGCCAAAATTTTAACCTACAGACTTATCCGCGTCATCGAGTGTTTCATATGAAAAACCGTACTCATTCGAAGACACGTTTACAGTTCAGTATCCAAGCGAGCGGTCAGGATGCGATAGTCCGGAATGTTCTTATACTGAGCGCAGTATGTTGGAAACGGCAGAAATACATCCCCCGGCGTACGAAGGAATTGACTCGCAGCCCCCCACCTCCATACGATTTCCAAAATAAGGCTTGTCATGGAAAATCAAACAATGCTGGACCACTGAATCCTTTCTCCTCACCGGATGTCCAAACATACTGATTGATATATCATCCCAGTTCTAGATGCTGGAGAGGCCGGTATCTCTAGTTTCTTCTACCACCACGAATGCAATGCCTCCTGCAGCGAGTTGCCAAAGTGTTTACCTACAGATTGGTCAGCATTATCAAGTACTTGCCACGAACCAATTTGACCTCTTAGAGACAAGCAATCAAGTATGTTTAAATTTTCTAGAATGTCCCAGGGACATGTGCTATGTCCTACGTAGTGTTAGCCAACTGAGTTTCACATTTTATCTAAAAAACAATGACATATGCTATCTTCACAAGAGAATGATTTGCTGAACATATGTAGGTCACTATTGCACATTGAACACAATCTTCAAGACAGAACATACTGAAGCACATTTTTAGCTATGTAAATCTTTAACGGAAGTGTTCCACTAACTTTGGGTTCTTGTACATGTACACCCAAGAATGATTTGAAGAATTGTGTATATGTTGAATGATGACGGTCAATATTTAAGAAAATTCGTTAACTTGACCTCATTAAAATTTGACCTTTAGAAGACAACTTTCTTGATTCCCATTTTTTTCTGATTTTTTTTCATCATTCAAAACAATGTGCCATAAATTACAAAATGTGTTTGGATTACAAGAGCAAGAAGTGGTTGTTTAAACTTTAAAAACGTCTTGAAAAAGTTGAAAATTCGCATAAATACTTTCGTTATTTCGTTTGGATTGATAACTATACACCTTGAAATAAAAAAGATTTAAGATAACTAAATTGTTATTACAGTTGTTAATATGACAACATAAAAAAACACCTGAGGTACCGAGAAACGGATGTGTGGTGAAAAATAATGTATCACACGTGGCGTGATGTATCACACGTGGCATGATGTATTACACGTGGCGTGATGTATCGCACGTGACATGATGTATCACACGTGACGTGATGTATCACACGTGACATGGTGTGCCACACATTGCTAATGTAGTGATGTAAAACAAGTGATCTTTGTAAAAACGTATAACACGTGACATCTCAATAATCAGCATGTTGTTGGATTATAACATTATAAGTGAGTTTCTTATATATCTAATGGTATACAGAAAAAAATAGAATGGTATATAGAATTTGAATAGTTTATTGAATTCAAAGTATAGCACAACAAAAAACTAAATAATAACAAAAATAATAATAAAAATTGAATAAGATCAATGATTTTTTTTTTTAATTTGAATAGAAAGCCAATTAGGCGATTTACAGTCCACCCTATCAGATACGATAAATTCACAAAAAATTAAATTAACCCATACCCTTAGCCTGAAGTTCCAGGGACAAGTATTGTAGGGATAGAAGATGGACCAATAATTTATTTGGTGTAGATCGGAGGTAACCTAGATTAACCCGGACAAGATTATGAGCGGAAGGTCAGAATTATGGACGGCCACAACGCAAATTCATAGCCCCAGACCCCACCCCGTTCCCGTATAGGAATCAATTCAAATCAATAAAACGATTCGCCAACTACTTAATCTTTACATTTCTATATATTTGCTAGCATGTCTATTTCATATACTGTTTTGTATAACGTAATGTTATCATATCAATTTGTCCAGGGCAAGCGCGAAGTTTGAGTTTAAATCATACTGTTATTTGTATTATGAGCTATATCCATTGATATGGATTAGCATAGGCACATATTCAGGTGTGTTTCTTATCTTTATCATTTTTATCAAATCTTATTCGTGTTAAATATCCAGTCGAAGGGGGCCAGGTCAAAGGGGGTTAGGTCGAAAAGTGATTCCAGGAATACTGTTACTAATAACAACACATCATTGTCAGGTGATATATTTCTAAGAACTAAAATAGATTGGTCGTCAGGGTGATCTTACGTAATACACTTAGGTTGCATGTGTACGTTGTAAACCTAATCTTATTTTACCTGCCGATGTCGCCGTATTAAATTTTATTGACAAGTTTTATGTATATCATATACTCATATCATTGATTAATATCATAATTAGTATAAAAATGTCCCTAACAGCTGTTTCATTTTTCTCTGTAATGCTATGGGCCGGTTCGAACAACCAAAATTGTTAAAAATAATTGCTAAAAAAGGAATTGCATATGTAACAACCCCTTAAGTAATCAACTCTAATTTGTATTTTATAATTGATAATTTTATTCAACATCTGTAATCTTCATATTTGAAATGTTGACTTATTGTCCTATGTAAAGATACCAGGCAGATAAACTCAATAAAGGTGATCTAGTTTCACACATTTGTGATATTGTTATCAAATGTATTTATTGATGCAGTGTTGTCTTCTGTTACCAAAATAAACTAGTTCATCAACGGAATCCGACTTTAATACCCACACCAATTAGTAACATATGTCCAATCCTAAAAGCCAATAAGAAGTATTAAATCAATTAACAATATGTCGAATAGTGAGTACTTGGATGCTACACATCTATGTATATTTCAGTTTTCATGGCTGAAATTATAGATATTGCACATGCCTTTTGTATATAAATTCAATTGCTACTAATTAGAATCTAAACAAATTATTATTATGACGTAAAACAACCAGCATTATTCACGCCATATTTGATAATGTTGATGTTTACCCGTTCTTCATAACAATCAGGTTACCTACGTTACTAGACTGTCATCCCTATAAATCAATCACAAATATTTAAAAAGTGACGTGTATTTATCTATAAATTTCTGTGAAAGTCTTATCTCAAAAAAGGTAAAACCTGGTGACATATATAAATAGACTCGCCCTTATCACCAATAATTTGTCAGAAGACAACCTAAGTCGCCAAGTGGGATGAAATGTATGTATATTTGAATGAATTTTGAATAAAAATATCGTTAAACTAACTAAGTGGGATGATATTCAGAATAAGTTTTCCATCAGTAGGTCTAAGGTCACGGTCAATGCTATTACATTTCAACAACTTCTTGGAAATATGTCACCTGGCAATGATGTGTAGGTATTTATGTAATCTGATATTACATTATATTTAAAACTGAATGCGTTCTTGGAATCACTGGTCCCCTTTGATCGGGTAGATTTTTTTCTGGACATGAATACATTGATAAACATGTTATATCGAAACCTAGTAAACTGTCAGCGTGACTATATTACCCTGGTAGTTTATTTTAAGATAGACGTAGTCAATAACTTATGTGTACAGTGTACTGATTTCAAATGTGTATCATCAACCCATCTCACTCTGGACTTCCCACAATACCAAGAAAAATGATAAAACAATTATAGCATTCTCATTTCGGTAGAAACAAGGTTCTATTGACCTATATCGAAATAATGACTTCGAACTTCGTCCGCAAGTAATATTTTTGCTTAGGTCGATATAACCATGTATCCACCTCATTAAGTTTATATATTTGTATAATATGGCACATGTCATTTGTATCCCAATTTAATTGTTACTAATTAGAATACCCAAACATATATACAGAGGATATTCAACGGTTTGCCTTTGAATATAGAATAACATATTCTGTAATACGAATGAAGGATATGTAATATTCAACAGGAAACCATTCAATTTCCTTTTCATTTAATATTTGAAGAAGAAGAAAAAAACTATGCGTCAATAAGCGCGGGAATCAGAAGCATAGTTTGTGACGACGTATACTACTGATGTTTCGCCCGACAACATGACGACACCATTTTGAATGGAATGCATAACGTAATTCTATCGTTTTCTATTTTTATCTGGTATGCTTTACTTGCATAACTTCTTCAGATGTGTATTATATATACACACAAAAGAACTGCTACGCTACTGAAGAGGCACAGCAAAATAAATCCGTTGTATTCGAACCTAAAAATCGATGGATTCCAATGCGGTGGAAAGAAAGCGCCGTTCTGATTGGTAAAAAATGTTACGTTTTTATCCATTTGAAAATTTGTCATATGACATTGGTAAGAAATTTAATAAAACAAGTTACTATATATACTCACATTGTTCATACATCGATCGTAATGTATCTATTCTGATATCCACATCACACGCACGTGCACAAACGATCTGATAAGTTTAAACCTGTACTGTATACTGAAAATAGATACAATGTTATCAGCTTTATACCTGGAAATCAAATTGAAATTTCCTTCTCTGCAGTGTTTACATAACACCAGGAACAAACACATTCAACTTTACTTTCATGAAATTGACATTTAGATAAATTAACTGGCTACGAGGGCTTTAAGCTTTTGATTAATGCATTATCAATTCTTACTTCATGCATTTTTATGTAGATGATTCACACGTAATTGATAACAAACAGATTTGACATGTTTTCCAATTGAGGAAAATTGAATTACCTCATTAAGGTCTCCAAAGACGAAAACAGAGCGTTTACTTTGCTGGTCCATGGAAGTTTGACCGAGGACCTAGCATGGCCAAAAAGTAAGCACAGTAAGCGAACTGACCACCATGTTGATTCTCGCTTCAAAACGTTGCAGAGCAGACGTGATGGAAACGGCATTTTTACGGCGGATTTTGGGCCTGGAGTCCTAGATGTTGAAGTAGAGAAGCCTAGGTTTCTTTGCAAACAACAGTCGGGGTCAGCGATGAGCAATGGACGGAATCCAAGAACTTCGGTCTGAGGATAGAAGTAAACTTACAAACATTTTTCCTTGAGCAGACGTGGTGTAAAAGCAGTTTTCAAAAGCGAACAGTCCCAAATAATAACATTTAAGCTACTTAAATATCTTAATCGAAATGACATTGTAAACAACTGCACATGACCGAACCAGTGATAAACATGACTTCCTCGAATGTCCGCACGTGCTTAATTGTCAAGGTAGGGAATTTCTGCAAAAAAAAAAAAAACAAACAAAAAAACAAAACAAAACAAAACAAAAACAAAAAACGAGCCACTGTCATGGAAGTTACTGAGGTTTCTAGTAAAACAGCTTACATTAAAACGTTACTTTTTAAAAACAAAAACAGAACAAAAAACAAAGAAAAACCAGTTAACAAAAACATAGTTAAAAGTGTCTGAACAGCAATTTTTTTTAATTTCAACAAATTTTCGTCCTGATAGTACTCGCCTTATAATTTCCCGTACTTTTCATGGGGGCCATAAAACAAAGTCATCAATATTATTGACTAGTTCATTTTGATCTATCGGTTCCATCGTTTCACTCTGTCAGTCTGACAGCCGATTGGTGCCAAGAATGTGATAAGTTGTGTAGGTTAATAGAAGGCATATCCTCTTCCTATAGTAACATGAATGGTATATACACGGTCACACGAGTTTTGAGTTTTACCCCAACCACGCAGGGATATACAAGGTCACACGAGTTTTGAGTTTTACCCCAACCTCACAAGGGATATACACGGTCAAACGAGTTTTGAGTTCTACCTAAACCACGCAGGGATATACACGGTTACACGAGTTTTCACTTCCATCGCTGCCATTAGATGGATCTACACGTTCACACGAGTTTTGAGTTCTACCCTTACCATGAAGGGGGTGTACTAGGTCACATGAGACTTGAGTTTTACCCTTACCACACGGTCAAACGATATTTGAGTCTACACGATCACAAGAGTTTTGAGATCTACCCCAGTCACAAAAGGGGTCTATACGATTATAGTTCAATGTTCTGCCTCTACTAAACAAGGGATCCTTACGGTAACTCTACCCCAGGCACAAAGGGTATCCAAACGGTCATCGTCCTTGATACTCCAGTGGTTACGATATCATACGGTCTCTTCATCCATGGAAAATGTCTTGGCAAATCGAAGGCTTTCATGTATGCCACCTACCGGTAAATGCGAGTTTTATTCCCTGGCATTACTTATGTTCCGATCAATCAATGATAAAACAAGAAGCTCAATGGGCCTGATTCGCTCACTTGCTTCTAGAGCTACTTTGAAGTTGTTCTAGGTCATTTATATACAGATACTAACTAATGCAGATTACCACTTTATTAATTTATCAGAGAATTTTAGCTAGATTTATTCATATAAGCATACTATTAGCCAATATCAGGTCTGTGGAATTTCTTGGCTATCGAAAAGTCATCGTTTAAAGATTTTAACATTTTCGACCCCTGTGACCTTGAATGTAGGTCAAGGTCATTCATGGAACAAACTTGGTAGCCCTTCACCTCAGCATGTCAAGGTTTCCATGTTTCACTATATCAATCTGACACTCTATCGTGTGTAGCAAGAGGTCACATATACATAACAAAGATACATGGCGTACAGTTATACAATTTTACAATATGTCATGCTATACAAATTTATGATAATTACAAATAACATTAAACAATGGAGGAGCAATGCTTGATACAAAAGATCATTTTGAATCAATTTACGTAGTTTCTCTAAAAATATACAAAATTTTGTGTAGACTTAAGCATCAAATATATTGAACATCCATTGTGTTTTGTCTCGACTCGGATAAGAAAAGTTTTATTTTGAAATACTTTTTCTTTCTTCCTTTCTCAAACATATTACCGATTCATGCTTACATTTGAACATATTATGAATATCATCACCAATATCTGATTTACACTAATTACAAATTTTCTCGTTATGAGGTATAACATAGGTGCTTAGCACGTGTATAACTCAAAGACCCATCGTAGACTAACATATAGAGAAAGGTCTGCACAATTTTGTCAATTTCATTTAAGTTCGTCAAAATTTTACCAGAAAAAGATTTTTTTTCAACGGCGATAGTCTGATATTAATCAAACGTTTACAAAGTAACCTTTAACATGACACAAAGAAATCATACCTTAATAGTCTAGTTATTTTAGCTGCAAAATCGAAACTCTAAAAAGTGATGAACGAAATTAATCGGTCTTTGACCTATAAACGTGCTAAGCACATATGGGTATACCAATCCATCTTGGTAGTTTAATATTAGAGGATAGAAATTTACACACATATTTTTCTATCTTTTCATGAAGCTCTATAACAAATCCTTTTCCATGCCAAATTGTGTCTTAAATGTAGAATCAAACCATTTCTCTATAAATTGATCTTTCAATATACTTTTAACTAGTCTTTATTTCATCTTTTGAAGGACATATCGATTGCTATTGGATTTATAGTTGTGGAAAATGGAAGTCAATGTTATGATTTCAATTACATGTATAGTATGAATGGGGAGAACCTGAAGAATGAAACGTGTGTCAAAGATCTCGGTGTATGGTTGACTTGTACAATGAGTTTTATCACACACATTAGACATACTGTGATCAAGTCGATGCGAATGCTCGGTTTTATCCGATTTAAGGTCTTTGTATATAAGTGTTGTTAGGAGCCAGCTAGAATACTGTTGCAAGTTTTTGAATTTTGTATGTTTTAAGGCACATGTAAATAGTGTATTTGACTGTCCTTATTTAGTTGAGCAAATGTGTCTTTTAGCAACTGGTCGTAATCAACGATCATCTCGTTCCGTTCAGTTTTACTGTCAGAGAAGTCGCATAAATATTAGAAAGGATAGTGTTTTAACAGGATTCAATGTAATTTCAACTCTTTTTATCTTGTGCTAGACTGTGATATGTTTTATTTGTCTCTTGATATGTTCAAAGTACGACTAAAGAATACTATTTTCCACTAGTTCAATATTTTGTATGTATAAGTCTGTGTTACTTATGTTGTATTTATTATACATTCTGTAAGTGGACCCCCGGGTCTGTAGAAATGGAAATAAATAAATAGATAAATAAATAAACCCAGGAATGCTTTAACCAGTTTTTAACGTATGAAAGTCATTTACAAAACACGTTTTCAATTTCCTATCACTTAGTATACATTAATCTACAAATGTGATTTCATTGTCAAGAGAGTATCTTCCTTGCTCGCCATAAACAATAAAATTAATTGTACATTTTCTTAACTTAAATATGTTTTTACAAAATTGCAAATGATTTTTCTATAATATTTGTATTTTCCAATCCCCATTTCAGACGAATACAATAAAACTGGCATGGCAAGTACATTTTCCAAGTTTCTTATAATTAACAAAAATTGACTTATATGCCATACCCTTCAACTATGTCTAATTCTGCATTACACAATGTAAAATGGTGAATTTGTACACATTTCCGTTTCGAGAAGATTGCAACTTTTGGTTTTCTTATATTTGTTCCAATTCATTTAATAATTGTTGTAAACCATTTGGTATTTCTGACAACAAAATTGTGTCATCAGCCTAAAAAATGAAGTTTGAGATACATCCCGATGTTGTCTATACATCTAAAGTTTAAAGGCAGATCAAATTTCAGCAAAATATGTTTCTAAATCATAAGAAAATGCAACAAATTAATTTCCGCCTTTTTTAAAACCGATATGAAAATTGAACAAATATGACTGTTCACATTCGTTTTAACGCATGATGTGAGATCTTCATTTATGTCCCTCCACTTATATCAAGAATAACTCAAACAAGTATATGAAATTGAAATGGCCATCCACCAGGGGACATTTAAATTTATTATTGAGAAAGCCACCTAGTGGCTTCTAACATGAAATAATTTTCATGATTGCAAAGTAGTTGAACCCATATAATAATGGCAACTACAATCAATATCAAAATGTAGATAAAAACATATAAGAACCTATACTAGCCTTAGTGGGGTTGGCATAAAAACCAAAACCGCCACAAAACATGAAATAATGATCTAGTCCAGGGCTAAAAACCAAAGATAAAAAGACTACATAAAAAACTCTGGAAAACCGTGGACTGAAATGAATTTAGGATGTACATTTGAAAGTTTGGAATTAAACCGTGGACTGAACTGAATTTATGATGTACATTTGAAAGTTTTGATCAATTCAAATCAATTAAACGATTCGCCAACTACTTAATCTTTACATTTCTATATATTTGCTAGCATGTCTATTTCATATACTCTTTTGTATAATGTAATGTTATCATATCAATTTGTCCAGGGCAAGCGCGAAGCTTGAGTTTAAATCATATTGTTATTTGTAGTATGAGCTATATCCATTGATATGGATTAGCATAGGCACATATTCAGGTGTGTTTCTTATCTTTATCATTTTTATCAAATCTTATTCGTGTTAAGGAAATAAATAGTATATCCAGTCGAAGGGAGCCAGGTCAAAGGGGGTTAGGTCGAAAAGTGATTCCAGGAATACTGTTACTAATAACAACACATCATTGTCAGGTGATATATTTCTAAGAACTAAAATAGATTGGTCGTCAGGGTGATCTTACGTAAAACACTTAGGTTACATGTGTACGTTGTAAACCTAATCCTATTTTACCTGCCGTATTAAATTTGATTGACAAGTTTTGTGTATATCATATACCCATATCATTGATATCATAATTAGTATAAAAAGTCCCTAACAGCTGTTTCATTTTTCTCTGTACTGCTATGGGCCGGTTTGAACGACCAAAATGGTTAAAAATAATTGCTAAAAAAGGAATTGCATATGTAACAACCCCTTAAGTAATCAACTCTAATTTGTATTTTATAATTGATAATTTTATTCAACATCTGTAATCTTCACATTTGAAATGTTGACTTATTGTCCTATGTAAAGATACCAGGCAGATAAACTCAATAAAGGTGATATAGTTTCACACATTTGTGATATTGTTATAAAATGTATTTATTGATGCACTGTTGTCTTCTGTTACCAAAATAAACTAGTTCATCAACGGAATCCGACTCTAATACCTACACCAATTAGTAACATATGTCCAATCCTAAAAGCCAATAAGAAGTATTAAATCAATTAACAATATGTCGAATAGTCAGTACTTGGATGCTACACATCTATGTATATTTCAGTTTTCATGGCTGAAATTATAGACATTGCACATGCCTTTTGTATATAAATTCAATTGCTACTAATTAGAATCTAAACAAATTATTGTTATGACGTAAAACAACCGGCATTATTCACGCCATATTTGATAATGTAGGATGTTTACCCGTTCTTCATAACAATCAGGTTACCTACGTTACTAGACTGTCATCCCTATAAATAAATCACAAATATTTAAAAAGTGACGTGTATTTATCTATAAATTTCTGTGAAAGTCTTATCTCAAAAAAGGTAAAACCTGGTGACATATATAAATAGACTCGCCCTTATCACCAATAATTTGTCAGAAGACAACCTAAGTCGCCAAGTGGGATGAAATGTATGTATATCTGAATGAATTTTGAATAAAAATATCGTTAAACTAACTAAGTGGGATGATATTCAGAATAAGATTTCCATCAGTAGGTCTAAGGTCACGGTCAATGCTATTACATTTCAACAACTTCTTGGAAATATGTAACCTGGCAATGATGTGTAGGTATTTATGTAATCTGATATTACATTATATTTAAAACTGAATGCGTTCTTGGAATCACTGGTCCCCTTTGATCGGGTAGATTTTTTTCTGGACATGAATACATTGATCAACATGTTATATCGAAACCTAGTAAACTGTCAGCGTGACTATATTACCCTGGTAGTTTATTTTAAGATTGACGTAGTCAATAACTTCTGTGTAGAGTGTACTGATTTCAAATGTGTATCATCAACCCATCTCACTCTGGACCACAATACCAAGAAAAATGATAAAACAATTATAGCATTCTGATTTCGGTAGAAACATGGTTCTATTGACCTATATCGAAATAATGACTTCGAACTTCGTCCGCAAGTAATATTTTTGCTTAGGTCGATATAACCATGTATCCACCTCATTAAATTTATATATTTGTATAATATGGCACATGTCATTTGTATCCCAATTTAATTGTTACTAATTAGAATACCCAAACATATATACAGAGGATATTCAACGGTTTGCCTTTGAATATAGAATAACATATTCTGTAATACGAATGAAGGATATGTAATATTCAACAGGAAACCATTCAATTTCCTTTTCATTTAATATTTGAAGAAGAAAAAACTATGCGTCAATAAGCGCGGGAATCAGTAGCATAGTTTGTGACGACGTATACTACTGATGTTTCGCCCGACAACATGACGACACCATTTTGAATGGAATGCATAACGTAATTCTATCGTTTTCTATTTTGATCTGGTAAGTTTTACTTGCATAACTTCTTCAGATGTGTATTCTACCTCGTCATCTGGTCAATCAGGGATCCAATGAGAAGACACTTCCGGTCCCAGAAGTCAGTGCGCTTAGGTTCCAGATTAAAGAAGAAGCAAAATCATATCAATTTTCTAATCAGCAGTAATCTGCTTATTTCTTTTTATCATCGACTGTTAAAAATTACGACATAATTGTCTACAATAGCCTATGTTACTTTTGGAGGCAGTGTTATCACTAGCCATCCGTATATTCCGCAGTAATCTGCTTGTAAATATTGAACTGTCCACTGGTCAATATGGCGACCTCCCAGACAAAGAACGTGGGTGGTAAACCCAACATGATTTCCACTGAAGTGGAGCTGTTCGCCAGTCCATTGGCGAAATTGGACTCAAATAAGACGGCGGAGGCTACGCATAACTCAAACAATAAGGCTAAACAGTCCAATCCCAAATCAGGTTGTGATGGATTGAAAAATTCCTACCAAAAAGTGACCAGCGGTAAGGCCAAGATGGCGGCTAGTAGCTCGGCCAAGATGGCGTCCAGTAATTCAAAAGGGAACGCCCAAAACGCGACCGCTACTTTGACGAGTGCCCCTGATGGAGGGAATGTTGTTGACTCGAATTGAAATTTCCTTCTCTGCAGTGTTTACATAACACCAGGAACAAACACATTCAACTTTACTTTCATGAAATTGACATTTAGATAAATTCCCTGGCTACGAGGGCTTTAAGCTTTTGATTAATGCATTATCAATTCTTACTTCATGCATTTTTATGTAGATGATTCACACGTAATTGATAACAAACAGATTTGACATGTTTTCCAATTGAGGAAAATTGAATTACCTCATTAAGGTCTCCAAAGACGAAAACAGAGCGTTTACTTTGCTGGTCCATGGAAGTTTGACCGAGGACCTGGCATGGCCAAAAAGTAAGCACAGTAAGCGAACTGACCACCATGTTGATTCTCGCTTCAAAACGTTGCAGAGCAGACGTGATGGAAACGGCATTTTTACAGCGGATTATGGGCCTGGAGTCCTAGATGTTGAAGTAGAGAAGCCTAGGTTTCTTTGCAAACAACAGTCGGGGTCAGCGATGAGCAATGGACGGAATCCAAGAACTTCGGTCTGAGGATAGAAGTAAACTTACAAACATTTTTCCTTGAGCAGACGTGGTGTAAAGGCAGTTTTTTCAAAAGCGAACAGTCCCAAATAATAACATTTAAGCTACTTAAATATCTTAATCGAAATGACATTGTAAACAACTGCACACGGCAGGCCAAGTGTTAACATGACCGAACCAATGATAAACATGACTTCCTCGAATGTTCGCACGTGCTTAATTGTCAAGGTAGGGAATTTCTGCAAAAAAAAAAAAACAAAAAAAAACGAGCCACTGTCATGGAAGTAACTGAGGTTTCTAGTAAAACAGCTTACATTAAAACGTTACTTTTTAAAAACAAAAACAGAACAAAAAACAAAGAAAAACCAGTTAACAAAAACATACAGTTAAAAGTGTCTGAACAGCAATTTTTTTTAATTTCAACAAATTTTCGTTCTGATAGTACTCGCCTTATAATTTCCCGTAATTTTCATGGGGGCCATAAAACAAAGTCATCAATATTATTGACTAGTTCATTCTGATCTATCGGTTCCATCGTTTCACTCTGTCAGTCTGACAGGGTAGAAAGGGTTGTGCGACTGGGTAGAAAGGGTTGTGTGACTGGGTAGAAAGGGTTGTGTGACCGGGTAGAAAGGGTTGTGTGACTGGGTAGAAAGGGTTGTGTGACTGGGTAGAAAGGGTTGTGTGACAGGGTAGAAAGGGTTGTGTGACAGGGTAGAAAGGGTTGTGTGACTGGGTAAAAAGGACTATGCGACTGGGTAGAAAACTGCAGAAAAGAGTGCAGACTAGTACAAGTGATGTCCTACAATTTAGAGGCTAAAGCTCATATCATAGACAATGGCACACTACATGACACAGGAGGAGAGTAATCACTCAAAGAAATATAACAGAGGTTAACTCAGGAGAATCAAGATTCGTTGTTCGCGGACCACATTGGAACATGCGCATGCTCAAGCTAAGGAGTATCAGTTCATCTACTGAACACTTAACTAATACAGTCATATATTCAAAATCAAACTGGCCATGTTTCAAACACAAAGGTCCTTAAACGGTAGCAAATTATTCTAAATCTGCCATAATATTACAGAAGCTTGGGTGATTATATCCCGAACATGGAAATTGATAGACTGGTATACTGTTATCCAGAGAGACCTGGATCATTCTGACGTTGGAGTCTATACCAGCTGTCAAATATCGAAAGTAAGAACGATTAATACCTCTTCATTGAACTTTACCTAGCGAAGCCTAATCCCGTTATTGCCGGAAGTTGTTATTGGCCAGAAAAAAACAATCAAACTTTACCGAAAAATATGAAGAGTTATTTTCAACACATGAAAACATAATATGATTCCTATTGAGTTTCTCTAGTACAAAGGATGAGGTAAATAGTATGTATTATATAGCGTATATGAAAGCAATGATAGCGTATAAAGATATGGTCTTCAGGCCTATCCTATGTTCCTGTCAAGAATTCGTACTGTGCTCTGACACACTATAGATTCGCATGCACCGATTATGTGCTGAATAAAGTTGAAAAACGATATGTTTATAGGTGTGTGCAGGTAGGTCCTACAATGGCGGTATTGGGAGAGTGAGGGAGAGGAGGCGGAATAGGGATAGCAAAAACTTAAATAGGACACACTATCAAAAACTGAGACCAAGAAGCATGTAGCATGTTGGGATAAAGGGCTACATAAGTTGTTCAAAATGAATGACCTCGACCTGAATTCAAGGTCACGGGGGTCAAATTTGTTGAAATCCTTAAATATTTTCTCAATATTAGATCAGATGTAGGACAAAAAATTATATATTTAAATGAATATACCTAACTTACTCTTTTATTTGAATAAATTGTTAATAATCTTAACGCCTGCATAAATTAACTAGATTAACTTCAATGTTGCATTAGAAGAGGCTAGTCATCCAGGCCTTATAATTATAACCTCTTAATAATTTAGCTGTACTATTATCTTATATAAATAACAATACTTCCTGTTTGCTAGTCTGCGGTTTCAGTTATACATCAATAAACCTAATCGACTGCTAAAGAAATATATATAAAAAAAATCACTACATACACATTGTACTATTGCATATTATTATGTATAGAACACAAAATATTCCTATTATATTTTAGAGCATATTCATTAGAAATATAAAATTACGTGTCGCTATACTTACTCGGTAAACAAGGAAACACTATAAAAACTAATGTAAGTTGGCAACAGTCCATTTTCGTTTTATTTTCGTTTATATCCAGTTTATGCTTAGAATAATTTATAATCAAGTTTATCGTTATGATTGTTTTTATTTTCATTTGTCTAGTAAACAACATGATTTCATAAATACATGTTTAACATTGTTTTACTGATTGAAACCTACTTCTCCAAATCATATGTATCTCCATATCGGGTATCGTGAGTATATATACCTGAACCAGCCAATACACTGCCACTATTTAATCGAGGGAGGTCTGACAGGAAGCCGCCACATAAAATCTTTCTCAGGTAAACAATTACAATTTTTGATACGAGTTCAGTTAAAATTGGTTTTTTGTTTGTTTTGTTTTTGTGTTTTGCTTGGTCCAGGTCTTGTCAACTATAAAGATATGTTATCATCTTTTGGGGTACGCTACATTTATTTTTTCTGAACTCTTGTACACATGTGAATTAATTTCTGGATTTGAATTGTTCAGTTAGTTGGTACTACGTGCTAATTTGATTAAAACAGAATGATTAACAACTTTTTTATGACAGTAGTTATTACATGGCGCTTTTTAATATTACATGATGTTACTTTCTATATTACTTGATGTTACTTTCTATATTACTTGCGGAAAACAAATTAGAAGTGGTAATCTAAGAATTGAGTTAATATTATTAATATACAAATGGCGATTTAGTTGAGCAAGCAAGTATAGCAAAGCAAGAATAAAAAACAAATCTGTAAAAATTATTTTGCTTCTGAATAAACTGTACACGCCTATCAGGGCTACATTCCAATAAACTATAGATCAGGGGAAAACGAGACCGTTATTACATATGATTGTGTATTGATGTCAATAAACGGATATAAATTCATCCGTTATCTGAAGAGACTATAGTAATTATGTTAACAGTAGGCATACATAATAGTAAGTATAAACACTACTTATTCTGGGTCAGTTAACATACATTATCTATCAATATACATTTGTGTATATATGAGCGTTACTTACTTATGTTACGTTACTTATATTTCCAGGATGGGGATTCTGATATCATATCTGGGACCATCGGACAACTGTACTCTTCCGTCTCTGACCAAGTGTAGAAAGGGGCACAAGTGGTTTTCTAGTTTTGAATTATACCCTTTTGTGGTTGGCTCTCGAAAAACAGTTTTTGAGGGCATGATGTACGATGTGTATATCCCAAACAATTATTGGAGTAAAAGACACGCAATAGTCAAGTGTATAAACTACGGAAAAGGAACTGAGGAAGATGTCAAAGCGGAAGTAAGTGGTGCGATCAAGGCGCAAGAATTCGCCGAAGGATTTTCGAAAAAGTTTGACACCGTTGACAAGTTTTCTCTTAAATTTCAGCGCCCTCTAGCGGCCGTGATGGACAACGTCTCAGTGTTTAACGGTATTTTTCGTTTCCTAAAAGGTTACGACAAAGTGTTATCCGAGGGAGAGGGCGTGTTGATTGAGGAAAAACTTGAAGGTGAGTTTGTCTCTTTCATATACAAAAATGGCGGCATCACATCCAACTGTGAGGCTGTCCTACAGGCGTTCTGTCACTACACCTACTCCGCTAGTCACGAGGAACTGGTGGTATCCGGACTTCAGGGAGTGAAGAATGGCAACACCTACACCCTGTCCACTCCATGTATTCACTCGCGGTCCCGACAATACGGGAATACGGATGCTGGAGAGGTCGGTATCTCTAGTTTCTTCTCCCACCACGAATGCAATGACTCCTGCAGCGAGTTGCCAAAATTTTCACCTACAGACTTATCCGCGTCATCGAGTGTTTCATCTGAAAAACCGTACTCATTCGAAGACACGTTTCCAGTTCATTATCCAAGCAAGCGGTCAGGATGCGATAGTCCGGAATTTTCTTATACTGAGCGCAGTATGTTGGTAACGGCAGAAAAACATCCCCCGGCGTACGAAGGAATTGACTCGCAGCCCCCCACCTCCATACGATTTCAAAAATAAGGCTTGTCATGGAAAATCAAACAATGCTGGACCACTGAATCCTTTCTCCTCACCGGATGTCCAAACATACTGATTGATATATCATCCCAGTTCTAGATGCTGGAGAGGCCGGTATCTCTAGTTTCTTCTACCACCACGAATACAATGCCTCCTGCAGCGAGTTGCCAAAGTGTTTACCTACAGATTGGTCAGCATTATCAAGTACTTGCCACGAACCAATTTGACCTCTTAGAGACAAGCAATCAAGTATGTTTAAATTCTCTAGAATGTCCCAGGGACATGTGCTATGTCCTACGTAGTGTTAGCCAACTGAGTTTCACATTTTATCTAAAAAACAATGACATATGCTATCTTCACAAGAGAATGATTTGCTGAACATATGTAGGTCACTATTGCACATTGAACACAATCTTCAAGACAGAACATACTGAAGCACATTTTTAGCTATGTAAATCTTTAACGGAAGTGTTCCACACACTTTCGGTTCTTGTACATGTACACCCAAGAATGATTTGAAGAATTGTGTATATGTAAAATGATGGCGGTCAATATTTCAGAAAATTCGTTAACTTGACCTCATTAAAATTTGACCTTTAGAAGACAACTTTCCTGATTCCCATTTTTTTCTGATTTTTTTTCATCATTCAAAACAATGTGCCATAAATTACAAAATGTGTTTGGATTACAAGAGCAAGAAGTGGTTGTTTAAACTTTAAAAACGTCTTGAAAAAGTTGAAAATTCGCATAAATACTTTCGTTATTTCGTTTGGATTCATAACTATACACCTTGAAATAAAAAAGATTTAAGATAACTAAATTGTTATTACAGTTGTTAATATGACAACATCAAAAAACACCTGAGGTACCGAGAAACGGATGTGTGGTGAAAAATAATGTATCACACGTGGCGTGATGTATCACACGTGACATGATGTATCACACGTGACATGATGTATCACACGTGACATGATGTATCACACGTGACATGGTGTGCCACACATTGCTAATGTAGTGATGTAAAACAAGTGATCTTTGTAAAAACGTATAACACGTGACATCTCAATAATCAGCATGTTGTTGGATTATAACATTATAAGTGAGTTTCTTATATATCTAATGGTATACAGAAAAAAGTAGAATGGTATATAGAATTTGAATAGTTTATTGAATTCAAAGTATAGCACAACAAAAAACTAAATAATAACAAAAATAATAATAAAAATAGAATAAGATCAATGGTTTTTTTGTTTTAAATTTGAATAGAAAGCCAATTAGGCGATTTACAATCCATCCTATCAGATACGATAAATTCACAAAAATTAAATTAACCCATACCCTTAGCCTGAAGTTCCAGGAACAAGTATTGTAGGGATAGAAGATGGACCAATAATTTATTTGGTGTAGATCGGAGGTAACCTAGATTAACCCGGACAAGATTATGAGCGGAAGGTCAGAATTATGGACGGCCACAACGCAAATTCATAGCCCCAGACCCCACCCCGTTCCCGTATAGGAATCAATTCAAATCAATAGAACGATTCGCCAACTACTTAATCTTTACATTTCTATATATTTGCTAGCATGTCTATTTCATATACTGTTTTGTATAACGTAATGTTATCATATCAATTTGTCCAGGGCAAGCGCGAAGCTTGAGTTTAAATCATACTGTTATTTGTATTATGAGCTATATCCATTGATATGGATTAGCATAGGCACATATTCAGGTGTGTTTCTTATCTTTATCATTTTTATCAAATCTTATTCGTGTTAAGGAAATAAATAGTATATCCAGTCGAAGGGGGCCAGGTCAAAGGGGGTTAGGTCGAAAAGTGATTCCAGGAATACTGTTACTAATAACAACACATCATTGTCAGGTGAGTATATTTCTAAGAACTAAAATAGATTGGTCGTCAGGGTGATCTTACGTAATACACTTAGGTTACATGTGTACGTTGTAAACCTAATCTTATTTTACCTGCCGATGTCGCCGTATTAAATTTGATTGACAAGTTTTGTGTATATCATATACCCATATCATTGATTAATATCATAATTAGTATAAAAATGTCCCTAACAGCTGTTTCATTTTTCTCTGTAATGCTATGTGCCGGTTCGAACAACCAAAATGGTTAAAAATAATTGCTAAAAAAGGAATTGCATACGTAACAACCCCTTAAGTAATCAACTCAAATTTGTATTTTATAATTGATAATTTTATTCAACATCTGTAATCTTCATATTTGAAATGTTGACTTATTGTCCTATGTAAAGATACCAGGCAGATAAACTCAATAAACGTGATCTAGTTTCACACATTTGTGATATTGTTATAAAATGTATTTATTGATGCACTGTTGTCTTCTGTTACCAAAATAAACTAGTTCATCAACGGAATCCGACTCTAATACCCACACCAATTAGTAACATATGTCCAATCCTAAAAGCCAATAAGACGTATTAAATCAATTAACAATATGTCGAACAGTGAGTACTTGGATGCTACACATCTATGTATATTTCAGTTTTCATGGCTGAAATTATAGATATTGCACATGCCTTTTGTATATAAATTCAATTGCTACTAATTAGAATCTAAACAAATTATTATTATGACGTAAAACAACCAGCATTATTCACGCCATATTTGATAATGTATGATGTTTACCCGTTCTTCATAACAATCAGGTTACCTACGTTACTAGACTGTCATCCCTATAAATAAATCACAAATATTTAAAAAGTGACGTGTATTTATCTATAAATTTCTGTGAAAGTCTTATCTCAAAAAAGGTAAAACCTGGTGACATATATAAATAGACTCGCCCTTATCACCAATAATTTGTCAGAAGACAACCTAAGTCGCCAAGTGGGATGAAATGTATGTATATTTGAATGAATTTTGAATAAAAATATCGTTAAACTAACTAAGTGGGATGATATTCAGAATAAGTTTTCCATCAGTAGGTATAAGGTCACGGTCAATGCTATTACATTTCAACAACTTCTTGGAAATATGTCACCTGGCAATGATGTGTAGGTATTTATGTAATCTGATATTACATTATATTTAAAACTGAATGCGTTCTTGGAATCACTGGTCCCCTTTGATCGGGTAGATTTTTTTCTGGACATGAATACATTGATCAACATGTTATATCGAAACCTAGTAAACTGTCAGCGTGACTATATTACCCTGGTAGTTTATTTTAAGATTGACGTAGTCAATAACTTCTGTGTACAGTGTACTGATTTCAAATGTGTATCATCAACCCATCTCACTCTGGACTTCCCACAATACCAAGAAAAATGATAAAACAATTATAGCATTCTCATTTCGGTAGAAACATGGTTCTATTGACCTATATCGAAATAATGACTTCGAACTTCGTCCGCAAGTAATATTTTTGCTTAGGTCGATATAACCATGTATCCACCTCATTAAATTTATATATTTGTATAATATGGCACATGTCATTTGTATCCCAATTTAATTGTTACTAATTAGAATACCCAAACATATATACAGAGGATATTCAACGGTTTGCCTTTGAATATAGAATAACATATTCTGTAATACGAATGAAGGATATGTAATATTCAACAGGAAACCATTCAATTTCCTTTTCATTTAATATTTGAAGAAGAAGAAAAAAACTATGCGTCAATAAGCGCGGGAATCAGTAGCATAGTTTGTGACGACGTATACTACTGATGTTTCGCCCGACAACATGACGACACCATTTTGAATGGAATGCATAACGTGATTCTGTCGTTTTCTATTTTTATCTGGTATGTTTTACTTGCATAACTTCTTCAGATGTGTATTATATATACACACAAAAGAACTGCTACGCTACTGAAGAGGCACAGCAAAATAAATCCGTTGTATACGAACCTAAAAATCGACGGATTCCAATGCGGTGGAAAGAAAGCGCCGTTCTGATTGGTAAAAAATGTTACGTTTTTATCCATTTGAAAATTTGTCATATGACATTGGTAAGAAATTTAATAAAACAAGTTACTATATATACTCACATTGTTCATACATCGATCGTAATGTGTCTATTCTTATATCCACATCACACGCACGTGCACAAACGATCTGATAAGTTTAAACCTGTACTGTATACTGAAAATAGATACAATGTTATCAGCTTTATACCTGGAATTCCTTCTCTGCAGTGTTTACATAACACCAGGAACAAACACATTCAACTTTACTTTCATGAAATTGACATTTAGATAAATTCCCTGGCTACGAGGGCTTTAAGATATTGATTGATGCATTATCAATTCTTACTTCATGCATTTTTATGTAGATGATTCACACGTAATTGATAACAAACAGATTTGACATGTTGTCCAATTGAGGAAAATTGAATTACCTCATTAAGGTCTCCAAAGACGAAAACAGAGCGTTTACTTTGCTGGTCCATGGAAGTTTGACCGAGGACCTGGCATGACCAAAAAGTAAGCACAGTAAGCGAACTGACCACTATGTTGATTCTCGCTTCAAAACGCTGCAGAGCAGACGTGATGGAAACGGCATTTTTACAGCGGATTTTGGGCCTGGAGTCCTAGATGTTTAAGTAGAGAAGCCTAGGTTTCTTTGCAAACAACAGTCGGGGTCAGCGATGAGCAATGGACGGAATCCAAGAACTTCGGTCTGAGGATAGAAGTAAACTTACAAACATTTTTCCTTGAGCAGACGTGGTGTGAAAGCAGTTTTCAAAAGCGAACAGTCCCAAATAATAACATTTAAGCTACTTAAATATCTTAATCGAAATGACATTGTAAACAACTGCACACGGCAGGCCTAGTGTTAACATGACCGAATCAATGATAAACATGACTTCCTCGAATGTCCGCACGTGCTTAATTGCCAAGGTAGGGAATTTCTGCAAAAAAAAAAAAAAACAAAAAAAAACAAAAAAAAAACAACAAAAAAACAAAACAAAAACAAAAACAAAAAACGAGCCACTGTCATGGAAGTAACTGAGGTTTCTAGTAAAACAGCTTACATTAAAACGTTACTTTTTAAAAACAAAAACAGAACAAAAAACAAAGAAAAACCAGTTAACAAAAACATACAGTTAAAAGTGTCTGAACAGCAATTTTTTTTAATTTCAACAAATTTTCGTCCTGATAGTACTCGCCTTATAATTCCCCGTACTTTTCATGGGGGCCATAAAACAAAGTCATCAATATTATTGACTAGTTCATTCTGATCTATCGGTTCCATACTTTCACTCTGTCAGTCTGACAGCCGATTGGTGCCAAGAATGTGATAAGTTGTGTAGGTTAATAGAAGGCATATCCTCTTCCTATAGTAATATGAATGGTATATACACGGTCACACGAGTTTTGAGTTTTACCCCAACCACGCAGGGATATACAAGGTCACACGAGTTTTGAGTTCTACCCAAACCTCACAAGGGATATACACGGTCAAACGAGTTTTGAGTTCTACCTAAACCACGCAGGGATATACACGGTTACACGAGTTTTCACTTCCATCGCTGCCATTAGATGGATCTACAAGTTCACACGAGTTTTGAGTTCTACCCTTACCATGAAGGGGATGTACTAGGTCACATGAGACTTGAGTTTTACCCTTACCACACGGTCAAACGATATTTGAGTCTACACGATCACAAGAGTTTTGAGATCTACCCCAGTCACAAAAGGGGTCTATACGATTATAGTTTAATGTTCTGCCTCTACTAAACAAGGGATCCTTACGGTAACTCTACCCCAGGCACAAAGGGTATCCAAACGGTCATCGTCCTTGATACTCCAGTGGTTACGATATCATACGGTCTCTTCATCCATGGAAAATGTCTTGGCAAATCGAAGGCTTTCATGTATGCCACCTACCGGTAAATGCGAGTCTTATCCCCTGGCATTACTTATGTTCCGACCAATCAATGATAAAACAAGAAGCTCAATGGGCCTGATTCGCTCACCTGCTTCTAGAGCTACTTTGAAGTTGTTCTAGGTCATTTATATACAGATACTAACTAATGCAGATTACCATTTTATTAATTTATCAGAGAATGTTAGCTAGATTTATTCATATAAGCATACTATTGGCCAATATCAGGTCTGTGGAATTGCTTGGCAATCGAGAAGTCATCGTTTAAAGATATTAAGATTTTCGACCCCTGTGACCTTGAATGTAGGTCAAGGTCATTCATTGAATAAACTTGGTAGCCCTTCACCCCAGCATGTCAAGGTTTCCATGTTTCACTATATCAATCTGACACTCTATCGTGTGTAGCAAGAGGTCACATATACATAACATAGATACATAGCGTACAGTTATTCAATTTTACAATATGTCATGCTATACAAATTTATGATAATTACAAATAACATTAAACAATGGAGGAGCAATGCTTGATACAAAAGATAATTTTGAATCAATTTACGTAGTTTCTCTAAAAATATACAAAATTTTGTGTAGACTTAAGCATTAAATATATTGAACATCCACTGTGTTTGGTCTCGACTCGGATAAGAAAAGTTTTATTTTGAAATACTTTTTCTTTCTTCCTTTCTCAAACATATTACCGATTCATGCTTACATTTGAACATATTATGAATATCATCACCAAAATCTTATTTGCACTAATTACAAATTTTCCCGTTATGAGGTATACCATAGGTGCTTAGCACGTGTATAACTCAAAGACCCATCGTAGACTAACATATAGAGAAAGGTCTGCACAATTTTGTCAATTTCATTTAGGTTCGTCAAAATTTTACCAGAAAAAGATTTTTTTCAACGGCGATAGTCTGATATTAATCAAACGTTTACAAAGTAACCTTTAACATGACACAAAGAAATCATACCTTAATAGTCTAGTTCTTTTAGCTGCAAAATCGAAACTCTGAAAAGTGATGAACGAAATTAATCGGTCTTTGACCTATAAACGTGCTAACCACATATGGGTATACCAAGCCATCTTGGTAGTTTCATATTAGAGGATAGAAATTTACACACATATTTTTCTATCTTTTCATGAAGCTCTATAACAAATCCTTTTCCATGCCAAATTGTGTCTTAAATGTAGAATCAAACCATTTCTGTATAAATTGATCTTTCAATATACTTTTAACTAGTCTTTATTTCATCTTTTGAAGAAGGACATGTGGAAAATGGAAGTCAATGTTATGATTTCAATTACATGTATAGTATGAATGGGGAGAACCTGAAGAATGAAACGTGTGTCAAAGATCTCGGTATGGTTGACTTGTACATTAGACATACTGTGATCAAGTCGATGCGAATGCTCGGTTTTATCCGTTTTAAGGTCTTTGTATATAAGTGTTGTTAGGAGCCAGCTAAAATACTGTTGCCAGATCTGGTCTCCTCAACAATCTTTTCTCATCCACCAGATAGAAGCTGTTCAGCGCAAGTTTTTGAATTTTGTATGTTTTAAGGCACATGTAAATAGTGTATTTGACTGTCCTTATTTAGTTGAGCAAATGTGTCTTTTAGTAACTGGTCGTAATCAACGATCATCTCGTTCCGTTCAGTTTTACTGTCAGAGAAGTCGCATAAATATTAGAAAGGATAGTGTTTTAACAGGATTCAATGTAATTTCAACTCTTTTTATCTTGTGCTAGACTGTGATAAGTTTTATTTGTCTCTTGATATGTTCAAAGTACGACTAAAGAATACTATTTTCCACTAGTTCAATATTTTGTATGTATAAGTCTGTGTTACTTATGTTGTATTTATTATACATTCTGTAAGTGGACCCCCGGGTCTGTAGAAATGGAAATAAATAAATAGATAAATGAATAAACCCAGGAATGCTTTAACCAGTTTTTAACGTATGAAAGTCATTAACAAAACACGTATTCAATTTCCTATCACTTAGTATACATTAATCTACAAATGTGATTTCATTGTCGAGAGAGTATCTTCCTTGCTCGCCATAAACAATAAAATTAATTGTACATTTTCTTAACTTAAATATGTTTTTACAAAATTGCAAATGATTTTTCTATAATATTTGTATTTTCCAATCCCCATTTCAGACGAATACAATAAAACTGGCATGGCAAGTACATTTTCCAAGTTTCTTATAATTAACAAAAAATGACTTATATGCCATACCCTTCAACTATGTCTAATTCTGCATTACACAATGTAAAATGGTGAATTTGTACACATTTCCGTTTCGAGAAGATTGCAACTTTTGGTTTTCTTATATTTGTTCCAATTCATTTAATAATTGTTGTAAACCATTTGGTATTTCTGACAACAAAATTGTGTCATCAGCCTAAAAAATGAAGTTTGAGATACATCCCGATGTTGTCTATACATCTAAAGTTTAAAGGCAGATCAAATTTCAGCAAGATATGTTTCTAAATCATTAGAAAATGCAGCAAATTAATTTCCGCCTTTTTTAAAACCGATATGAAAATTGAACAAATATGACTGTTCACATTCGTTTTAACGCATGATGTGAGATCTTCATTTATGTCCCTCCACTTATATCAAGAATAACTCAAACAAGTATATGAAATTGAAATGGCCATCCACCAGGGTGACATTTAAATTTATTATTGAGAAAGCCACCTAGTGGCTTCTAACATGAAATAATTTTCATGATTGCAAAGTACATGTAGTTGAACCCATATAATAATGGCAACTACAATCAATATCAGAATGTAGATAAAAACATATAAGAACCTATACTAGCCTAAGTGGGGTTGGCATAAAAACCAAAACCGCCACAAAACATGAAATAATGATCCAGTCCAGGGCTAAAAACCAAAGATAAAAAGACTACATAAAAAACTCTGGAAAACCGTGGACTGAAATGAATTTAGGATGTACATTTGAAAGTTTGGAATTAAACCGTGGACTGAACTGAATTTATGATGTACATTTGAAAGTTTTGAATTAACTTATACATTAACGTTAAAGGAATAATACATGTTGCCAATATGGCATTCGCACCAAATCGGAATGACACTAATATAATCAACAAATAATAAACTACAACATTCTTATCATATTATTATCAAGGTGACAATCTAGTACCACTTATTTATTCCAACCACAAACAAGGGGAGGATGAGAGTGGGTTTGAAAAAAAGTTGCCAGTATTTATGTGCGTGTCTACAAAATCCAATATGGCTGCTGATGGGATGCATCCCCTCAGGTCATTTCAACCAATCAGAAGCCTGATATCCAATTCCGTCATCAACAGCCAATGAAAATATAATAACTACCACTACTAAGGATACGCGTTCCCATCAATATTAGCTTAGAAATATTTTTCTTATTTTTTTTTCATCATTTGAAATAATATGCCATACTAACAAAATGTGTTTGGTTTACAAGAAGAAGAAGTGGTTGTTGTAAACTTTAATAACGTCTTGAAAAAGTTGCAAATTTGCATAGAATTTACTAAAATGTTGCGTTAATTCGTTTGCGTTGATATTTGAAATAAGAAAGATTTAAGATGAAGTTAAAAAAAACAAAATTAATAAATGAATAAAAAAAAAAATAAATAAAAAAAAATATAAATAAAAAATAAATATAGAATAAGATAAATAAAAAATAGATATACGATTTACAGTCCACCCTATTACATACGATAAATTCACAATAAATGAAATCAATTCATACCCCTAGCCTGAAGTTCCAGGGACAAGTATTGTAGGGATAGAAGATGGACCAATAATTTATTTGGTGTAGATCGGAGGTAACCTAGATTAACCCGGACAAGATTATGAGCGGAAGGTCAGAATTATGGACGGCCACAACGCAAATTCATAGCCCCAACCCCAACCCGTTCCCGCATAGGGATCAATTCAAATCAATTAACCAATTCGCTAACTACTTAATACTTACAGTTCTATATCTTTGCCTAGCATGTCTATTTCATATACTGTTTTGTATCACGTAATGCTATCATGTCAATTTGTTCAAAGCAAGGGCGAAGTTTGAGTTTAAAACACATTGTTATTTGTATTATGGGCTATATCCATTGGTAGATGCATAGCAACACATATTCAAGTGTGTTTCTTATTTTTATCATTTTTATCAAATTTTATTCGTGTTAAGGAAATAAATAATATATCCGGTCGAAGGGGGCCAGGTTAAAGAGGATTAGGTCGAAAAGCGATTCCAGAAATACTGTTACTAATAACAACACATCATTGTCAGGTGATATATTTCTAAGAACTAAAATAGATTGGTCGTCAGGGTGATCTTACGTAATACACTTATGTTACATGTGTACGTTGTTAACCTAATCTTATTTTACCTGCCGATGTCGCCGTATTAAATTTGATTGACAAGTTTTGTGTATATCATATACCCATATCATTGATTAATATCATAATTAGTATAAAAAGTCCCTAACAGTTGTTTCATTTGTCTCTGTAATGCTATGGGCCGGTTTGAACGACCAAAATGGTAAAAAATAATTGCTAAAAAAGGAATTGCATATGTAACAACCCCTTAAGTAATCAACTCTAATTTGTATTTTATAATTGATAATTTTATTTAACATCTGTAATCTTCACATTTGAAATGTTGACTAATTGTCCTATGTAAAGATACCAGGCAGATAAACTCAATAAAGGTGATCTAGTTTCACACATTTGTGATATTGTTACACAATGTATTTATTAATGCACTGTTGTCTTCTGTTACCAAAATAAACTAGTTCAACAACGGAATCCGACTCTAATACCCACACCAATTAGTAACATATGTCCAATCCTAAAAGCCAATAAGACGTATTAAATCAATTAACAATATGTCGAATAGTGAATATTTCAGTTTACATGGCTGAAATTATAGATATTGCACATACCATTTTGTATATCAATTGAATTGCTACTAATTAGAATGTCAAGTTATTATTATTACATAAAAGAACCGGCATTATTCACGCCGTTTCTGATAATGTAGGATGTTTTACCCGAACCCAAAAACCACTTCATATCAATCAGGTTACCTACGTTAGTTTAAATTGTATTTTATTTGTGATTCGATACAACATGTAGTACAGCAACATAAATGAAAATGATCAGATTCAGAAACAAGTACAGTGTACTTATATTAATCTGTCTCCATAAGTTGTAACATATTGGCAAAATGACGGTACTGACAAAGTGGACTACATTATTTAATACAGGTAGTGAGGGGGTGCGGGGAGGGGAGGAAAGCGTGTGGGGTTGAGAAGAGGAAACTGTTACATGGATTTACCGATAGGATTAATTTGTTAATATATATATATGTATATAAATATATTTGCACATGTATTAACCGAAATAATTGTATTACAACCTTAAAACCTTATATCGGTAACCAGGTCTGCGGTATGGAATCGTATGGTGTTTTTGGTACGTATAGATATTGCGCATATAAAAAGCACACATTAAAAGAATGTGATGTTAGACGTGTACCAGTGACTCTAGAATCTTTTAGAATGCATAATAAATGTTTGAACAATATCAAAGATATTTTCGTTATACTGGTCTGGCATATCAGGGTTACCATATAATAAAATGTTAACATTGTAGTCGGGAGGTAAGTTTCTTAAACATTGAATTCTGATGTGCTGGTAGTTTGGACAGTGAAGAAGGAAGTGCTCTGTAGTTTCGTCAGATAAGTTGCATAAACACAGGGGACTGTTAACTAGATTGCGTATATATAAATGACTGTTCAGAGAACTACAATGCATCCTGAGTCGTGCGTGGTGAATCTGACTGTGTCTAGTTTTACAACGATAGTAATATAGGGGTACGGTTTCAGTGCCAGCATTGAGGAATTTTTTAAGATTAATAATAGAGGGGTTAGTTTTTATGACCTCAGGTAGTGCGTTCCACAGAACAACAGAAGAGGGAAGGAAAGAGTCTTTGAAGAGATTAGTTCGGCAGGGAATTAATTTGAAGGAGTCGACACTTCTTGTGTTGTAGGAGTGGATATTGGAGTGGCGAGCTGGAAGCAAGTTTGTTAAGTAGGTAGGACATTGCTCATGAACCATCCGATGAAATTTAATAATTTTATGTTTTCTTCTTCTGTTAACAAGAGTATCTAAACCAGACTCTAAATATAGGCGGTCGTGACTTGTAAGTTTTGTAGCCCCGGTAATGATCCTAGCAGCTTCAAGTTGTATACTTTCCAATAATTTACTTTGGCCTAATGTTATATTGTCCCAGACAATGTCTCCATATTCTAGTAAAGGTCTAATAAATGAACAGTATAAAGTTTGAAGGGATTTCCGATCAATGCTAAATTTGAGATTTCTAAGGACAGCTAGTTTTTTAGAGGCTTTACTTATAATGTGCTGTAAATGATCAGTCCAGTTTCCGTTAGCTGAGAGTGTGATACCTAGATGTGTGTGTGAGGTGACTTCCGTAAGTATGGTATTATTCATGAATAGGGAGGGGTGGATCGGTTTGTTAGTTTTTTTGCTTGCGGTCATTGTTAGAGTTTTAGAAGGGTTAAAGTTAACAAGCCATGTTTTAGACCATTGGTTAATTTTACTAAGGTTATCATTTAACAGGTTAGCGCTAAGATGTGGAGATTCAACGATGACATACAGAGATGTGTCATCAGCAAACAGTTTTATGGCACAGCTAATGTCATTAACAATGTCATTTATGAAAACTAAGAAAAGTAGTGGGCCAAGGATTGAACCTTGCGGAACACCCGCAGTAATATAGGCTAAGTTGGATTGCTTACCGTTGATAACTACACTTTGGCAACGATTACGTAAATAATTTGAGAACCATAAAAAGAGATTTCCAGTTATTCCGAAAGATTTTAATTTGGATAGTAGGCCTCGATACCAAACTCGGTCAAACGCCTTGCTTATGTCACAGAATATCAATCTGATTTCGTTACCCTTATCAAGATTAGAGAAAATATCATGGGAAATTGATAGAAGTTGATTGATGGTAGAATCACCAGATCTGAAGCCAGATTGGTACGGGGTTAGAAGTGATTTATCGATAAGGAAATTGTAGACATATTTATACACACATCTTTCCATTAATTACCTACGTTACTAGACTGTCATCCCTATAAATAAATCACAAATATTTAAAAATCAAAGTAAAAAGTGACGTGTATTTATCTATAAATTTCTGCGAAAGTCTTAAAAACCTGGTCATATATATAAATAGACTCGCCCTTATCATCAATAATTTGTCAGAGGACAACCTAAGTCGCCAAGTGGAATAAAAATATTGTTAACCTCACTAAGTGGGATGAGATTCGGAATTAGTTTTCCTACAGTAGGTCTAAGTTCACGGTCAATGTTAACACATTTCAAAATCTTCTTGGAAATATGTCACCTGGCAATGATGTGTAGGTATTTATGTAATCTGATATTACATTATATTTAAAACTGAAAGCGTTCTTTGAATCACTGGTCCCCTTTGATCGGGTAGATTTTTTCTGGACATGAATCCTTTAACCTTTAAACATATTTTTTATTGCTTCAAACTGTAAGCATGAGGATTGGGCACAAGCTATACAACTTATTAAAGCCCTCTCCATGACATGAATACATTGATCAACATATTATATCGAAACCTAGTAAACTGTCAGCGTGACTATGTTATCATGGTAGTTTTTTCTTAGATTGACGTAGTCAATAACTTTCGACTTCCCATAAGACCAAGAAACATGATAAAACAATTACTGCATTCTCATTTCGGTAGAAACATGGTTCTATCAACCTATATCGAAATAATGACTACGAACTTCGTCCGCAAGTAATATTTTTTCTTAGGTTGATTTAACCATGTATCCACCTCATTATATTGATATATTTGTATAATATGGCACATGTCATTTGTATACCAATTTAATTGTTACTAATTAGAATACCAAAACATATATTCAACGGTTTGCCTTTGAATATAGAATAACATATTCTGTAATACGAATGAAGGATATGTAATATTCAACAGGAAACAATTTAATTTCCTTTTCATTTAATATTTGAAGAAGAAAAAAAACTATGCGTCAATAAGCGCGGGAATCAGTAGCATAGTTTGTGACGACGTATACTACTGATGTGTCGCCCGACAACATGACGACACCATTTTGAATGGAATGCATAACGTAATTCTATCGTTTTCTATTTTTATCTGGTATGCTTTACTTGCATAACTTCTTCAGATGAGTATTATATATACACACAAAAGAACTGCTACGCTACTGAAGAGGCACAGCAAAATAAATCCGTTGTATTCGAACCTAAAAATCGACGGATTCCAATGCGGTGGAAAGAAAGCGCCGTTCTGATTGGTAAAAAATGTTACGTTTTTATCCATTTGAAAATTTGTCATATGACATTTGAAAGAAAACAAGTTACTATACAAGTTACTATATATACTCACATATTTTATACATCTATCGTAATGTATCTATTCTTATATCCACATCACACGCACGTGCACAAACGATCTGATAAGTTTAAACCTGTACTGTATACTGAAAATAGATACAGTGTTATCAGCTTTATACCTGGAAGAATAAAATGGAAACTTCCTTCTCGGCAGTGTTTACATACCACCAGGGACAAACACATGTAACTTTATTTTCATGATATTGACATTTAGATAAATTCCCTGGCTACGAGGGCTTTTAGCTTTTGATTGATGCATTATCAATTCTTACTTCATGCCTTTTTATGTTGATGATTCACACGTAATTGATAACAAACATATTTGACATGTTGTTCAATTGAGGAAAATTGAATTACCTCACTAAGGTCTCCAAAGACGAAAACAGAGCGTTTACTTTGCTGGTCCATGGAAGTTTGACCGAGGACCTGGCATGACCAAAAAGTAAGCGCAGTAAGCGGACTGACCACCATGTTGATTCTGACTTCAAGACGCTGCAGAGCAGACGTGATGGAAACGGCATTGTCACAGCGTATTTTGGGCCTGGAGTACTAGATGTTTAAGTAGAGAAGCCTAGGTTTCTTTGCAAACAACAGTCGGAGTCAGCGATGAGTACATCAATGGACGGAATCCAAGAACCTCGGTCTGAGCATAGAAGTAAACTTACAAACATTTTACCCTGAGCAGACGTGGTGTTAAAGCAGTTCTTAAAAGCGGACAGTCCCAAATAATTACAGTCAAGCTACTTAAATATCTTAATCTAAATGACATTGTAAACAAATGCAGTGTTAACATGACCGAATCAATGATAAACATGACTTCCTCGAATGTCCGCACGTGCTTAATTGTCAACGAAGGGAATTTCTAAAAAAAAAAAAAAAAAAAAATCCGAGCAACTGTCATGGAAGTAACTGAGTTTCCTAGTAAAACAGCTTACGTTAAAACGTTACTTAAAAATATGTTATTAAGGATGCGAGGTGAAGTTAAAGCATGGCTATACGGGATGGAAGGAAACATGATGGAACTGTTTGTATATATGTTTGTTTGTTTGTTTGAGTTTTACGGCCCGTCGACAACTAGGGTCAGGCCAAACAATAATATCGTTTTGATTTTCTATGTTAAAATCAGATAAAATTGGTCATTTTTAAAAACCATTCGTATTGTATATTTAGATTATTATGATAAAAAAAGGTTGGTTAAAAATATATTTATATATACCAATTGAAGATGTGAACTTTGATATATATATATATATAGAACGCCAAAGGGAGCAAGGTAAAAGACATCAAAGTCTATAGAATTGATCGATTTCTTTCAAGTAGCGAAATATTGTTTTCGAATCCATGGAACTGAAAAGGGTTTTCATATCCGGGACTCGAAAGTATATAACACGAATATGCTTGAAATCGGAACATTCTATTAAAAAATGCTAAAACGCAATAACCCGAAAGAATTTTATAAAAGATTTGCTAGTCAGTAACACCAGCGATCTTATATTAGATGATTTTTTTTCTCAATATTTCAAGGGTCTCGCTGGAGAACGATTCCCCTATGATTCTAATAGTAGCGTTGATGGTATAGATAATAACTGTTTTTTTTCGGAGCTAGATTTGGATTTTAAAACAGAGGAAGTAATGGATGTAATAAAAGGCACGTCTAGAAATAAGTCAGCAGGTACGGATATGATCCTTGATGTATATTTTATTGAATATAAAGATTTTTTTGCACCTGTTTTATTAAGTTATTCAATATCATTATGGAAGTTGGATATTTCCCTCAAGCTTGGGCACAGGGTGTAATTATTCCCTTGCACAAACAGGGAGATAAAAATAATGTAAATAAGTACAGAGGTATTACCCTTATTAGTCATGTAGCTAAGTTATTTACTAGTCCTCTGAACAAAAGATTGTTGGAATGGGGCGAATCTGAACATGTTGTTACAGATGCGCGATTTGGGTTTAAGCCTGGTTTTGGTACACGTGATGCAATATTTGCATTGCATAGTTTAATAAAAAATACATTACAACAGAATATAAAGCTTTACTGTGTTTTTGTCGATTATAGTAAAGAATTTGATAGTGTGACTCACGATAAACTCTGGCTTAAATTATGGAGAAGTGGAATTAGGGGTAGGTTGTTAAAAGTAATTAAGTCAATTTACGAAAATTTAAAATCCTTTACAAAATTGAGCGGGAAATTATCTGCTACGTTCAATTTCAATGTCGGACTCTTGCAAGGGAATCTTTATCCCCGATACTATATTCTCTTTTTGTACATGGGGTCAGGACCCCTCCCCCCTTTTTCGGACGAGGACAATTTTTATAGCCTTACAAAAAAAACGCCTGTGTCACACCCCCAACCCCATTCCCGAAAGATTGAAAAAATTGCTATAATCATTTCATTTTCCGAATTTTTGGCCCCCAGACCCCTCGACAAAAAAAACAATTCGGCTCGCGCCTACGGCGCTCGCATTACCACTAAATTACTGCCGCCCCCCCCCCCTTTCAAAGCCTGGGTGTGGGGTCATCACCTAGTACCAAAAATAGAATCTGTGCATCTTTTATTCCTAAAAGGACTACTAAATGTAAAGAAAACAGTCAATAGCTCCATGGTGTGTTTTGAGACTGGTAGATATACTTTACATGTACATCGTAAAATAATGATAATGAAATACTGTACTGGTTAAAGTTGATAAGAAAAGATAAGTGTATGTTAATGTCATGTTATGATGCTCTATTTGAGCTGAATATCAGAAAACCCAATTATAGATTAATCTGGGTCATGGGTTTAACTATGTTTGGATTGCTCAAAAGGTACATAATAAAAAACAGTTTTTGAAAACATATATACAACGCCTGCATGTTATATTTATTCAGGAATTACAAAGTGCATTCGATAATCCTTCAAAATGCCGAATTTATGAATACCTTGCTGATAGCTTTGAAATTCAATATTATTTGAAAAAAGCTCTTAACTCCAAAACGAAACAAATATTAAGTAAATTTGGTATGCATGCACACTCTCTTTAGGTAGCACACTACAGTAGGACAGCCTGGCCATGGGCAATTTTTTTGTTAAGCAAATAACTCCTGTATTATGATATGCATAAAAAATGAAAAAAATAAATGTACACTATAATTGGTATATTCAGTATGAAGAAGTACATACAGGCTTCACATTTGTTAAAAAAAATTAATAAATTGGTTCCGGATTATAAATTTCCGGATTTTCCGCAAGTGTGTTTACACAGGAAATTTAGTTTTGCCTACAGCGAAAAATGGATGCCCACAGTAAAGGTGAGATAGCGGAAAAACTTAATTTACAACATATGTCAAAACAAGATTAATTCTGTCTTTGGGATAGAGATATTTAATTTTAAATAGGTTTCAGGAAAAAAATTGTGTAGAGATTTGTGTCATTTTGGGTCAAATATCATAATATTTTGCAATTTTTTAGCATTTTTTAAGCTGTTACCATGGTATTCACAGAGCTGCTCTAAAAATCACAGAAAATATCAGTTAACTTATCCTTCAGAGCTGTATTAAAATTGCAAATGTTGTACAGATTACAAATATATATACTTTATTAGAGTTTATATGTAGGGTTAACTGGCAATGTTTACATATCTAAGACATGTGTCATATTTTTCAAAATTTGGCATTTTTACTGTACACTGCTACCTTATATTGAGTCCGGACGCTATAATGCTGTTCCGAGAAGCGAAAGTATTTGTACAGTCTGTAACAAAAATGATGTAGCTGTGTCCAGCTTATGCAGAGTTAAGAGTTAAGTTTATAAAACAATATTATTATGGACATCCGAGTGTTTATAAGCTTATAGAACTATTTTCATGCAAAAATGTTAAAACTTTAAGTAAATGTGGTAAATTTTTGAAGCAAGCGACAGATAAAAGAAAATGTCTTATGAATCCGTAGTTAGTAATTATATAAAGTTCGTTCATTTAATTGTATTTAGTAAATGTAAGGAATTATCCTCCGCCATCTTGAGAAGTACGTTCAGTATGATTTTTGTATTATTTATTTGTATAACCTATATGCTGTATTGCATTTGGTGAATAAAAAAGTTGAAAACTTGAAACTTGCTATAAATCACGGGGCGCAACAACTCAGGAAACATGTGTTATCGGCGATCCAGATATTATGCAGGAAGGAACGTATGAATTTATTAATCAAGTAACGTTAACTGCAATGTTTACTTGGAAAAGAATCACCTTTACAGTGTCGTCGGCTAAGATTATGACTTGGCAGTGTAGGCAGTGTATAGATATCCATTACGTACCAGATTTTAATACTGGTATAAATACATACAACTGTGATAACCGTACACTAAGGTTAAAAGGCTGGTTACCGGTCTCTTTATGCTGGAACAGCATTCACTTTTCCTTTTGAAGGGATTTGACCAGATGTTTATCATCTCAGATTTACACTGTAACATATGTTGTAACTATATCTACACATTGTCACATCTACTGTAACTACAGATTGACACTATTCAATATGCTGTAATTGTAATCACGGAAAAAATCCGGGACTTTTTTTGTGGGTAGTACTTTTAGTTTTCATCGGTTGATCTTTATCAGGTCTTCTTGTGATCTACGTATTAATGGAGTATAGGCAATATATTAATTAAAATGTAATTGTTGTTGTAGTGATGTAAGTTTGCTCATAAACTGCATGTTTACACTGTAACATATGATGTAACTACATATATACACTGTTATATGTGCTGTAACTACAGATATACACTGTATCATGTGCTGTAACTACAGATATACACTGTAATGAATGCTGTAACTACCTATTGACACTGTTACATATACTGTAACTACCTATTGACACTGTAACATATACTGTAACTACAGATATTCACTGTATCATGTGCTGTAACTACAAATATACACTGTAATGTATGCTGTAACTACAAATATACACAGTATCATGTGCTGTAACTACAAATATACACTGTAAGGTATGCTGTAACTACAAATATACACTGTAATGTATGATGTAACTACAAATATACACTGTATCATGTGCTGTAACTACAAATATACACTGTAATGTATGCTGTAACTACAAATATACACTGTAATGTATGATGTAACTACAAATATACACTGTATCATGTGCTGTAACTACAAATATAAACTGTAATGTATGCTGTAACTACAAATATACACTGTAATGTATGCTGTAACTACAAATATACACTGTATCATGTGCTGTAACTACAAATATACACTGTAATGTATGCTGTAACTACCTATTGACACTGTAATACAGTATATACTGTAGCTACATAGTGACACTGTAACATATACTGTAACTACATATATACACTGTATCATGTGCTGTAACTACAAATATACACTGTAATGTATGCTATAACTACCTATTGACACTGTAACATATACTGTAACTACAGATATTCACTGTATCATGTGCTGTAACTACAAATATACACTGTAATGTATGCTGTAACTACCTATTGACACTGTAACATATACTGTAACTACAGATATACACTGTATCATGTGCTGTAATTACCTATTGACACTGTAACAGTATATACTGTAACTACCTATTCACACTGTAACATATACTGTAACTACAGATATACACTGTATCCTATGCTGTATCTACCTAGTTACATTGTTATATATGCTGTAAATACATATTGACACTGTAACACATACTGTAAGTATAGATATACACTGTATCATTTGCTGTAACTACATATTTATGATATGCCACTAATTCATTCAGAAATGATTTAAGATTTTAATACATAATGACATTGAAGATGTATGGGCCATCTCAGTCTCCATATTTTATCTTTTCATGGCATAATATCAGCTATAGGGACATGTATACTAATAATACCTGAAAACCTAAGATGATTCCAGAGTCATCTTTGGTACCCCTCATATTAATATACCAGATATTAGATAAGGATCTTTAGCCTTTGTTATCGAAAGACCTAGCTGTTACCTTATGATAATGTGTTTTAGTTTAATCCGATGTTTAAAAAGACATGAATAAATTGGTTTAACCATCAAGATATTGAACCACACCAATAAGATGTCAGAGGCTACCATATATTACTGTCTGATGATACACAAGACTTCAGTGATACCTTGTTTTTATTTCACGTACCATCAACATGATACATTGTATAGCAAGACAAAGTTCTAGATTAAAAAGGCAATTGATGGTAAATCTTTGGACTAAACGATCAATTAATAAAATGTACAGTTCTTGTATATTTTTCAAGTCATGTGACATGGGCAATGGGCATGTTTTAATTATTACTTTGTAACAAGCCTGCTCTTGTTCAGTTTTAAATATGACTTTGCAACACTATCATCTTCCTTTAACAATAACTAAGTTGAGAAGAAGCCATGCTAGTCACGTGCTTGTAGCGTATGCGTATACATACATGTACACATGTTTGTGTAATTTATGTGGAGTGGATGTTGAACTACACACAGGTTTTAAAAACATTTCAAAGCCACATACTTCCGATAAAACATATCAATGTTTACATTTTGAGCTTTTTACAGTTTTCGGACTTGATACATACCTAACAGATTATCGTGAATCAGAAACTGAAAGAAAATGTGTATTTATTAAAGAATACGGGGAATTCCCAAAAATAATAACTGTGGCTGCCGGACCAAGTTTCTCTGAAAATTAGTCCCACAATGCAAAGGCGGGTTCTACAGTCCATACAAAATGGCGGAACGCCGAAAGCGTGGACCTGCGAAAACGCAGACATATTCTGCCAAACAAAAGCCTCAAAAGTGAGTGGAATCGACAAAACCCGAGTATTTCCTTAGGGAAGGAAATGATTCGTTGGAACTTAGCGCCGGACGTCTATTGGATTGCTGGTTAGCTTTTGAAGATCATTACGTTTATACTAATAACGAGTTTTGAGTTCTTACCCAACCGCGAAAGGGAGATTTTACACGGTATTGAGTTCTATCCCAATCACAAATGTGATGTATACGGTTACACGAATGGAACCTACACGGTCACACGAATGGAACCTACACGGTCACACGAATGGAACCTACACGGTCACACGAATGGAACCTACACGGTCACACGAATGGAACCTACACGGTCACACGAATGGAACCTACACGGTCACACGAATGGCTCCTACACGGTCACACGAATGGAACCTACACGGTCACACGAATGGAACATTCACGGTCACACGAATGGATCCTACACGGTCACACGAATGGATCCTACACGGTCACACGAATTTTGATTTCTATCTGATCATCAGGACCTGCAATACACGTTGTACGAGTTTTGAATTCTTACCCAACCGCGAAAGGGAGATTCTACACGGTCACACGAATGGATCCTACACGGTCACACGAATGGAACCTACACGGTTACACGAATGGATCCTACACGGTCACACGAATGGAACCTACACGGTCACACGAATGGAACCTACACGGTCACACGAATGGATCCTACACGGTCACACGAATGGATCCTACACGGTCACACGAATGGATCCTACACGGTTACACGAATTGATCCTACACGGTCACACGAGTATTGAGTTCTATCCCAATCACAAATGGGATATATATGGTTACACGAATGGAACCTACACGGTTACACGAATGGAACCTACACGGTCACACGAATGGAACCTACACGGTCACACGAATGGAACCTACACGGTTACACGAATGGATCCTACACGGTTACACGAATGGATCCTACACGGTCACACGAATGGATCCTACACGGTCACACGAATGGAACCTACACGGTTACACGAATGGAACCTACACGGTCACACGAATGGATCCTACACGGTTACACGAATGGAACCTACACGGTTACACGAATGGAACCTACACGGTCACACGAATGGAACCTACACGGTCACACGAATGGAACCTACACGGTTACACGAATGGATCCTACACGGTCACACGAATGGATCCTACACGGTCACACGAATGGATCCTACACGGTCACACGAATGGAACCTACACGGTTACACGAATGGAACCTACACGGTCACACGAATGGATCCTACACGGTTACACGAATGGATCCTACACGGTCACACGAATGGAACCTACACGGTCACACGAATGGATCCTACACGGTCACACGAATGGAACATACCCGGTTACACGAATGGAACCTACACGGTCACACGAATGGAACATACACGGTCACACGAATGGAACATACACGGTCACACGAATGGATCCTACACGGTCACACGAATGGATCCTACACGGTCACACGAATGGAACCTACACGGTCACACGAATGGAACCTACACGGTCACACGAATGGATCCTACACGGTCACACGAATGGAACCTACACGGTCACACGAATGGAACCTACACGGTCACACGAATGGAACCTACACGGTCACACGAATGGATCCTACACGGTCACACGAATGGATCCTACACGGTCACACGAATGGAACCTACACGGTCACACGAATGGAACCTACACGGTCACACGAATGGATCCTACACGGTCACACGAATGGAACCTACACGGTCACACGAATGGAACCTACACGGTCACACGAATGGATCCTACACGGTCACACGAATGGATCCTACACGGTTACACGAATGGAACCTACACGGTCACACGAATGGATCCTACACGGTCACACGAATGGAACATACCCGGTTACACGAATGGAACCTACACGGTCACACGAATGGAACCTACACGGTCACACGAATGGAACCTACACGGTCACACGAATGGAACATTCACGGTCACACGAATGGAACATTCACGGTCACACGAATGGAACCTACACGGTCACACGAATGGATCCTACACGGTCACACGAATGGAACCTACACGGTCACACGAATGGATCCTACACGGTCACACGAATGGAACCTACACGGTTACACGAATGGAACCTACACGGTTACACGAATGGAACCTACACGGTCACACGAATTTTGATTTCTATCTGATCATCAGGACCTGCAATACACGTTGTACAAAGACGTACATTTTGTAGTAATCATCTCCCCAGGCGCTTGCATAGAAAATGAGAATTAAAAAAAATGATATCAGTGGTATGTTTACTGTGTAATACGGAAGGTTGGCAACTCCGCCACGAGCGAAACGGCACCCCATCTCACTCCAATCGACTAAAAAACACATTTATTCAAACTGACACGGTGCACACTATATGCAACCGTTATCAGGAAACATTCATCTTTAACCTACCGTGTCACTCAATACCAATTGTTACATCCAAAACACAATAATCCGTGAAAACATCGCCGAATTCCTCGCTCAGAACGCCATTTTTCAAACTGCTCCCTCAGCCTGTCCAGATTCTTCATTTACATACGGGGTTGAAAGGTCATGCGATTATATAATACTGTACATGTACAGGACGTCGTTTGCGAGATCACGGACTAATAAGATAGCATGTTTTAATGCCAGTGATGAGATCGTCCTTTCCTTCTCTTCAACTGCATCATTTCGGTAGTTGTTGAACTTCGTTTTGAAATCGAAAGATTGCATGTAACGGTGCTCAATAACTTGTTCAAGACAGGGCCGGGACATTATACGTATACCATGAACTAGCAGTATCAGTTGGAATTTTTCGAAGTTAAAATTTGGATGGGGTAAAAGCTGATAGTTGTTTGATATTTTGTTTTTTATTGAACTTGCCATCTATTAAGGGTTATGCCTATCTTCAATTAAAAAAAATGGACCATTACATGACTAGTTAAAAATATATAGACCACACACAATACCGGTAAGAATAAGAGGTTGTTCTGGGTGTTCTGGCGTTAGCCCTAAATACTATAAAATTCTGGCGTTGACACAAAATAACTACTACTACCCCTCAAGTATTCTCTTTTCTTTCTCATTTCAATTCAGTTTCTTTATTCTGTATTCCAGCTTGATTATTATTAGAGTAGCGTTGGATGCTTAATTAATCAGATAATTAATATAAACTTTATTTTATTCATTCAATTCATACATATACAATACACAATCATACAATCATAATGTGAATAGGATTCGGAAACAAGTATAAGACTTATATTAATCCGTTTCCTTTCATGACACATTGAGTAAACGGCAGCAAGTGGGAGAATACGTAAGTGAGCAATGTAATACTTGAATAAATGAAAAATGGGGAAATTCGGAAAGAGGAGAGATGAAAAGACCAGAAGAAAAAGATCAGAGAGGAATTTTATGCCATGACATGAGATATACAACCTGCTGTAACAGCTGTGCAAACAATAAAGAATAAAAAAATTAAAACAATCATTCAAATCTTTTAGAAATAGTTATAAATTCTTGAACACTGGAAAAAATCAAAAGATTTTCATCATACGTGAGTTCGTTATCACCGAAGAATAGTATTTCAGTTGATAAGGGATAGTTTAGAGCACTAAAACAACGTAAGCGAAACTGCGCGAAAAGTGGACAACGTAATAAGAAATGTTCGTTGGTCTCATCTTCATGATTACACATGCATAGACTATCTATAAGATTTTTATGAAATAGATAAAATTTTAGTGGACTGCACTCCATCCTTAATCTTGCATGGTGAATCTGACCCAGTCTATTACCGCTAAGGAAGTAATGTGGAACTTTGTGGCGTGGTTTATTCAAATGACTTTTCAATTTAGTTATGGACGGATCACTTTTGATTGCATCTGGCAAGGAATTCCACAAAGGGATTACAGATGGCAGGAAGGATTTCATGTAAAGACTTGTGCGACAAGGAGGAGGGCGAAAGTTATTTCCAACACGAGTATTGTGATCATGGATGCTATTATTACGTCGAGGAAGAATTTCTTGTAGATACTGAGGAAGGAGACCGTGAACCATTTTATGGAAATGAATTATTTTGTGGTGTTTACGTCTTTGCTCTAAGGGAAGCCAGCCTGTTTCAAGATAAAGTTTTACTCTACTTGTGAGTTTAGTTCCGCCAGTAACTATACGCGCTGCCTCTAATTGGAGATTTTCTAGCATGTCAGACTGAGTTTTTGTAAGGTTATCCCAAACAATGTTCCCATATTCAAAAATAGGTCGGATAAGAGTAAAATACAGAGTTTGAAGGGAAGTACGATCTAAAGTGAATTTGAATCTGCGTAAAATATTCAATTTTGGTGAAACCTTGGATATGATCAAGTTGATATGATCAGTCCAACCGCCATTGTTGGACAGAGTCAAACCGAGATGCCTATGTGAACTGACCTCAGAAAGCAAAATATTGTTCATATGTAGTGGGGGATGAATTGGGGAATTAGTCTTTTTGGATATTAATAAGGTTTCTGTTTTAGTAGGATTGAAGTTAACCAACCAATTCACTGACCATTCATGAAATTTACGAAGATCGAAATTCAAATCGACTGCACTTATCCTAGGTGAGTCGATAATGACATACAAAGAGGTGTCATCTGCGAATAATTTTATATTAGCTCGTATGTCTTTCACAATGTCATTTATAAATAAAAGAAACAAAAGGGGGCCAGTATCGAGCCTTGGGGAACCCCGGCCTTAATTTCAGACCAATTGGAAAATTTTCCGTTGATAACAACTCTTTGTTTACGATTGTAGAGATAATTTTCGAACCATTTTAGAAGTGAACCCCGAATTCCAAAACCTGAAAGCTTACTTAGTAGTCCCTTATGCCAAACGCGGTCAAAAGCTTTGCTAACATCACAAAAGACCATTCGTATTTCTTTACCATGGTATAAAGCAGAGTAAATATCATGAGTTATAGCAAGAAGTTGATTAACGGGTGAGTCGCCGTGTCTAAATCCAGATTGGTGAGGAGAAAGTAGCGAGTGGGCATGCAAAAAATTGTGAACATATTCAAAAATGCATCGTTCCATTAATTTTCCAACAATAGATAATAAGGATATCGGTCTATAGTTTGTTAAGATAGACTTATTTTCTTTTTTATGTACAGGGGTTACATTAGCAGATTTCCATTCTGTTGGGAAAATACCAGATGTTAGAGATAGGTTAAACAGTGTGCTTAAGGGCTTACATATAATATCAACAGATTCTTTAAGCAATCGAGGATTCACAAGGTCGGGGCCAATGGCTTTAGAACAGTCTAGATTTAATATAGCGTCTTTTACATCAGTAGCAGTGATATGTATATTAGAAAGAGTGTGGTTACATTCGTAATTAATGTTTGGAAGTTCAGCGTTTGAGTCATCAATAGTTGACTGGGCACAGAAAAAATCGTTGAACAAGGAAGCTTTTTCGAAATCATCTGAAACTACAGTGTCATTGTGAAGAAGTGGTGGTATGGGGGATTTTCTATAATTTGGCAATAATGAGTATACAGTTTTCCACCACTTCCTCACATTGAGATTAGATGGTTTCTTGAGTGTACCACAGAGATTGTTAATGTATGCGGTTTTTGCATGTTTAATAGTGTTAATGCATTTATTACGAATGAGACGGAATTTAGCCCAATGATCATTGATAAGTGTACGTTTGGCTCTTTTGTGTGCACGTTTCCGTTTTCTAATTAGTCTTCGAATTTCATTAGACATCCACGGGGGCTCGTTAGATTTGACAGTAATATTTTTATTGGGGATACAAGTTTTTGCGATGTCAAGCAATGTGTCTGTAAAATTCTTAACCGAAACATTTATATCGTTAACATTAATCAATGCGTTCCAATTAATATGTTTCAGTTTATCTTTAAAAACATTGTAATCACCATGATCAAAGAGCCAAACGTTACGCTTAAAAGTGTGCTTCGCCGGCTTCGTTACGTTAAAAGTACCGTAAGTAGGACAATGATATCTGACAGGTTGGTCAAGAAAACTTTCTCCAACTATGCATTTATTAATAACATTGATATCACTGGCACAAACTATATCTAACAGTGAAGACGAAGCTTCAGTATAAAATGTTGCGGATTCTACTAGTTGTGACAAGTTAAATAAAATAAGCATATCACGTAAGTGAGAAGACTGGTTTTCAACTAGTAAGTTAGCATTAAAATCGCCCGTAATTACAATATTACATAAACCAGTGTTAAAAGCATATTCAATAGACTGAGAGATATGGGTCCAAGTGATAACAGGAGAATTTGGAGGTCTGTAGAAAGTGCCATATAAAAATTTCTCTGAACCAAGAACTATTTCTATCCATATACATTCTATAGTTCGCAGCTCTAGGTCATGCCTTCTTTTCGCAGATATATAATCTTTAACATATACAGATATACCACCACCAATACGATCGGGCCTACAATAACAGAATGGGTCAGAATAACCAGGCATGCTAAGTTCCGGGGAAATGTCATTTTCATTTAACCAAGTCTCGGTGAAGGATAATATAGTAAATTTGTTTAGTGCAGTATACAGTACATCAAGCTTTTGTTTGAGACTTTGAACATTAAGATGGACAAATGAATAGTTACTGTCAGAAACAGACAGATCACTAATATTTGAAATCAAAGATGAATCTGATGAACTAATGGAAGAAGGACCAGGATTTGATTCAATGTCACCAGATAATGATAAGAGCCAGTGAATCAGAACAAAATATATAGAAATAACACTCAGAACGTCTACTGAAAAATAGAAAATGTGATAAGATGATTTATAATTGCAACATTTATAAAGTGAAGATGTGCAAAGACTGACATAAGATAATAACAGGTATATAAATAGTAGTAATAGCCTTACACATAGTATGTCAAGGACGGTCACAAAAATCGCATAGTTTGCAGACTGTACACAGTTGTTAAAGACACCAGTTCGAGCACGATATATCGCTAAACTAATAGGCATTATGTTATGCCAAAACAAACAATGAATAAATAAGGACGATGTGCAGGAACTGGTACATCAGCACGAGGTAAAGTCAATGGCATAGTAAACAACAGAGTAGAGAGCTGGGAAAAGAAAAAGAACAGAAAATAAAACAGAAACAATGATTGAAAGAAGAACATCAGAGTGATATGGAATCAGAGCAGACAATACTATGTTATAGCATTGAAGAAAATTAGATTGATGCACAATTATTATATTAGTTAGATTCGTACAAAAATATTTCTCAATACAAGTGTAGCACATGCACGCACGCAAACACATACACACACACATAAATATATAGTGACATATAGTTAACATATTTAGTATTAACTTATTTGCGGAAGCCTTACTAAAATTGGTTAATATCCAAGCAAACGATGAAAATGTCAAGTAAGATAAATCAGTCAAAAAATATGCTCAGGGGACCATGACTTCTCCAAAAGAACATTTGAACAAAGACGAGTATGGGGTTCATAGAGGGAATGAAGACACGGAAGAACTAAACACGGAGATATGACTTTACGAGAATATTAATATCAACCATGATTGCAAACCATATGTACAACCAACACACATCAATCAGTAAAGGATGGAATATGTCATGAATTAATTGATCAGGGTACATGTAAGAGAGGTCATATCGTTTTGTCCAATCAGGTAGATCATACATTGTTATTTCAGCATTTTCAACATTTGGTAACGCGAAGAAGAAAAAATAATAATCTAAAAATGAGAGAGGAAAAATAGAAAAGAAATGTTAGATTAGTTCATTGATGGATTTAATAGGTCCTACTAGATTTTAGATCAGATAAATATTTAGATTACTGAATTTACTACTATTTACAGATCAATCTTTGATGGATCAAAATGCTATATGTTATTAGAGCATCAATAGATAAGTTGTATTACACATTGATGAATCACATGTAACGTACATTATTGAACCGTATGCTTCAGTTCATTTCACATGAAAAATTGTACATAGTCAGAACGGATGGTTCAAACATACTTACATGTAGGTCAGATAAATATTCAAAAAGCTCGTACATTTCGATAAGATAATATATTTCTAATAAAATTAAATCAACTATATCAGATACTTATTGATCAATTGGACCAACATAACTTATGTTATGATAAATAAATATATCATACTATATAGGATCAAAATGGATCATTCAATAATAGATCATTGTCAGTATCGTTAGCCGGATATATATATAGGTGAATCATACATTCATTGAGAGATCAAATGTATCACACATTGGTGGATTAAAATAATAAAACATTATGAATCACTGGTAAGTAGTTGAGCATTATTAAACCAAGATAGCTACTACAAAAAAAAAGTTGAATAAAATAGTTCATCCATTGTTTGATAAATAAAGCACATTACATACATTACATTTTAAGATCATATCATATCTCACATTGTTTGTATACATTATTCAATCAAGTGTTTAACACTTTTTGAATCAGATATATAAGCCAATGTTGGCGTCAACATGAACTATTACATGTAATATCAACTTGCTCATACATTGGTGAATATAAATAGACATACATTGTTTGATCAAAGAGATCAAGTATATCATACATTTTTTATCAAAATATCTCTCACTTTGATTGGTCAGATAAAACATGAAATAGATCATGTTATCTTAGAGTGAAATATAAATTTAAATAGTTATTAAAAGAAGTCATACCTAATGAAACATTGATATCATCATATTAATCAATCAAAAAGCTGTTCTATCGAACAGAGTGCTTAATGTTAGATCAAAATTTGGAATAGATTTCTTTTATCGGGACATGTCATACATTTTGAAACAATAGTAAGACATTATTCGATGTTATATAATGGATCCTACATTGTAAGATCAAGTATAACATACAGTGTTATATCAATCAAATCGTACGCTATAAATCAAAAAGATCATACATTGATGTACCAAATAGAGCACACATTGTGGATTGGACGTATTTATAAGTGGGATAACTGAAAAATGTAAAAGAAACAGAATGCGGTGACAAATGAGGGGGTAGCAATCAGGTAATTCATCAATAACTTAAATATTATAAATGCGATGTAAAGTGGAATTACATAGATAATCAGTATTACGAAGAATACTTTACAGTGCGTTAAACTCTTTGACATTGTCACTGGCGGATTTAAAGCCCTCACCCCTCTAAAATTGTCAAAGTAAGGATATCTTAAAAAACGAATTCCCGTATCAATCAGCGAAATAATAGTATATAATCATTAAAAAATATCTCTCATATACTTTGTTTTTATAAAACACACCGGGTATGAATCTATCGTGAAATACACTAGAATGCAGAATTTTGTATTTACCTGCTACATTTTTTTCAGGGGGAGTACCCCCAGACCCCCCCCCCCCCCCCCCCCCCCCTATAATTTCGCACGCCCCCTAATTGAAAATCCTGTGTCCGCCCCTGATTGTTGACACTAAGCGGCAAAATGATATCAAGTTTATTAAAATCGAAATCAAGTAAGTAAGTAATACTCTTTCGAAAATTTGAATCAAAAGGGGTTTAAATTAAAATGAAAGTCCTCCTCAATATTTCGATAATCATACAGTGATAGATCTATAGGCAAGTCCCGAGTCTTGTATGTACTCATAAAATGTTGATTGAACTCGAAGAATTTCTGGCAAACATTAAATCTAACATTGTGGAAAATGAAAATAAATTGTTGATGGAACATCGATCACAGCGTACAAATCGTTTGGCAGGTCTGAAGTATGATCTTCTTATTTGACGACGACATGATATTTGGAAAATGTGTATAGAAATAAATGAACAGGTCTGAAGTAAGTAATGTTGGTACACATGTATACGTTCCAGTAACCTGATGACAGTCTTATTCGTGATTCACTTTTCTTTTTGTTCGTCCAGATTTCAGTAAACCGACAAAAGTTAATCAATAAATAAGCATTTTGTCCTACCTTTGTGACAAAAGTATGCGAATCCATTTCCCTTTTATCTTTAAAAAAAAAATTTTATTTTCAAGTATAAAATGTCTAGGCCTACTACGTGAATGTGATTGAAGAATATGCATTCTTGACTTCGTTTGCTTTTCCCGTTTACTGTCATATACGGTGCATGGTACTCTCACGTTCAAAATAATAAATAATTTATGATTATAAATCATCGTTAATCGACGAAACTCTTCAAATAATCGTAAATTAGATGAAAATCTTCAGCGAGCCGAAGCGTTTCCCGGACAAAATGCATGCGGAGATGACCCCCAAAAGTGCACATGACGACTGTTGATTATATGTAAATGAAGAATCTGGACAGGCTGAGGGAGCAGTTTGAAAAATGGCGTTCTGAGCGAGGAATTCGGCGATGTTTTCCCGGATTATTGTGTTTTGGATGTAACAATTCGTATTAAGTGACACGGTAGGTTAAAGATGAATGTTTCCTGGTGACGGTCGCATATAGTGTGCACCGTGTCATTTTGAATAAATGTGTTTTTTAGTCGATTGAAGTGAGATGGGGTGCCGTTTCGCTCGTGGCGGAGTTGCCAACCTTGAACTTAACAGATTACACATACCACTGTCATATCAAAAAAAAAAAAAAATTGAAAATCACATTTCCTATGCAAGCGCCTGTGATCATCTCGATCAAATAAGAGTCATTAGAAGAGCTTCTACTAAACGTTCTGTTAGTGAAATTGACATAACGTGCACGTGGATTGGCTCAAACGCATTTACAATACTTCTTCAAGCAAAGAATGCTGAATAAGTACTGCGCATGTACGGAGTTGTATATCCGCCAGTGTCGCTCAAGAAGCTGATAGTTATCAAGATGACCGCTACATCGTGTCGTATGAATAGGTTGTTCAAGTCCGATTACACTGAAGGCAGAATAGATACCAGATTTGACATTTAATACTTTTGTTGGTGAATAGCAGATACTGACGAAGACAGTCGCTAAAGTCTCGAGAGGAACTAATGTAGAAGGACTAGAATGTGACACTGGGAATAAAACTCGTGGTTTACGGTTTTAACGGAAGTAAAACCGGACATGGCTTCCGCTTGTCTGTTCTGTGTGTACACTCTCTCGAGCAGACAAGAGAACTGGAAACTTGGTCAAGGACCATGAATGTAATTCATTGTGAAAAAATCTGCTACTTATTACCGCAAACAAAGTAAACGTCCATTTAACCATTATTCTGACACCGAGTAGGCGGACACATGGCGGTATAAAACATGTCCCTTTGTCTGCCACAGTAGTCGTAATTTCGAGGAACCCTCTGCAGGTTAAAGGTGGTTTGTGGAAATTAAAAAAAAATAATGGCCACAACAAAAGTTTTTATTTCTCTATATGTGTAATAGGTGATAAATGATATACATGTATGTATGTATTGAGTCTACGAAAGACACGTCCACATAACGGCTTTTCGTGATAACTGGAAGACGGAGTTAAATGTGGAATAATGAATAAAATGGCTATTACAACTGCTGCCAAAATGTCAAAAACACGAAAGATAGTAAAATATTTACAATAAAGGTAGTCCCTTCAACACATCAAATGATTTCAGAAAATTAATAGCGTGTGTATTATCTGAACCGAAGGGAGATAACTCTGTTAAACTGCACGATTATAATTTGTTTTCGATTATTTTAAAGAAATATTAAAAAAAGATAAAGCATAGATCATTATCACTCAGATAAATTACAAGGTACCACCTCGATCGGTAAACATGTGTAATATTTGTTTACAATAAAATTTAAGTAGAGATGATTTTTAAAACTGGCTCATCTTCAAATGTTTATTACATTTTTTTCCAAATTGTAATCTAATTAAAATACAGATAATTATTATAGACTACGTCCGAAAGTAGTGTATAATGCGGATCTGTGCTTTAAATCAGGTTGTTTGAATCGTAACACCATTATATTTAATTATATGGTATTGTAAGGATAAGTTTCGTTGTTTTGTTTGCTGTAGAGAGTGTGTTATATACATGTGCGTGATGGTATGAATTATACTTATATCGGCTGTGTTCTCCGCTATCTTGTTCAAATGAATAGTAAAGTAGGTTTATGTATCATGTAATTCCTTTATAATTATGTTGTGCTACATTCGGAAGTAAACAGAATTGAATTGAACGCTTACTTATATTTTGAGTAAATTTACGAACATGATATTCATTTACTACGTATTACTTTTTGTGAGGAGAAAGTAAAGGGCAAGTTCCCAACGCCATAGCAGTGGTCTGGATGAATACAATGCTTTATTGTTAAAACAGCTGGTGTTACTCTACCGTCCACAGTACATATTGTGAAATCCTTACGTTTACTGTGCGTCATTGGTTTTGGTTATTGGGCAATATTTACCCAGTTCTGTCTATTTATATCATAACTCAATACACTTGTAAACAGGGGAGCTTTATATAGATATATGTATACCTGACATTTTAATGACCCGTGAAGATATCACCTTAAAATAGAATTATTGGTTCAGGTATGACGTGCAAAACCAGTTAAAATAAAATTTAAAAAAATATGAAAAAAATAAACGACGTACATACAAATATGTATTATGAAATATTGACTATTGTGAAATGAATAACCATGCATATGATTAAGGAACGTCAATTCATAGTCTGAAATAAAAAAAAATTAAAATTAATCATTATGCTGTGTAAATGTTATGGTATTTAAATGGCAACAAAACGTGTTATAGGTCAACTGATGAAATGATCGGTATGGTTAGTGAACTGGTTCTCTGTAATATGGTAATTCTATTCAGTGATTAATATAAAGACAGTTTATTTAACAGGTAATACAATGTATATGAAAATGATACACTTCATGTAAAATAAACTAGAGCAATTCGACATACAAAAACCTAACATGTCTGGAGTACGAAATAACCTCATAAAACTAGCATCAATATCACTTAAATACGTAAATATTACAATTATGGTGTGAGTATCACTGACACCTGATATACCCGGTACGTATCACTGACATCTGATATACCCGGTACGTATCACTGACACCTGCAGCTGATATACCCGGTAAGTATCAACCGGAACCTCTCCCGGATCTAGGTGACTGAACGTACAGGTAATAACGCGTTAGAGTGTTAGACGTGTTTAGGTCTATTTCGAAATACTAAAGCTGTGTTTACGTAAATATAGATATTGGGTGGTGGTTTCCATGCGCTATTTATAGATTTCTAACTGGTATATAAGCCCCGATAATACACAAAAGTCGTTTGTACGACAATTACAACAGACTCAACTCAATCACACTAGAAAGAAGAACATATTAGTTTTAATTTATCGATTTCAAGGTAAGCTGAATTTATTCACGACAAATACTCAACCAAATGTGACTCAACTACAGAGAACTTTGAGTACATAAACGTGTATATAAAATGTGTATGAAGGGGACTGATGTACGATATTTTATCTTTATTTCTGAATAACCTAATCATTTTGCAATAAAAGTAAATTAAAACAACGAAAAAAGTCAGTAATTTTGGCTCTTCCTAGTAGAAATATGATGACAAATTCAGGTCTGTGTCCAAATATGATATAATTTTTGGTTGAGAGTTAGCATTATGTTTTGTGGACACCTTTTGCTGTCTCAATTCATAGATATATATAAGTAATTGTTAGGTCGAGTTGTGCCAGATAATACCGGTACTGGTGTGTCCGTACCAGGTATATGGATTACTAAACCAGAATAACAACTTCAAACCGTGCTTGAGTGACTTACTGATTACGTAACATCCCTTTATCCCCAAGACACAATATTGATGGGACCCTTACGTTAGGTATAAAGGGGGCGTCGATATACAGGTAGAACTGGTCAGGGCACTGGCCTCATAGGTCCACACACAGAACGGGTGGCATATTGTATTACATACACTTCATATACAGTACCAGGTGAGTGACTTGACACAGATTAATATGACATTTATATGTATGAAGATAGAACATATTGCCTAAGGAGATTAGCAGATTAGCACTAACCCCTACAGGTTATAATACTTTTTGAACTATTACTGTTTCTGAAGACAGCACTGTCGTTAACGGTTAAAGTAGTGATAGTTGTCGGATTGGTCGGCTGGAGAATGCGCCTCCTGAAGAAAAAGGTAATCAAACGAGGTGTTCCCGGCACTATCAGCTAAACTGTATCAGAGGTTGTAGTAATTAAGACTGTACTTAACAAGATGCCTCATTATTTATAGTTATATTTTCTTTTTTTTCAGACTGTCGCTGCTTAATCACCAGAATGACGACATTGATTAAACTCAGTAACGAGACTTATTCCTCTAAAGCATCATCAGATGAGCGGTTTGCAAACTTCAGTTTTTCACCGAAAGCTACAGGAGGAACCATGGTTGTTTTTAAAGGCCTTATGTCATTGGTTAATCCAATTGGAGCTGATCCAATCAAAGCTGCTGTTAAGTTTTATCGCAATAACAATGACAAAGCAGCAGTCGGTATATGGAACCAGAGAGCGGTAACTTACGTCAGGAGTGCAGCCATTGGAGAGAATTTTGCTGCAGACTTTAAAAACATTATTTTCCCCCAATGTTTTATGACCACGATGGAAACGGTATCAACATTTAATAAACAATTCAAGATGTCAGACGGCCATCACCGGAAGCTGAGGAAAAACGAGCTCGCTATATTCGAAAGTTACATCGATGGCTGTTTCCAATCATTTATTGATGAAAACGGTACTATTCAAGATATGTGCCCTGAGCAGTTGGAAGCGTTTTGTCATTACAGCTACCACGAGTCACGTGGTAAAATGATAATCACTGGCTTAAAAGGCGTCCACACAAATGGCAAGTTTCAGTTAACTGCTCCTAGGATTCACACGACGAAAGGTACTTTTGGGCCGGATGACTGCGGCCAGGAAGCCGTTTTCAAGTTCTTTCTTAGACACACATGTAAAAGTAGTTGCGAAGCCAATTGGCGCCATCCCCTCTCCGCTCCACCCGCTCTAGACATGGGACGAATAAACAACATTCTGTCAACCAATCAGAAAAGAGGCTCAGCAACGCCCCCGCCGTCCTACAAATCAGTAATTCAACTTGTTTGCGGAAACCACTGCCATCGATTTCGGATGGGAGATAACTCCATTGTGGTGTTACCGGAACATTATCGCCAACAGTCACAAACCGGAAGTGATGCTGTTAGTTCCCTTCAGTGCGGATAAGAACATATTCTGGACAGTGTCAAAATAATTCTTAACTTTTTTTATAGGAGCGTGGACTCGGTAACCATAATATGTATGTTTTGTGTTGAAGTATGACTACAATTCTATGACGCGTTTATTTCGAAATATAACTTAATTAAACATTATACTATACTTAAAAAAGAAGAAGATCTACTTATAAAATCAGCTTTTAATGACATGAAAATGTTAACCGTTTTACTTAACATGAATCATTTTAATTATTGTATAGCTTGACATTATTTGTGTGCGCGAGGGTGTATGTAAAATGATATACATTTATATTGTGGAAGTTTTAAGTGGCATGGAAACATGTTAATTGCATATCTGTTAAACTAACGTGTAACAAATATCGTAAAATGTCCTGATTTCTTATCAATTCCTTTATTTTGATAACTTATCTATATTTATTATATCAACTTACAGCAATATAGAGTATATCGTATTTCATTGTGATGATATGCCATTCACTTAACGTAATAAAAACGTAAACAATTTAATGACATTGTTGTTCCTGTTTACAGCGTAGACTAAAACCACGAGGGACATTTGACATTATATTAATATTCACAAGTTAAATCATAAAAAACAGTAACGGCTTTTTATGAATTCGTGACCAGATATAATTTCATAAAAGCCTTGTGATGGAGAATATGTTTTCAGTTGACTATATACAAGACGATGTTTAGATGCAGTTATTTAAGATGTTGTGACGAATTACCGAAAGGAGTGAAATTAATTTTACAAGTAATCATGGTTTAGCTTAGGCCACCGAAATTCGGTGAGTGTGGATATGTACTTAACACATTTTAAATATAGACGTAATATTTAAAACCATGAACGCAGCAGACCGGGAATCCATTGTACTGTGACTGAAAGACATGGTCCCATGTAGTGGCCACTTTTACACATGAACGAAATTTCTTAATACAATGATTCAAAGAGCTAATGTTTAACTTGTTTATACTTTCGATTTCATGTATATATGATGAATATAGTAACCATCTGGTATAATGCTATTGTTAGCGTTCACCGAGATAAGTCTAATATGTAATATAACACATTATAATACCATGAGGGACAGAACTCCAGTACATATAAACTCTAGGTATTAGAGTATTGTACTGACGACCAGGTATCAGATCCACCTATCCCCTGGTTAATCTAAAAGGCGTTAGATTCTCAACAAAGCACGCATACCACTTTCAGTTGTTTATGCTGCTACCAAAAAATAAAACATTCAAAACAAGTTTTTTTCATGAAATATAATTTTTTATATAATATCTTTTGCGTCATTTGCATATATGTATTCTAAAAAAACAACCCAAAACATATCGGTGTTTTCTCCCTTTGGGGATAGTAGAAGTCGTGTGGTCAATCAATCAAACGAAGATATTTGTCACGAGTGATCACACAAACGGTTATGTATTAGTGTCAGATATTTAGATCCAGGATTAGGGCGATATCGATGTTACACAACTTGAGCTTAGCATTTCACAATACCGTACACTTATACATGTATGTAAACATCCATCCGGAAAGGGCGTCCGTCCAACTGAATGTTTCCAGATAATTTTACTTACAGTTGATAACACCACTGCTTCTTGACGGTTATGTATATGGAGGTTATAATGATAAACCAACGATTCTGAAAAGGTATCATATGTTATTCCCTCAAGGTCAGACTGTAGAGATAACACTGATGAGTGTTAGTGAAGGTCACTTCATCATCTGATAAACACCACACCAAATTGTCACGGTGAGACGTCATACCCGTAAATATATCCAGTGTCAATCGCGAATTAACTGAGCGAAACAAATGATTAACAGACAAAACAGAGAATACCGACACAAAAACGTAATTCTGAATCAAGTTGATAACATAATACCAACACAAAAACGTAATACCAACACAAAAACGTAATTCTAAATCAAGTCGATAACACAATACCGACACAAAAACGTAATTCTAAATCAAGTCGATAACACAATACCGACACAAAAACGTAATTCTAAATCAAGTCGATAACACAATACCAACACAAAAACGTAATTCTAAATCAAGTCGATAACACAATACCGACACAAAAACGTAATTCTAAATCAAGTCGATAACACAATACCGACACAAAAACGTAATTCTAAATCAAGTCGATAACATAATACCAACACAAAAACGTAATACAAACACTAAAACGTTATTCTAAATCAAGTTGATAACATAATACCAACACGAAAACGTAATACAAACACTAAAACGTAATACCAACACAAAAACGTAATACCAACACAAAAACGTAATACAAACACATAAACGTAATACAAACACAATAACGTAATTCTAAATCAAGTCGATAACATAATACCAACACAAAAACGTAATACCAACACAATAACGTAATACCAACACAAAAACGTAATACAAACACAATAACGTAATTCTAAATCAAGTCGATAACATAATACCAACACAATAACGTAATACAAACACTAAAACGTAATTCTAAATCAAATCGATAACATAATACCCTGTAACATAATTCAACGTGAACCGACATTATGCATATCTTCCGATAAATAGTAAAATGATTACAAGTATTAACACTAAAATATATATGTTGTAAGTATATTCCTTTACTTCTTACTTCTTTAAAACATTCAGCTGAGTATTGTTATCGTGATTTTCCAGATACATGTATAGCTTTTATGCTTCAATCAATTCTTTCGTAAATGTTACAGCGTGTAGTGCTTACCAAAGCTAAATATAACAAACACTGACATTATTAGTTCATAGCAAAACAAATATCTTCTTCCTTTACACTCGTCATTGAACACTAAAGGTATAACAACGTCACTACTACAGTCAGTGTGACGTCACACAGAACAACGTCACTACTACAGTTAATGTGACGTCACACAGAACAACACCACTACTACAGTCAGTGTGACGTCACACAGAACAACACCACTACTAGAGTCAGTGTGACGAGACACAGAACAACAACACTACTACAGTCAATTTGACGTCACACAGAACAACACCACTCCGTCAGTATGACGTCACACAGAACAACACCACTACTACAGTCAGTGTGACGACACATAGAACAACACCACTACTACAGTCAGTGTGACGACACATAGAACAACACCACTACTACAGTCAGTGTGACGTCACACAGAACAACACCACTACTACAGTCAGTGTGACGACACATAGAACAACACCACCACTACAGTCAGTGTGACGACACACAGAACAACACCACCACTACAGTCAGTGTGACGACATACCGAACAACACCACCACTACAGTCAGTGTGACGACACACTGAACAACAACACTACTACAGTCAGTATGACGACACATAGAACAACACCACTCCGTCAGTATGACGACACACAGAACAACAACACTACTACAGTCATTGTGACGTCACACAGAACAACAACACTACTACAGTCAGTGTGACGTCACACAGAACAACACCACTCCGTCAGTATGACGTCACACAGAACAACACCACCACTATAGTCAGTGTGACGACACACAGAACAACCCTACTACAGTCAGTGTGACGTCACACAGAACAACACCAACACTACAGTCAGTGTGACGTCACACAGAACAACACCAGCACTACAGTCATTGTGACGACACACAGAACAACACTACTACAGTCAGTATGACGTCACACAGAACAACGTCACTACTACAGTCACTGTGACGACACATAGAACAAAAAGGTAATAGCTTTTAGTCAAAACATGAAGTGAAGCATACGAACAGAATTAGATATTTTTTATAGAAGACTAATTTTAACTATCATTAATTCTATATTAATATCGTGGTAATTCGTAAACTTGAAACAGGTTTCTGTAATACATTTTTATATCGCATACATCTCAGATCATACGTTTGATTCTAGGAAATGAAACACAACATAGCTCAATAAAACAGTAAGGGATATGCCCTGTTTCCAGAAGTCAAGGACATTCAGGAGCGCTGTGGAATATGTCGGTTCCATTGACAAGTATATACGTAACTATGGCACCAACTGTTGAGCCGACTTGAGTGACTGCTCCACACCAAAACAAAGCGTGTCTACCTTCTCTTCTGAAGACCGTAGCTATGGATACCTTTGCGAAGGTCATCAACAAAACCAAGAAAATCCATGTTGTCACCTTTCAAAATAAAAACACATAAGTAAACAAACTACAATACAAAGATAGTGTGACATTATTTTGAACAGTAACATCTTAATGCATTATGAATATGATATGTTAATTTCAGAATAAAATTGTGGATGGATACATTATATATTAAATTACGCTAAACCTTTATGTGGGTATTCTTTCGATATTATATTTGAGAATATGGAAAACGAAACAATAAAGAACATAACTTAGACGAGTAGTGTATGAGTCATCTTAAACATCTAGTCACTAAAAGAAAACGTTCTTACCATAATACCCGGGCCTGCGTCAACGTCATACAGTACGGGAGTGGGACTCTGAACAGCCGTCAACAGAATGAACGTTGCCAAGGACGTACCAAGTAGGACGAGACATCCGATAACGAGGCTTGAGGACACCGGAAATAGGAATACGCCTAAACAGGCAACAGGGTTAGCGATGCTGGACAAAGTGGCGGAGAGATGGTATGCATTATTACCATACGGAAGACACGAGTACGTTTGTATCGAAGGGAGCACCCCGTTAACTAGAGCGTTGATCCAACCAATCAGAATGATAAGGTACACATACGTACCACGTCCAATGTCAGTTTCTGGAGGTGGCTGACTGACACTGTCGGAATAAATTTTAATCATGCGGCTTTTTCTGTCGTTATGTAATAGTTCCTGTGAAGAACTCCCGGTCATGGACGGGTTGTGGAATGTGTCAGAAAATGTCGTGTAGTTACGGGTAAAATCACTGTCTAAGGTATAACTATATGTAAATGGGCTTTCCTCTTCGACATCATCTATTTCCTTTATATGTCCTCTCTTACAGTACGGTAAGTAATTCAGTAGAGTGAATGCTGTCCCACTCATTGCCACCATAGCGAACAGGAAATAGAAGAAATGTTCCACTGGGAAAGAAGGGATCATCATAAACTGGTTGAATATCATAACGAGATATATTTGTGGTAGTGTTTACCACCGATACATTCTGACATGTCATCTTTCCCACTCCTTGTCCCAATGCCACGAGACTTGGTATCAGACCGCTGAGGCCTTCTCCGATATAAAGACCGGACATGTACGTGGATTTAAACAATGACATAAAAGGTAGAAATAACACAGAGGATGTACAGTCAACAATTGCCAGGAAGAACTGCAGGACCAACAAAGCCGAGCTGTGCTTCGTTCCAGCTACATATGACGTACTCTTCCAGAAAAACGCCAGCAGAAGGCAAGCGGTTGCCCCTACAACCAGAATTATGTAAACTAATGTCTTCTCGGGAACTGGATATTTGAAGCACACATACCAAACTGTCAGCAGAACAGGTCCAATGTTTGCTAGTTGTGTAATTACGGTTAAATACGATGGAAGTTTCCAGCCTTCGGGTAAGTGAGGAACCATGATAGGTAGTTCTACCCACAATCCATTGACGGCTAACCATGATGCAATACCAAACATGGCGACGAGGACATATATGAAGATGTTAAGCTCAACACACCGATCGCAATACTTCCTTTCAGGCATGATGCGGGGTAAAATGGAGATTGTTTAAATACTTCTAGGCTAGTCAATGATGATATTCTATAACAAGAAAACAATTTCCTGATTAATTTCAAATGTATTAGACAGTGTGAGTATCTGTTGATATTGTAAAATATTTTATAGTGACGAAGACAGGAGCAAAGGACGTGAGGAAAAGGAGATTGAGAGACAGTAATAGAAATAGGCAGAAATAAGAACATTAGTCCGATCTAGAGACTGAAGACGAAAAACAGACGGCAGGACGGGGACATGTAAACTGGGGAATTGTCATCGTTGTGAGGGATACTGGCAGGGTACATTTAACTATTTTTAGTGAAGTCAGTGGAAACAGTTCATTGATTTACACAGCGAGTATACTGCAGTTTGCGCGTAATTAACATACCATATATATCAGCTACTGGTGTGGTTACCTATAATCCCATGGTCTGACCTTTCTTTCAGTTGAGCAAGTCCACCCTACAAGGCGAGTGTTACTCAGAATTTAAAGATTCCCTACATCGACCGCTTACGTAACTTCTTGATGGAATACAATCACAGTCAATCAGATGGGAGTGAGCTTTATTCTAATAAATTAGAATTAATATGATATCTTATTTTATCAAAATGTTATATACAAAGGTTTAAGTATTTACGGAGAAATATTTCTCAGCAAGTTATCCTGAGCTTATTTGTGGTTAAAGCTTGATATAAGGGGAGCCTGAAGTTGGTTCCGAGTTCCGAGTTCCGTTTGAGATAAACGGAACTAGGAACCATTTCCGAGTTCCGTTTGAGATAAACGGAACTAGGAACCATTTCCGAGTTCCGTTTAAGAAAAACTCGGAACTGGTCCCTAGTAACGGAACTGGGACCAAGACCCGTAAAGCTTATACATGCTAGTTCCGTTTTTCTTAAACGGAACTCGGAACTAGTCCCTAGTAACGGAACTGGGACCAATTCCTATAAAGCTTGTATATATTAGTTCCGTTTTTCTTTAACGGAACTCTGAACTGGTTCCTAGTTCCGTTTTACTTAAACGAATCTCGGAACTCGGAACCAACTTGAGGCTCCCTGATATAAGGACCTTGTGGCCGCGTTGTTATGTATTCACGATGACACTAACGTAACTTCAGCTGCTATGGATAGTTACAGTTGGCCTGACAATAACGCTCTGTATAATAACTGAAACTAAAAAATACCAATGAATTGTCCACTGCCTTGTGAAATGTAGATATCTGAACAAACAGACTGATAACATAATATTAAAATAAAGTATCAAACTCACTGTAGATAGAAACAAATGAACGTAGAGATTTTTATTTCATCTAATCTAGACGGTATCTAGAAAATTATTCACGAACATTTTGAAAATATCTCTTTGGTAATTAACTAAAATTATCTGAATATTGATATTTTGTGATATGTTTTTTGTGGGCTAATATTTGATTCGGACTAGGAGACAACAACATTTGTTATGTTTCAGCTCAACATACATTCCTATTTACGACACGACTTCAGCTCAACATATAGTCCTATTTACCACACGATTTCAGCTCAACATATAGTCCTATTTACGACACGACTTCATCTCAACTTATAGTGCTATTTACGACATGATTTCAGCGCAATATACAGTCATATTTACGACACGACATCAGCTCAACATATAATCCTATTTACCACACGACTTCCGCTCAACATGTTGTCCTATTTACGACACGACTTCAGCTCAACTTATAGTGCTATTTACGACATGATTTCAGCGCAACATACAGTCCTATTTACGACACGACTTCAGCTCAACATGTTGTCCTATTTACCACACGATTTCAGCTCAACATACAAATTGTACAGTCCTATTTACGACACGACTTCAGCTCAACATATAGTGCTATTTACGACATGACTTCCGCTCAGCCTCAACATAATAGTCCTATTTACGACATGAACCCTAGTTATGTGGTAATGTATGTTGTGTGTGATATTTACCTCGTCTCCGGAGATCCTCGTAGTCATCAGGACATGGACGCTGGGTGATGAAGTACAATTATGACCGCACGAAGGATCTCACTGACGTACCGGAAATTATCTATTAAACGCGTCTGATAGACTTAGGACTCTTCTGTGTCGACGCACTCTCTGTGTATATAATATTTACACTGATTATCATTTGTCCGATAGTGTCATACAACCGATAATGCTCATCACCTTTGATTTGAGATTTAAACTATTTCCGCGTTTAACTATTTCATCTTACGGCAATATACTACGGAGTTTGTCTTAAAAAGAATCTGTTTGTGTTCCAATTCATTTTAGATATAACCCGACATTTGCCTGCTCTATCAAATGAGATGTGACCACATACGCACGATGGTGTATCTTTGACCCAGACGATGTTAATGACCTCGACTGAACACAATAGTCTGGCGATTGATTATGAATGACGTGATGAACAATTGCGATACCACATACATGAAGGTCAATAAATTGAACAAAAGCCGGAATAATACTTTTGTATAATTTTTTCATCTATGTATACATACAAATATAATATACATATATAGTAAAGCCACATTAAACAGTCCCCCATGTTTCTAGGACACACCAGGAAATACTCTGTCTACTTCATGAAATAGTCATACATATTTGACCCTATAAGTATACAAAACGACATCGACTGGGAAATAATGGAGGTTAGCCGCCCTCGAAATATTGAATATTCTATCACAAATTAGCTTTAGATTCTTTTCTGTGTTAGTGTTTCAGAAATGGAACACATGGAGCTGAATGACTAAGCAGTACAAAAAATAATCCAGGTATGTCTCACGTACTCTTCACCTTCACCAATACTAGGCTATTAGGCTACGTATTGTATATCATTATGAGTGCGTAATTTTCCACTCGCTTGATTTCCATTTTTGTTGGAAATCCCACACCACGGAAGTTTTACCCTGCTCTACGACGTTTTATGTTACAGCAGCTAGTTAGCCGATTGGTCCTTAGCACGTCCACGGAGTAAGCTATACCACCCAATGGCAGGGAGATCGAGTACATCTACCTAAGACTTCAGGGAAAAGATAACATCAAAAATACCATACCGTGTTTATTACGAAATTAATATCTCAATACAATGAAAAAGCAGTATGCAAATATTTTAGGTCATATTTGAACCGAGAAGTAAATAAACACCGATCCTTTTCAGTATCTACGTAATATATTATATGATGACCTTATCTTTTATTGATATTTAATACCAAGTTTTATTCTGGTTTTGTGTAACGTACTTGGCATTACTTATTTATTTTTTGTTTACTTTTGTATAACATATTTGTTAATTTAGTATTCCTTGTTTGTTATTATTTGTTTGTTACTACTGTTTTAACTTATCTGTTTTTCCTTATTTGTTATTACATATTATTATTATTTGTTTGTTATTGATCATTAAGCTGGCAGGCTCTGTTCGGTAAAATGTTCACTTTTAATTAGACGTGTCAATTATTGCTAACTTTACAAACAGTAACAGTTTAAAGAAATGATTTTGCATGTCCGTTAGAGCTGAAGCCGACCGTTTTGCCTGAAAGCCTTACTATACGTAAAAATATAATAGATAAGTTGTAACAACTAAACAATAACAAATAAGGAATAAAACGTAATAAATTAAAAAAAAACCCAACATATTGTATTATTAAGAAGGGATAAAAATGTTCCTCCTCAGCTTCCGTACCAATTCGTTTTGGCAGAATGAACATTACAAAATCATTCATTCCATGAGCTACAATTAAAATGTGTTACAATGACGACAATACTAACAATTGCTATGTCACTGGCACTTTGTTCAACTGATTTCCTAATAAACTCGATAAATAACTCGATGTTAGATATAACTGCTACATCGTCGGGAATTGTGACTTATTGACGTATTCACTGAGTACTATATGATACTTACCAATACCTGTGACTTATAGACATATTCACTGAGTACTATATGATATTTACAAATACCTCCGACTTTAAATCAATAGATCACTAACCAACACAGCGTATATGAATCTTGTGCAAGTCATTTATACGATTCTAGTTTAACACGCATTTTATTGTAATACTCCACAACTTGATTTTCATTTTAAGCATCACATGTGTTATATGTTTTTTATGATTTCTTTTGTAAAAAAATTCCTCGAGATGATAGGCATGGGTTAGCTGAAGCATTCTCTATTCTTTAGTACTTTTACAGAAGGACGTTAATGCTTTCTTAGCTGATCACTTTACTTCCGGGTTGCATATCAGCATAACATACACTTAGTCTCCATTAGCTTTAATGACACATTTAAGTTTTTATTTAGAGATAGAGTTGTAATTACGACGTTGTTAGAAAAACATGTGAGAGCGACATTATTTTAGTGTAGCTTTATCTGTGAATATTTCGCCTTGGTAAGTTGAATTGAGTTGGTCAAGTCAGGTGTCATGCAAATAAAGACAGGTGTCCTGTAAATGAAGCAAGGTGTCCTGTACATTATTAGGTTAATAATGACGGCAGAGTTATTTCATTTATATTTTAGTGTAAAATTCGTGCATTTTTGTATTATTTACATTATTGATATTTTAAACAGCATTTGTCAGATTAGCAATATTTTGCTCTAAATCTGCTATAAACTAGATTTTACTAATACAAAATCAATAGTCTGTGAAGTTAACAATGTTTAACACAGTAACACGGGGAACAGGGGAAGTGACACACTTAGGGATATGTAATGCCTCGATACCACACTATGATAACACACCGTATACTAAGAATTAAATACGAGGCTAAGATATTCCAGTGGAAATTTCCAGAAGATTTAATGCCTTGCACGAATTAGACACAGAAGTGAAAACGTCTAAATAAGATCATTCAATGTATCAGATGCTATAATAAGCACTGAGTCAGATTATAAGACGGTTAGGGTATTCCGTAACGTATCACAGCCCTGTTACCTGAGTAGTAAAGGTTTTATAAATAAATCAGACATAATAATTCAGTCAGATTGAAATTACTTCATTTTAAGAATAGACAACACGCGCGACTTTTTTGCATACGAAAATTCCCTTTTATTAGTATTACATCAGACACGATAAAATATCCGCGTGATTATTGTTCAGTCGTTTTTATCGCTTTTCCAGGAAACACATAACTGTCAGCAACTCGATAGATTCTTTATTGTATAGTCATCTGTTTCAACTTCACGTATTGACATTAAACTTGCCAAAACAATGCTGAACACCTCGACACTAAACTAAAAACACCTGAACTGTTTATTTTTAGACTATTAGACAATTAATATGCTATATTTTCAACGTTATTCAATATATAACAACATTTTCAGTTTTCCCGTCGTATGATGTCGACTAACACATAACATAGCAAGGTTTTTTTTCCGGACTTTAATCTACTCAGCTGACCACATTAATACCATCTATTTGATTACAGCCTCGGCCGTGGTTAAATGACTCCAGACTGGATTTATAAAGATTACATAATGATAACATGACCTAATTATTGGGAGTTTAAAGACAGAAATAATCTGTTCTAAGTGAAAGGCGCCATGGATACCTGGACCGTCTACCACATGGTTGTATACACTGGAGGCTATTTTTAGCTTGTGTAATGTACCTACGAATATATATATATATATATATATATAGTGACAGCGCAGTCTAATTGTCGTGTGAACTGTAATCTATATTTATGTTAGCGTTACAGAGACCGCGCATAGTGTTGGGTATGCTGTTAGCTTTCACTTCACTGCAACACCTGAGTGTCGTGTTTTTCGACCTCTCATTTTACTAATATTGTTTTAAAGTAAATTATAAACAACTTAATAGAATATGATAAAACATGTATGAAATGTAAAATGTAGTGAGGCACACTTATGGACTTCAAGCTTTGTAAATGTTTTTTTTTTTAAGATTTAAAAATTCTCGAGAGGGTTTCGAGTAACAATGATCATATAATTGACTGGACTTTTCATGTTATAAGAGTTGTTCCCCGTTATTCACTAAAATGTAAAAAAAAAAAAAAAAAAAACCCAAACAACTTCACATATGAATAAATTCCAAAAATGTGCCAAGCATGTATTTGAACACTAGAATATCACCAATAATGAATTTTATATTTCAGTAGCGAACGCTACACACCGATGGGAGTGACTAATAATGCACGAATATATTGTATGTAAAACGAAAGATAATATGATAGTAAACGGTAGCATAGCCAATATTTGATAGATATTTCTGTGGATTCTACATAACACAGTACTTCCCAAGAACTGCCACTTCTCCAATAAAGTGTTTTGTTGAAATAAAATTGATCAAACTCAGCTTTTGAAGAAACCGAAGATTTATCTGCGATACATTTAGCATAAAGAATATCTGAAGTGGCTGTACCGGGGTTAAACTATGAATATGAGGACCTCAGCCGGCACTTCCTGTACGCAGCTAGGTAAATACGTATTACATGAGTCTCTCTAATAGACTAGACTATAATACTATAGACTATACTGGTATTTCCACTGACAAGTGGTACCCATAATAACTCGCGGAGTTTCCCCCTAATTGAACATCGTTTTAAGGGAATTTCCGCATTGTTAAATATAGATGCATTGCACTTGTGTTTTACATTTAAATTCTGGTTTCTTATATCAGAGCTTATAGTTTCTCTGAGTACTTCGCCGAGACACTACGACACATATATTGTAAGTATGTTTTGCATAACATATGTGAGTTTATATTTGTACTGAATACTATTTTATAAAACTATAATCGGATGGCCTATTTTGTTTTCGTTAGAAATGTAATTAAATTTTAAAATATTAATGCGAATTTTCAACATTTTGTATAACAGCAGAAAACTTTTATCATTAAGTTAAAGCAATGTTTTAGTTGTAAATTTTGAAAATGACAGTAACATTGTTTTATATATATTTTAGAAATCAAGTCATAATGGGAAATCAAATTGGAGCGTTACTTTTTCAAAACGAAACATGCAATTCTGAGTCAGGACAGTGGGCTGTTTTTCACTTCCGACCATCAACGTCCGGTCAGCGACTCGTAGGCTTCAAGGGTATTACAACCGAATACATGGCGGGCAATCAGCTGGTCAAAGTTTTCAAGCAGAAAACTGATAATGACTGGAACTCGTCCCATCGACGAAGCTCGAGTTACATTGAAAACAAAGAAATCGCCCAGAAGTACTTAAGGAAATATGAAGGGAATAGTATAACCTTCTTGGAACTTCATGCGGCAGAGATGGATCGGATAGCTGTCTTTTCGCGACACATCCGTTCTAGCAACAAACGTCATAAACTCCGTCTCAGTGAAGATGACGTTGTAGTTTTCGAAAGACACCTCGGGAAACATTTCGAAACATTTATTAAACGTGACGGTACCGTGAACGGAAACTGTTGTGCTGAACTACAGGAGTTCGTTCATTTCGTTTACAACGAGTCGAAAGGACAAGAAATTGTGACAGGTTTAAAAGGAGTGATGACCAAACAAGGTCAAAAGTTCAAACTTACGTCACCGGCAATGAACTCGGTTTCCAAGAAATATGGACCCGACGATTTAGGGGAAAAGGCAATGCTCAACTTTTTTACCTCACATGTTTGCACTGACGTTTGTTCGCAATGGCCCAAACCTACTATTCTTCATCCATTCGACAATTTAGAGACAACTATCAAAACCCAGAACTTCATTACGGCTACCACAGATATGCCATTCAGAAATGATGACAAGCCGCCTGTTTATGATTCAAAATGGCGTGTCGATTTCGAGAACTCGAGAACATTTTCCAGTCAAATGGAACCAACCGCACCACCATCTTATGACTTAATTACCTGAATAATCTGCACTTTCGGTAAACTAAAGCAATCCCTGCTAGTTGCTTGATACACTACCCACTGTAATCAATGAGCAACACTGCTTACACCTTCCGAGTGAAAGCTTCACGTGAAACTCTCGAAAGTTCTTGAGGAGTGCCGATTAACCTAGTCTGCAGTTTCGTTTTAGTAACATTTATCATTGTTATCTTGACCATATTTCACATATCGGATTACCACAATCTATATATGAAGATTTCGTCATGTTTATGACAACATAGGTTATATGAAGAAACTGACTCAAAAGGGTTTTTGATTGATATATAAAACAGTACTTCCTGCAATAGTCACAACCGTATACCATTTTGTGTGGAAATAAAGTGATCAGCTTCAACGATCATTTGCTTATGAGTTGATGTATTGTTAAATAGGGTACATCACAATCTTAGTTCACTATTAAGGACTAAACAAACTGCTGATAATTAGTAGACTATGTATACTTGAACTACCACTTTAGGACCTTAAGATAAACTCATCACAGATATTTGATTTCAACAAATCAGATAATAATATTTGAATAATAGCACAACATTGTATTTTTAGGAACACATTAACAGTACAAGAACACCTGATTTGTCATACTATCAGGACCGTCTCTATGCAAATTGTGACAACTGGGCTATCGTTACTGGCTAGTCTAGATGTATATCTACCGCCTGTTGACAGAATAATGGCACCATCTTTTGGTCGGGTTCAATTTCAATTTCAACAAATTTTATTGACATGGATGGAAAGTCAATAGGATTAGACATCAGGCATAGCCTATCTAAGTCTTCTCCTTAACAACAGGTGGTAAGAAATACAGACAAATATAATGTATATGTACACATTAATATATTACAAAATGACTTAAGGGGAAGTAACTCCTTGAGGTTGATGGACTTATTCAATGTTGTTTAGGAGAGTAACCCTTTGACTAAGGGTACTTAATTTTATATACTGGTTTATTATATTATCAGTTAATAATAGAAAGCAATAAAATATTAATATTCATATAAGTATACTGTTAATTATAAATATTTGGTGATATTGAATTTTTCCTCCCAACAGATACAGGCCACACAAATAACGTTACAATAAGACACCATGCCTTTCCTATGCGCCAGTGTTCGTTTGGATCGCACTACAGGGTATATATGGAATCAAAACTTAATAATTTTTACAGATTTATGCCAAAGTTTATGACAAAGATTGCGCCACAGTATATTTCACAGTCTTATGGTTCGGGGGTACCCCCATGCTATTCTGCATAGTATACACGCAATCCGAAATGCATTTTATTTCCTATTTATGATATTTCAGCTATTAAATTGTGACGCAATACTGGCATATTTTCACGTTTCCATAGCAATAGAACAGATGTTCAACAACGTGACCCCCTGTTACCCCCCCTTTAGATGCACTTTTGGTGTCAAGTTTTCCAACCCAAATCATTCACGTTGATCTTGTAAAACCTTGCGTTGACCAGCACTGTTACACAGGCCATACGTAAAGTATAGAAAATCATATTCGGTGACAAATTTTAAGAATCCATTCTTATGAAGAATTGATTTCGGACCAACGGAATCTAGGGCGATGACAGAATTAGCACGTGAGTATATTAATTAGCCAAGCGACATCAATAATATTCTGCATTATTGCATATATGGTCCATACTATATGATATTTATGTCACCAGACAAATAGGTTTAACGTGAACATCCTTCCAAAGAGTTAGCCTGACTAGTTAAATTTTACGAAGCAATTTCGTTCTGCTGTTATTTTTCAAAATAATGATTTTACCCGAAACAAATATCCGGTGTCCGGCGAAAAGGGCGATACCGTTTCTCCTCTGACGATGTTATGCGTGATATTCTACATTGACACTATGAAATATTAGTGACAAACCTTTGTTGACATATTCACACTTTCACACCTTTTGATCTTAAAACAAATGAATTTGATAGAAGTGTTAAAAAGAATATCAGTAGTTAGCGGATAACTACAACTTTTGGTGAACCAGAGGCCTATCACTGTTACCCACCGACATATTTTTTATGTTTGAACTTGCAGTTTAACACACTGGTGGTCCAATAATCGGATACTAAATAACTAAACATCAGAGGTCCACCATGTCACTTCTACTCATAGCTTGAACATGTCAATTTTGCGAATAAGAGGATCATGAGCAAATGTCTAAAGGCAATCTATACTTATCTTCGTATGCGAGTATTATCACAGTGTATGCATAACATCGTCATTTTACTTTGTCGTAATATTAATGTTACAAGTACATTCGTACCTGACTAATATAGACTGTCTTTAAATAGAAATAATAGCTCAACATAGATAATAATGATTGGATTGATATCTTCTACACATACCTAATAATAAACCATAACAATGCTAGCTATTTTGTTATTTAATGTTTCGTCACAATATGTTTCATGTCATTGATAGGGCGGGAGTTCGTCAGATCCTTCTAAAGCCATTGATAGAATAACAAATAGATTTTTTAGTTTTTATTTTAAGTTATTTTAGATATCAAATTTAGTGTTGATTTTAAGTTATTTTAGATATCAAATTTAGTGTTTATTTTAAGTTATTTTAGATATCAAATTTAGTTTTTATTTTAAGTTATTTTAGATATCAAATTTTGATAATAGTGCATGACCGACATATTTTTATCGTGTCCGTAATTAGACGATAAAATATCAAAAACTACATTCCCCCTTTTGTTTGCCTCTTTAGATGCCATTTTTATTCGCAGGATTTTGTAGAACAAGAGTCATTCACGTTGGTCTTGTAGCATTGTTACACAGTCAGTAAATAAAGGGTAGATCCTTTTAACGTCGACCCTTTTATTATCAACACCAATTAATCAACTAATACCAGAGTTTGGAGTGTATACCGGAAGCTAAGACCACGACAGAATCTACCGTTGAGTATATCAAACAAACTGTAACTGGTGGTATGAAAAGCTCAAACGCTTGCAATAAGGTAGTGTAATCTGGTACCGGGTTTTTAGAAAAGAGGTAAAAACAAAAGGGGTAACTTGTTAAACTGTATCAATATCATCATGGATAAATACGAAAACAACCTCGGATCAAGTGTACGGCAGCGCAACATTGCAGTGTAAATGTATAAAATTAGAAAACCTAAAACAGAACTAAATATTGAAAGCAACTATCTTTAATACTGCAACATGGAGTAAAATTAACAGTACTGATGAAACCTCTTGAGCACATGTCGTCCCCTTACAAATTTTGTTTATATTGAATGCTCAAGACATTTTCTGTCGGGGGCGTCAGTTCCTGGAGATTATTCTCAGACATTCCATGATATATTTAATCTTTTCGAAAAATAAAAAAAACACCCCCCTGTTAACTATAATTGCAGTACAGGCTACAACTCCTCATGGGCGCCGGTATTTTGTTTTTTTCATTTAAATACGTTTTACCTTAAGGTCACCTGTAATAGTCCGCGAGACGTTTTCGGAGGTACATTGACTAGCGTAAGGAACTGTGCCATGTCCCTTTCCGAATTTTTCGTCCGGTCACATGTATACGTTCATCGTATGTAGATTTTTAATATATTTTACATATAGATCCTTATCTAACCATTGGCAATAACAGACATGACATGCGTGGTTTGTTATAATCCATATGAAGAGGTATAACAAATTATATGAATGTTTGAAAGCAAATTTACTCCTAAATTGAAACCTCACACTAAACCAAGATTTGAAAAAAAATCAAACAAACTAAAAGATACTTGAAAAATGAAAGAGGGAGGAAGTGTATGGGCAAAAGAGGTGTTGTTCGAGAAATGATTTCTTCCTAAACCCTTTCAATGACTCAAAGTAAAATATTATCCTTTGCGTTGTTTACAAGGTAGAGGTCAGATGGTGAATGTGGTAGGTTAACTTGTACACAAGTACTCCCCTTACATCACAAGGGATCATCCTTGTAATAGGTTACTTGAACGTTTGAAAAATTGTTACATGCAATCTCTAGATACATAAGACCTATATTTAACTGTAATGCTAACGTAGAAATAAACAGGACAAAACTAATCCAATATCTATATCAAAATATGAATTATGGATCCCAACACCAAGGGGAATAGAAATAGAAATGTCATTGACAATATCGTAAGTATCAAAGGGGTAAAAAGATGGTCAACAGTACAGATATATATTCAGGAGGAATCGATTATAAAAACGAGTATCAACTGTAACATAGAATGCAAGTTAACATTTATTTAAAATTGTATTGATGTTTGTTAGAAAGGTGTAAAACGGAATATAAATGTGATAAAAATCGATGATAAAGTAGTATGCACGTGCAGCGTATTTTTTTTATTCATTCTGATTGTGTGCTCTAAAGGAACACAGGCATCTACTAGTAGGTTCAAGATAGTAAAGTAAAGGGGATCACCAACCAAAGTAAGTATACGCGGTGTTTAAATTAAGGGTCATCTATATAGCAGAATAGTGTTGAATTTCAAATACGAATAAATACCTAAAGATTTGCACAAAAAAAATGTGATGTAATATACCAAAATGTTTGTTTGGACATGTAGCTTCTTACAATCACCAATAATATGCTATAGATGCTACCAGCTTCTTCTATAGAGTAACTTTGTGGTAAGATGTAGCATGGAATAATTCTAAGTCACGCAAATTATCAAACCTGAAAAATAGCCATGCTGTTATGTTCACAAGTGTCTATAGCACAGGGTAGGAGCATTTGTTTGACCAGATTTTACTGTATGTACGTATAAACACTTATTTTGTTTTGACCTTGAAATGCAAATGGCGGCTTAGAATAATATTACATAAATATGGCTTAGAGGAGGCATTTCAGTTACTAACAATACTCCTATGTCGTACTTTTAAGACATCTTATCATAGTAACATGAACATTTTGAAGTCAATTTGTTAAACTGGTGAGTTTGGAGCCTTTTTCAGAAATAGGCTTATTTTACCCCAAACTCAACGGTTGAACATTTTTTCATAAAAGCAGTCTTCTTGCCACATCAAGAATACTTTAAATTGTCTAATAAGAGCATTTTTGATGTTTTAAATACTTCCTAATATGCCATATTTGTGTGATATCATTCACGACCGCCATTTGCAATTCAAGGTCAAAATAAAAACAGCGTTTATACATATAATAACGTCAAAGCTGGTCAAACCAATGCTCCTATTTTGTGCTTTAGGCACTTGTGAGCAAAACGACATGGCAAGTTTGTGTAATATATGGGATACAAATGAGTTAATTATGTCCCCCTGAAACATGCATTTTTCTTACGTTTTGTTGAAATTTACAAACAGCTTAACAAAATACATGTCAATAACAATTCCCACGGTTTGCCATAATACATACTAAACGTTCATCATGTTACTTCTGTGACATTGCACCATAATAGGGATTTATAGGCCTGTAAAATATCAATGTTTTGACTGGATTTGCTGTTTAGATGCCCCTTAAGTATTGATGTGATGGACACACAGCTATACTGAGCTAAAACTGGAACACGAGTGAACATACTAATCATCATTACCTGGAACCCGGAACCAGACGGTATATGCGGAAACATACCCCTTTGAGCTGTTAGTTACTGTAGGATATGGACATTGTGAACAGGGAAACTTCACCTGTTTATTGCTTGATTAAGATGACGAAGTATTTTGATTTTCAAAAATGTGTTCTACATGTGTGCACCAGATTTTCAACATGCAAAACCTTTCCTGTGAAGGATTTGTGAAATCATAACTATCATAACTAATGTCTTAAAGATTCTGTATCACATTTACTGTTGTAATTTACATCAAAGGACGATTTGTATCGTGTTGAATACTTCTAATCCTTCATTTTGGAAAAATCAAGCATGGATTTTATTGGTATCAACTTTTTATTGCTCCATAACGAAGAGCGGGTTAGGTGATGTGGCCATTGTTAAGATCAGATGTAAAACGACAGAAATGTAACACAGATAGGTGCAGCGTGTGTTTGATACTGTTAACATGACTAAGTAGGACATGGTTTTGAAAGTAATATTAGAAATAAATGGTGTTACAGAGGCCTTTTCTGCTCTGAAATTCAACATGCAATCGATACTTTCTTTTAAAAAATTTGCGAAGCATAATCTCCAAAATAGTTGTGATAAAAGCAAAAGAATATTATTTGGATAAATACGGTGTGTTCATCTTTCGTAGTCTTATGTACAACGTGGATTATCATATTTTTATCAAGATAACTACCCAGCGTTTAGATCATACTGTGTGTTACTTGTTATCGGTAAGATATCCTTGCTATATATACCGAAATTCACTCTGCATTTAGATGTTACGATAGAAGCAGTTTGCGACTATAAATAAACTTCAAAATCCCCAAATATGCTCACCGGACTGAGAAAACATAACCTATAGTCTTTTTAAAGTCATAGCCAGTGACTTCCGTATACACAGTCTGGGTAGTTTTCCATTTAAAACATGAACCAGTATAAACAGACGAGAAGTCCATGCTTTGGATAGTTATGATTTACGATGCCACATGCACTATTGCTTTATACTCAAACGAAGAATGTAAAGTGTTTTCTTTCATTTTGTCATCTACAAGTCACTTTAATGCGACTCTACACATCGAACCATTTCCAGTAATTGATCATGTAGGTAAGTATTTCTTTGTTCGATAAGGAATCCTAGTTTGTAGATGAAATCGGTGTGTGGATATTAGCATGCTTATGTGATATATATATATATATACCTATACGTATTATGTATAGGTATATACATATGTATATGTATGCCGATATATGTGTAAATATATGCGTAAATACACGTGAATACATTTACTAAATAATAGTAGTATTCATATTGCAATATATACGTTGGAATTTATATATAAAACGGTTAAGCTATTAATTGTTTAGATGTTTTCTGATGCCTGGAATTTGCATGTAGGTGTTGATGGTAGAGCATTTTCTTTGACGCTGATTTCTATTTCAGAGAGAAACATTTCTAGATGGGTAACTCACTTGGCACTTTGTTTGAAAACGAAACCTGTAACTCCAAATATGGGCCATATGCTGTTTTTGATATACGACCATTCAGTTCCGGCCAGAGGGTCGTGGCGTTCAAGGGTGTTATAGCACAGGCACTGGCGGGAGATCACGTGATTAAAGTATTTAGAGAGAAAACTGCAAACGATTGGGAATCATCATGTCGACGCTGTTTAGGCTACATCGGAAGTAGAAATATTGCCCATGAGTACTTACTGAAACACGTGGAAAAAATAAAATCACATTTATCGACATCTATTCAGCGGAAATGGACCGGATATCTGTGCTTTCTCGAAATATCCGTTCCAGCGACAAACGGCATAAGCGTCGTCTCGGTGAAGATGACGTTGTAGTTTTCGAAGAATACCTCGGGAAACATTTCGAAACATTTATCGAACGTGACGGTACCGTGAACGGAAACTGTTGTGCTGAACTACAGGAGTTCGTTCATTTCGTTTACAACGAGTCGAAAGCACAAGAAATTGTGACAGGTTTAAAAGGAATGATGACCAAACAAGGTCAAAAGTTCAAACTTACGTCACCGGCTATGAATTCGATTTCAAAGAAATATGGACCTGATGATTTAGGGGAAAAGGCAATGTTCAACTTTTTTACCTCTCATGTATGCACTGACGTTTGCTCGCAATGGCCCAAGCCTACCCTTCTTCATCCATTCGATTATTTAGAGACATCCAATAAAACGCAGAACTTCGTCACGACTACTACAGATATCATGCCATTCAGAAATAACTCGCCGCCTGTTTATGATTCAAACTGGCGACTTAATTTCGAGAATCTACATTCCCAAGTTGAACCATCAGCGCCCCCACCTTATGAGTTCATTACTTGACACATTCATTCTTTGTCCTAAAATAAGTTCCAAAAGTCACAGCCCCTGACCTATGCTTGATATCTGCCGAGGCTTCATGATGAATGTAATAAAATGATATAAGCGAGGAAATGGACGACAGCTTTTTTTGAAAAAAAAACAAACTCGTTCTAGTGTCAAAGTATGGAAGTGCCGTCTGTATGACGTAGTTTGTATGTTTAGACCACCAATTCAAGCGAAAATTACTGTCCATTATCTTTCTTGAAAGGAAAGTTGACATGCATATCGAGACCAAACGAAAGATACTTCAAGACTGTTTTAATAGATATTAAAAAACTATGCTTCTTGTCTGTAAATCAAACCATTTACCATATGGATTTGTGAATGTACATGCACGTATGTGTAATGCTACATCATACTTGATATCAACATAATAAGCGTTACGAATCATGCTTTCGCTCCACAAATAAAAAATCATCGAAGTGTATGTAAATAAAGTTATATTGTTCATAATGTAAGTTAATATAAATTAAAACTTGCACAGCCATCGATTTATTTTGTTTTCATTTATTAAGGAATTTATCTTATCAAGACACATCAGTAATATTACACGTGATGATGTAAAGTATTACATGTGTATGTGAATCGAAAGCAAGTCAGTAATATTACACGTGATAGCATAACGTATTGCACGTGTAAGTGAAACGTAACCAAGTCAGTAATATTGCACGTGATAGTATAACGTATTACACGTGTAAGTGAATCGAAACCAAGTCAGTAATATTGGTGTATCGTAACCACACAAGTTATATTGCCTGAAAATAATCATTTGTTTTTATTCGTTATGTACATAACGCCTGGGTTCGTTTTCTTTTTAGAATGTTCGAGTTCCCATAGTTTTTTTTCGCTATATACACCAGCATATTGGTGTACTCTATACTTCAATAATGATTTTAGTCACTCAGCGATGATGTGAAAACTTTAATTTTAAGGTGTCACAGTTCATTGGAAAAGTACTTAAACAGTGTGGAAAACTACGCCAACAGCAAGGGATAGTATACTAGTTACTAGGTCAGGATTTAAGGTCAGTAAAGCAATGAGTGACAATGTCCTTTAGATTCATTTTGCTAAAGAGGTAGACAGGAATATAAATTATATACATAGATAAAATCAAATTTACCGACAAATAATACAAGAACAACCAGACTACAGTGTGGATTTAGCAAATCAAATGGTAACAGTAAATGTAACAACAACCAATAACTAGTACATAAAGTTAAATATAGACTGATCAACCTGCATGAAATCATTGTGAATTTCCACCAGTTCGGTTTGAGCATTAAACTTCCTGGTTTCCTGGTCAGAAAGGAAATTAACAGATATTCAATACCAATTTGCGTATGTCTATTTTTAAATAAAAAAAGTATTGGTTAGCTAAGAATTTATATAACCTGTATTGAACTGACAGTGTATTGTAGGCATACCCACAATAGTGTATTGTAGACCTACCTACAATACCAGAGACATACATATGTACATGTATATATATATGTCTCAAAGAATACTAATAACGTCATGTGTGGACTATAACAGTGCAGCAAGAGTTCCAGTGAGTCTATATATTTGTATCATAGGGCAGAAGACTACCCTAACAATGTACATAGCAATAGAAATCAGTGGTCATTTATAACTCCGAATCCACAAGCACGAACAGCGTATTGTTCGACATAGCTTTTTACCATTAGGTTGACCTTGTATATGTACGCTGTTCGACATACATGTAGCTTACTTAGTGAATTTTTGATTTTTGATTTATTGATTATCACAATATGTATGAACATATATTGGAATATGGTTATGTTTGTGAAGAAAAAACATGCTAATCAATGTAGATTCATAGACAGAACTTTATGACGGAATAGTAAGTAAGAAAAACACCAACACGTTAATGGTATGAACTAGTGATAAAATCTGCTTCTCCAATGTAATGTCTTCAATACAGAAATAATTTGAGTAACAATACCTATCTAATACATATGTTATTGATGTAAACATGACACGTGATCATAGGTTATCTTTTATAAAGGCCGATATCAAAATGTCAATAACGGAATGTCTGAAGAGATTAAGTACTCTTATGGAAATATTGGTATCGTTTCTGACACAATTAAGAAGACTCAGGGATAAACCGAACATAAATATTTCAGAAGTCTTAAGTATCGAGCGAAATACATTTTCTTTGTGTGGCTGAGGTTTTTAACATTTACTACAATGAAATTACAAATGAGTTGATTCAAGCAACAAAAGACATATTTTTCTAACAATAAAATATCATGAATTTTAATGTACAAAAACATGAAAGAGGGGACTGGTTCCGAGACACTCTATTAACTGCTCAATATAATCATATAATTAAGTACTGTCAGCTAGAATGAAATCAACACGTCCTAGTATTTCAGTAGTGATAAACATGATAAATTAAAGGGAGGGACAGCAAAGGTCGTATTAGATTATTATCTGATTACCAAGGCATCATGAATAAAGAAATCTTGAGTAATGGTTTGGTTTCAACAAAAGGAACTCGATCGGATACAAAAGGTTAAAAAGACAAATTTGTTTTCGGGGCAACTATGATTAATCGCATTAAAATGATCAATATATATACTATTCGAAAAGGTGTATTTTAAACTAATATACATCATGAGGGATTCTTGGTCCATCGGTAGCAGTAAACCATGATAGCGACTCTTAAATATACAATTCAAGCGAAGTCTTCCGAAATTACTCAAAGAACAGAATGAGATAAAGATACAAAGATTGACTCGTCTTTAGGTGATTATAGTAAAACACCTCGCCATGAACTAACGTAAACATGGTTTTATATTAGTTAAATCCCTCTCATTTTCAGAAAGCAATATCAATGTCAACTATATTGAACAAATTAATCAACCAATGGCACATGTTCAACGGAAAGAAATAAAACTCTTACACTTCATTTCTCTGAGTTCAATTCAGGATCTTTGGCATCAATGACTAGTCTTAGAAAGACGAAACAACTGTATGGTGCAGATTTATTTCCACAAACTCTTGGTTATTATATATGACATTTCTTTCGCTCGCTAAAGCTCGTGGGTTTTTGTAACCTTTGAAACTAATTAAAGACAGTAAAAGAGATAAGATATAATAGAACTGCATTGCTATTTAACGAAATTTCGATTTAAATCATTTATAAATTAGGAAGCCGAAAGTCCTAATGAGGATATGTTATCGTGATATATAACCACACCATTTTAATAAATCTGATGATTGCGATATGCCATAGAAAGTTTATCAGAACTTAATACGTTATACTAGATCTCAGTTGACCATGGGTACCAAATGCAGACAAGGGAGCAGGAACTTAATTTTGACTTAATTTCTCTTTCTGTTTGCGTCTCCTTGGTCACTTTGTATATTCCTGAATGTTTATTCCATCCTCGTGCATTGGAACTCTGGTACAGTATTTTTTCCAATACCGCATACTCTTCACAAATATAATTTATATTAAAATGAAGGCCTAATGTCTGTTTTGGCTTCATACGATGTGCCGGTTTTCCGTGTATCTGACAGTAATTTAGATTTGTCAGCATCCTCGCTTGTCAGTTAGACACACCTGTGATTGCAAAAGTGAATAACGGCGACGCTTCCTAAACTTTCCGACCTAGCTATGATTATACACGACGGTAAACACTATATTACCACACATAAATGTCTTTAGATGCTAGTAGGTGGCGGGTCTCGTTGAGGATGATTCCTATCTGACTTGCAAATCTGTTTAGAGATTAGACGTTACACATCATCTCTAGGAGTTCAATGTTCAGTGTAAATCTTGCTTTAAATCCCGAACCAATGGTTTCATGGGCAGTATAACAATGATTTAATAAGTTGAATGAAGTTCGTAATATTTATATCAAAGCTATTTACATATATTGGTTGATGTTTTGATTTAAATCACTACCAAAGCCTTACACGAAATCCATATTCATTACATTTTTAACAAACTGGTTGGCCATCATTCAGCCAGTGTTGGAGGAAATACTACCCATTTATTGCTATAATGTAGTTTCAACATTACCAACTTACAAATACATTAGTATATAACACATATTTGGTAGTGTACCAACTTGATCACTTTGTGGTACGTACCCAGTAGTATGTAGTTGTCTCCCATGGCAGGATACATTTCTGTTGTGTTTTGCGTTATATTACAGTTTCGGTTCTCTGGTTGAAACTTAAATACACAACCTTAATCATACACACACCATGCATAAAGAGTGCTAAGAGATTCAAATTTAGTATGATAATTAGGGAATCATTTGAAAGTCAGAACAATAGCTTATTGATACAAAATCTACATACAAATTTAAATCATTCAGTTTTACTAAAGGTTGAACGAAAATGAAATTCACACAGGAACTTTTCCCAGATGAAATGTTTGTCAAACTTCCAGTTTCCACAAAACTTAGTATTAACGATCGTTTTCTTTGAGGCTGTCTGACAGTAACTACATCTTCCATTTACTTTGTGAGGGCTCTAGAGTCGGTCAGTCTATGATTATGTAACATTCCATACCAACGTAGTCTGGCCATTTCGATAGAACAGTTATTACATAGAACACCTCGTCAGATTTATTGATTTTTGGTAGTAAGATGTGGTAGGTTACCATCCACTCAAACCAGGCGTAACAATCGGGATTCCGGAAGTGGCAAAAATGTGTTCCAGAAGTCGGGCACAAAACCAGAAATCCGGAAGTACGGAATAGAATATAGGGTTTTAGAATTGAGCAACAAAATCAAGGGTATCAGAGGTTTGACATGAATATATCTGCATGCAAATCGCTATAGTACATGGCGGAGTATCATATCATTGTTAATTATGATTACATGATCATATAAGGGATGTATTTGTGTGTGTATGTAGCTGACTGTGGTAACAAATGCAGTAAGAAAGGGAGATATAGTAATCAACATTTGGTCAATAAAGTGGAAAGGATAAAGTCTGTGGCTGGCAAATTTAATGATAATAAATAATTGCCAGGTTAAGTGCTGGTGAAGTCAATACAGATGAAAGGATTAATTTCAATGACTCAATAAGGTCTTAAAAATTACAAAATTTAGTTTGAAATAATAATCCATTTTTTTTTAACATTTCCTGGAAAAGTTTAAAAACTTCAGGAGCCGTTTCCTTATACAAAATTACATATTTAAATATACCATTTCTTGAAAGATACAATTGATGGAAATTACTAGAATTCCTTACTGATTGATAGTTCCTTATGAATAAAGAATATTAAATAAACACTCTTTATCTCCCCTGGCACCTGAATAGTTATACTGTAAAATACTTCCCAAAACTCTGGTTATATTTTATATTTAGATTAAACTTAAACCATTAATTCACTCCATGTGAATATACATTTGTGTCCATTAGGATGTTTAATGACAGACTGTGTTGTTAGTATTGAATCAAGTTTCCCTGGTACTTAGAAATACTCATACAGGTAAATTTTACAAAAAACCATGAAGAGGTATTGTATGGGGACTGGACTGACAAAGTGACTTTTTCACTCCCTCTTTCTGTTTATCCTATGCTTGATACCACACTCCACTGCACACATAATACCGTGTTATAACCAATCATGATTACATGACCATGAAATGGGAGTGTATGTGCAGTGAACTGTGGTAACAAAGGCTGTAGGAAAGGGAAGATAATCAATGTTTAGTCAATAAAGATGAAAGGATAAAGTCCTTGGTTGACAGATTTAGAATTAAAACAAAACAAAAACAAAAAGCAAAATTAGAAATGATAATAAATAATAAACAGGTTAGGTGCTGATGAAAACAATATTTTTACTAAACTCTAATACTATATTGAAAACTTCAATGACACTATTAAAGTTAAGAAAAATAACAAAATAAAAATTTAAACGATTTTAAAAAACATTCAAATATACCATTTCTTGAAAGATCCTTCTGTCCATTAGAATGCATAATGACAGTCTGTATACTTTTATCCATGATATCAGCATAACATTAGGACGGTTACCAAACAAGATGGCCCAAATCCTCATTCCCATCCGTTAACCACTACTATCCATTTGGGAGGTTACATGTGTTATGGATAATACCCGATATAAATTAAGTCACCTGAGGGTGAGTACTAATTAGTTCTACGGGTAAGTTCTAGGTGGGAAGCATGCAATAAGTCAGTTATAGCATGGTTTCTCGTCATCGGGAATTAATTGCTCGAAAGCCATGAGATAACCTATACTTGTATTTCCGGTAAATCAGAGGTAGCTATCACCAACAGGAGGCAGTTATCGTCAATGTTTTCATGAGATTTGGAATGTTTCCTTTAATAAACATATACATACCGTGTCTGGACTTAAAGAACCTACATTATCTAATTTATTCTGGGTGATGGTTATCATTCCAAAACACATGGTCTGCCTTTTCTTTCCTATTTGGTCCTTGTTAATTTGAAATAGAATTTCTGTTACGTTTAAACATGTAATCCGTTGCTTTTATAATGAAACTACCGACGTTCGTTTCCGAACAAACAAATATAAAATCGAGATGAATCCTTATAAACACATTTTAAACACATTAATTACACGTGGTATTCAAGCCACCTCCAATATACTTATTGTACATTTCGCTATGAAAAGCAATCTTAAAGCTGTCATCGTGCGCCTACTTCATTTCTAGATCAGGTAGTTCGTGTGGTGTATCGTGGCAGTATCGCTAGCTGAAGTTAAACTGTAAAGAGGTGCCATATAGTTGACAAATCTATCGATACTATAAAGCGTTCGTCTTTACTGGCATATATTTATATGATATATATATGTAAATCTCATTCATAATGTGGCCAATGCCTCTTAAGTATACAGAAACAAACAATGCCAGACAATTGATATAGATCATACAATAGTGTGACGTCATTACAGGAAAGCTTTAAACCATTCAAATTTATCCTGGACTATGGCTAGCGTTGTTAGTTTTAGATAAAATGTCTCTAGAATATACATAAATCGCATTCAGTCAGCTTTACAGGGACGCTTCAAAGCCAAGAGGGAAATGGTCGAATTTTCACAAATCATTATGAAAGTAGAAGGATTAAGAGCATTCCACAGTTTTTTTTCAAATATACATTGTAACTTTTCCATTGGTAAATCTTGACTTGAGTCAAAAGTGTTCCGACGGTGTCTTAGCCAACTGACAAATATAAATCGCATGTATATTTGTTTAATTATAACCATGTACACTATATGTGTCCCAGTTTTTTAAAGACTGACAAGGTCAACTATTCTTCTGTTCAATGTTTTCACATAGGTAATTACCTACAAAATGTACGTCGATATAGATAGGTTCGAACACAATGGTGCAGTGGTATCGAGTACACGAGATCCTTTGTATACACACTTTGGAATGTGTGTGATAAGCCTTATGTTACCGTTACAAAGTTGAAAATTCTACAAGACTTCTCAATGCTCCATGACATTTGAAGTACTGCTGAAGTGACTGGGGACAAGGTAAGGCCGTTTAATCAGAAAAAAAATGTTATAACCTTTTCCTTATAAAGTTTTTTTTTTTACTTTTCAATATTCATTTATTGTTGTATATTTGATAAATGAGAAGTGTACGTCAGACATATTAATTATTAACCGATATGTTGTTTCTATAGATGTCTACATACAAGTCTATAGTGTTCGTAAGTTGTCCCCATTTTGTCGACTTTTAGTTAGAATGACAGTTTCAATGTCGGTTTTCTCAGTGTTGTTTATATCGCGTTTTAAACGTTTTTTTTGTGTGTATGATACACGTGTCTAATATTTAAGGTGACAGTTTACAGAACGTTTGTAGCCTTAGAATGCATGCTAAAGTAATGTTTTGTCCATAGACTGTTATTCTACGAGATCAATGACAACAAATTAAATATTTCAAAGTTTTAAATATTTTTCCATTGTTTATATTGTTAAAAATGGCGGGACTTATGTTTTTGTTTTTGGTTGAAAGAAAAACGATCTAGACTATAGAAATTCTTCATGCAACTTAAAAAAATCATTCTTAGATAATGTCATATTGAAAAATTCAGTCCGTGATCCGTTTTGAGTATAGAGCATTGTCTGACGTCAGAGCGTTCTAAAAATACTTCACGTGAGTTTCGGAAGAGGATTTTGTTTTTTGAAACAACAAAAAAAGACCTTCTTCATCTTATGATCTTTAAACTTTGCTAACACCGTGGTATATTTTGTCTTTGTGTAATGACGTTGTGGTGTATTTTGTATTTGTGTACTGACGCTGTTGTATATTTTGTCTTTGTGTCATGACACTGTTGTATATTTTGTCTTTGTGTACTGACGCTGTTGTATATTTTGTCTTTGTGTAATGACGCTGTTGTGTATTTTGTATTTGTGTAATGACACTGTTGTATATTTTGTTTTTGTGTAATGACACTGTTGTGTATTTTGTATTTGTGTAATGACACTGTTGTATATTTTGTCTTTGTGTAATGACGCTGTTGTGTATTTTGTATTTGTGTAATGACACTGTTGTATATTTTGTTTTTGTGTAATGACACTGTTGTGTATTTTGTATTTGTGTAATGACACTGTTGTATATTTTGTCTTTGTGTAATGACACTGTTGTATATTTTGTCTTTGTGTAATGACGCTGTTGTGTATTTTGTATTGGTGTAATGACGCTGTTGTGTATTTTGTTTTTGTGTAATGACACTGTTGTGTATTTTGTATTTGTGTAATGACGCTGTTGTGTATTTTGTCTTTGTTTAATGACGCTGTGGTGTATTTTGTCTTTGTGTAATGACGCTGTTGTGTATTTTGTCTTTGTGTAATGACATTGTGGTATATTTTGTCTTTGTGTAATGACGGTGTGGTATATTTTGTCTTTGTGTAATGACGGTGTGGTATATTCTGTCTCCGTGTAATGACGGTGTGGTATATTCTGTCTCCGTGTAATGACGTTGTCGTGTAATTTGTCGTTTTGTAATGACGGTATGGTATACTCTGTCATTGTGTGTTGACACTGCGGTATATTTTGTCGTTATGTGTTGACACTGCGGTATATTTTGTTTTTGTGTGTTGACACTGTGATTTATTTTATCGTTATGTGTTGACCCTGCGGTATATTTTTTCTCTGTAAAATGACACTATGGTATATTTTTGTCGCGTTATGTAACTGTGGTATATCTTATCCGTTGTCTTGTGTTGCCGCCTTTATATATTTTGTAATCGCGTGCTGACACTGAATTTTAAAACAAATTTCACCATGTATTCAACAAACTGTACTGTCAACGGCAATTCGGGGATTTCACATTGGAACTAATTAAATATCAGGTTTATGTAAACATCCAATATTTAAGAATTTTTCCTACTTAACTGATCAACCCAGATATAATGCTGTTATAAAAGTATGGCTGCAGCCAAAGCGGAACCCATATAACAGTACCTATATACTGACACTAATCAAGCGTGAAATACTCGGGGTAATACAAATATATTAGATAAATATAAGTAGTTATACATGCACAATAACGCCGATGTCAGATCCGTATGTCAATACATTCAATAGTTCTGGAAACTTATCGGTAGCCTATATCAATATGCTGGTTAGGCCTTGGCCTTTTAAATTACTAAACATGGTTTGAAGTAGTTAAAGTAGCCACGTTTACTAAAATTATAAACCCATGTTGGTCAATTATTTGATACTGGAATCGATAAAACAGGGATAGGTATTGTAAAAACGAAAATATTTTGTGTCAGTTGACAAGCTGCATGATAGTGCAGGGTTTATGAGTAAATTATAAACTTAAATGTCGTTCGTCATCTGATATTTAAATAACCTGAAGTAAACACGTGTCATGACGCTGTACACACTCTCAGTTTTGGGGAATGGGGAGGAATGGTGACGAAAAACATTTGATATATCAAGGGTATTAATGAGTTACCGTTTGCTGATGTTATCCTTTTGAATTACAAATAATGTACATTGTACCTTAAAGAGAGGGATATCATTACACATCTTTTCCCCTCTTTTTTTTTATAAACTAGCCTTGATACTATTACATCAAATCAATAATATGCTATGTCATCTTTTGTCCTGTTACAGTAAGGAGTTGTTTGTTGGTCCGATACTAATTATGATTGTTTTACTGGTGGTTGTAGGTGGGTAATGAAGGCTGTACTCTCGGTGTCAGTTTTAACGTTACTACCCGACATCCACACTTTGATGGTTTTTAATGTTCTCTTCATACCATACCTTTAAATCAATATGCACTTATAAAGACATTGTCCAAAATCATTAAAATATCCCTTATATACATTTTAAGAGAATGACAGCTTACCTTAATATAAAGTAACTACATTTATCCAATATTCTCAGTTTATGGGATATAAATGTAATACCCACACATATCAGATTTCTCTGATTTTGACAGATTGTCTATTTCAATCAATATCGATATCCTCTACTTTACTGTTGTTTATAGACAGGTTAATGAACATCCGATATCCACTACTTTACTGTTGTTTATAGACAGGTTAATGAATATTCGATGTCCACTACTTTACTGTTGTTTATAGACAGGCTAATCAATATTCGATATTCACTACTTTACTGTTGTTTATAGACAGATTAATGAATATTCGATATTTATTATTTTACTGTTGTTTATAGACAGGTTAATCAATATTCGATATTTATTATTTTACTGTTGTTTATAGACAGGTTAATCAATATTCGATATCTACTACTTTACTGTTGTTTATAGACAGATTAATCAATATTCGATACCACTACTTTACTGTTGTTTATAGACAGGCTAATCAATATTCGGTATCTACTACTTTACTGTTGTTTTATAGACAGGTTAATGAATATTCGATATCTACTACTTTACTGTTGTTTATAGACAGGCTAATCAATATTAGATATTCACTACTTTACTGTTGTTTATAGACAGGTTAATTTACATCCGAAACCCACTACTACGTATACCCTTATATCAGTACAATTTTAGTGGCGAAAGAAACTGAAAGAAAGTGAAAGAAAGAGAGGGTGAATGAAAGGTCATATTCCCCAATCAGCGAGGCTATAATATATCACTTATGTTAGTAGGTATTGTTATTTAAGCTGATGCTTTTTTGTCTACTTTAATAAGAACGTATTGAAGTGACGGATGACAAAGTCTGGTCTAGGTATACGTCACAGCCCTTCAATACTCCACAGTCGGGTCTAGGTATACGTCACAGCTCCTTCAACACTCCACAGTGGGGTCTAGGTATACGTCACATCTCCTTCAACACTCCACAGTCTGGTCTAGGTATACGTCACAGCTCCTTCAACACTCCACAGTGGGGTCTAGGTATACGTCACATCTCCTTCAACACTCCACAGTCTGGTCTAGGTATACGTCACAGCCCTTCAATACTCCACAGTGGGGTCTAGGTATACGTCACATCTCCTTCAATACTCCGCAGTCTGGTCTAGGTATACGTCACAGCCCTTCAATACTCCACAGTGGGGTCTAGGTATACGTCACAGCTCCTTCAACACTCCACAGTGGGGTCTAGGTATACGTCACATCTCCTTCAATACTCCACAGTCTGGTCTAGGTATACGTCACAGCCCTTCAATACTCCACAGTCGGGTCTAGGTATACGTCACAGCTCATTCAACACTCCACAGTGGGGTCTAGGTATACGTCACAACTCCTTCAATACTCCACAGTCTGGTCTAGGTATACGTCACAGCTCCTTCAATACTCCACAGTGGGGTCTAGGTATACGTCACATCTCATCAATACTCCACAGTGCGGTCTAGTTATACGTCATAGCTCATTCAACACTCCACAGTGGGGTCTAGGTATACGTCACATCTCCTTCAATACTCCACAGTGGGGTCTAGGTATACGTCATAGCTCCTTCAACACTCCACAGTGGGGTCTAGGTATACGTCACATCTCCTTCAATACTCCACAGTGCGGTCTAGTTATACGTCACAGCCCTTCAACACTCCACAGTCTGGTCTAGGTATACGTCACAGCTCCTTCAATACTCCACAGTGGGGTCTAGGTATACGTCATAGCTCCTTCAACACTCCACAGTGCGGTCTAGGTATACGTCACATCTCCTTCAATACTCCACAGTGCGGTCTAGTTATACGTCACAGCCCTTCAACACTCCACAGTCTGGTCTAGGTATACGTCACAGCTCCTTCAATACTCCACAGTGGGGTCTAGGTATACGTCATAGCTCCTTCAACACTCCACAGTCGGGTCTAGGTATACGTCACAGCTCCTTCAATACTCCACAGTCTGGTCTAGTTATACGTCACAGCTCCTTCAACACTCCACAGTCTGGTCTAGGTATACGTCACAGCCCTTCAACACTCCACAGTGGGGTCTAGGTATACGTCACAGCTCCTTCAATACTCCACAGTCGGGTCTAGGTATACGTCACATCTCCCTCAATACTCCACAGTGGGGTCTAGGTATACGTCACATCTCCTTCAATACTCCACAGTCGAGTCTAGGTATACGTCACAGCTCCTTCAACACTCCACAGTGGGGTCTAGGTATACGTCACATCTCCTTCAATACTCCACAGTGGGGTCTAGGTATACGTCACAGCTCCTTCAACACTCCACAGTCGGGTCTAGGTATACGTCACAGCTCCTTCAATACTCCACAGTCGGGTCTAGGTATACGTCACAGCTCCTTCAACACTCCACAGTCGGGTCTAGGTATACGTCATAGCTCCTTCAATACTCCACAGTCTGGTCTAGGTATACGTCACAGCTCCTTCAACACTCCACAGTCTGGTCTAGGTATACGTCACAGCTCCTTCAATACTCCACAGTCGGGTCTAGGTATACGTCATAGCTCCTTCAATACTCCACAGTCTGGTCTAGTTATACGTCACAGCTCCTTCAACACTCCACAGTCTGGTCTAGGTATACGTCACAGCTCCTTCAATACTCCACAGTGGGGTCTAGGTATACGTCACAGCTCCTTCAACACTCCACAGTGGGGTCTAGGTATACGTCACATCTCCTTCAATACTCCACAGTGGGGTCTAGGTATACGTCACAGCTCCTTCAACACTCCACAGTCTGGTCTAGTTATACGTCACAGCTCCTTCAATACTCCACAGTCTGGTCTAGTTATACGTCACAGCTCCTTCAACACTCCACAGTCTGGTCTAGGTATACGTCACAACTCCTTCAATACTCCACAGTGGGGTCTAGGTATACGTCACAGCTCCTTCAACACTCCACAGTGGGGTCTAGGTATACGTCACAGCCCTTCAATACTCCACAGTGGGGTCTAGGTATACGTCACAGCTCCTTCAACACTCCACAGTGGGGTCTAGGTATACGTCACAGCTCCTTCAATACTCCATAGTCGGGTCTAGGTATACGTCACAGCTCCTTCAACACTCCACAGTCTGGTCTAGGTATACGTCACAGCTCCTTCAACACTCCACAGTCTGGTCTAGGTATACGTCACAGCTCATTCGCTTTGATTTTTATTCGGCTCCCTGAGTTGCCTATCTTGCTTTATTTTCATTAATGCTTTGAATTTTTTTTCCCAATAAACACATCAAATAGATTTACTGATGTCCTTCTCGTGGTGACAGTACCTGAGTCAAAGTCAGTAATGCTACCGAGATGTAAACGGTTCAATGGACCTGTAGGAAAATCTCCAAGGCGACATGTAGGTGTGAAGTTTCGACTTCCGGGACGTTTAGGCCAACATCATGTGACTTGGTAAAATTCTGGTGGAGATACAATTTAATCATGATACAATAATCGTTATATTGCCGTATGCTTTGAACTGCGTCGCCGACCGTATCAATTTAAATGTCGTAAACTTTAACAGCCTCCATTCTATATGTACGCCCGTTTGTCTCATGTGCCTATTTCTGATGCTTTAAGTACAAATACAACGATTACGTCAAGTGCTCACATTGCTTTGAAATTCACGGAAATGCTGCCTCTTTATACAAATCTCTATGTAATGCTGTAATACTCCATTCCGTCTGTAGGATTGCCAATGTTTGAAAGCTTTGGAATATCGACCAGACTACAAAGCCCTACCATAGGCTTGTATGTAAATGTCATAAGATTCTACCTTATAATCGGAACCATTTTTGAGTTGCTATTTTTCACTTTCTCTAAAGTTGCTGTAAAGAGCCTGTCTCTGTTTTGTACCATATTTACCACCCACAACGCCAATGATTAAACAATCTTGTAATGTTTGACAAACAGAGCAGGGCGCATTTTACAACTACAGAATTCACATTTAAACGACTGTTGGCAGGATAATTACACAGTAACAGGAAAGGGGTTCAGTCTTTGATAAACCTCAACGTTTCCTTCCGCGAAGTGAAGTTATCGACGCCGATTTACCAATATTGCTAGCTGTTACCCTTGACAACAACATGACATACAGATACAAGTTCTCATGTATTATAAGTCATTCGGCATCAGTATTAAGTGAATTCATATATATCACAAATTAAAATATTTCGTAAATATTCACATTACTGCTAGTATGTTTGGGTGATTTTTCTCCGGGAATTTGTTTTGATTCTATAGTCGTGTAATAAAAATCAGTTTAGGTATATTGTATTTGATGTATGTTTTTGATACCACACATATTGAACAGACAACTGCTTTGGAATCACTATTGTTACTAACAATGTATACACACGACTTTGGTATGGAAATTATAACCACCCGATATCTATAATTATCTAGTGGACTATAACCATCCGATATCTATAATTATCTAGTGGACTATAACCACCCGATATCTATAATTATCTAGTGGACTATAACCACCCGATATCTATAATTATCTAGTGGACTATAACCACCCGATATCTATAATTATCTAGTGGACTATAACCACCCGATATCTATAATTATCTAGTGGACTATAACCACCCGATATCTATAATTATCTAGTGGACTATAACGTGTGGTGGTTTCAACACATTAATACTGCCTCCTATATCAGTTTTATTCTCACACTTAGATAGCGACTATCACTGATATATACCCCGTACCCTCAGTATCAGGACGACAACTGGACAGGGATATATGTTGTGTACAAAAGATCTAATCAATTCGTCTATTATCAACAATCAATTTCCTAACTAAGAAGGTATAAAATTCGTACGATTATATCGTCAATAAAACATGTCAGAACATAAAATAACATCTCTCATTCAGGACAGAAAAGGAGTCTAGGAGTAATTGTCTTTCGTTAGTCTAGAAGATGGGCAACTGGAGAAAGAGGTAAACACATGAAGAATGAACACAGCCAAATATATATAAAATGTTTCACCAGATTAAAATCAAAATAACTGAGACCTTATTTTAACTTAATTAGACAATATCTATACAGTACTGTTTTAATAGATATGTTTGAAAATAACGGTGTATTGGTGTTAAACATTGTGTCTCATAACAAAAGCTCCAGGACGTACCAACACTGAAAACAATAAGAAATGGTAATCCTTACAGGCATCATCTGTATGAAGAAACTGTTTAGGTCAGTTCTTGCTACCGGTACAACAAATAGTTGTTTTGATGACATCCAGTGTTATTATCGACATATGGCTGAAATATTTTGATGCAACTTTTGCATTTTTATAAGGTTTACAAGCGTGTTTCTTCAGTTTTGGTGTAAAAGTGTAACAAAAGATTGTTTAACTTACCTTTTCTAATGCGACTTTCTGTGAAATCTGCAATACAATATTCTAAAGATATTTGATAATAAATATGTAAACGTTTTCGCTGATATTATTTACACAATTGAACATTTCTAAACCAACAAAAAGCAAGTTGAATTAAAGAATAAATAAGGATAAACAACTTCTGAGTCAATCCGCCTTGATACGAAGAGAACTTATATTTTATCAGGGTTTAAACTGATTTTCCATGCTCTTCATGCATGGTGATGAACGCCCTGGTAAAGTTGCTTTATTTTCGTAATACGATAGGAAGTCAGACGTGGTCGGATGAGCTTGCCGATATTGTGCTCATTTTGAGATTGTGACGTAACCCGGATTTGACACGATTTGCATGATGGATGTCGTCGATAGCAGAAGACGCTTTCCTCTTCATGCACACAGGTCTGTTTATTAGCTTTGTCCTTTTTCAATGGTATCCATGCAAATATGTAGTTTTGGTTCATATTTTGCCCCCGTGTTATCGATTTTGAGTTCTGGACTTATTGTTTTACTATTGTGTATTCAATGTAAGCTGTTATTGTGTTAATGTTCGACTACACTAGATACATTTGTTGATATAACTTTTTATAAAATAATGACCGACAATTTATAGAGAAATGCTACAAGTGTTAAACACTGAGTTTGTTATCCATACACCATACCGATGTTATTGATATAGAATCACACTAATGGACTCGTACTTATATTTTCTAAATAAACTGTGATTATGACGTCAGATGGTATCGATTAACGGTGGGTCTATTGATTGTATATATCGATGCGTGTTTGTCAGAATTCGCGATTGTGTTATCTGATGAAACATATTCACACATCAATCATTGCCACATTTATTGGCAATAGACGAGTATCATACCGTGCCAGGAAGTCCAAAAATACCACAAAGATCTAAAATATTAATGGCAGCTTGATAATGTCCTTAGATGTGTGTGTCGCTGTATAGAGTAGATAGTAGAGTTTAGAAGGGATGTAGGGGGTTTTGACGTAGGGGGTCTGAACGTGGGGGGTCTGGCGTAGGGGGTCTGGATGTAGGGGGTCTGGATGTAGGGGGTTTTGACGTAGGGGTCTGGATGTAGGGGGCCGGGGGACTTATGAGAAAAACGTAGATGGGGACCGGGATATATGGAAACGGAATGGAAGGGTCAGGACTGGTTGGCAGTTATATGGAAGAGAGGGAAGGGGCCAGGATGAAGTGTTCACGAATGAGAGTGTCTGAACTGTGTTCAAGTCATGTGGAGGGGATGGGATGGGCCAGGACACAGTGGTCGGGAAAGGTACCTGGACTGTTTGGGAATCATATGGAAGGAATTTTGTGGAAAAATAATAGTCTATCCTATTTTAAAAAAAAACACAACATATATAGTTTTTGATCACCGGGGCTGGGGTGTCTTTTGCTTCATCGATGTCATTCACTATACAATTCTAGATATAACACGGGTCAAGTGACATTATGAGATTGAGGACTACAGTGGTGACAACGGAACAATTAGGGATATCAACAAAGTATGAAAAACGTCTGACGTCCCAAGTGAGATCAGGATAGAAGTAGAACGGACTACAAGACATTGAACAATTAACACTGTCCGAGGCGGAAGTGTAAGTTCCAATCTTAATGGACCCTACTTATATAGACGATTAGACTGCATTTATTGTACTTACAGACATCAAACGATTTATCCAGACGACTTTGTGGAAAAACACTATGTTATACAAAACAAGCCCTGTACAGGATTATATAAGAAAGGAGCCCTGTACAGGATTATATAAGAAAGGAGCTCTGTACAGGATTATATAAGAAAGGATCTATGTACAGGATTCTATAAGAAAGGAGCCCTGTACAGGATTCTATAAGAAAGGAGCCCTGTACAGGATTCTATAAGAAAGGAGCCCTGTACAGGATTCTATAAGAAAGGAGCCCTGTACAGGATTCTATAAGAAAGGATCTCTGTACAGGATTCTATAAGAAAGGATCTATGTACAGGATTCTATAAGAAAGGAGCCCTGTACAGGATTCTATAAGAAAGGAGCCCTGTACAGGATTCTATAAGAAAGGAGCCCTGTACAGGATTCTATAAGAAAGGAGCCCTGTACAGGATTATATAAGAAAGGATCTATGTACAGGATTATATAAGAAAGGAGCCCTGTACAGGATTCTATAAGAAAGGATCTATGTACAGGATTATATAAGAAAGGATCTATGTACAGGATTATATAAGAAAGGATCTATGTACAGGATTATATAAGAAAGGAGCCCTGTACAGGATTATATAAGAAAGGAGCCCTGTACAGGATTCTATAAGAAAGGAGCCCTGTACAGGATTCAATAAGAAAGGAGCCCTGTACAGGATTCTATAAGAAAGGATCTATGTACAGGATTCTATAAGAAAGGATCTATGTACAGGATTCTATAAGAAAGGAGCCCTGTACAGGATTCAATAAGAAAGGAGCTCTGTACACGATTATATAAGAAAGGATCTATGTACAGGATTCTATAAGAAAGGAGCTCTGTACAGGATTCTATAAGAAAGGATCTATGTACAGGATTCTATAAGAAAGGAGCTCTGTACAGGATTCTATAAGAAAGGAGCTCTGTACAGGATTCTATAAGAAAGGATCTATGTACAGGATTCTATAAGAAAGGAGCTCTGTACAGGATTATATAAGAAAGGATCTATGTACAGGATTATATAAGAAAGGAGCCCTGTACAGGATTCTATAAGAAAGGATCTATGTACAGGATTATATAAGAAAGGATCTATGTACAGGATTATATAAGAAAGGATCTATGTACAGGATTATATAAGAAAGGAGCCCTGTACAGGATTCTATAAGAAAGGATCTATGTACAGGATTATATAAGAAAGGATCTATGTACAGGATTCTATAAGAAAGGATCTATGTACAGGATTATATAAGAAAGGATCTATGTACAGGATTATATAAGAAAGGATCTATGTACAGGATTCTATAAGAAAGGATCTATGTACAGGATTCTATAAGAAAGGAGCCCTGTATATGATTCTATAAGAAAGGATCTATGTATATGATTCTATAAGAAAGGAGCTCTGTACAGGATTATATAAGAAAGGATCTATGTATATGATTCTATAAGAAAGGAGCTCTGTACAGGATTATATAAGAAAGGATCTATGTACAGGATTATATAAGAAAGGATCTCTGTATATGATTCTATAAGAAAGGAGCTCTGTACAGGATTATATAAGAAAGGAGCCCTGTACAGGATTATATAAGAAAGGATCTATGTACAGGATTCTATAAGAAAATAGCTCTGTACAGGATTATATAAGAAAGGAACTCTGTACAAGATTCTATAAGAAAGGAGCTCTGTACAGGATTATATAAGAAAGGATCTATGTACAGGATTCTATAAGAAAGGAGCTCTGTACATGATTATATAAGAATGGATCTATGTACATGATTCTATAAGAAAGGAGCCCTGTACAGGATTCTATAAGAAAGGAGCTCTGTACAGGATTATACAAGAAAGGATCTATGTACAGGATTCTATAAGAAAGGAGCTCTGTACAGGATTATATAAGAAAGGAGCCCTGTACAGATTCATTAAGTAAGGATCTATGTACAGGATTATATAAGAAAGGAGCCCTGTACAGGATTCTATAAGAAAGGAGCTCTGTACAGATTCATTAAGAAAGGATCTATGTACAGGATTATATAAGAAAGGAGCCCTGTACAGGATTCTATAAGAAAGGAGCTCTGTACAGATTCATTAAGAAAGGATCTATGTACAGGATTATATAAGAAAGGAGCCCTGTACAGGATTATATAAGAAAGGAGCCCTGTACAGGATTATATAAGAAAGGATCTATGTACAGGATTATATAAGAAAGGATCTATGTACAGGATTATAAGAAAGGAGCCCTGTACAGGATTATATAAGAAAGGAGCTCTGTACAGGATTATATAAGAAAGGAGCCCTGTACAGGATTATATAAGAAAGGATCTATGTACAGGATTATATAAGAAAGGATCTATGTACAGGATTATATAAGAAAGGAGCTCTGTACAGGATTATATAAGAAAGGAGCCCTGTACAGGATTATATAAGAAAGGATCTATGTACAGGATTCTATAAGAAAGGATCTATGTACAGGATTATATAAGAAAGGATCTATGTACAGGATTCTATAAGAAAGGAGCCCTGTACAGGATTCTATAAGAATGGATCTATGTACAGGATTATATAAGAAAGGAGCCCTGTACAGGATTATATAAGAAAGGATCTATGTACAGGATTATATAAGAAAGGATCTATGTACAGGATTATATAAGAAAGGAGCTCTGTACAGGATTATATAAGAAAGGAGCCCTGTACAGGATTATATAAGAAAGGATCTATGTACAGGATTCTATAAGAAAGGATCTATGTACAGGATTCTATAAGAAAGGAGCCCTGTACAGGATTCTATAAGAATGGATCTATGTACAGGATTATATAAGAAAGGATATATGTACAGGATTATATAAGAAAGGATCTATGTACAGGATTATATAAGAAAGGAGCTCTGTACAGGATTATATAAGAAAGGATCTATGTACAGGATTATATAAGTAAGGAGCCCTGTACAGGATTATATAAGAAAGGATCTCTGTACAGGATTATATAAGAAAGGAGCTCTGTACAGGATTATATAAGAAAGGATCTATGTACAAGATTCTATAAGAAAGGATCTATGTACAGGATTCTATAAGAAAGGAGCTCTGTACAGGATTCTATAAGAAAGGATCTATGTACAGGATTATATAAGAAAGGAGCTCTGTACAGGATTATATAAGAAAGGAGCTCTGTACAGGATTATATAAGAAAGGATCTATGTACAGGATTATATAAGTAAGGAGCCCTGTACAGGATTATATAAGAAAGGATCTCTGTACAGGATTATATAAGAAAGGAGCTCTGTACAGGATTATATAAGAAAGGAGCCCTGTACAGGATTATATAAGAAAGGATCTATGTACAGGATTATATAAGAAAGGAGCTCTGTACAGGATTCCATAAGAAAGGAGCTCTGTACAGGATTCTATAAGAAAGGATCTATGTACAGGATTATATAAGAAAGGATCTATGTACAGGATTATATAAGAAAGGAGCTCTGTACAGGATTATACAAGAAAGGAGCTCTGTACAGGATTATACAAGAAAGGATCTCTGTACAGGATTATATAAGTAATGAGCTCTGTACAGGATTATACAAGAAAGGATCTATGTACAGGATTATATAAGAAAGGAGCTCTGTACAGGATTCCATAAGAAAGGAGCTCTGTACAGGATTCTATAAGAAAGGATCTATGTACAGGATTATATAAGAAAGGATCTATGTACAGGATTATATAAGAAAGGATCTCTGTACAGGATTATATAAGAAAGGAGCTCTGTACAGGATTATACAAGAAAGGATCTATGTACAGGATTCTATAAGAAAGGATCTATGTACAGGATTATATAAGAAAGGAGCTCTGTACAGGATTATATAAGAAAGGATCTATGTACAGGATTATATAAGAAAGGAGCTCTGTACAGGATTATATAAGAAAGGATCTATGTACAGGATTATATAAGAAAGGATCTATGTACAGGATTCTATAAGAAAGGATCTATGTACAGGATTATATAAGAAAGGAGCCCTGTACAGGATTCTATAAGAAAGGATCTATGTACAGGATTCTATAAGAAAGGAGCTCTGTACAGATTCATTAAGAAAGGATCTATGTACAGGATTATATAAGAAAGGAGCCCTGTACAGGATTATATAAGAAAGGAGCCCTGTACAGGATTATATAAGAAAGGATCTATGTACAGGATTATATAAGAAAGGATCTATGTACAGGATTATAAGAAAGGAGCCCTGTACAGGATTATATAAGAAAGGAGCTCTGTACTGGATTATATAAGAAAGGAGCCCTGTACAGGATTATATAAGAAAGGATCTATGTACAGGATTATATAAGAAAGGATCTATGTACAGGATTATATAAGAAAGGATCTATGTACAGGATTCTATAAGAAAGGATCTATGTACAGGATTCTATAAGAAAGGAGCCCTGTACAGGATTCTATAAGAAAGGAACTCTGTACAGGATTCTATAAGAAAGGAGCTATGTACAGGATTCTATAAGAAAGGAGCCCTGTATATGATTCTATAAGAAAGGAGCTCTGTACAGGATTCTATAAGAAAGGAGCTCTGTATATGATTCTATAAGAAAGGATCTATGTACAGGATTATATAAGAAAGGAGCCCTGTACAGGATTCTATAAGAAAGGAACTCTGTACAGGATTCTATAAGAAAGGAGCTATGTACAGGATTCTATAAGAAAGGAGCTCTGTACAGGATTCTATAAGAAAGGAGCTCTGTACAGGATTCTATAAGAAAGGAACTCTGTATATGATTCTATAAGAAAGGATCTATGTACAGGATTCGATAAGAAAGGAGCTCTGTACAGGATTCTATAAGAAAGGAGCTCTGTACAGGATTATATAAGTAATGATCTATGTACAGGATTCTATAAGAATGGATCTATGTACAGGATTATATAAGAAAGGAGCCCTGTACAGGATTATATAAGAAAGGATCTATGTACAGGATTATATAAGAAAGGATCTATGTACAGGATTATATAAGAAAGGAGCCCTGTACAGGATTCTATAAGAAAGGATCTATGTACAGGATTATATAAGAAAGGAGCTCTGTACAGGATTATATAAGAAAGGAGCTCTGTACAGGATTATATAAGAAAGGATCTATGTACAGGATTATATAAGAAAGGAGCTCTGTACAGGATTCTATAAGAAAGGATCTATGTACAGGATTCTATAAGAAAGGATCTATGTACAGGATTCTATAAGAAAGGAGCTCTGTACAGGATTCTATAAGAAAGGAGCTCTGTACAGGATTCTATAAGAAAGGAGCTCTGTACAGGATTCTATAAGAAAGGAGCTCTGTACAGGATTCTATAAGAAAGGAGCCCTGTACAGGATTATATAAGAAAGGAGCCCTGTACAGGATTATATAAGAAAGGAGCCCTGTACAGGATTATATAAGAAAGGAGCTCTGTACAGGATTCTATAAGAAAGGATCTATGTACAGGATTATATAAGAAAGGATCTATGTACAGGATTATATAAGAAAGGATATATGTTCATGATTCTATAAGAAAGGATCTATGTACAGGATTCTATAAGAAAGGATCTATGTACAGGATTCTATAAGAAAGGATCTATGTACAGGATTCTATAAGATAGGAGCTCTGTACAGGATTCTATAAGAAAGGATCTATGTACAGGATTCTATAAGAAAGGATCTATGTACAGGATTCTATAAGAAAGGAGCTCTGTACAGGATTCTATAAGAAAGGATCTATGTACAGGATTCTATAAGAAAGGATCTATGTACAGGATTATATAAGAAAGGAGCCCTGTACAGGATTCTATAAGAAAGGATCTATGTACAGGATTCTATAAGAAATGATCTATGTACAGGATTCTATAAGAAAGGATCTATGTTCATGATTCTATAAGAAAGGATCTATGTACAGGATTATATAAGAAAGGATCTATGTACAGGATTATATAAGAAAGGATCTATGTACATGATTCTTCAAGAAAGGAGCTCTGTACATTATTCTATAAGAAAGGAGCTCTGTACATTATTCTATAAGAAACAAACTACGATTTTAAAAGAACCAAGTTCTGTACAGGGTTTGATAAGGAACAAGTTATGTACAGAACTTTTTTTTAAGAGAACGAGCTTTTTAGAGTACTTCATCAGAAATCGGTTCTGTAGAATATGACCGAGCACTGTTTATACCTCAAATGAAACTTACCCTTAAAAACGTTTTTTGAATGATTCACCACCAAACTGAATAATAACAAATACTCTACCATAAATATTTATTTGGCAATAAAGATGTTTATCAAATCATTTTTTTTTAGAATTTTGTTAAAGAAGACTGGACATTTTGTAAACTATATACACTAAATAATCACACTGAAAACATGGACACCTTTTAGAATAAAGAGGTACGCCACAAGGACATTCAGCTTTTATATATTGTAGTTGAAATTTACTACTCATGTAATACATTGTACCTACTACACGATACTCTGTGTTAATTAACTACGATAGTGTTATTATAGGGCCGTAGTACACTCCAATAGTGTGTTGTGTAAATATGCGTCATAAAACGACAGAAAATCCCGCTAACGTTTTTCTATCTTTAAATTTTACCGGGATAAAAATACGACAGATCCTGGCACCATCAATCAATGATATCTAGACGTGCACATCATTTCCTTCTGACATCAATGAATGACGAAAAGCAAGAAAAACAGATAATTCAATTCTCGAAAGATTGTAACGATAAGCATTCCCTATAAGTGCATATATGCCGCTCAGCGTTCTGACCAACATATTATGTTCTAACCAGGGGACTATAACGTCAGTGAGAAGCATTTGAATATATAAGAGGTGCATGTTATGGTATATATATATATATATATATTATGCCATATACAGTCTATAAATACATCGGTTGACTTTATACATTTATATATACATACAAAATAGATATCGTAATAAGATTATCAGGAAAACCATTCCGGTATTCAAGAAGCACAATGAACGTTAATATACATGTAAAATATTAGGATTGGCACTAGACTCCGATCAACGGCGTGTACATTCATACATCGACCTAGGAAGCTCCAGATTTAATTAATGGGTTTACAATGAAGGAATAGGGCGATAACGCTTGTTTTCTGTCGATACATTGTGTGTGGAATTCATAAAACTTTGATCAGTCTTGGATACACTGTGATCATAGGTCCGGGGTGATCTCTCAGACATTGTACAGGCGGCCACTACAGGTTAGTTCTTTATACTTTCTTAGTATTGAACTGTTTATGTCTAATATGTTTCTGGTTTAAATTAGCAGGTATCCGCAAAGGTTTTTTTTTTTTTTACTTTTGTATGAAAATATTTCTGTCAGTGGTCAAACTTCTTTTACACAATGGATAGTCCATATCAGGGCAAAATAATACACTACCGCAAAGTTAGATTATAAAGCGCTTCGATTAATATATTGATTATTTTCTTGAATATTTTCTTGAAAGTTTTCTTGGTTAAAATAAGATATTGGCAGTGTAATTGAATAGTTAAGAGTATTTTGACGATAAACTTCCGTATTCACAAGCAAAACTTCGACAGTAACATTGAATATCGTCAATACTTTTGACAGACGGATTTCCTAGGTTTTAGGAAAGCACCCTATGATAATGTTTAGGGCCGTTTTATATGGAGAGGTACCATTACTCAAAGATGAGGAAGGTTTACGGGGAGAAAGAAAACATGACACCTACAGACAAAGCCAGATAGTACCATACATCAAGATTAATGAGGGTTTGGTGGAGGGAAGGACTTGATCAGACAACATGACATTGATATAGACAGAGTCAGATAATACCAAATTAGGATTAATGACGACTTTGTAGAGTGAAGGATTTGATCAGGCAACATGACATTGATACAGACAAAGTAAGATGGTACCATATATTAGGATAAATGAAGATCTGAGAGAAGGACTTTGTTAGATAATCTGATCGTGGGTTTGACCTAATCAGGCTTTCAGATAACTCAGCAATAGGGAATCTGTGATCTTAGGATATTCTTCAGCAATAGACAGTTGGCAATATTTAAGGTAAATACATAATCGAAATCAACAATGTCCCGTAAGTCTTGATATAACACTGTGGTTTGCTGTATGTATTATTGTATTCACACAGTTCCAATACAATACCAATATTCTGTAGCATCAATTATTCAAAATTTGTACCGACGCAAACTATACAGGATTTCCAATCGATATAAATACATATGTATTTCAAAATTAAAGCACGCAAATGCAGTCGAATTAAAAAGGGATCTAATTTATTACTCGGAAGTCAACTTTTTATAATAACAAGATGAAAATGTGCACGTCTACCGTTAGGTGTCTGGTAACTATTCCCGTCATTATACACACATGTTGACTGTGTCTAGGGAACCGGTAATGACTCATTAAATCTAGTAATCTCTTCTAACTAAAACACTTGATATGCCTACCTTAATTTCGAAACAATATTCAAACTCGTGTACCCCTGAACCTAGTTCATTAAACATACTTTAACCCGAGGAGATTCCTGATCATTTACCTGTCCTTTTGAAAACATAACAGAAATTTCCTTACCTAAACATTCCTTCAAATTCAATAATGCTTTCGTTTGGAAAATGTTAAGTTATGGGATTTCATTATGTATAGAAGGTTAAAGAAATCGGTACCTGGCTGGACAGATCATAACGAATAAAAATCACATTGTAATAATGAGCGTCATACAGAAAAAATAACATATTTTAGTATTAATGGTAGGATGTGATATTGGGTTCACGATTAGAGGCTTGTCAGTTCTGTTTGTTATGTACTTAAAATAGTTACACGCTCAAATCAAACACGTCATTATTTGTATCTAATCTCTAGAGAATTTTTTGTTATCTTAATATAAATCAATTTTTATAATAGTTGCTAAGCAAGGTAAGATAACGGTCGGTAAAGTTTTGATATACGGCATCCAGGCTCTTATTGTCTCCAATGTCCAGTACCTTTTAATGTTGCCATGGACATATATGAGTTGTTGACGTATGAACATGTGTTCGTCAGGCACTCCTGTTGGCTCATTACCGTGGCATCAAAGGAACATACATCACAATGCAGGATATTAATGTCTGTAACATTTCTAAATGATGATCAGTTTAATATTAATCAATGGTAGTTAAGCAATAGCCAAGGACTTCACCTGCCTCTCCCTTGAAATACATATATAGGATTGTAACGAAACTTTAACGTTGGTATGTAACACGTTTTAGTTAAAATATTCTTTAGATCATTTTGAAGAACACGGCATATTTTCCCTTTCAAACAAAATCTTATCTAGATTTCTGTGTTTTAGGTTGCGTTCTTTTTTTAAAGCAAAATGTTTATTAAGTGGTATATCGCAGGTTTAATATCATGTCAATTCATGATAGAGTTTTAATGATTCCTACAGCGTGAAATAAGACCAGGACAGTGGCTTTGAAATCACGAGCAATGGTGTCCTTTGTTACTGGATTATAACAATGTTTTTGATTGTTGGATGTTTCAGATCAGTGTAGAGGATGTGTTGATGTCAGGTTAAAATATCTTACTCTGTTTGTTACAAAAATACACGAACTTTTAGTACTGTGAAACGGTACAACAGTTCCTGTTGTCAACCAATCCATTGCCGGAGATGTAACAACGTTAACTAGCTGACATTGGGTTTGGCTCAAGTTTTACACCGTGAATAAATTGTTATTATTGTAACATCGTTAACTAGTTGACATGGGTTGGAGTATAGTTTTAAATCGTAATTAGAAAGTTATCATTGAAACATCGTTAACTAGTTGACATTGGGTTTGGCTAAAGTTCTACACCGTCATTAGATAGATAGCTATTATTGTAACATCGTTAAATAGTTGGCATTGGATTTAGTACAGTTTTACATCGTGGTAAGATTGTTATTATAAGAAATATATTAATGACAGTTCAAAATAATTACCGCATCATTGGTTTGCAACGAGATGTTCGACCATGCACGGCAACGTATGTTTGAGAATCATTTTGTTATTAGTGTTAATTGACATAGAACCTTTAATAACTAGCTGAAAATAGTTTTGTTCAATATCAAAATCAATGTCACAACTTTATTTTAGATTTGAATGAAGAATGAAAAATTGAAATCAGTTAAAGTAAAGCAAATGTACTAAGCAGTGCTTTTGTTTCAGATAACAATAAAAAGGACTGATCGTTTTGACCAGCGGATATGTTTGTGTGGAGCAAAATTATTCTCTGTTATATACTAGACCTCAAACAACAGTTCTCTATAGTAGTCAGACATAATATATTCAATAGCAAAGACATTAATAGTTAAAGGGGTGTTCTTTACTAATGGCTCTCCTCATATATATTTCAATGTCTGTTTGCTCTAAATCACGACATTTTTACATACAAATATGTAAATATGACGTGACGATTTACCACGATTTATCCTGCTGATTTCTATGGTAAATCTTAAGATCAAGGACTTTTGCGTAATTTAACACTTGCATGCTATCGTTACCTAGTGTAATTAACATCAGACTGGTATAAGGAGGTACCTAATTCATCAAGAGACTTGCATCTTTTCGTTCACAGTTGTCAGGACACACCAATACGATCCTGTCACGATATCGGAGTAGGAACTACTTACATACACTCCCGATACGGGATTATCCGAACGAGTTCGTCCGCTCTGATTTCCCTACGGTCTAACTACAAGGAGACGGCGAAAACCGTGAAAATGAATGTGTCATTTCCAGTCTAATGTCCGCCATATCTTCATTAGTGTGTTAAGATTAGTTTAATGGCCTGTCGTCTATGATCTGGGTCCGTACGAAGCTTAGTTTAATGGCCTGTCGTCTATGATCTGGGTCCGTACGAAGCTTGACACGATACTATCTCTGTCCATACAAATGCTTAAGGATCTGATATGCGATTGTAAATGATCCACACCCTTCTTTGGATTTAAAATGTATGATAATATTCGCGTATTAAAAATTATTTTGGTTGAAAGTCGATGTTCCCTCAGGAACAATGCATCAAATAAAAACTCAATGTAATTCAGGTAAGTGTACGCCGGCAGTTAATCCGACCATTACCGAAGTTTCCGTGTTGAATTACTTCCGTTTTGCCAATACCAATATTATTTTTAAGATAACAGTGTCTCACCTTGGCCATGCAAATATTAAACGGGACAAGGATATCTCAAGAAATATTTAAACAAATAAATCATTTCAAGAAATACTTAAACAAATAAAGTCTATGGTTATCACCCATTGAGTAAAAAAAATCTTCAAGGTTCAAAATAAATTAAATAGATAAATATATATGTACATTTTGAGTATTTTAAGAAATGTTTTCTTCTAATGACTTTCTAAAGAGTACCGTTGATGTAGCTTAGTAATATTTCCCCGATTTAGAATAACGTATGCCGATGCTTTATTTATTGTTATGCAATTGAAGGATCGTGAACATAAACCACCCGGTTTGGAGGTTAATTCCTGTGTGTTCTCTAACCAATCCAATCCCATTGTCTGTCATACCTGTAATCCCATTGTCTGTTATACCTGTAATCCCATTGTCTGTTATACCTGTAATCTCATTGTCTGTTATACCTGTAATACCATTGTCTGTTATATCTGTAATCCCATTGTCTGTTATACCTGTAATCCAATTGTCTGTTATACCTGTAATACCATTGTCTGTTATACCTGTAATCTCATTGTCTGTTATACCTGTAATCCCATTGTATGTTATACCTGTAATCCCATTGTCTGTTATACCTGTAATCCAATTGTCTGTTATACCTGTAATCCCATTGTCTGTTATACCTGTAATCCCATTGTCTGTAATACCTGTAATCCCATTGTCTGTTATACCTGTAATCCAATTGTCTGTTATACCTGTAATCCCATTGTCTGTTATACCTGTAATACCATTGTCTGTTATATCTGTAATACCATTGTCTGTTATACCTGTAATCCCATTGTCTGTTATACCTGTAATCCCATTGTCTGTTATACCTGTAATACCATTGTCTGTTATATCTGTAATACCATTGTCTGTTATACCTGTAATCCCAGTGTCTGTTATACCTGTAATCCCATTGTCTGTTATACCTGTAATCCCATTATATGTTATACCTGTAATACCATTGTCTGTTATACCTGTAATACCATTGTCTGTTATACCTGTAATCCCATTATATGTTATACCTGTAATCCCATTGTCTGTTATACCTGTAATCCCATTATATGTTATACCTGTAATCCCAGTGTCTGTTATACCTGTAATCCCATTGTCTGTTATACCTGTAATCCCATTGTCTGTTATACCTGTAATACCATTGTCTGTTATACCTGTAATCCCATTATATGTTATACCTGTAATCCCATTGTCTGTTATACCTGTAATCCCATTGTCTGTTATACCTGTAATCCCATTATATGTTATACCTGTAATCCCATTGTCTGTTATACCTGTAATCCCATTGTCTGTAATACCTGTAATCCCATTGTCTGTTATACCTCTGTTTTATTATAACACTTTTAAAACACACGTATGATTTCTTGTTTGATTTTCCCATTCCTATAATTATTTGTGTTGTGCTTTATTCCGTCCCCACATACATTCTGAAGAGAAGGAAGAACAGAAATTTGTATTACCTCTACTCGCGCAGGCTGGTGTATTTTTCCGTACCAAAATGCGATCGGAGAAAGCGTTGACGATTTGTTGTAATCATATAATTGTTAGGTATGAGAATCCGTATCAACGTAAACTAGTTTCGGTTGATCATATCAGGTGATGAGAGTAGCAGGTTTACATACCAGGGGATATGATGAGCTTGTTAACAGTACTTTATAGACGGGCATGTCAATCACATGCGTTCTGTCTATCGGCAATACTACCTGTTAATGTACCCAGAAAAACATGTATTAGGTTTAGGAAATGTTTTACTGTCGGTCTGTTAACACTGCATTATGGCAAGTCAAGTTATCATTTTATTCACGGAGAAATGTTGATCCAGTAATTTACCAACATATAAGTCATCTTATATATAATGCAACATATCTCAGAAAGTATAGATCAAGATACCTTATAAAAACATAAAATGTACATCTTTATTAGATATAAAATATATGATATCTCCTAAACTGTAATTCAGATATCCTAGTATAAACCTTACAATCTTTTAAAGACATACAATTGTATCTGATAAACAATATTGATCAATAAATAAATAACAACTTGGCTTGTCATACTGCATTGGCGTGGCATCATGGTCTCGGTAGATTGACTGTTTCTGTACATTGGTGTTATAAAGAGGAAAACATAGAACTGATTTAAGCATTCTTCCCCGGTATATTATAGTATATTATATTATATAGTCACTGGAGGCGACAGATCACCTGATAGTATATCATAGTATATTATAGTATATAGTCACTGGAGGCGACAGAACAGCTGATAGTATATTATAGTATATAGTCACTGGAGGCGACAGAACAGCTGATAGTATATTATATTATATAGTCACTGGAGGCGACAGAACAGCTGATAGTATATTATAGTATGTTATAGTATATAGTCACTGGAGGCGACAGAACAGCTGATAGTATATTATAGTATATTATAGTATATAGTCACTGGAGGCGACAGATCAGCTGATAGTATATTATAGTATATAGTCACTGGAGGCGACAGAACAGCTGATAATCAGTGAAAATCACGGAATTAGAACAACAAAATAAGTCACTGAAGCTAAATGTGGATCGTCTGCAGTCCATCATTAATTCCAAACACGCTGGATACGACTCGTTTAATAAAAGGGTCTCTAATGACCTTCGGGCTATTGGTGAATTTGACTATTCTGTGTACCAGAAAACTGTACAAAAAATATCTGACCAAATTAGTAGCTTGACGTCAAAACAGAACTCGAAAAACTCCGCCGCCCCTTCACGTAGCCCCACACCCAAGGAGACGGCAACACCTACCTGTAGTCCTTCACAATTGAATGGCACGCCACGCTCGAATGATTTCGAATTGAATAGCGTTGTACGGCAAAAACCGGTTCGACAAACAGCCAGTCGTGAACTCAGTGTACCAAACACGAGCGAGCCAAATGTAAACAATAACACAAACACGTGGTCATCTGAAAATGACAACCAAAAGCATACGGACACTGCAATCACTACATTCGCCGAGGCCGTCCGAGGTAATGAAACTACTTGTACAACGACACAATCAACGAAATCAAATTCTCCTAACCCAAAAAATATGGATCCTAAAGAAAAGCCCAAAGAATATAAAATACCCGTCTGCATCGATCGAAATGTGTCCGAAGTACAGCCTATATCCGAATCTGATAAAGAGACCAACGATCTATTCTTTGCAGCTGCACCAAGACGCGTACGAAATGCCCGTTATTACATAAGCAATATTGACCCCCGGTCAACAAAAAACGGCCTAGGACATTTCTTGGAGCAGAAAGGAATAACAGTTACGCATATTGTGATGTTTGAAAATCGTGTGAATAAGAAATCGGCGAAAATCAACGTCATCCCAGAAGACACCGCAACAATTGAATCACCAGGTTTCTGGAATGGTAAAATTAGATGCCGACGTTGGCTAAACGAAAACGACTGGAGACTGAAATTAGAGGAAAAAAACACTGAGACCTTCCCGTCTAGCACTCAATACAACGGAAATTACGAGACCAGCTATGGATACTAGACGCCTTGTCCGAAACCCTTCACAGTTTTTACTAATATTTGTCATGAGTTTCTCTATGCTTACCTGGAATGTGCGCGGCCTTATGTCATCTGCCTTGACTCTCTGCAACGTAATAGATACTCTGAAAAGCGATATTGTCGTAATAACGGAGCACAAACTTACAGAAAACTCAGTGCAGTACCTATATAACTTGCACCCCGACTATTTTGCCTACCCGAATATAGGACTCAACGAACATAATTGTGGTGGGGTAGCGATCTTAGCACGGAAAAACATGTTCTTCCGAACAAGAAATCTCGAAATATCCCTTAGCGATAGAATAGTTGGTGTTGAACTATTTACCGAGAAACAAGAACGTATATTTATAATCGGCGTATACATGCCTAGTGACAATAATATTTCTAATTACATGGATGAAATTGAAAACTTGGATGATATATTTGATCAACTAAGTGGGCAAGGGCATATTATAATAGCAGGCGACCTTAATGCGCGATACGAAACGGCTTCATGTACTACAGTATATACAAAACGGAAATCGGACATTTTCCATCAATTCCTAACGGACCACGCCATGACTGCCTTAAACAAAACGAAGGTGTGTGCCGGACATGACCATACGTTTCCGGTAACCCAGCAAACTATAGACTATATTTTGATTCAAGATACATTTGTGGATTGCGTATCGTCATGTACAGTATTCTCAACTGAAGATACCGAGATAGCATCTGACCATCATCCAATCACAGCACAGTTCAGACAAGAAGTTGCGCGATACAACACTTTTAAACAAAAACAACCTAACCCTACATGGACAAAGGCAACAATAAATAGCCTCATCGCGTACCAATTATTAGTGGATTCTGAAATCAACCGTCTACCTGATCTAAGCCGTATTGACGACAGTACACACATTGAAATGCTATGTGAACAACTGACTTTTATCCTAAACAACGCCGCTAAACAGTGCATTCCACATTCGGAATATAATCCTGTATTAAAACCATACTGGACCAAGGATGTCCGAACTTCTCATAAAATCGCTCGAACCAAACGGAAAATATGGATAGAAGCTGGGAGACCTAGAGGTAATCAATATGATACTTACCGGGAATATAAAGCTGCAAAAAGATACTTTCGGGAACTCCATGAGAAAGCCTATACCGACTATGAAACAAATATGAACGAGGAACTGAATGTAGCGGCCGACTGCGACATACGTCTGTTTTGGCAGTTAATCAGACGACGGAAAAAACAACCGCCGAACATTTGTAATGAAATCAAAATGAACAATGCTATAGCCCGTGACCCGGAAAGTATTGCAAATCAATTTGCAAACTTTTTTGAAAAGTTATATCATTCTCCCGATTCCGATACACGTACTCCGACAGAAATATTCACCGAAGTATCGATGGACGAGTCGTGTGAAGAACTTAACCGTGAAATTTCTTTCGATGAAATTGTAGAAGCTATTCAGAAAAGTAATAAACGGAAGGCCCCGGGAATCGATGGATTGACCAATGAGCATTTTAAGTATGGTGGACGGACACTAATTACTTACCTGACGAAACTGTTCAACCTCATTACAAGTAGTACGTATATTCCTGAAATATGGAAAAGGGGTATCATCATACCCATATATAAAGGCAACAACAAACCAAGATCGGACCCTGACAACTATCGGCCTATATCGCTCTTACCGGTAGTGTATAAATTATATGAAAGTATTATCCACAAACGACTCACTTCGTGGCTCGCGGAAAACTGCCCAACCTTCCCGAATGAACAACAACAGGGCTTTCAACGATTTATCGGCTGCCAAACAGCATCATTCCTACTCCAAGAAACACTGTATGCAAATATTGAACAGCACAGTAAAATGTATGCGGCTTTCCTTGATATAAAGAAAGCCTTTGACACCGTGTGGCATTCGGGACTCCTGTATAAACTGAAACAGAAAGGAATCAAAGGGAAATTACTTACCATCATCAGGAACACATATTCAGGACTAAAAAGCACCATCTTATGCAATGGAACTACATCCCGCTGGGTCGACATGGAACGCGGATTGAGACAAGGGGGAGTCCTGTCCACGTTATACTACCTTATCTTCATTGACGATCTCCTTAACGAATTGTCCGATTCTAATTATGGTGCTCCACTAAATGCCATCCGCTGTGGCAACCTTACACTTGCCGACGACATAACCCTACTAGCCTTATCACCGCGTGCGCTGCAAAATCTTCTTGACATTTGTCAGAATTATTCGTTCCAATGGAAATTTAAATTCAATGCTACGAAAAGTTGTACAGTGGTATTTGGTGGACGTTCAGATAGTAATATGTTTCACTGGATCCTAGATGGAATAGAACTGGAAGTGAAAGAGACTCATGAACATCTGGGGATACCGATTTCAAACAATTTATCATGCTCCAAAAAGATTGAAAAAAGCTGTAAGAAAGGACGCGCATCACTATTCTCTGTTCTTGGCATTGGGTCACATGACCCTACGATAAATCCACTAACATACCTCAGTTTATACAAAAAAGTTGTATTGCCGTCCATATTGTACGGTTGCGAAACGTGGAACAATATGCGACAAAATGACATTGACAAACTCTCCCGCTTCCAACACTTAGCGGCCAGGAAAATACAAAATTTCCCTGCACGTACACGCTCTGATATCGCGGAGAGTATGCTTGGTCTCTTTCGTGTTTGCGCAGAAATCGACAGACGAAAACTTCAGTTTCTCTATCGACTTATAAAGCTACCAAATGAATTTCTTGCCAAAAAAGTCTTCCTGATGCGTGTATATACCTACATTGATAATGACATTCATGAACAGAAAGGTTTTATTCCCGACATGTTTGATATCCTTAAGAAATACAACCTCATGGACTTATTTGAACACTATATTACTACCAAGACTGAATTTCCATCAAAATTATCATGGAAACTGTTTGTAAATTCCTCCATTAGAAATCGCGAAACAAAATTGTGGACGGACAGAATGAACCGAGACAACGATTTCGACAGGTTTAAATGTGTTCATCGGCATATCCATCCCCATGGGCTATGGGTCAACCCGAAATCTACATCCGACCTTAATTGCTCGAGATTTGTGTCGAAGCTACTTACTTACCCGCCTCAGAATAACGATCAAATATGCCTCAAATGTGGGAAAAGACGAACAGATCTTATCCGACATTATGTCACACAATGTGGGGCCACGTATTCTGTGAGGGACAGGTTTCTGACAGACGTGCTTGACTTGTGTGGGATTGAAATGTTTTTAATTCTAGACAATACATCAGATGAAGGATTTGTCCAAATCATTTTTGGACAAGAACAGGAAAGTAATGAGGACTCCAAAACCTTCCAGATAATGGCCACTCGCTTTCTGAGAGCTGCGTCACATGCATTTCTGGCAGCCAACGACCAAAACTAAATCAACAGACACGCGCTCCGCGATGCGAACGCGACAAATTATTTTTTCTCTTCAATCTTGAAAACCATAGACTGTAAAAGAAAATGATTGCAATGTATTTATTAATTTGAATTTCTATGTATCTCTTTATGAGGAATTAAAGAATGAATGAATGAATGAATGGAGGCGACAGATCAGCTGATAGTATATTATAGTATATAGTCACTGGAGGCGACAGAACAGCTGATAGTATATAATAGTATGTTATAGTATATAGTCACTGGAGGCGACAGAACAGCTGATAGTATATTATAGTATATTATAGTATAAAGTCACTGGAGGCGACAGAACAGCTGATAGTATATTATATTATATAGTCACTGGAGGCGACAGAACAGCTGATAGTATATTATAGTATATTATAGTATATAGTCACTGGAGGCGAGAGAACAGCTGATAGTATATTATAGTATATAGTCACTGGAGGCGACAGATCAGCTGATAGTATATTATAGTATGTAGGCCCTGGAGGCGACAGAACAGCTGATAGTATATTATAGTATGTAGTCACTGGAGGCGACAGATCAGCTGATAGTATATTATAGTATATAGTCACTGGGGGCGACAGAGTACCTGATAGTATATTATAGTATATTAAAGTATATTACAGTATATAGTCACTGGAGGCGACAGATCAGCTGATAGTATATTATAGTATATAGTCACTGGAGGCGACAGAGTACCTGATAGTATATTATAGTATATTATAGTATATAGTCACTTGAGGCGACAGAACAGCTGATAGTATATTATAGTATGTAGTCACTGGGGGCGACAGAACAGCTGATAGTATATTATAGTATATAGTCACTGGAGGCGACAGATCAGCTGATAGTATATTATAGTATATAGTCACTGGAGGCGACAGAGTACCTGATAGTATATTATAGTATATAGTCACTGGAGGCGACAGATCACCTGATAGTATATTATAGTATATAGTCACTGGAGGCGACAGATCACCTGACAGTATATTATAGTATATTATAGTATATAGTCACTTGAGGCGACAGAACAGCTGATAGTATATTATAGTATGTAGTCACTGGAGGCGACAGCTCAGCTGATAGTATATTATAGTATATAGTCACTGGGGGCGACAGATCAGCTGATAGTATATTATAGTATATAGTCACTGGAGGCGACAGAACAGCTGATAGTATATTATAGTATATTATAGTATATAGTCACTGGAGGCGACAGATCACCTGATAGTATATTATAGTATATAGTCACTGGGGGCGACAGATCAGCTGATAGTATATCATAGTATATAGTCACTGGAGACGACAGATCACCTGATAGTATATTATAGTTATAAGTTTTTAAAAAGTAACGGGGGCGACAGATTAAGTTTTTAAGTATTTTATAGTATTTTTACCCTTTTTTAAAAAATTTGGAAAACACCAAGACAGCTTTTGATTTTGAAAAGAAAAAGGGATTGAGGCAAAACCGTTTTAACCCTTGATATTATTTTTTTTATAAAGGGGGCCGAATTAAATTTGATAGTTCATGTTTTAAAACTGGAAGCCGGGGAAAACCCTTGTTTTAATATTATAGAAAATTATTCTTATTTTTCCCAAAAAGGGGAAAAAAAGGGTTATTTGGGAAAATGGATGATTTAAAAGATTTATTTTAAAGAATTTTATGAAAATTTTTAAGATTGCCCCTGGAGGCGAAAAACAACGAATTTAATAAGATTTTGGGGTTAAACCCCCAAACCTTAAGTAAATTTTAGAAAAAAAAATAAGATTTTTTTTTTCCCTAAAAAAGTTTAAAAATTTATGGGGTTTCACGGGGCGAGGGTTTTTTTAAAATTGTAGAATTAGAAAAGGGACGGGAGGGGGCAAAATTAGGAGGGTTTTTGTAAGCACTTGGAGGGGAAAGAAACAGGGGATTAAAGTAAAATTTTTATATTATTAAAAATTATATAGATTGGGGGAGGCGGAAAAAACCCAACAGTTCTGATTTTTGGGGGAAAAAAACAAAACCCCCGGTTAACTGGTTTTAAAAGGAAATTTTAATTAAAACTCATAAAGATTTTTGGGGATTTTATTTAAAAACTTGAAAGGGTTTGTTTTGCCCATCATTGTTTTGAGGGTTATAATGGTTTTCCCCCCTTTTAAATTTTTCCCAATTGGCCAAAAAAACCCCGGAATAACTTTTAATGGGATATTGATGCAACCACCTGTGGTTGGTTTATTTCCAATTTAAACCCCTCCCGGGGAAAGGAAAATTTGTAAATTTTTTGGGAACCAAAGGGTTTAACTTAAAAGGATTGTACAAATTTTTGAAAAATTTGTTAATTTAAAAATTTTTGGGAATTTAGCAACCCCTTTAAAAACTAATTAGTACAAGAGAAAATTTCCGATTTGGGTGATAAAATCTCCAATATCCTTAAAAATTATTAAAACCAATGAAAATTTAAGAAATTTTGTTTTGTCACAAAATTTTTAAAACCCTTTTTTAAAAATTTAGGTTTGTTGGACAATTAGGGAAAAATTTGCCCTTTTTGGGGTTTTTTAAATAATTATTGAGGGACTAAGGCCCCATGTAAACTGGTTGTGGGGTTTTGTTAACAGGCCCGGTAAACCGGGAAAAGTTAAAGCGAATTAGTTTTTGGTTGGTTGCCAAATGTAAACAATTTAATTGGATTTCGAAAAATTATAAACGGGGTTAAAAATTGGGGTTGAGGTGTAAATTAATTGATGTCAAACACCGGGTTTAACAGGATTGAGTTGACTATGATGTAAAAATCCCCCTTTATTGGATGTTTGGTGACAAATTTGATGTAAACATTTCACCCTTTTAAAAACTTAGGTTGATGTGTGACTAATTGATGTCAACATCACCTGTATAAAAACTTGTTTGATGGTGATTAATTGATGTAAACAACCTGTGGGTTAACCGGGGAAAACCCTGAAGGGTGTACTAAAATTGAAATTGTTAAAAAACCCCTGTTAATTTGGAAAAATTTTTGACAAAAATTAAGTAACATTTAAAATTTATGGGTTGAAAAAAATTAAATTGAAAAAAATTTTACCTGTAACGTAGTTTTTTTTTTGTTTTACTGTTTGGGGAATGTCACACACATGTTTTTTAAAATTCGATTGTTTGTGTGAAAGATTGTTCAACTTTAATTTTTAAACTAAAATTGTTTGGTGTTGATGTCAACATAATTGAAAAGTGGTTGATGTTTTGAAAATTTTTGGGGGAATGTCAAACTTTAACCTTTTTGAAAAACAAAAGGTTTATGTGGTTAATTGTTAAAAATTATACCGTTTGAAAAACTAAAATTAAACTTTTTGACAAAAATAAATTTGTTTAAATGTGTAAACAGGATTGTGTGTAAAGTTTGTGTAAAACCCAATTACTTTTAAAAAAAATTGATTGGGGTTGGATATGTCAAACTTTAACCGGAAATAATTTTAAAGATTGGTTTTGGACAAAAATTGATTTTTTCAAATGGTTAAAATGGATTGTGTGTTAAGATGTCAAAATTTTCCCAAGTTTTAAACTTTGATTGATTGTGTTAAGATTTCACTTTAAACCTGTGTAAACTTAATTGATGTGTGGACAAAATGATTGTCAAATCAAAACTTGTAGCTTGGTTGATGTTAAACAATTTAAATGTGTTTAAAATCAACCCTATATTGGTTTGATGTAACAAAATGTTTGTCAAACTAAAACCTTTTGTTTAAACTCCTTATTTTGTGTTTTGTTAAGATCAAAAACATTGAAAATTTTTGATGTTACAAATTGATTGCCCTTAAATGTTAAATTTGATTGGGTTGTGTTAAGATGTCAAACATTGAAAATTGGTTGTTTGTGTAAATTCTTTGATTTTTAAAAAACTTTAATTGTTTGTTTTCTTTTAACTTGATCCTTTTTGTGTTAAGTGTTCCAACATTTCTTTTGGGGTTTTAAAATTTAAAAATTGTTTTTGAAAAAAACCGTTTGGTGAAAAAATGTTCAACTTTTGATCTTTGGTTAAAATGCCCCCAAATTGAATTTTTCCTTTAAAAGTTCCCATAAACATTTTAAAGCCTCTACAAAATTATTTGTTTTGAATTAAAAATTAAAGTTTGAAATTTTACCAACATTGATTTTTGTGTTAAGATGGGGGCCCAACTTTGATTTTTGGTTTTAAGAGTCTAAACATTGATTGTCGTGTTAAGATTTTTAAAAATTTTAAATTGTCGTTTTTGTTAAGAGGTCAAAAATTGATTGTGGGGAAAGTTTGTCAAAAACTTTTGATCTGTGGGTTTAAGAGTCTACAAATTGTTTTCTTTTTAATGTTAAGAGGGGTTCAACTTTGGGGATTGTGGGTTTTGGTTAAAAATTGTTTTTTTAATTTAAAAATTGTTTTGGGTGGGGTTTTAAGATGTCTACAACATTGATCTGTCGTGTTAAGATGTCTACCAACATTGATATGTCGTTGTAAGATGTCTGCAAACATTTGATCTGTCGTGTTAAGATGTCTACAACATTGATTTGTCGTGTTAAGATGTCTACAACATTGATCTGTCGTGTTAAGATGTCTACAACATTGATCTGTCGTGTTAAGATGTCTACAACATTGATTTGTCGTGTTAAGATGTCTACAACATCGATCTGTCGTGTTAAGATGTCTACAACATTGATTTGTCGTGTTAAGATGTCTACAACATTGATCTGTCGTGTTATGATGTCTACAACATTGATCTGTCGTGTTAAGATGTCTACAACATTGATCTGTCGTGTTAAGATGTCTACAACATTGATATGTCGTGTGAAGATATCTACAACATTGATCTGTCGTGTTAAGATGTCTACAACATTGATCTGTCGTGTTAGGATGTCTACAACATTGATATGTCGTGTTAAGATGTTTACAACATTGATCTGTCGTGTTAAGATGTCTACAACATTGATCTGTCGTGTTAAGATGTCTACAACATTGATCTGTCGTGTGTTAAGATGTCTACAACATTGTTCTGTCGTGTGTTAAGATGTCTACAACATTGATATATCGTGTTAAGATGTCTACAACATTGATATGTCGTGTTAAGATGTCTACAACATTGATCTGTCGTGTTAAGATATTCTACAACATTGATATGTTGTGTTAAGATGTATAAAACACTGACATGTCGTGTAATTGTTAGCATTTAGTCAAATAAGCCACCACAGAAAATAAAGCTACTTCACAAGTGGTGACGCTAAATATTTTATTATAAGAAATGTCACAAAATTATTACAAGCGCTATTTTAGGTACGAAACTAGCATTATAAACGTTGTCACACTCACGGTTTCCATAAATGCAAGACACAACACTGAAAGTCCAGTAATTATAAAAACCTTGTGACAATCGTGGGAGTCAACACGGTTTCCGGATGTTTATATACACAGTATTATAATGATGTTGTTATGTACTGATGTCAAAGGCCTACCTAAATCCAAAATTAAAAAACCCTGTGAAGTTGAACAATGTCTAGCGACAATGATCTGACCGGTTAGATATTGAACCTGTTTCGAACGAAATATCCCTGGAATCGTTGTCACCTACTGTTAAGACGATTTTCATTTAGAACTTAAGAGCTGATATTCTTCTGAAAATAATGAAAATCTAGTCGATAAAAGCGTAGAATTTCAAAGAAAACAATCGAGTCTATTCGGATGCAATATACCCGTATAACGCCGCATCACTTCTAAATGATAAAGGCATATCACTTCGCTGAAAAACGGCTTTAACTTTCAAAAAATGAGGAATCACGCCATTGTGAAAAAAATACGATATCTACACACGTAGGTGATATATACAATAAAGCTTAACTTGTGTTAAAACCATTTTATAAGCGTGTCGTTTACGATGACACGTGGATCTATATTATTTCTTCTGGAAAATTCGGCTATTCTTGTACGATAGGCGAGAAATTCAAAAACATTTTTGCTTCAATAGAAATCTATATGAATGTAAAAATAAGCGTTGAACAGTTACAACATGCTAGTATACAGTCGATATCGATACAATTAGGGTGAAAGATACGTATCCATGTTGCCTAACCGAGGGACATTTTATTTATCTATAACCCAAATTGTATTCATATGATTCGGCTTTCTAGCTTCTGGTAAAAGTTCAACGCTTTTAAAGATGGAATTGAATTTGTTTAAGATTTCACACACATGCTAAGTTTTTAGTTAAATCCTAGCTTTACAATAATGGGTCGACTAGGCACGTATCAATAATGCTTACAGAAACAGACAATTTGTAAAATAAAACTGTGAAAATGGGCAACAATTCAATTCAATTAAAGGTTCCAGTTAGTCGTACTTCGATGTGGTATTAAGTGGTTACGATAAAAAATACAAGGTTTGTAAAATCCGTGTATGTTACATCATACATTAGATATACTACCTGTTAGACTACCAGTAGAAGTACGGTACATGATACAGTATATAGACTACCTGTTAGACTACTACTAGAAGTACGGTACATGATACAGTATATAGACTACCTGTTAGACTACCACTAGAAGTACGGTACATGATACAGTATATAGACTATAGACTACCACTAGAAGTACGGTACATGATACAGTATATAGACTACCTGTTAGACTACTACTAGAAGTACGGTACATGATACAGTATATAGACTACCTGTTAGACTACCACTAGAAGTACGGTACATGATACAGTATATAGACTACCTGTTAGACTACCAGTAGAAGTACGGTACATGATACAGTATATAGACTACCTGTTAGACTACCACTAGAAGTACGGTACATGATACAGTATATAGACTACCTGTTAGACTACCACAAGAAGTACGGTACATGATACAGTATATAGACTACCTGTTAGACTACCAGTAGAAGTACGGTACATGATACAGTATATAGACTACCTGTTAGACTACCACTAGAAGTACGGTACATGATACAGTATATAGACTACCTGTTAGACTACCACTAGAAGTACGGTACATGATACAGTATATAGACTACCTGTTAGACTACCACTAGAAGTACGGTACATGATACAGTATATAGACTACCTGTTAGACTACCACTAGAAGTACGGTACATGATACAGTATATAGACTACCTGTTAGACTACCACTAGAAGTACGGTACATGATACAGTATATAGACTACCTGTTAGACTACCACTAGAAGTACGGTACATGATACAGTATATAGACTACCTGTTAGACTACCACTAGAAGTACGGTACATGATACAGTATATAGACTACCTGTTAGACTACTACTAGAAGTACGGTACATGATACAGTATATAGACTACCTGTTAGACTACCACTAGAAGTACGGTACATGATACAGTATATAGACTACCTGTTAGACTACCACTAGAAGTACGGTACATGATACAGTATATAGACTACCTGTTAGACTACCACTAGAAGTACGGTACATGATACAGTATATAGACTACCTGTTAGACTACCACTAGAAGTACGGTACATGATACAGTATATAGACTACCTGTTAGACTACCACTAGAAGTACGGTACATGATACAGTATATAGACTACCTGTTAGACTACCACTAGAAGTACGGTACATGATACAGTATATAGACTACCTGTTAGACTACCACTAGAAGTACGGTACATGATACAGTATATAGACTACCTGTTAGACTACCACTAGAAGTACGGTACATGATACAGTATATAGACTACCTGTTAGACTACCACTAGAAGTACGGTACATGATACAGTATATAGACTACCTGTTAGACTACCACTAGAAGTACGGTACATGATACAGTATATAGACTACCTGTTAGACTACCACTAGAAGTACGGTACATGATACAGTATATAGACTACCTGTTAGACTACCACTAGAAGTACGGTACATGATACAGTATATAGACTACCTGTTAGACTACCAGTAGAAGTATGGTACATGATACAGTATATAGACTACCTGTTAGACTACCACTAGAAGTACGGTACATGATACAGTATATAGACTACCTGTTAGACTACCACTAGAAGTACGGTACATGATACAGTATATAGACTACCTGTTAGACTACCACTAGAAGTACGGTACATGATACAGTATATAGACTACCTGTTAGACTACCAGTAGAAGTACGGTACATGATACAGTATATAGACTACCTGTTAGACTACCACTAGAAGTACGGTACATGATACAGTATATAGACTACCTGTTAGACTACCACTAGAAGTACGGTACATGATACAGTATATAGACTACCTGTTAGACTACCAGTAGAAGTACGGTACATGATACAGTATATAGACTACCTGTTAGACTACCACTAGAAGTACGGTACATGATACAGTATATAGACTACCTGTTAGACTACCACTAGAAGTACGGTACATGATACAGTATATAGACTACCTGTTAGACTACCAGTAGAAGTACGGTACATGATACAGTATATAGACTACCTGTTAGACTACCACTAGAAGTACGGTACATGATACAGTATATAGACTACCTGTTAGACTACCACTAGAAGTACGGTACATGATACAGTATATAGACTACCTGTTAGACTACCACTAGAAGTACGGTACATGATACAGTATATAGACTACCTGTTAGACTACCACTAGAAGTACGGTACATGATACAGTATATAGACTACCTGTTAGACTACCACTAGAAGTACGGTACATGATACAGTAAATAGACTACCTGTTAGACTACCACTAGAAGTACGGTACATGATACAGTATATAGACTACCTGTTAGACTACCAGTAGAAGTACTGGTACATGATACAGTATATAGACTACCTGTTAGACTACCACTAGAAGTACGGTACATGATACAGTATATAGACTACCTGTTAGACTACCACTAGAAGTACGGTACATGATACAGTATATAGACTATAGACTACCTGTTAGACTACCAGTAGAAGTACGGTACATGATACATTAGATAGACTACCTGTTAGACTACCAGTAGAAGTACGGTACATGATACAGTATATAGACTACCTGTTAGACTACCACTAGAAGTACGGTACATGATACAGTATATAGACTACCTGTTAGACTACCAGTAGAAGTACGGTACATGATACAGTATATAGACTACCTGTTAGACTACCAGTAGAAGTACGGTACATGATACAGTATATAGACTACCTGTTAGACTACCACTAGAAGTACGGTACATGATACAGTATATAGACTACCTGTTAGACTACCACTAGAAGTACGGTACATGATACAGTATATAGACTACCTGTTAGACTACCAGTAGAAGTACGGTACATGATACAGTATATAGACTACCTGTTAGACTACCACTAGAAGTACGGTACATGATACAGTATATAGACTACCTGTTAGACTACCACTAGAAGTACGGTACATGATACAGTATATAGACTACCTGTTAGACCCCCACTAGAAGTACGGTACATGATACAGTATATAGACTACCTGTTAGACTACCACTAGAAGTACGGTACATGATACAGTATATAGACTACCTGTTAGACTACCACTAGAAGTACGGTACATGATACAGTATATAGACTACCTGTTAGACTACCACTAGAAGTACGGTACATGATACAGTATATAGACTACCTGTTAGACTACCACTAGAAGTACGGTACATGATACAGTATATAGACTACCTGTTAGACTACCACTAGAAGTACGGTACATGATACAGTATATAGACTACCTGTTAGACTACCACTAGAAGTACGGTACATGATACAGTATATAGACTACCTGTTAGACTACCACTAGAAGTACGGTACATGATACAGTATATAGACTACCTGTTAGACTACCACTAGAAGTACGGTACATGATACAGTATATAGACTACCTGTTAGACTACCACTAGAAGTACGGTACATGATACAGTATATAGACTACCTGTTAGACTACTACTAGAAGTACGGTACATGATACAGTATATAGACTACCTGTTAGACTACCAGTAGAAGTACGGTACATGATACAGTATATAGACTACCTGTTAGACTACCACTAGAAGTACGGTACATGATACAGTATATAGACTACCTGTTAGACTACCAGTAGAAGTACGGTACATGATACAGTATATAGACTACCTGTTAGACTACCAGTAGAAGTACGGTACATGATACAGTATATAGACTACCTGTTAGACTACCAGTAGAAGTACGGTACATGATACAGTATATAGACTACCTGTTAGACTACCACTAGAAGTACGGTACATGATACAGTATATAGACTACCTGTTAGACTACCACTAGAAGTACGGTACATGATACAGTATATAGACTACCTGTTAGACTACCACTAGAAGTACGGTACATGATACAGTATATAGACTACCTGTTAGACTACCACTAGAAGTACGGTACATGATACAGTATATAGACTACCTGTTAGACTACCAGTAGAAGTACGGTACATGATACAGTATATAGACTACCTGTTAGACTACCACTAGAAGTACGGTACATGATACAGTATATAGACTACCTGTTAGACTACCACTAGAAGTACGGTACATGATACAGTATATAGACTACCTGTTAGACTACCACTAGAAGTACGGTACATGATACAGTATATAGACTACCTGTTAGACTACCACTAGAAGTACGGTACATGATACAGTATATAGACTACCTGTTAGACTACCACTAGAAGTACGGTACATGATACAGTATATAGACTACCTGTTAGACTACCACTAGAAGTACGGTACATGATACAGTATATAGACTACCTGTTAGACTACCACTAGAAGTACGGTACATGATACAGTATATAGACTACCTGTTAGACTACCACTAGAAGTACGGTACATGATACAGTATATAGACTACCTGTTAGACTACCACTAGAAGTACGGTACATGATACAGTATATAGACTACCTGTTAGACTACCACTAGAAGTACGGTACATGATACAGTATATAGACTACCTGTTAGACTACCACTAGAAGTACGGTACATGATACAGTATATAGACTACCTGTTAGACTACCACTAGAAGTACGGTACATGATACAGTATATAGACTACCTGTTAGACTACCACTAGAAGTACGGTACATGATACAGTATATAGACTACCTGTTAGACTACCACTAGAAGTACGGTACATGATACAGTATATAGACTACCTGTTAGACCCCCACTAGAAGTACGGTACATGATACAGTATATAGACTACCTGTTAGACTACCACTAGAAGTACGGTACATGATACAGTATATAGACTACCTGTTAGACTACCACTAGAAGTACGGTACATGATACAGTATATAGACTACCTGTTAGACTACCACTAGAAGTACGGTACATGATACAGTATATAGACTACCTGTTAGACTACCACTAGAAGTACGGTACATGATACAGTATATAGACTACCTGTTAGACTACCACTAGAAGTACGGTACATGATACAGTATATAGACTACCTGTTAGACTACCACTAGAAGTACGGTACATGATACAGTATATAGACTACCTGTTAGACTACCACTAGAAGTACGGTACATGATACAGTATATAGACTACCTGTTAGACTACCACTAGAAGTACGGTACATGATACAGTATATAGACTACCTGTTAGACTAGAAGTACGGTACATGATACAGTATATAGACTACCTGTTAGACTACCACTAGAAGTACGGTACATGATACAGTATATAGACTACCTGTTAGACTACCAGTAGAAGTACGGTACATGATACAGTATATAGACTACCTGTTAGACTACCACTAGAAGTACGGTACATGATACAGTATATAGACTACCTGTTAGACTACCAGTAGAAGTACGGTACATGATACAGTATATAGACTACCTGTTAGACTACCACTAGAAGTACGGTACATGATACAGTATATAGACTACCTGTTAGACTACCACTAGAAGTACGGTACATGATACAGTATATAGACTACCTGTTAGACTACCACTAGAAGTACGGTACATGATACAGTATATAGACTACCTGTTAGACTACCACTAGAAGTACGGTACATGATACAGTATATAGACTACCTGTTAGACTACCACTAGAAGTACGGTACATGATACAGTATATAGACTACCTGTTAGACTACCACTAGAAGTACGGTACATGATACAGTATATAGACTACCTGTTAGACTACCACTAGAAGTACGGTACATGATACAGTATATAGACTACCTGTTAGACTACCACTAGAAGTACGGTACATGATACAGTATATAGACTACCTGTTAGACTACCACTAGAAGTACGGTACATGATACAGTATATAGACTACCTGTTAGACTACCACTAGAAGTACGGTACATGATACAGTATATAGACTACCTGTTAGACTACCACTAGAAGTACGGTACATGATACAGTATATAGACTACCTGTTAGACTACCACGTAGAAGTACGGTACATGATACAGTATATAGACTACCTGTTAGACTACCACTAGAAGTACGGTACATGATACAGTATATAGACTACCTGTTAGACTACCACTAGAAGTACGGTACATGATACAGTATATAGACTACCTGTTAGACTACCACTAGAAGTACGGTACATGATACAGTATATAGACTACCTGTTAGACTACCACTAGAAGTACGGTACATGATACAGTATATAGACTACCTGTTAGACTACCACTAGAAGTACGGTACATGATACAGTATATAGACTACCTGTTAGACTACCACTAGAAGTACGGTACATGATACAGTATATAGACTACCTGTTAGACTACCAGCTAGAAGTACGGTACATGATACAGTATATAGACTACCTGTTAGACTACCACTAGAAGTACGGTACATGATACAGTATATAGACTACCTGTTAGACTACCACTAGAAGTACGGTACATGATACAGTATATAGACTACCTGTTAGACTACCACTAGAAGTACGGTACATGATACAGTATATAGACTACCTGTTAGACTACCAGTAGAAGTACGGTACATGATACAGTATATAGACTACCTGTTAGACTACCACTAGAAGTACGGTACATGATACAGTATATAGACTACCTGTTAGACTACCACTAGAAGTACGGTACATGATACAGTATATAGACTACCTGTTAGACCACCACTAGAAGTACGGTACATGATACAGTATATAGACTACCTGTTAGACTACCACTAGAAGTACGGTACATGATACAGTATATAGACTACCTGTTAGACTACCACTAGAAGTACGGTACATGATACAGTATATAGACTACCTGTTAGACTACCAGTAGAAGTACGGTACATGATACAGTATATAGACTACCTGTTAGACTACCAGTAGAAGTACGGTACATGATACAGTATATAGACTACCTGTTAGACTACCACTAGAAGTACGGTACATGATACAGTATATAGACTACCTGTTAGACTACCACTAGAAGTACGGTACATGATACAGTATATAGACTACCTGTTAGACTACCACTAGAAGTACGGTACATGATACAGTATATAGACTACCTGTTAGACTACCACTAGAAGTACGGTACATGATACAGTATATAGACTACCTGTTAGACTACCACTAGAAGTACGGTACATGATACAGTATATAGACTACCTGTTAGACTACCACTAGAAGTACGGTACATGATACAGTATATAGACTACCTGTTAGACTACCACTAGAAGTACGGTACATGATACAGTATATAGACTACCTGTTAGACTACCACTAGAAGTACGGTACACGATACAGTATATAGACTACCTGTTAGACTACCACTAGAAGTACGGTACATGATACAGTATATAGACTACCTGTTAGACTACCACTAGAAGTACGGTACATGATACAGTATATAGACTACCTGTTAGACTACCACTAGAAGTACGGTACATGATACAGTATATAGACTACCTGTTAGACTACCACTAGAAGTACGGTACATGATACAGTATATAGACTACCTGTTAGACTACCACTAGAAGTACGGTACATGATACAGTATATAGACTACCTGTTAGACTACCACTAGAAGTACGGTACATGATACAGTATATAGACTACCTGTTAGACTACCACTAGAAGTACGGTACATGATACAGTATATAGACTACCTGTTAGACTACCACTAGAAGTACGGTACATGATACAGTATATAGACTACCTGTTAGACTACCACTAGAAGTACGGTACATGATACAGTATATAGACTACCTGTTAGACTACCACTAGAAGTACGGTACATGATACAGTATATAGACTACCTGTTAGACTACCACTAGAAGTACGGTACATGATACAGTATATAGACTACCTGTTAGACTACCACTAGAAGTACGGTACATGATACAGTATATAGACTACCTGTTAGACTACCACTAGAAGTACGGTACATGATACAGTATATAGACTACCTGTTAGACTACCACTAGAAGTACGGTACATGATACAGTATATAGACTACCTGTTAGACCCCCACTAGAAGTACGGTACATGATACAGTATATAGACTACCTGTTAGACTACCACTAGAAGTACGGTACATGATACAGTATATAGACTACCTGTTAGACTACCACTAGAAGTACGGTACATGATACAGTAAATAGACTACCTGTTAGACTACCACTAGAAGTACGGTACATGATACAGTATATAGACTACCTGTTAGACCTACCACTAGAAGTACGGTACATGATACAGTATATAGACTACCTGTTAGACTACCACTAGAAGTACGGTACATGATACAGTATATAGACTACCTGTTAGACTACCACTAGAAGTACGGTACATGATACAGTATATAGACTACCTGTTAGACTACCACTAGAAGTACGGTACATGATACAGTATATAGACTACCTGTTAGACTACCACTAGAAGTACGGTACATGATACAGTATATAGACTACCTGTTAGACTACCACTAGAAGTACGGTACATGATACAGTATATAGACTACCTGTTAGACTACCACTAGAAGTACGGTACATGATACAGTATATAGACTACCTGTTAGACTACCACTAGAAGTACGGTACATGATACAGTATATAGACTACCTGTTAGACTACCACTAGAAGTACGGTACATGATACAGTATATAGACTACCTGTTAGACTACCACTAGAAGTACGGTACATGATACAGTATATAGACTACCTGTTAGACTACCACTAGAAGTACGGTACATGATACAGTATATAGACTACCTGTTAGACTACCACTAGAAGTACGGTACATGATACAGTATATAGACTACCTGTTAGACTACCACTAGAAGTACGGTACATGATACAGTATATAGACTACCTGTTAGACTACCACTAGAAGTACGGTACATGATACAGTATATAGACTACCTGTTAGACTACCACTAGAAGTACGGTACATGATACAGTATATAGACTACCTGTTAGACTACCAGCTAGAAGTACGGTACATGATACAGTATATAGACTACCTGTTAGACTACCACTAGAAGTACGGTACATGATACAGTATATAGACTACCTGTTAGACTACCAGTAGAAGTACGGTACATGATACAGTATATAGACTACCTGTTAGACTACCACTAGAAGTACGGTACATGATACAGTATATAGACTACCTGTTAGACTACCAGTAGAAGTACGGTACATGATACAGTATATAGACTACCTGTTAGACTACCAGTAGAAGTACGGTACATGATACAGTATATAGACTACCTGTTAGACTACCACTAGAAGTACGGTACATGATACAGTATATAGACTACCTGTTAGACTACCACTAGAAGTACGGTACATGATACAGTATATAGACTACCTGTTAGACTACCAGTAGAAGTACGGTACATGATACAGTATATAGACTACCTGTTAGACTACCAGTAGAAGTACGGTACATGATACAGTATATAGACTACCTGTTAGACTACTACTAGAAGTACGGTACATGATACAGTATATAGACTACCTGTTAGACTACCACTAGAAGTACGGTACATGATACAGTATATAGACTACCTGTTAGACTACCACTAGAAGTACGGTACATGATACAGTATATAGACTACCTGTTAGACTACCAGTAGAAGTATGGTACATGATACAGTATATAGACTACCTGTTAGACTACTAGTAGAAGTACGGTACATGATACAGTATATAGACTACCTGTTAAACTACCAGTAGAAGTACGGTACATGATACAGTATATAGACTACCTGTTAGACTACCAGTAGAAGTACGGTACATGATACAGTATATAGACTACCTGTTAGACTACCACTAGAAGTACGGTACATGATACAGTATATAGACTACCTGTTAGACTACCAGTAGAAGTACGGTACATGATACAGTATATAGACTACCTGTTAGACTACCACTAGAAGTACGGTACATGATACAGTATATAGACTACCTGTTAGACTACCAGTAGAAGTATGGTACATGATACAGTATATAGACTACCTGTTAGACTACTAGTAGAAGTACGGTACATGATACAGTATATAGACTACCTGTTAAACTACCAGTAGAAGTACGGTACATGATACAGTATATAGACTACCTGTTAGACTACCAGTAGAAGTACGGTACATGATACAGTATATAGACTACCTGTTAGACTACCACTAGAAGTACGGTACATGATACAGTATATAGACTACCTGTTAGACTACCAGTAGAAGTACGGTACATGATACAGTATATAGACTACCTGTTAGACTACCACTAGAAGTACGGTACACGATACAGTATATAGACTACCTGTTAGACCCCCACTAGAAGTACGGTACATGATACAGTATATAGACTACCTGTTAGACTACCACTAGAAGTACGGTGCATGATACGTTAAAGGAGAGAAGGCTGATAGCGAAACACAATGTATTTAGATACCTCCCTACAGAACCAATGAGGTTATGTAGTGAACGATGAATATAATTAAGCATTAAACTTCCTCCGTTTGATAGTTTCCTATAATTCTCACAGGATTGCAAACAAATTAGATAACGCGTATTAGAGCGGTATGGTTTATAATTTGTCTGCAATTCTGTGAGGATTATAGGACAATAATTATGTAACGAAGACAGTTTAATACTTATATTTTCGTTTTAAATTTTAGTGTTTGATGTTTATCCTGTAACAGTGTTATCGCAATGGCACGTGTTCTTGTGACGTCACGAGTACCCGCGAAATATAACTCGTGAAAATAAACGCTAAATCATCAAATGTATTTCAACATTCTAACCAATATATACCACGGTGAGGATATTCACCTTTAATTAACACATCATTATACATAATGTATTATAATGATATGATTATTTTTCTAATTTGTTTGGTTAGGTTTTATAGTGACAATGCAGAGAAATGGAATATTGTGGAATGGTACATGTCAGTGACTTAGATAATTACTATTTTTCAAAATAGCGCTTAATTGAAGGGAGAAAACCGGAATATTACAACGTTAGTTGTTTTTGAACATCAGGAATTACATGTTTTTATTAATTATTTTACGTGACTTAAGCTATTCCTTCATTAGTACACTGAGTATTTTGCTGTTTTACAACGCTATATTTATCTTCGTAATACAAGATAAGAAACGTGGTTGTGATTATATATAATTATATGCCTGTTTTCTTCATGTCATCATTGTCAATGATGCCAACACTAAGTGATATAATGCTCTATAAAAGTAATTCATGTACTGTGTTCAACAGTAGTAACTTAAACTGTCCTCATATACATGTATGTATTGAATTTCTGATCTACATCAGTACTTTATGCTGTCCTCCAATACGTATGTATTGTACTTGCATTAATTGAGTAATAATTAAAAATCAAAACAGTAATTATATAATAAAACTATCATAGCCTTTTCATTTCGGTTAATACATTGCTTTATTAAACCTGAAAAAAAATCAACCTCAGACTTTGTCCTCGGTTAATATTTTTTCAGGTTAATAAAAACCAAGTATCTACCTTATCAAAAGGCTATAAATGTATATTGACCTCCTACAATGTATATGCGTTGAACATGTGGTCCACGGTAGTTATTTATGCTGTCCTAATTAGGAAGTTTTATACTTGCTTCAAGAAACCATCCAATAAAAGCATGATAATTGCCAATTTTATTAATTGATTTTTTAGTCACGGACACAAAGTTTGTTTATGAGTCCTCCATTTCACGGTTGATTTCCTACTACTGGATATCTCCAGCTGTAGGATTTCTTGTATATATAGAGGTTACACAACGAGTGGTTGTTGGATATGGAATTTATTTCACACGAGTAAGTTATTTTTTAAAAGTTACAAAAGACACGAGCTTTAGCGAGTGTTTTTTGCAACTTTTAAAAAATAACTTACTCGTTTGAAATAAATTCCATATCCAACAATTTCGAGTCGTGTGACCTGTTTCTACCACAATAATATCGGCTTGAATCAAAGGGAAACGTGGTCAAGTATAATTTCGCGTATGCAAATAAAGTGTACCGGTGACGTCCGGGGTCCGGTGATGAGACAGACAGACAGACAGACAGACAGACAGACTTTCTTTATTTCCTCTTTGCAGAGATTTACAATATCTTGTCTTTTACATTTCTATTACAAATTTACAATGTTTTAGTGATTATATTCGTATATGAAATCAGAAAGCTCTTTTCATTCAGTTAAAGAAGAGTGTTCATTTGCATAATCAGCGATGGAATCAAGTCAGCAATGTTGATCATCATCGCAGCCCACCTATCTTGTTCCAGGGGAATATCCTGTACGCTACCCGGCAAAAAATGGCACTGTCTTTCGTCTGGAAGATAGTCAAATTTTACATACTCTGTTACGTGTAAGAAGTTGACCAGGAAGTCTAAAATTGTATCACGACTTATGAACAATGCCGGACACTGGATAAGAAAGTGCGTTGTGATATCGTCCGCTTGTTTTTTTACAGAGTCTGCACACTACAGTGTTCCGCTCATAACGATATGATAGCTTGATAAGCTCACCTAGTTTCCATGTATAATTAGGATAATGGAGACTCAATAGCCAGAGAGGGTTAGGACCATGTACGGAGTGAATGCTGCTATAAGTTTTTGACACAATTGAGTTGTCCATAGCATTCCGCCATTTATTGAAATAATAGTCTTCCACAATCCTATTAACGAAGTTTCTCCATGAACCGCGTGTGGGACAAAAACCGTCAAACATGAAATCGAACAAAACTGAGTTTATATTAAGTCTAAGCGCTGTAAGGAAGATGTCTGGTATGAAACTTTCCACTTGAAGCATCTTATCCCCGAATATGAAGGCGCAAAGCCGAATCAGGAAGAGAGTTTTCCAGACATATTTGTTACTTGCAGCGCAGCGTGTTAGCCAATCAAAATGCGTACAGAGTTTATACCACGTGTGGTATAAACAGATTGTTAATCAACAGCTGTAATGATTAACTGATGGTCTGAGAGTTGAATAACACAGGGTATTGTGTAGAAATTATGTTTACCAATAGATTACAAAGCCATGTTGCTTCCTTATTCGTCTTAGAAATGTGAACACTTTCTTTGTAACATACTCATTACGTTTTCCTCACAAGGGTATTGTTTTGTTTGAAATGCATTATATATTAAAATAATCACAATTATAAGGAATTAATTTGAAACGACTGCCATTAATGACATGCCCGTTTGTACCTTGACATAAGGGACTGCCTATAGAGGTCATTGTCGTTACTTGCTGAGGACTTTGATAAGTATTCATCACGATGTTGGCTTGTTATATGAATGTTTGTGTTAATCTCTGTATAATCTATGTAGGTTTGAATACCGGAGGTTAAAGTCAAAATATTGGTACGGTGTTTTACGGTATTAAAGTGATATGAATAAAAGTATATTTTACCTTGTTTTTTCGATACTGACCCGTTTCCCTTATTTTTCAGGATATCTGAGTTGGGACCCCAGGAACAGCCATGGGCCAGCAATACAGCGTCGAAACTCTTACAGCGTCTGACGAAAGTGATGGCGGAAAATACTGGTCCAGTTTTGAACCCTATCCCAGCAAAGTTGGTGGCCGTAAGCTGGCTTATCTCGGCCTGCTGAATGGAGGAGGACCCAAAGCCGGAGAGAAATGTATTGTCAAGGTGTTAAAGAATGGAATCGGTACTTACGCGGACTGGAACTGTGACGTAAAAAAAGCTCGAGCAGCGAGAGATATGGCAAAAACATTTGGCGTGGAAATGAAAGATCGCGATATTGATGTAAACTTTAACTTTATCATGCCAATTTTAGCTGAGATAGACGAGGTTTCGATGTTTACATGTATGAACGTTGTCATGCGAAAACCTAGAAAGAAATTTCATGAGTTCGAGCTTGTTTCAATAGAACCATATCTTGATGGAAAATTTGAGCTGTTTGAATTCGGTTCGTCGAGTCATTATAACGCTGTTATTGCGCATGCGTTTTCGCATTATACTTGGTTGAAATCACACGGTGAGTTTGTGATAACTGGTCTCAAAGGAGTACAGCAATTGAACAAATACAATCTAACCATTCCTACAATCCATTCTCGTTCCCAGAGGTTTGTACATACCGACAAAGGATATAGAGGAATCGAGGACTTCTTTTCTACACATCGCTGTAACGACATATGCCGAGTATGGCCGAGACCAGACAACGTGTTGCAGAGACCGAAACTCAGCAACAGTGAAATAGACATGATGTCACTCCAGCTACAGAACATAGCGGAAATACAACCAAAGGGGGCAGCACCCGCGGCCATGCGCATGTCTGTGAGTGATATGTATCTGATGCGAAACTATCCAATTAGAACCGGAAGTCATCAGAATGGTCAGCTCTGCGCATGTTCTTACTTCGGATTACAGTGTTCTCATAATCATCATCCAGTATCCATGGTGATGTGTACCAACAAGTCAGCAACGGATGATGATGTGTTTGTATGATTCCATTGGCCATGAAGTCTGAGATGTTAATAAGAAATCTCAACAAAAGACGTGGAAGTATGCAATACCACAGTATAGATGGTATACCGAATAATACACTACAGTAGCGACAAATGGTCATACTAGTCTATATTGTATTCAACTGATTACGCAAACAGGTAATAGTGTTCAATACTACCAAAGTTAATGTTGCGTTCACACAAGCTATTATGTCTCGTCAATAATTTCTTAAGACGCGGGCGTATTGTCCAAATCTTCCAGCATATGTTTAGCTCGCTGTCAAAATATATCTTTTTATTTCATGGATGTCATAATCGTCTTTACATGGTTATTATACAGCTGTATTCAACGACCCAATGAAACCAAAATAGGAAGTCTGTCTTTAAGATGATTGCCTTATGTTATCGGTCTGTTTAACTTTATTTTCCTTAAACTATAGTTTGGTAACATGACATCCGTCAACTAAAGAAGGGCAATAGATTTGCAGGAGTAATGAAACCATTGAGTATTCACAAAAGTCGTTGTTTATGAAAACCTCTCAGTTCAATTATGTCAGCAAAATAAGGAGCATTGCTATCATGTGTAATATGGCATGTAAATATAGTTTAATGTGTTGGTGTAAACATTCAGCTTTAGGTTTATATATATGTATTCTATCTTCGTTTTAATGGAAATCAAAAATTTGTACAACATGCTGCATGCTATATCATTTAAGTATATTTAAGTAAACATATCAGTAAAACATTAACAATAAAGTATACATATCAGTAACACAGTAACACTAAAGTATATACATATCAGTATGCTACTAAATATACAGCTACAGTCTGTTACTCTCTAGTGATAACAGTACATGTAATATACATATACGTTTGCTACTCATTAAAAGTACTCTTGTCACAGCAAAGTTTCATTAATGACAACATAACCACTTATAATTTTAATACAAATAAAGCGTGCAGCTGTTGTCAGCAGTGACAATTACAAGGTCACATTAGCTGAGATTTGAAATTATAATGTAGGAACAAAGTAGAAAAATCATGGTACGTTTTCGCAGGGATACTATTATCGATTTTGTTGATACGTAATTTGTTAATGTTGTAGAAAAATGTATTTGCGAGTTTCGTGTAAGTGCAGATGTCTACACAATATTTGTTTTAGTTAAATGTTTTGAGATAATTTGAAAATAAAGTATGATGTTACTCCAGTTTAATCTGGTTATAATTAAATGTTTTAAATCTACCTACATGCAATTTTGAAAGGCCATCATTTAATTTCAAACTGCACAACAGAAGCTGATATGAATTCCTGGAATAGGCTGTAATTTTTTAGCACAACAAACTCGTCAGCATGACGCCAATAACTCAATGTCGTATCACAAGGTAGATGTTTATGAAATATACTAAGATGTCTACGTCTGAAAAAATGAATTTAATATCCCTTCAGCAATAAGGCAACGGCTTGATGCCAAATTATTCACTTGATTTTTGAACTTTCATATGATGACATTCAAAAACAAAACCATATCGATTAAATTCGCGGAAACGCTATATTTCCCTGAAAATGTACCGAAAGTGTCCTCACAATCAAATATTTAGAAACGTTTCTGTATGTCGAGACCATTCTCACAGAACATCATACATCAAACAAGCCCCAGATGTCACCCATTGATATGTCCCCAAACATGGGTGTGGCAATAAAAAAAAGATACAAAATTATTTCCTTTACTTTACATGTGATTTTATCAAACTGAAAAAATGAGAATTCATAGTAGTATTAATACAAAAGCTATGAAGTTTGTGAATAACTCCGTGTTTTGTGTCTAAGGGACTTTCACTTAAAAATCAAATGATGACACCATCAGATATTTATATAAGTTTCATCCACTAAAAGTTGTTTATAGGCATTAGATGTATGAAATGTTTCCATTATAGAGAAGATATTAGAGATAAATGTCAGAGAAGGATATGATCATTATACCAATATAGAATACCGGGAGGAACACCGATATTATGGAATATGTACACCACGTAAACGTTATCCGATGTCAATACATCGTGCAAATCAAGTTTACTTTTCATATTTCTTTTTGACTAGAATACAATTTGGAAATGCATCGAGAATTCAAATACCTTAGGTTAAAATTTTAAATGGCCAAAACATCTGAGGGGGAAAGTGTATACACATTGTACTACTTAGGAGAAAACATACTGTTGTAGATCTCAGGCGTCTTAGACACGACACAAGGCTTTAAATATATCCCCGATCTTGTGCCTGATAGGTCTTGTATATAAAGTAGGCATAGTTATGGCGAACTTCGATTCCAATCGTCCCGTTGCCAGTAGTTGATGTGTACTGCTAGACTTGGTCGAGATATAGGATGGCATAATGATTACTCGTAATCACTCTCCAGATATTTCTCTCTGTATCCTCCTCATCGGTCTAAGATTTATATTCTGGTCTACCTGTACCAGCCAGAACGATACATAATCATCATAAATATATCGACAAGCTAATCCCGATAAAACGAATGGTATAAACATGCGACACATCGGTATGAAACAGACGTGAAAGAAGATACATAGGCGTCAAACAGGAGAAACATAGGCGTGAAACAGGAGATACATAGGCGTGAAACAGGAGAAACATAGGCGTGAAACAGGAAAAACATAGGCGTGAAATAGAAGATACATAGGCGTGAAACAGGAGAAACATAGGCGTGAAACAGGAGATACATAGGCGTCAAACAGGAGATACATAGGCGTGAAACAGGAGAAACATAGGCGTGAAATAGAAGATACATAGGCATGAAACAGGAGATACATAGGCATGAAACAGGAGATACATAGGCGTCAAACAGGAGATACATAGGCGTGAAACAGAAGATACATAGGCGTGAAACAGGAGAAACATAGGCGTGAAACAGGAGATACATAGGCGTGAAACAGGAGAAACATAGGCGTGAAACAGAAGATACATAGGCGTGAAACAGGAGATACATAGGCGTGAAACAGGAGATACATAGGCGTGAAACAGGAGATACATAGGCGTGAAACAGAAGATACATTGGCGTGAAACAGAAGATACATAGGCGTGAAATAGAAGATACATAGACGTGAAACAGAAGATACATAGACGTGAAACAGAAGATACATAGGCGTGAAACAGAAGATACATAGGCGTGAAACAGGAGATACATAGGCGTGAAACAGAAGATACATAGGTGTGAAACAGGAGATACACAGGCGGAAAACAGAAGATACATAGGTGTGAAACAGGAGATACATAGGCGTGAAACAGTTGATACATAGGCGTGAAACAGAAGATACATTGGCGTGAAACAGGAGATACATAGATGTGAAACAGGGGGAAACATAGGCGTGAAACAGGAGATACATAGGCGTGAAACAGGAGATACATAGGCGTGAAATAGAAGATACATAGACGTGAAACAGGAGATACATAGACGTGAAACAGAAGATACATAGGGGTGAAACAGAAGATACATAGACGTGAAACAGAAGATACCTGGGGGTGAAACAGAAGATACATAGGCGTGAAACAGGAGATACATAGGCGTGAAACAGGAGATACATAGGTGTGAAACAGGAGATACATAGGCGTGAAACATGTGGTACTTAGGCGTGAAACAGGAGATACATAGGCGTGAAACAGGAGATACATAGGCGTGAAACAGAAGATACATAGGTGTGAAACAGGAGATACATAGGCGTGAAACAGGAGATACATAGGCGTGAAACAGAAGATACATAGGCGTGAAACAGAAGATACATAGGGGTGAAACAGGAGATACAAAGGCGTGAAACAGGAGATACATAGGCGTGAAACAGGAGATACATAGGCGTGAAACAGAAGATACATAGGCGTCAAACAAAAGATACATAGGTGTGAAACAGAAGATACATAGGTGTGAAACAGGAGCTACATAGGCGTGAAACAGAAGATACAGAAGCCTATAAAATAAACTTTTTGGTTTATTTACTTAATATAGAACAAATAAAACGCTCCCGATACACCCACATTACTACTTCTGTTTATTACATATTACGTTATTTACACCCATTGGTCGTGTAACATAATCCTTAAACAAACCACACTTTCCAACTACGAAAATGTTTATGAATGTTTATTTAATAGTTGAATGTGTGAAAGGCCAGTGGAATGATATACTTTATTCAAATGATCTTTAAAGTGAGGCGATGTATAGTATATACAGTAGTCACCCGGTATATCGCCACCCGTTTGTAATGCCACTCCGCATACCGCCATAGTTGTGCAAGGAACATATTTCTCTGCTATATAAAACCCCATTACTACCGCCATAGCCCGCCATCCGCCAACAATTTTTTAAAACAGAAATGCCCAATCACCCGAAAGTATCACCATTGTTTACTTTTTTTGCCAGTTTCTCTGAGCAATTAATAAATACTACTAACCTGAAATATGCGAATGTGTTTGGTTGTTATTTATATCATTATCGTAATGGAGACTCCAAAGAAAACACGGCTTTGATGAGCTTGAAGCAAAAACAAGAAATAAGAGAATATGCCGGCCAACATCCAAAATGTTCACGAAAAGGCATGGATGACTTCAGTCATATTCATTGATTATCTTAAAGACTTTGATAAGAAAATGTTCCGAGTAAACTCATTACTTAATGAGTTCAAAATGAAAATGGTCCAAACAAAACAACCAACTTCGGGCATGTTTTTCGAACGATAATTGTACATTAACTTAATAATTGCATCTAACTTATATATTTCATTTATATGAATACAACAAATATAATATGAAATAAATATGTTTGCTCATTTGCAGTGTTGGTGTCAAATATATTGTATTTTATATAATTAAATAAGCCTAGGCCTCTTATATAACACAATCGGACGGCCATCACACTGAAATACCCGTCGTGCCGCCACCCCCGTTATACCGCCAAGATCGACACTGGACACAAATATGGCGGTATAACGGCGGGCTATATCATTTTTTCTGTTATGATACGATCCCTAGAACAAGATGACATCCTAGTAGAGTTTGCTGATATCGATAGTGTACAAGATATTACTGCAGTCTTGTATACCCAGCGGACATCCTTATGGAGCTTGTTGATGTCAATAGTGTAGACTTTACTACAGTCTTGAATACCCAGCTAAAATCCTGACGGAGGTAGCTGATAGCCATAGTGTAGATTTTCTGCAATCTTGTACATCCTGATGGTTTTATCTAACACGTTTAGTGTACCAAGGGAGGGAACTCTAACACTGTTGCTATGCTTTCTGTTTACGTTTCTCCAATCCACCGTACATATGTTATGTATATATTTTAATATAGATGCTACAATGAGCATTGTGCATTTAATAATGCGTTATTTTGATATGATACATATTCCAAAGGAGATGAGGATGTAAACACACAATATTACCGAATAAAACAAGGACATGAGGATGTAAACATACAATATTACCGAAAAAAACAAGGACATGATGATGTAAACATACAATATTACCGAATACACCTTGGACATGAGGATGTAAAGATACAATTATACCGAATAAAACAAGGACATGAGGATGTAAACATACAATATCACCGAATAAAACAAGGACATGAGGATGTAAACATACAATATTACCGAATAAAACAAGGACATGAGGATGTAAACATACAATATTACCGAATAAAACAAGGACATGAGGATGTAAACATACAATATTACCGAATTAAACACGAACATGAGGATGTAAACATACAATATTACCGAATAAAACAAGGACATGAGGATGTAAATATACAATATTACCTAATAAAACACGGACATGAGGATGTAAACATACAATATTACCTAATAAAACAAGGACATGAGGATGTAAACATACAATACTATCGAATAAAACAAGGACATGAGGATGTAAACATACAATATTACCCTAATAAAACAAGGACATGAGGATGTAAACATACAATATTACAGAATAAAACAAGGAGACGAGGATGTAAACATACGGTATTACCGAATAAAACAAGGACATGAGGATATAGACATACAATATTACCTAATAAAACAAGGACATGAGGATGTAAACATACAATATTACCTAATAAAACAAGGACATGAGGATATAGATATACAATATTACCGAATAAAACAAGGATACGAGGATGTAAACATACAATATTACCGAATAAAACAAGGACATGAGGATGTAAACATACAATATTACCGAATAAAACAAGGACATGAGGATGTAAACATACAATATTACCGAATAAAACAAGGACATGAGGATGTAAACATACAATATTACCGAATTAAACACGAACATGAGGATGTAAACATACAATATTACCGAATAAAACAAGGACATGAGGATGTAAATATACAATATTACCTAATAAAACAAGGACATGAGGATGTAAACATACAATATTACCTAATAAAACAAGGACATGAGGATGTAAACATACAATACTATCGAATAAAACAAGGACATGAGGATGTAAACATACAATATTACCTAATAAAACAAGGACATGAGGATGTAAACATACAATATTACAGAATAAAACAAGGAGACGAGGATGTAAACATACGGTATTACCGAATAAAACAAGGACATGAGGATATAGACATACAATATTACCTAATAAAACAAGGACATGAGGATGTAAACATACAATATTACCTAATAAAACAAGGACATGAGGATATAGACATACAATATTACCGAATAAAACAAGGACACGAGGATGTAAACACACAATATTACCGAATAAAACAAGGACATGAGGATGTAAACATACAATATTACCGAATAAAACAAGGACATGAGGATGTAAACATACAATATTACCGAATAAAACAAGGACATGAGGATGTAAACATACAATATTACCTAATAAAACAAGGACATGAGGATATAGATATACAATATTACCGAATAAAACAAGGACACGAGGATGTAAACATACAATATTACCGAATAAAACAAGGACATGAGGATGTAAACATACAATATTACCGAATAAAACAAGGACATGAGGATGTAAACATACAATATTACCGAATAAAACACGGACATGAGGATGTAAACATACAATATTACCGAATAAAACACGGACATGAGGATGTAAACATACAATATTACCTAATAAAACAAGGACATGAGGATGTAAACATACAATATTACCGAATAAAACAAGGACATGAGGATTTAAACATACAATATTATCGAATAAAACACGGACATGAGGATGTAAACATACAATATTACCGAATAAAACAAGGACATGAGGATGTAAACATACAATATTACCGAATAAAACAAGGACATGAGGATTTAAACATACAATATTATCGAATAAAACACGGACATGAGGATGTAAACATACAATATTACCGAATAAAACAAGGACATGAGGATGTAAACATACAATATTACCGAATTAACGGACATGAGGATGTAAACATACAATATTACCGAATAAACCAAGGACACGAGGATGTAAACATACAATATTACCGAATAAAACAAGGACATGAGGATATAGAAATACAATATTACCGAATAAAACAAGGACATGCGGATATAGACATACAATATTACCGAATAAAACAAGGACATGAGGATGTAAACATACCATATTACCGAATAAAACAAGGACATGAGGATGTAAACATACAATATTACCGAATAAAACACGGACATGAGGATGTAAACATACAATATTACCGAATAAAACAAGGACATGAGGATGTTAACATACAATATTACCGAATTAACGGACATAAGGATGTAAACATACAATATTACCGAATAAAACAAGGACATGAGGATGTAAACATACAATATTATCGAATAAAACAAGGACACGAGGACGTAAACATACAATATTACCGAATAAAACAAGCACATGAGGATATAGACATACAATATACCATTAAAGAATTTGTTGTGGTTTACACGATACTATATAGGGATTGGATTTCACTTTTATGTTAACCATGCTTTTATGGAGCAATTCTTCTAAGAATATATTCTAAATGGGGCGCTAGTCCTATATTTACACTTAGGGATGTTGTTTCTATAAGTCTTTGTGATTACAATATTTTTTCTTTGTAAATAAAAAAAAAATCATATAAAAGTCGGACACAGTGGGAGGAGTCAATTATTAGAACAACCAATGGTGACGCTTCACAACAAATTGAGATTTTTTTCCGCGGTAAAAAATAGTTCTGTTTTTTATTATGATATTAACATAAATAACAAAAGCATTTTGATAGATTATCATATTTAATATTGTCAAACATGTTATTTTTATACATTTAACAATGGTAAACAAACTTAAATTGTAAATGTAAACAAAGCCATGTGCTTGGCGAAAGTAGTTCCCGTACCCTGTCATATTTTCATACGCAAGTTCAAAGGTCAATGTTTCCATGCAAGAATGGTAAACAAATCGGTCTGGTATTGTTATATAGTGACAAAACTTTGCAAGTGTAAATATATGAACATGGTCAAGAGTTTGTTAATCGAGACAAAGGTCGAGGTCCGTATAGTCTCCCGTACACTGAAAACAAAACACAATAACTGTTTTGCATTATGGTCATTTAATACACAGACTACATGCACATAAAACCCAACCACAAAAATACTATTAATTTGATTTTATTCAACTGAACTACATAATGAAGTGGAAGAAATATGGCCGCAGTATGATCAGAACCCAGGAGGAGAACTGGTAGCCATATAGAACCGAGCATACCAGTGTCACCAATGGTACCACGAGTGACCTGTTCCCCTAGGTTAAACTTTCTGAGGGCGAACTGGACAATGAGTCCCCCATCCGTTTACTAAACCCATGTAACCAATATTACCACCAGCCCACCTTGGTAAATTCATGACTCATGACAAAGTGGACACCTCCCTCCATGGTACCACGGAGGGAGGGGAGACCTGCGGTACCGTCAGAATCCCCATTTTTCATATCAAATAACCAACAACCTGCTGTAGAGCAAAGCTGGTATGAGTATTTAGCCGGATGAGCCCATGTCCCTCTCCGTCTCCCCCTGGGTTCCGCCCCCACCCCTCAAGAGCAAACTGCGACAAATTAAAAATGGTCTCAAAACTTATATATATATGAATTTAAATGAAAATTGTCATTCCCGAATCAATATTTCCCATACAAGTTAAACCAAAAATCATGACTTTGTAGACTATTTCAAGAGTCTTAACAAAACATGTACATGTAAAGTACACCTACGTGTAATTATATGGAATCTCCTTCATTCCAAGTTTTTTGACATGCTTGCATGACAATGTCCAGATCAATTGAATTTAATATAACACAACACAGTCTCACATTTTAGAGTCGTTACCGATTGATCATAATGTTGACTACCAGGTGAAGTCTAGTGTCAAAGTATGTTCATAATTATCACAATATCAAATTTCAATCGCAAAGATATCACACTACAATCGCGAATATGCACAATTTCACTAATCAAGGCACAGACGGCTGTTATAACAGTTCACATCTCATACTCGTGTCCAGCCAGGGATTGTCACAATGGAACACATTAATGCACATACTATAAATACCAGTTTGGTCCATGACAGTCTATAGCTAATGTGCTGGAATATATAGTTCCTGTCCAAGAATCCCGACTCCGTGCTTGATTCTGATCCTCTCTCTAGATAATGTGCACATGACAGAGCTTCCATACATTCAAGTCCTCTACAATACAAAACATTCTGGCAGCATAACAGGTTCAATTGTAATTAAAGGGAGGGAGGGAGGGTTTAAAAATATTGTGCAGACACAATGGCGATATCCAGAAAAAGGAAGTTAAATTCTAGTGGATTTCTGGGTAGAATTTAATTGGGCGCATTCGGTTTACTATAATTTTTGTGTGTTGGGTGCACTCGATATACTGTATGAAACTACAACTATAAGTTACTAAGTATTATTATGGTACACGCAGATAAAATTGACAAACTATAATACAAAACTAACCAAAGGCATTCACTGGTATTAAACACGTTTATCTTGCATTTGATAAACGCCATTAATACACAGACTACATGCACATAAAACCCAACCACAAAAATACTATTAATTTGATTTTATTCAACTGAACTACATAATGAAGTGGAAGAAATATGGCCGCAGTATGATCAGAACCCAGGAGGAGAACTGGTAGCCATATAGAACCGAGCATACCAGTGTCACCAATGGTACCACGAGTGACCTGTTCCCCTAGGTTAAACTTTCTGAGGGCGAACTGGACAATGAGTCCCCCATCCGTTTACTAAACCCATGTAACCAATATTACCACCAGCCCACCTTGGTAAATTCATGACTCATGACAAAGTGGACACCTCCCTCCATGGTACCACGGAGGGAGGGGAGACCTGCGGTACCGTCAGAATCCCCATTTTTCATATCAAATAACCAACAACCTGCTGTAGAGCAAAGCTGGTATGAGTATTTAGCCGGATGAGCCCATGTCCCTCTCCGTCTCCCCCTGGGTTCCGCCACATGAGGGGTTACCTCCCCTCACATCCATACTGCCTATAACCCTAATCTATCCATACCCTACTTTTGACCTCTATAATCCCCGCCCCAACCCCCAACCCTGAACATGTACACAACCCCCTCCTTATTTCGCAAGATTACACCTGACTTGGGACTGGGAAAGTGGACCCTGAATTAGCAGCTATGAAATACTCTAGGGCTCCCTGGTAATTGTTGAGTAGAATACCAATACCTATTGAGGAAAGATGAGTTCCATCCGGGCGATATAATGCAGACTCTGCTGTTTGGATAGTTGGATGGCGCAAAATTTTACCCCCTGACTGCCCTAAATATTGTCTAATAGCTAAATTAATGCGCTTTCGCTTCCTTTCCATGCTAGTGTATGATTTTGCCCCATGCCAATAACCCCGGGGTAGTATTTCAGACCAAATTATGGTAGTACCGGGAGATAATGCTGACAACCTCATAAAGGAACATTTTATGGTTTCTATTAATTCCTTTCCCTTAATGTTGACAACATCATTAGATCCTAGTTGAACAAGGATCATCTCTGGGGGAGAATGTTTACTTAATTCTTTCTGTATGAGGGGATCAAATTCATTCCAAGTCATGCCTCTACGTGTCATCCAACAAATGGAGAAGCCCTTTTGGTCAAGGTTAAGGTTAATACCGCCTGGTCTCTTGGCCGACTCCTTCATACCCCAAAATGGAATTGAAGATCCTATGACCCATATAGTGTGTTGGTGACCTGCAAACATCTTAAAGTGTCTTAGAAATTGGAAATTAAAATTAATTTTAGTGATTCAATAGTGTTTAAAGGTCACTCCTAATTAACACATAATGGTTAGACTTAAATCAAAATATTTAATTAAAATTAAAATATCAATCACAGGGGTACATGTACTTGCATTTCACATATCCCTGTCTGATGACATGCGATTATTATTGCCAGCATGAGTATCTATTCTGGACAAATACGGTATATTTCATATATTTCAACTGAAAATTGTTTCCACAGGAATTCTTATATAATTTGAATAGACGTTGGATTTCCATCGGCCCCAAGCTTGAATTTTCTTTTCAGATATGCCTCGGGATGCTGCCTCGGTAGCAGCACCTATGCGAAAGGAGTGAGTCTTGTATTGTGACCCAGGGATGCGAGCAAATGTTAATGCTTTCTTTAACATGGCTGCTACTTGATATCGCGTTACAGGGGAACCATTCCTATGTATGAATAGTTGTTGATTTGATGCTAGTGGACGGATTGACAAGTACCTGTTCATAAGTGTAACAGGGCAAATATCAGTTTGCTGGTAGTTGTTAATATGTAATGATACCGAGTGACCCTTTTGGTCGGTCTTTGACTCCCGGATTCTTACCTTTAAATGTCTGGATGGAGAGTCGACTATAGTAATATCTGACACTGTCAAAGGACGTGTTTCATGCCCATTACTACGCGAAGCTGAAAATTCACCCACCCTCAAAAAACCAAAAAATGCTAAAGTAAATGCTGCAGTGAATAAATCTGACTCAAATTTAGAACTACATACTGATGAAAGGGAGATAACTAGTTGCCGAAGCAGGGGTAGAGTAATAGGGAGACGCCCATCTATACGCTTGTTACAACGCTGGGCCCCCTCTAGAATTTTTTTAACAATAAAAAAATGTGTATAATCCCGATAACCTTGTATTTTGTGTTCATGGGCTATTCCACTGATATATGTGGAAATTGTAGAAGCAGAATACCCCTTCAATGACATAAAAGATATAAAATGTATTAACTGGTCTGGAGGGACAGGCCATACACCAGCTAAATTATATGAGGACCTGAATGTTTGGAAACACTGCATAGCAGCGCTGTACGTTTTCCATGTATTAACAGCCATTGCATTTTTTAACAATCTATTAGCTTCTGATTTTATATCTCCCATAGATGGGCAGGTATTGGGGTGGGAAAAAGTGCTGCCGCTGGTGCTGCTCGACGAAATCTGGCCCACTGTTGACGAGAAATGGCATCAGCTATAACATTACATCTACCTGAAATGTGTTCAGCCCTGATATTTAAATTAAGTCTCAATGTCAACAAAACTAAAGGCCGCATGATAGACATCACAGTTTTTGATTTGGATGATTTTTTATTGATAATTGTCACCACAGCCTCATTGTCACAATGGAACACAACTTTTTGATTTCTCATTTCACACCCCCATAGACTAATGGATACATATATTGGGAATAACTCTAAAAAAGTTATATCACTAAGAAAGCCCCTATCTAACCAAGATGTGGGCCATGATCCAAATGCCCAAGCACCTTGAAAATATACACCAAACCCCCTATTGTGACCACCTGCACTATCAGTGTACAGTTCTAGAGATGCTGAAGTTTTCCAGTGCATGTCCGGAATAACAGTCACACCATTGTACTTTACAAGGAACGATAACCATAGTTTTATATCGGCCTTCATTGATGCATTAACCCTGATTTTATGATGTGGCATACTAACACCAGCTGTTGTATCAATGAGACGTCGACAAAATGCCCGTCCAGGGGAGATAACTCGGCATGCAAAGTTCAACAAACCAAGAACTGACTGAAGCTGAACCAGTGTAACTTTTGTCACTGATAACAAGCTCTCGAGCTGTTTACACAACTCAACAATTTTGTCTATTGGTAATCTCATAACTAATCCGACTGAATCAAATTCGACTCCGAGAAAACACAAACATGTAGTAGGACCCACCGTTTTTTCATGGGATAATGGTAATCCAATTTCTTTAGAAATACCCTCAAATAATTCTAGTGAATTCTGACACTGATTTGTGTTAGGTTGCCCCCCAAAAAGGAAATCATCCAAATAATGTAGTATGCTGTTGTTGCCAGATTTGTTGACTACTAACCAATTGAGAAAAGTTGAAAATTTTTCGAACATAGCACAACTAATCGAGGCCCCCATTGGTAAACATTTATCATAATAATAGTGTCCCCCAAACTTTATCCCAAGCAAATCAAAATCCTGCGGAGCTATTGGTAGTAGACGGAATGCCGATTTTATGTCTGACTTGGCTAATAAAGCTCCACGACCTAATTTGTTTAACATCTCCGCTGCATCATCAATGCTTGCATACGTCACGCTACATAATTCTGATGGAATGAAATCATTTATAGAATTTTGATCTGGATATGACAGGTGATGTATAACCCTATAATCACCATCCTTTTTCGGAACAAGACCAACGGGTGATACTTGCAACGATGGTAAAGGGGGGTTAACAAAAGGACCAGCTATGCGACCTGCCTCGACTTCTTTATCTAATTTGTTTTTTAGTATTTCAGGGGCCTGTTTTGTGCTAGCTAAGTTTGTCGCCTCGCGAGCTCTGCGAGGACCCATATATTTGAGAGAAAACCCCTCTTTAAATCCTTTATCAATATAATCCCTAACTTCAGTAAGAGGATATTCCTGTAAATACTTCATTAGTTTTTTATAAATTATTGGAGTATTTCCTAAGTTATAAAGGGAACCAGATGGAACAGAAGGGACTGAAATGTCAGGATCTACATGAACAGTTGATATAGTGCTTGAACTATTATTGCCGAGTCATTGTTTACATTTTAGGCTTGGATGTGACCCCCCACAGGTACTACATACATGTCGAAAACGACATTTAGCCCCAAATTTACAGCTTTTACCTCTGTTGAAAGTAAAACAACAACCACTTGACCCAGAATTTGGGTTAGCTGACCGAACAGGCTTAGGGGCAGAAGTACTAGAATTGGTATCAATATTTACATTTGAAATGTTTACTTGGCTAGGGGAGTTGTACATGAGCCACAATTCCGTATCAATGACCCCCCACGAAGAGGATGGATTTCTCGACTTTCGTAACCTGTACTGTTCATCATATTGGACCCAGCCCTGATGACCAGACCTTGACGCTGCCAAGCGAATGTCATGCATATATTTGAGAAGCTCTTGACTTTTTTCTGGAAATTTCTCTAACATGACACTTGAATATATCAGAAAAGCTGATGTCCACGAATGGACACTTGTGATTTGCTTTCCCAGAGTGGAGGGTTTCTTAATAATGAATTTCCCGTCCCTAACGGACAATTCGCCGGACATCTCGCAACCCGCCTCCATCTCTCGCGCCGATTTCAATAGGACACCAAGGTCCAAAAACTCGCCATCCCAAATCTTCTCCCTAATCCTAGCCGGTATATTGTAACCAACCGGGTCGAAAACACTCGGGACTGGTGATGGGCCCCCTAATACTCGTACGTTTGAATTAGCACATGGTAGGGGTATGTCTATAGGCGGTAATAAATTCTCACCCGTATCGCCGCTCATGCCTGCACCACCCTCATGGACCTCAGAACTTCCAGTCTCTCCTACTGTACTAACTCCATGTGTGGCATTCGTCGTTCTGTTCTCAGCTACCTCGGGCCTATCCATCGATGGGGACGCCTTACGTTTTCTTGGCCTAACCCCCACAGCCCTCGCCGATGTTTGGCGGCGTGGTTTCGGTGGCATGTTATTTGAAACAGGACGGATACTCTAATCAATGCATATGACAATTAATGGGGTATATTCCCTCTCCAATTTCACACACAATTATTTTGGAACTAATTACCGTCCTATCCTTTAGCTGAGAGCTTCGATGGCCACAGATGATCACAGATTTAAAAATATTGTGCAGACACAATGGCGATATCCAGAAAAAGGAAGTTAAATTCTAGTGGATTTCTGGGTAGAATTTAATTGGGCGCATTCGATTTACTATAATTTTTGTGTGTTGGGTGCACTCGATATACTGTATGAAACTACAACTATAAGTTACTAAGTAATATTATGGTACACGCAGATAAAATTGACAAACTATAATACAAAACTAACCAAAGGCATTCACTGGTATTAAACACGTTTATCTTGCATTTGATAAACGCCATTAAAATAAATGATTAAAAATATCCCAAGGCGTTTTATGTTATATCAGTAATACCAAATATATTTCACGAGTGGGGCTAATATTTTGATATTTTTCACGCGTGCGCAGCACGAGTGAAAAATATCAAAATATTAGCCATAAAATGTACGAGTGAAATGTATTTGGTATTACTGAAGACACTGTTAGATATTCTGTTTATTACATTTTTTATCAACGAAAAACCTACCCCGTATGCTAACTAGGCCTACAGCGATAAAATTTTGTTTGTAAGCATATAAAATGCAATAAAACGTCGCACTTGTGAAAATATCGATATTCTGTCATACTGTACTCGTGAAATATATGTTATATTAAACGGGAAGCCATTCAATATCCTCTATATATTTCACTGGCAAAAATATACTAAATATATATTTCGCTATTGTCACATCTATATAACTAATGTCACATCTATATAACTAATGTCACATTTGTTTTTGTATTTTCCCATTAACATTACTAATGTCGGATCTGTAATATTTATCTATAACATAACTACAATATTATTTATGTCATCCATATCACTTATGTTACATTTATATCATTTTACATCTATATTACTAATGTCACATCTATATTACTAATGTCACATCTATATTACTATTGTCACATCTAATGTCACATCTATATTACTAATGTCACATCTATATTACTAATGTCACATCTATATTACTAATGTCACATCTATATAACTAATGCCACATCTATATTACTAATGTCACATCTATATTACTAATGTCACATCTATATTACTATTGTCACATCTATATAACTAATGCCACATCTATATTACTAATGTCACATCTATATCATTTTACATCTATATAACTAATGTCACATCTATATTACTAATGTCACATCTATATTACTAATGACACATCTATATTACAACGCCATGTGAATTCTTTATCACTAATGTCACATCTATATTACTAATGTCACATCTATATTACTAATGTCACATCTATATTACTAATGCCACATCTATATAACTAATGTCACATCTATATTACTAATGTCACATCTATATTACTAATGTCACATCTATATTACTTCTGTCGTATTTCAATATTTGCCTTGTCTATGGTATCCCTGTTTATCAACAGGCGACCATCAACTCCAATTCAGACACCAATAACTCGATATTTGACAGCACAAATCAGCCCATACACCATTACTTTTTGTTAGAACAGTTTATTAAATCAACATGTCATACAATAATTTGAATAATGTATACATTATATACTTGGTCAACAATAAACGATGCATTATGTTTTATATTAACAAGGAAAACAACAGTATATGACTAGTACTTTAAAAGTAGGGTAAAATGGAACACGACGGATAGCTTAACCCGCAGAGGAAATTATCTTACCCAAAACTGACATATATGTAACACAATCATTAAGTCATTATCAAATTCAGCATAATTTTATATTTGTGTCTAAAAACTGTAAAGGAGCTACCAGACATTTACTGTGATTGTACTCATTTGAGTATTCACCAAGACATCTGAAGCAAAACTTGAAGTTACAAGAAGGATATTGGCAAGTCATTGTCAAACATCCGGACACATGTTCAATTATACTCCAGCATTTGGGACATGCCCGGCGCTTCAGAACATTACCATAATGTGGTAATTTTGGTGAGTTATGGAGATGTGAAATGATGACGTCATCAGGTAACACATTTGAAGATTCTAGTTCCTGTTGTTTTATTCTGTTTATGTCGAGCCTTTTTCTAAATAACATCTTTTCTGTTCTAGTCATGGCGGCATTTTGAATAATAACGTATGAGCGCCACCTATATCCACACCTGTCTCCCTTGAGATCTGTGACGTATGGACACGTGATTTTAGAACTTCCTTTCTCCAGTTCATGCCAGCAGTAGTCAAACAATGCCTGTGGTGCTGCAATGTAAAAAGCATCGATTACTTAGTACACTCATCGTCTCTAATTGAACTTTCCATTATTTATGTTGAATAAAAAACTTAGATACAGCTATATATATCTTTCAATTACAATGATCTATTCATTAATATATTCAATGAACAAAAATGTCGTCAACAATTGCAAAAGAGCGATGAAGGAATAAAAGGAAGGAGTTTTCTGATTAGTTATTGTAATTGAACTTATTATATCATATAACTTGGGATTGAAAGGAAATACTATTGTAAAATCTACTAACTGATAGAATGTCCACATGGCATTTCGACCCTTTGGTCAGTCGTGTCCAGTGTGATCATGCACGGGTCAGATGATACCTTAACTCGTCTTGACAGCCTTCGTACACGTGACCCTGCTGTGTACACCGCTTCAATAACGTCGCCATGAGTGAAAATTTCATTAAGGAAACAGTCTTTGCCGACGTCAACCTTTTTCCCCAGCCCTTTGATAGTTGCATCAGGCGGAAGATGTTTGAACAAGGCCGACACTTTAGTCGTTTTTCTCTGTAAGAACACAAGAAAGATAGAAATTAAGATACTGGGGCAAAACAGTAGAAAAGATACAGTTTTGGCAGCCTTCTGATGAACAATGCACAAACACCATACCCTATGGAATGTATAATAGGTATATTGTACAAACACCATATTCCATATACAAATGTATAGATATACCATACAAAGGGAGGTAACAAGCCTACGTAATCAATGTATCTACAAATGTAACTGATCAACACTAAGAATAATACATTATCTACCGAACGGATTTAACCTGAACCTGGTAATAAGGTTGTACACCACACCGTGGTTACTGATGTTTGTCGACTGTTAATTACAAAAGGTTTAAAGAAAACAATAGATGGCGAATAGCTTTAATTTCTAACCGAGAAATATATGTAATTAAATGATTACAGACATATCAGTTGTGTGTGTACTGATTATTGACACAAACACAACATTTGTTCGCTCAAGAAAAAAACAAAAACATATATCGTTAGTTTATCATAAAAATACAAATAATTATAATGGCTTTGTTTGACTGAGATACGATACATTATACTTGTACAATCCAATACATGTTTTTAAATTGATGACAATATACTATTAAAACAATAATATCCATATCAAAGCATTAAGACACACTGCTCACATTTTTGAAGCTGTTTTAAAACAAGGCAGGTATATTTACCTCACTAAATCGAATTTGACTTCGCTTTAAATCGGGGTGGATGACAGTTATTTTCATGCTGTCGTTGTACGAGTTTATAATCAGTTACTGGTTGTACCGCCTCTATCGTCGGTGTTACGATCGGTGTCTGCTGGTAAGCCAGTGCTAGCCAGCTTTTATACTTGTGTGGCAGTCATGTCTATATTTAGATAGCGCTTAGTTGAGTCAAGTTGACTGCTTTCAGTTCGTAACGATCATGTCTGAACGGGTCTGGGCAGAACCTAACCTAACAATTCAGTCGTTATCAATACAACTACACTGATAGCACGCGGGGTGTGAGAAATATGCTGGCGTCAGGTTAACGTATGTACAACGTTATTGTAACATTCTGTTTTTCACGTTTGGAACCAGTGCTAGATAACTCGTAAATAAATAGTCTCTTAATGATTAATTGTAACGTTTTCTGACATTTTGTCACATAGCGATTTATGGTAAAGTTTTCTGAAATTTTGTCACATAGGGGTTTATTGTATAACGTTTTCTGACATTTTCTCACATAATGATTCATTGTAACGTTATCTGACATATTGTCACAGAGATTTACCTGCCATTTTGTCACACAGTAATTCTTTGAAACTTTACCTGACATTTTGTCACACAGTAATTCCTTGAAACTTTACCTGACATTTTGTCACACAGTAATTCCTTGAAACTTTACCTGACATTTTGTCACATGGTGATGCATTGTAACCTCATCTGATATTTTCATGGTAATAATCAATATATAATCACCGTTTAATAAGAATTGAGACTTTGATAGAGTAGAGACAAAACAGTAAATAGAGGACCTCGTCAGTGATGCTTAACACCTAGAGTATCGATACCTAGGACTCGTCAGTAATGCTTAACACCTAGAGTGTTGATACCTAGGACTCGTCAATGATGCTAAACACCTAGAGTGTTGATACCTAGGACTCGTCAGAGATGCTAAACACCTAGAGTGTTGATACCTAGGACTCGTCAGTGATGCTAAACACCTAGAGTGTCGATACCTAGGACTCGTCAGTGATGCTAAACACCTAGAGTGTTGATACCTAGGACTCGTCAGTGATGCTTAACACCTAGAGTGTTGATACCTAGGACTCGTCAGAGATGCTAAACACATAGAGTGTTGATACCTAGGACTCGTCAATGATGCTAGACACCAAGATTGTTGATACCTAGGACTCGTCAGAGATGCTTAATACCTAGAGTGTTGATACCTGAGACTCGTCAATGATGATAAACACCTAGAGTGTTGATACCTAGGACTCGTCAATGATGCTAGACACCAAGATTGTTGATACCTAGGACTCGTCATTGATGCTTAACACCTAGAGTGTTGATACCTAGGACTCGTCAGTGATGCTTAACACCTAGAGTGTTGATACCTAGGATTTATCAAATTTCATATCTGCATTACTTATGTCATATCTATATTACTGATGTCACATATTTATAACTAATGTAACATATATCTACATTGCTATATTACTTACTGTACGTATATCAGGAAACATTAGGCGACCATGACCGCCAATTCGACCACCAATAACCCATTATTTGACGCACAAATCAGCACATACACAATAACTTTTTGTTGGAACAGTTTATTTAATCAACATATACATTAATTTGTATAATGCATATATAATTGGTCAACAACAAGCGATGCAATATGTTGTATATATAGTACTTTAAACGTAGGGTAAAATGGAACACGACAGACAGTTTAACCCGCAGAGGAAATTGTTTTTCCAAAACTGACATATATGTTACAAAATTATTAAGTCATTATCAAATTCAGCATGATTTTACATTTGTGTCTAAAAACTGTAATGGATGTTCTTGATTGTTGGCGATCTTACATTCTCGAATGTCCTCTACTACTATTTCTAGATTCGAAAGTACTTGCCGCTTCGTCGTAGATGTTGTTGAATATTTTGTACAAGTCAATCTTATCCCCCCCCCCCCCCCACCCCCTTATCCTTCGGTAGGATAGATTTAGCTTTAGTCGGTGCAGTCTTTTTCTCGATAAACTTAATCTTTGAGAGTGTCCAGACTTCACAGGCATAATCCAAATGTACAAGAACCAATGGCTTGTATAACAAATTCAGTTTCGTCAAAGAAGCGGAATGATCGACTCATGGCAAATGTAGAATTTTTCAATTAGATCGTTTATTGTTTTCACGTGTATGGTCTTCAAAAGTTAAATCTTTGCCTGTAATGGCCCCGGGATCCTTTTCCTTCCCCGTAGACTGTAAAGGTGTATCTCCGAGACTGAATCCTTCCTCCTGGTATAGTGATTGTTTTACCGATGTGCATATGTTTACATTTATCTAGATGAAACTTTAGTAGACAAGTGCCATTCCATTCCAGCAATTTGTTGAGATCTCTTTGGCGTTCTATCTGTTCATCAGGATTATGAAGAGTTTTGAAAATGTTTGTGGCATCACCAAAAAGAAATATCTCAGATTTTAATTTCTTTGCAAGGTCATTAATGTGAATTACGGAGAGTATAGGTCTAAAAACTCATATCTATATTACTAGGGTCATATATCTTTATTACTTATGTCGTATGTATATTACTAATGTCATCGTTATTACTAATGTCATATCATTACATTACTAACGACATCAATTTATTTTACTAATGTCGTATGTATATTACTTATGTCGTATATTTATATTTATATTATATGTTGCATTTGTCTTTATGTCGTTAGTAAACCAAATTGCATTCATGATGCTGTATACTACAATTTACAGTGATTCGGTCAGTGTAGGAATACAGCCCCAGGTGTTGTGTGTTAAACAATGGCCGCCAGTTACTTTCGGCCTAGAGAGCTTTCGAATGCTAGCACTTATATACATAATCCACAACAAAAAATAAAGCAACTTCACAAGTTATGACAGTAATATTTTATAATTTATAAAAAAAATCTAGTCAAAACAAAATACATAATGTAACTGTAAGCGCCGTTCGTGATCTAGGAAATATCAAATTGTCAATGTCGTCTCACTCACAGGGGCTCGTTTTCGAATTTTCAGAAATGCAAGACACAACAACATAAAAAGTCCAGTATTTATATAAAAAAAAAACCGGGAGTATCGACATGGTTTCCGGTTGTGTATGTATACTGGATTTTAGTTTTGTGCTTATTCACTGATGTCAAAGGCCTAGGCTACCTTACAAAATTGAGCCCCTGAAGTTGAAAATCGTCTGCTAAGTTAGCGACACTGATGTGATCGGTAAGACTGGAATCTGTTTCGAACGACATATCCTTGGAATCGTTTTCACCTACTGTCAAGACGACTTTCATTTAAAATTTAAGAACTAATATTCTTCTGAAAATAACGTACATCCAGTCAATAGAAACTTAAGTGTTTCCGAGGAATCGAGTCTGTCCTGTGCAATACCCGTTCAAAGCTGCATCTCTTCTAAATGTTAACCGTATATCATTGCGACGAAAAACGGCTTGGATTTTAAACAATCAGAAATCATGCAATTGTGAATAATTTGACGATATCTACAAATGTATATGAAATAGAAAATGAAGCCAAATTTGTGCAAAACTATTTTATGTGTTTGCTATTAATAACGACACGAGGGACTATATTATTCCTTCTGGTGGCTGTTCCGGTATTTGAACTTGATGACGTCAGCGATAGGGTTTAAGCGGCAAATCTAAACGCGTCATAATTATAACCTATAGTGAATAAAAAAAACCTTTATAAATGTAACGGGCGATATGAAATATTTATCTGTCATCCAAATTGTATTCATATCGACTGTATACTCCCATTTGGTAACAGTTCAATGCTTGAATGACTTATATCATATCTTTATAACTAACGTCATATATTTACATTGCTAATGTCATATCTATATTACTAATGTCATATCTATATCACTGATATCAAACAATCAAATTTCATATCTGCATTACTTATGTCATATCTATATTACTGATGTCACATATCTATTATTAATGTAACATATATCTACATTTCTATATTACTCACTGTACGTATATCAGGAAACATTAGGCGACCATGACCGCCAAATCGACCACCAATAACCCATTATTTGACTCACAAATCAGCACATACACAATAACTTTTTGTTGGAACAGTTTATTTAATCAACATATCATACAATAATTTGTATAATGTATATATAATTGGTCAACAACAAGCGATGCAATATGTTTTATATTTACAAGGAAAATAACAGTATATGACTAGTACTTTAAACGTAGGGTAAAATGGAACACGACGGACAGTTTAACCCGCAGAGAACCAAAACTGACATATATGTGACAAAATTATTAAGTCATTATCAAATTCAGCATGATTTTACATGTGTGTCTAAAAACTGTAAAGGATATTCTTGATTGTTGGCGATCTTACATTCTCGAATGTCTTCTACTACTATTTCTAGATACGAACGTACTTGCCGCTTCGTCGTAGATGTTGTTGAATATTTTGTACAAGTCAATCTTACCCCCCCCCCTTTCCTTCGGTAGGATAGATTTGGTAGCTTTAGTCGGTGCCGTCTTTTTCTCGATAAACTTAATATTTGAGACTGTCCAGACTTCAAAGGCATAACCCAAATGTACAAGAACCAATGGCTTGTATAACAAATTCAGTTTCGTCAAAGAAGCAGAATGATCGACTCATGGCAAATGTAGAATTTTTTAATTAGATCGTTTATTGTTTTCACGTGTATGGTCTTCAAAAGTTAAATCTTTGCCTGTAATGGCCCCGAGATCCTTTTCCTTCCCCGTCGACTGTAAAGGTGTATTTCCGAGACTGAATCCTTCCTCCTGGTATAGTGATTGCTTTACAGATGTGCATATGTTTACATTTATCTAGATGACACTTTAGTAGCCAAGTGTCATTCCATTCCAGCAATTTGTTGAGATCTCTTTGGCGTTCTATCTGTTCATCACGATTATGAAGAGTTTTGAAAATGTTTGTGGCATCACCAAAAAGAAATATCTCAGATTTTAATTTCTTTGCAAGGTCATTAATGTGAATTACGGAGAGTATAGGTCTAAAAACTCATATCTATATTACTAGGGTCATATATCTTTATTACTTATGTCGTATGTATATTACTAATGTCATATCGTTATTACTAATGTCATATCTTTACATTACTAACGACATCAATTTATTTTACTAATGTCGTATGTATATTACTTATGTCGTATATTTATATTTATATTCTATGTTGCATTTGTCTTTATGTCGTTAGTAAACCAAATTGCATTCATGATGCTGTATACTACAATTTACAGTGATTCGGTCAGTGTAGGGATACAGCCCCAGGTGTTGTATGTTAAACAACGGCCGCCAGTTACTTTTGGCCTAGAGAGCTTTCGAATGCTAGCATTTATATACATAATCCACAACAAAAAATAAAGCAACTTCACAAGTTATGACAGTAATATTTGATAATTTATAAAAAAAATCTAGTCAAAACAAAATACACAATGTAACTATAAGCGCCGTTCTTGATCTAGGAAATATCAAATTGTCAATGTCGTCTCACTCACAGGGACTCGTTTTCGAATTTTCAGAAATGCAAGACACAACAACATAAAAAGTCCAGTATTTATATAAAAAAAAACCGGGAGTATCGACATGGTTTCCGGTTGTGTATGTATACTGGATTTTAGTTTTGTGCTTATTCACTGATGTCAAAGGCCTAGGCTACCTTACAAAATCGAGCCCCTGAAGTTGAAAATCGTCTGCTAAGTTAGCGACACTGATGTGATCGGTAAGACTGGTATCTGTTTCGAACGACATATCCTTGGAATCGTTTTCACCTACTGTCAAGACGACTTTCATTTAAAATTTAAGAACTAATATTCTTCTGAAAATAACGTACATCCAGTCAATAGAAACTTAAGTGTTTCCGAGGAATCGAGTCTGTCCTGTGCCATACCCGTTCAAAGCTGCATCTCTTCTAAATGTTAACCGTATATCATTGCGACGAAAAACGGCTTGGATTTTAAACAATCAGAAATCATGCAATTGTGAATAATTTGACGATATCTACAAATGTATATGAAATAGAAAATAAAGCCAAATTTGTGCAAAACCATTGTATGTGTTTGCTATTAATAACGACACGAGGGACTATATTATTCCTTCTGGTGGCTGTTCCGGTATTTGAACTTGATGACGTCAGCGATAGGGTAAGCGGCAAATCTAAACGCGTCATAATTATAACCTATAGTGAATAAAAAAAAACCTTTATAAATGTAACGGGCGATATGAAATATTTATCTGTCATCCAAATTGTATTCATATCGACTGTATACTCCCATTTGGTAACAGTTCAATGCTTGAATGACTTATATCATATCTTTATAACTAACGTCATATATTTACATTGCTAATGTCATATCTATATTACTAATGTCATATCTATATCACTGATATCAAACAATCAAATTTCATATCTGCATTACTTATGTCATATCTATATTACTGATGTCACATATCTATTATTAATGTAACATATATCTACATTTCTATATTACTCACTGTACGTATATCAGGAAACATTAGGCGACCATGACCGCCAAATCGACCACCAATAACCCATTATTTGACGCACAAATCAGCACATACACAATAACTTTTTGTTGGAACAGTTTATTTAATCAACATATCATACGATAATTTGTATAATGTATACATTATATACTTGGTCAACAACAAACGATGCATTATGTTTTATATTAACAAGGAAAACAACAGTGCAGCTGAGTGTACGCTAACCTTTACACCCTAGTGCACTCCTAGTGCACTACGTTTAAACTAGAAGTGCACTACATTTAAGCTACAGGTAAATTAGTAGTGCACTACGTCCAGTCAGGTATGACCACAAATCCAGGGTATACAGGTAATGGACAGTGCCGCTTGACACCTGTGTTAGATACTTGTAGTTGTTACATATACAGACCTGTGTAAATTGACTGCCGTATATCTGTCATCATGACTTTAACAGGTATATTTAAATGTTGATAACATTTTATCTAATATTAACTCAAAATAAAATTGGCTGCAATTCTTATATGATATATTTTGCACAAGAGGAATTAAAACTCTATCAATTCGATTTCTAGTGGTTTTTTTTATCATAATTTAAAAAAAAAATCATTATAGTGTAAAATTAATGTTTATCTTCCTGATTCCAAAATTTTGATGCTTTTCAATTATTTGTTTAGATGTAATTAATATACATTTTATATTAATGATTAATTCTACCTTAGGCCTTGATGACTGTTTGTAGATTTTTTTCTCAAGTACACTGTATATGTACATATATTTTAATATTTATTATTTTATCAGCCAAAAATATGTTTAAATTCAATGTATTGTTACTTCACTTATATATGTTTATTCAACCATGAAATCATTTCAAAGTACATAATCAAGAATCAAGAATAAGAAGTTTCGTATATTCTCATTTCTACACAACAAGTTATGTACATGTATCTGTATATATAATTGTTACTCTCAGGACATGCCTGTTGTCATGGCCACCTGGACCCCAGGGCCCAAACCCCACCTTACCACCACCTTATGAACCTCCATAACACCTTACCTATATATATATGTATCAGATGAGGATCAGTCTTAAGGTGTGACTGTTTTAACATCTGGCTATAGTTTTGTCAAGTCCCCAATTACCTCCAGGGGTCTATTTATACCATGATGTGCCAGGCTCCTCTGCCTTACTTTGGTTTGGTTTGGTTTATTTTGTTTAACGTCCTATTAACAGCTAAGGTCATTTAAGGACGGCCTCCCGTGCGTGCGACATGTATGCGTGTGATGAGTGCGTATGTGTGTTTTGGGAGGCTGCGGTATGTTTGTGTTAAGTCTCCTTGTGATAGGCCGGATCTTTTGCCGATTTAGAGTGCTATCTCACTGAAGCACACTGCCGAAGACACCCAGCAGCACACCCCACCCGGTCACATTATACTGACAACGGGCGAACCAGTCGTCCCACTCCTAATTTGCTGAGCGCTAAGCAGGAGTGGCAACTACCATTTTTAAAGACTCTGGTATGTCCCGGCAAGGGGGACAGAACCCAAAGCCTTCCTCACAGGGGCGAACGCTCAACTAAAGGCCAAAAGTGAGGCATTGTCAAGGGAGACATTAGGAAGAAGAAAGTTATCAAGAAAGAAGAGAAAAGATAAGATCCCAAGTTTAGTCGCCTCTTACGATCATGCAATGGGGGCAGCAGGTACAATTCTTACGCCCTACCTGCAGGGCAGCTCTGCCTTACCTACCTGTAATTAGCATCTAACATTACCCATATATCATATCTACCTGTGGATGTTTTTCAAAAATTTATAGTTTTTTTTTTGTTTTTGCGAATCATCAAAAATAATTTATATATATATATATATGTATTTTTCTTCACAATAAAGATATTCAATGAACATAGTTTAAATGATGATTTTCTTTAATTACAAGAAGTCAAATCCCCATCAGTTATACATTTTAAGGTTAAGAACAATTAATCATTTTCTTAATGCAAAAGGGAAACACTTAAATGCTGATCAAAATGTATCCCGATATGTTGTTTTTCAACAATATTGCAAAAAACATGTTAGCGTGAACTGTAAACAAACTTTGGCTTAAGGTCCACATGATCCATATGAGTATATAATATATTTGTTAGCAGGTAACTTTATAGAAGAAAATTATGAAATTTCAAATACAAGTATTGTATAATTCAAGGGTTGGATGACAAGTACAGCTCCAGATATACGAACATGTATACATTTTGTATGTGTCATATAAGCTTAAAACTGTTGCCCTTCCCCTCCCCAAGTTTGCCAGTATATGTATTTCATAACAAAAATGACATTAATTGTTCCCTCAGGCCATTATCTTATTCTGTGTTACTTGTAACTGATACATGTACCTGGAATCAGATCCAGTATGTTAGATCTTCAAAGTATTAGATACCTGCACACGGGTACATGTATAGAAATTTCAACTATTTCAGTAAAGAAAGATGGAAGATGTATTACAAGTAACATTTACCTTTTATAAACTTAAGATTTTGAAATGTAGAACTGTTATGATCACTTAATTACCAGTACATTCAAAGAATCTCTTTCTTTACATGTTAAATCAATATTTATCTAATTTCTTTATGTGTTCAGGTTTCTGACTTTAAGCATTGGATATATACACATAGAATGTACAACATATATTATGGGCTGAATTAGATTTAATAAGTTAATATCACATCAAAAATGAAATTATGAATATGCTGCTTAATTTAATCTGAAATTAAACTAAATTCGCATCGGAGCATTACGACGATGTGGTAATTTTGGCGAGTTATGGAGATATGAGATGATGGCATCAACAGGTAACACATTTGATGATTCTAGTTCCTGCTGTTTTATTCTGTTTATGTCGAGCCTTTTTCTAAATACCATATTTTCTGTTGTATTCATGGCGGCATGTAGAATAATAACGTCTGAGCGCCACCTATATCCACAGCTGTCTCCCTTGGATTCTGTGACGTATGGACACGTGATTTTATAGCTTCCTTGCTCCAGTTCATGCCAGCAGTAGTCAAACAATGCCTGTGGTGCTGCAATGTTAAACGCATCTAAAACTCAGAACATGGTAAATAATTGTACACTCATCGTCTTTTATTGAACTTTCCAAGTAAAATAAAAAGCTTAGATAACGTTATATCAGTCTTAAAATTACAATGATCTATTCATTAGTATATTCAATTAACAAAAATGTCGTCTACAATCGCAAAAGAGGTATGAGTTTTCTGATTGGTTATGATAATTGAACTTGCTTTACATGTATATTATATCTTATAACTCGGGATTGAAAAGGAAATACTGATGTAAATCTACTCATTGATGGAATGTCCACATGGCATTTCGGCCCTTTGGTCAGTCATGTCCAGTGTGATAATGCACGGGTCAGGTGATTCGTTCACCCGTCTTGACAGCCTTCACACACGTGACCTTTTTGGTGTGTACACCGCTTCAACAACGTCGCCATGAGTGAAAATTCCATTAAGGAAACAGTCTTTGCCGACGTCAACCTTCTTTCCCAGCCCTTTGATAGTTGCACCAAGCGGAAGATGTTTGAACAAGGTCGTTACTTTAGTCGTTTTTCTCTGTAACAACACAATATAGAAATTAGATACTGGGACAAAACGATAGAAAAGATACAGTTTTCTGATGAAAAGCCATCAGACGTTTGTCTGTATACAATGTACAAACACCATACCCCATGGAATGTATAATAGTTATATTGTACAAACACCATATTCCATGTTACATGTACAAATGTATAATAGCTATGTAGACAGTGTGTATACATTGGTTTCCCAATGCATGATCAGGGCCTAGCCTGTCCACGTGTACATGTTATTGTCATCTGAATGAGAGTGGAATGTATATCATAAAGCCCCTGTGTCTGTGCATGCATCTCGAGGATTCTCGTAGGCGCATGCGCGGCCACATCAGCTCACACACCCCAATCCCTCGCACGTTCATTCCAAGCTATGACATGGACCAGGATACATGAGTCCCCACTGATCATTCCCAACTACCTGGTAAGACAGCACAACATATAAATATATAAATATATCTAATGAGCTTCTATTATATAGTACCATATATGCGTATTATATAAATTATATAAAGAACCTACTTTTATATCAATTATGTCCATTGGACTTATACTTGTTATATTTATATTTGTAGGCTGTATATTTACCAGAAATATAAAAGAAACCCTACTACAGAGTTTGTGTTGTGATATGCATGTCCCCACAAGTCTAAATATGGCGCACAACGTGGGTTTGTGGTAATAGAGCGGAGCCAGGTTTGAAGGCCGGGTGTTTGCCGTCTTTGGACGACACCGTTTCATCCCCGTGGGGAAAAAGTTGTCAACAATGCTGGTGACGTCACTTCCGGGATCTGTAAACAAAAAAAGTAGTTCCCCCTGTCAGGGTGCTGACATATATGTCGGGGTTTCTGATTGGTCAATTATTTTGGTATTTTCTAATCATTAATTTGATTGGTCAAATCAGCAAAACTGATATTTTTCACTTTTATAGAATTAATCATTTTTGATATTTCATTGGTAAAAATGTAATAAAGATATTTATTTACCCGGTTGTTTGATAATCATCTGTCCATTCATTATTTTAAACCGAATATACATTTCTTAAATTGTCTGTTTTTTCTCTATATTGGATCAAACCATGACTATTCCACAATTTTCTTTTGGTTGTAAATAAGCGTAAACGGGAATCCCACCAATTAAGCTTGACATTCAGACATATGTAAAAATTCGTATGAACTAAATCAGAGTTTAAAGTGTGTGTTTTATTTCGTAACGGGATCTCCTTGGTCACGTTATCGCTATGTTAACGAGTTTTCAAAACTTGCTGTGAAATGTTTGTGTGAAATCCTCATGAGGGGTCTATTTATAGAACAGCTGCCATAAAAAGCAGGGCTGATACATCATTTAGATGTTAAACAGTATTGTACATTACAGTTTCCTGCCACACAGATCCTCGGAAGCACTTCCCTCGGACAACCTGTTCCTGATTGTTGGAGTACTTAATATCAAGTAAGGGAATACCTAAGTAATGGTAACGTGTAAAGACAAGATAGGTATAGCATGTTACTCGATTGCTCACTTAAACACAAGTACCATCACATACATATACATTGTATCTACATAATATCTTATAATAGTCACAGCTACTGGCCAACATCATATCGGACCAGCCAATCAGATACTTTGTTAATGTTGTACACTGTAGTAGTTTGAGCTGACTACCGACATAACTTTTAACATCCGTGGTAAGTATTTAAACAATATCTTGTTTTTTTGTATTCCTTGTATAAAAAGTGTAACGGTTATCATATGTGAAGGGTGTATGGGATGTGAACAGTGAGTTTTGTAGATCTTTATGCGAGCATGGTGTTATACCGTTCGTTCTACTGATATAAACAGCATTTGTTTACCATCGTCAATATTCACAAACGAACATTAACTAATGCCCAGTTTTGTAATTTCATGCAAAAGATGTTGTTTGATAGTTTATTAGATTTTGTATTTCTTCATTATTTAGTTTGCCAGCTGTTGTTATTTACAAAAGCGGAATTGAGTAACTATGTAACAATATAAGTGAAGCGAATATGATTGATATCGTTTTATAAAACAAAACTTTGTCGCATTCGTGAATACTAATGTATAGCTTAACGCCGTGACAGTGATGAATCATCTTTAATATATCACGTATCATATTTATAATACGTCTGCTGAGTTACAACATTAATTGTTTTCACATACCAGCCAATTATTTATATGGCAACCATCATGAAATTATGTAAAAAAACAAAAAAAAACAGGAAGATTTTTTTCTCTAGATATACATGTAGTGTCAAAGTATATGTACTAGAATGTTTAACAATCAGTTGATACAAATAGTGGACGGTAAACCCATTGATAATAACACTACAATTACAAAGCGTTATTCAGTTTGCACATCCATTGCCCTCAATCAAAAATCGATACATACATTTCATTGTAAAGGAACACAAAGGAAAAGGTGCTGAACAAGGATGCGCTATATAAATAGTATTTCTGTGTGTGTTCGAGGGTTGGGGTGGTGGGGTTGGGGTTGGGAGTTAGGGTATGTGTGTTGTTTTCTAACCTTCCACACCCCTAGTATCCGGGCTAAATGACCTTTATAATTACGACATACTTATTGTTGACAGGATGAGATGTAATTAATTCGTTTGATTGTACAAAAAACATCTTAGGTTACATTTTAAAATGTAAATGTTAAACATTTTATAATCTGTTTTTCTGTGACGTATTTTTTTTTTATATAATTGACGCCTTAGATCAACTTCATCATGTGTATGATTAAGCTGTCAAGTATCCAGTATCTGAGTTTTGTGTATTGACCATATTACAATGTAGTTTATATGAAGTGGCCTTTTCGACTGTTGACAAACCATTCTTGCGTGACATTGACTACTCCCCGAATAAAAACCTCTGGTTGGATGCTTATTTCTTTTGTGACCTTTATATGTAGGGTGACCTTTATATGTACGGCACTTTTCCTGCGGCTCTCTAAACCCATGGCTGCGTCTGTCAAGTCATCATTTAATTTCTGGACGAGCGCGTGGACGATCTAGCTACACGGAGGAGTAGTTCTTTGTAAATGTAGATATTTTCCTTTATAAAGCTGGTAAGTTTCACTTACTTTGTTGAAGTATACCATCCACTTTCATGTTGTGAGAAATATTGCCTATTTTAGAATGCTTAGCCCGGGAAAGATCACTACTCTTTAATTTTCCCTTCCCTTAAATCTCATAGTTCAATAAGAACATCACTATTAGTGTAATCAAATAACTATATATATGTATTATTAAAGCACGATTCTTAGTGTGGACAAAATTACGAATTTAACAGAAAATTGTATTACAAGAAAACCAGTCTACCGCCACATTATTTTCACTCGCGAGGATGGTAAACGTGTGTGTGGGTGCGGGGAGGTTAAACCGCCTACTTTAAGGGAAACGTTTCTTAAGCATTGAAAGATAATAACGCAAAAAAATGGTGGCATTATATTTTGGTAGGGACGAGTATTTTGTTTTATTTTGCATATAATTCTATGTTCATAATATTGAATTAGATCAGTAGTATAATAGTATAGTTCCTATGCCCCAGATTTTGTTTTATAACTGCTACATAAGTTTGTTAACCTGTAGTTCTCGTCTTTTTGGATACTTTTGCTAATGCCATACAAAATTTCGAAATTTTCTGAGTGTGCCCCTCAAACTGTTCAAGATAAGCACACACTATTTTCCTTTCTATTTATTTGCGGACTAGGTAAATAAAACTAAGATAGACGAACAAAACAGATATTCTACATTTATATATATATTGATACTGAGGTCGAATGAAGTCATTACTTGTTATAGTATCCGTATATTTAAGTATATATATCTGCTTGTGTGGCTGCCTTACCAACAGCAGTGCGCAGGGACAATACATCTCGCTTTGTCTGTTTGATATGTATGTAAATAAGACTTAGAAGGATCTGACTTTTTATGCATTCATGTAGTCATGAAGTTTATTTTGGTAATGTATCAACTAATCAATGGGGGCCTTTTATTTTGTGAATGCATGAATTTGCCCGTGAATGTTTATTAAATACTAATTCACATGCATATATATTACATGTATGTAAATTTCTGACAATAACATACCAATATGTAGGTTACTAGCGTCCGAACATCTGTTTGTAATTATACTGGTCATGTAAGTTAACGGCACATCAGGCGCTGTATCCTGCCTCTACGACAAACATCACAAACTTCCGCAGCTCTGGGAACAATTGTTAGACTGTTTAAAGGACAACATTACTATGGTTGGATGTTCATAATCTATCCTGGTAATTATGACATTCCCGTATTGTTAGTCTGGATACAGAACACATTATCATCTGATTGTCGGCCTTTTAATGTCTACACAATCACATACTGGCGTTATTACGGATAATCGCAGTCGTACTAGATTTGTTGCACTAGTAAATTTTAGGCGGTGTATTCTGTACTGGTAAACGATAACATATGCTCAAATTGAAATGAATTTTTTTCACATTTGAGAGAAAAAAATAATGTAGAGGACTCGATAGTTGTAGTAAGTCGAACGAAGCAGTTTTACATGACTGGAGGTCAAACCCATTACCTAACTGTAAGATTACATTGTCAGGCATCGTCTCACCGACTAGAGTCAGTGTTCTCACGTCCAACACAATGATACGTGTAGGCCTTATTGCTGGACATCCTTTCGTAAGTGGATTTAGCCGACTGATAGCAACCTTCCTTGCTCAAGAAAACGCCCTGTTGACCTCGCAGGACTACCTGGTCAGCAAATAAAGGCATTTATCCTGTGTAATGATCCATATAGAAGGTGTCCGAGTCCAGCGCCCAAGCTTGGCCATTACATTGCTGAAACCCAGCGAGAGATCGAGTTATGAAATTGGAAAACCTGTCACTATAAATAAAGCCCAAGCTTGACCCACATTCAATTTAAGGGCTTTAAATTGCTTTTACAAGTAAACAACTATAAACGTTTTTGAAAATAGATGAATGGTCGAAATCTGAATAAACTATTAACATAGCAATGACAAACACCGAATCGTATCATCTGAGCGAAGTATGACGAGCTTAATCAATATCTTGACAGGACTATAGTTTCAATTGCTCCTATCTGATGCTGCAGACTGCGTTTTATTTACAACATACTGTATTAACCTCATGTGTGTACTAAATGGTATTTAGTATTTTATATAACTTTGGTAATGTATGAAGGTACAGTCGTAGAAAAATTTAGGGGGAAAAAACCCAGAATAATTGCAGAAAACGTAGAAAGGGAAGCAACCCCTATAACATTGATTTCCATTACGTTCAGCAACTTATATATAAATAAAGATATGAACCGTAAATCCTTCAATATACCAGGGTTGCTACTATTGAAATGTAAATTGACGCGTTTATATTTTTCTCTCGATTATTACCGATGTAACGAAACACTTGCCTTTCGACCTTAATTGTATTTTTGTGCTGTATCGATAATCCTTATTTGTGGATTCCACATACTTATGTTGTTTAAGGAGATTTATTTATCCTCAAAGTTATCCTGAACCTAATATCCTCTGCTTCGTCTATAATTCTATGTTTCCCTAGCCTATATCCCTGGTGACTTGCTGGACGGCGCAATAAATATGCAGGAGGTACCTCTCGAGGTTGTTCGTGCAGAGGAGTGTCCCTCAGAAGAAAAGGTAATTCCAGTGTTTTGAATGTATACAACTCTACAATGTGTCCTTTAACAATATGTTATTCTATTTATGTTTAAGTTGTGAGATTTTCAGTGACATTTTATTTGTATACCTAATAATTTATGGATACGTTTTCTGGTTTATAATTTGGAATATTTACCTATTACATTTATCATAGATACTAATAGAATACATACTATTCCTCTTATTTTAGCCTCGGCCAAGCCCAGTAGCCTTTCGTATCTCTATATGGCGCTTCCTGTGCTGTACCGTGCCAATTGTTCTTTGTGCCGTGGTATCAATAATATCGGTTAGTACAAAACAGTCATTTAGCCTGTGGAGTATGAAATAGAAAATATAGAATATTCTTGGGTTATTATAATACCGTTATCTTATCTTACAAAATGCAAATTAGAAGTAGGAGCAGGATTGATTAAGATATTACAATAGAGCATAACTCACGTTCGTCATATTGTGATCATTGTTCTATATAGCACCACGTCATATAACTGTAACGTTATTTTTACTCTTTATTGAAAGTTTTCTTATTAAGTATGATACTATAATATGACTTCGATGTATTACAATTTGGAATCGACAACTTAATTTTCGAGCTTTCGAAATCATCTGTTTTTATTGTCAAGCAAAGAGTGCACTCGGCACTCCCCTATTGTACTCTTTGCTTGACAAAGGAAACAAACGTTTTTGAAAGATCGCGAATACAGTTTTCTTTTTCTGCCTGTGTATAAAACACACTTGTAATACAAGTTACAATTTGTTTTTAAAACACATTTGTTTACATGATTGCTACTCATTCTTGAATTAAGACCCCCTTTTCTGAGGGGTAATGAAACTTTCGACCAATCACACTGTAATATGCTAATCAGTGCTGCTTATTGCTTTAGTGTTTTCGACATATCTATGTTCTAGGTAGTATTGTTATTCAAGTTAATTGTTTGAAATTCAAACAATTAACATATTACACGTCTTCTACAATTATGTCTGTTTTGACAACAATTAGGTATTAAGTGTTTTTGTGAGTACCACACAGTAAGGAAATCTTATAAACTAGTAGCATTGCATTGTGTAAAACGCAATTATTTCATTTTAGATACTGTAATTAGCTTTAATATAAAATAACATTTTTAACATTGATTTGTGTATAATGTTCATGTCATCAAAATATATAACTTCTAACTCGGTATCCCAGTGAGTCGTTTACTCTGTTTTGGAATATGTTTTCAGACTTGAATTTGTGTATATAGTATATTATAGATATTATAGTTATATAACATCATTATACATCAAGTTACCTAACCTTTTATCAACTGTGTGGTTTGTTTCATCCAGGTCAAATTTATGTTGATTGATTTGCTCATGAATGGATTTTGTATGTAAGTTTTTTTCTTCTTTAAATAATTAAAATCGATATTAATATCTGTGTGTGCCAGTCTCACCTTATTGATGTTTTGTGCCCAGGTCCATGTCTGCAAGAATCAAGGATTTGTCTACGGAGCCGCCATTGCAGCACTGTGCGCAATCGGGATATATTTCTTCAATTTCTGCCTAGCCATTGCCATGATTATTTTCTTCGTTGGCTTGCGACGTCCATTCTGTACATATAGCGATGAGACGAAAGGAGCGATGGCACCAAGAGCATTTAATGTTATAAACATATTCAATGTTTTCCTTGCATTTATTGTGGCTGTGGTTGTAGTGTGTATTGTCAGTATTGAACGGAGGAAATATGACATTGGAGTTCCTTGGCCACAATAACAGTGTTATTACAGTTGTAGCTAGCCAAGGGGTTCCTGTATATTTCACTCGGACGACAATTGGAGGAAAATATGGCATACCGACTGTCATTATCCAATAAGATTTATTTCTGTATTCAAGTATTACAAGTAACAATATACATTGATTTTACGGATTGGAATTTAAGTCAATTGGGGAATAGTTTTATTTTATACATTATCATTATTGCACACATGCATATTAAATTAATATTCTTGGATTATAATTAAACTCCTCCGTGACGTAAGCTGATTATTTAACCATGGTTGATATTCGCATATACAATGTAAAATAATTATGATAGGTACAAGTGCATTGGTCGCCATTTATAATTGAGCGCAATGTGAAGACCTCTAATTAATGTTCTATATATCAACATATGATATCCTGGAACATGAAAAATAGACACACATGAACTGATGCGAATCATTGCTTACTTTTATTTTATTACAACGGAGAGCAGGTCTAAAATCGTTTTCCCGAAAACCAAATTTTGAATGTACGATTCTTTTAATAGCTAAATATGCTACTTACTTGTTTGTATCCTAACGCATTCATTAAATACTTGTATTACATCAGCAAAGATACTATCCTTGTCATCATTTAAGTTTGTTGAGTCTTGTTATAATGTGCCGGCATGTCTATGGCCTATGTACTTGAAGCAAACACTTAGATTATACGTGCACCTTAATGACTGTACTGTTTTATTTCGTAAACATCATAAGTTAACAGTCCACATATTTCAAATCAATTCAAATTTTATACCAGCAATCAAGCTGATTCACCACGATAAACTGTCGCTAGAATGTCATTATTCTCACCAGGAAGAAGATAATATCACAACTGATATGTAATTCACACCTTTGTGTGACCGACAAATTAGTCTACATTTACATCTTCTGTCTGACATAAATAGAGCGGTAAATAATAGTATAGAGCTTGTCAATGTCGTACATGATATAAAACATAAAACAATTTGTCCGGCAAAATTCATATCCTTCAATATGAGGCTAACAACTTTTCAATCAGCCCTCGTATATTGAATTATTTTTGCAATGTATCGTAACACGTTGGACGATTTCGTTATCTTTTTGTTTTCCTCAAACTCATTATCGTACCCATACAAATCACCTACTGATTTTCTTACAAAATAATCACATTTCTCGCGCAATAATCAAGGCAAAAACATATATACGTTGTTTCAATTACGCATAATACTGTTACAGTTTTAACAAATATTTGTGTTCTTTACTTACAGTCAAACAAGATAATTCTTGCCTTCATTATCATAACAATAACTATTGATACTTACAGCTTGATAAATCACGCAATATGTTTCTATTCAATAACTCCCTGTCTGTCTGTCTGTCTGTCTGTCTCTCTCTCTCTCTCTCTCTCTCTCTCTCTCTCTCTCTCTCTCTCTCTCACTCTCTCGCTCTCGCTCTCTTACTCGCAAAACCATGCTTATGAGGAATTAGGCAAACTCCGTGGTTACGGGGAATGGCATTTCCCGCTTCATTACCGCTTCAAGGATAACACTTATTAATTCCATGCGCTAGATTGGACGGCTTCACTCAACACATTTCCTAAGTAGCTGCCAATAAATGAAGTACTGTGTGTGCTAATTATCCAGTCAGTATGTGTCAGAGTATTGAACAAAAAACATTTAAATATACATTTTGTCTGATGATTTTAAATTTTGGCGGGAAAAGAATAAACTTATCGGCCAATGAGGTGGTGTTTCACCTGAACCAAGTTCCTTAAAGTTATAATCTGCTGATGTTTGTGTGGATTTATTTTAGGAATTAACGTTTGAATTAGGTACTTCATTGATACCAGAATGAAGAGTTATAGCTAAAGATTCGGAAAACAAATACATGCGTTCCTTTTAAAATAGAATGTGTATAGAGAGGTATGTTAAATATTCTCATTCTGTGCTTTAATAGGGATGTATACGTATGTTTCTCTCTTAATATGCCTATTTATGGGGAATAATGAGCACTAATCTTAGGTTTGCGGGGAAGTCGTAATTATCTCTCTATAAAGTCGTCTTGTGGGGAATATTACCCATAATTATTCAAGCCCACTTCTACAGCAGTGTGAGAGAATGAAATTTGCTAGTTGTTCTCAACTTTTGGCGGCAGCTTACACATTTTCGCATCCGGATTCTTTTCAAATAGTGCTTGGATTTATGGGGAATCAGAGGAATCCCCATAAAACCGATTATTCCCCACAATGTTGGTCAAACGTCTAATTATATTCCCCATAGGCATGGTATTGCGAGTGCTCTCTCTCTCTCACTCTCTCGCTCTCGCTCTCTCACTCTCTCTCTCTCTCTTTCTCGTGGAATGTACACCTGTACGCAAATTGTCATCCTAGATAATGACCTATTTTACTGTCACCATGTAATATAGTGCGATATCACTCTACGAAATAATGGGCAATTGCGAGTACGTCAGGTTGTAACGGGATGACGTTTCGAGAATGACTACATTGTGTCGATTATGGACAAATTTGTGTAAACAAAATGTGACAAATGCATTTATTTATATACTTAATTCATAAATTGCTCAAGGTGGAACACACTTTTTATTTTCGATTTTCATTCCACAAATCGACCGATATTGACCGTATTGACTTTTCTTTCTCCGATGAGGAGCTCTCCAACAAGCGAGGAATTAATTAAAATCTGAGCATCTGAGTTTGAACCGCAGGTCATAAATCGCTTTAAAGTAGAGATTGTTTCCTAAAATGTATTTCGAATAATTGTTGTTGTTATATTTCTAATAAAAAGGTAATAATAAAAAAAAGGAAAACAAAACTCTACAGCAACATTTCCTATGTTTATCTGACGGGATTTAAAAAAAAATGCAGGAATTGAAAGGACTTATAAAGATACATATTCGTGCACAACCAAACCCCGTGAACATTCCATTTGAACATGTACAAAGTATGTACGTTTACCCGAGATCAAGGTCCATTCCGATACATGAAAAATCTCCACAATGTCAAACAGGAAAATAATATTTGTGTCGTTTTGTGAAAAAGAGGTTTAGAAATTATGATTCAGACCAACTACGCACAAAAAAAAAGAAAAAAAAAAAAAAAAAAAAGAAAAAAAAAAAAAAAAAAAAGAAAAGAACAAAAAGAAGTATAAGACTTTCTTTGGATGTTCGAGGCTGTGATCTAAGCCCTTGTTCCTGAGGGTCTATGTCAGCCAACTTACTGACACTAAACAAATTCAGGCATTATGAACAACCCTAATCTTTACTAAAACAGCAGGAAATTTTGTTTATAAATGGGGTAAGGCTAATATCCCGGGACAAAGATGACTTTAGATGCAGTTCTCGATAATGAATTCAGTTGAAATATTTAACTGTTTTGATATATACCACCTTTTACTGGGTTTTATGCCTGTAATGTTAAACATAACATGTACTTAAATGTTCATATATATCACATTTGTTCTAAAGTCGTAAATTGTTTATGTTCTAGGAGTTTGCCCCTAAAGCGTATATTTATGAATAGTATACCAATATATATAGGCTTGTAACATTTGACATCTGTAATTATAACTGGTCATGTTAATAAACGGAATACAGGCGACAAACATCATAAACTACCACTGCTCAGGAAACTAATGTAACATGATGTCAAGAGTAACATTACTATGATTGGTAGTGCATTATCTATCCCGATAAAACATTTCCTGCATTGTCAGTCTGGAAACAGTACAAAGAATCATCTGATTGTCAGCCTTATAATATCTATAATGCACATACTGGCGTTTTTACGGACCATCGTAGTCGTACTAGATTTGTTGCGCTTTGTGTATTTAGGCGGTGAATTTTGTAGTAGTTTGAGACACGGAGACTGGATAGTTCTATTTACTCGAACAAGGCAGTTTCACTTCACGGGACGTTATACCAATTATCTACAGTACACATCCAATTGCTTATAAACAAATTGGAACACGTTAGTGCTGCTTCAAGTGAAAAAATACATAAACGTTTTCAAAATAAATAGGTGGTCAAAATCTGAATGAAATAGTAAAATGCAAATGCTAGATTTATCATCTGAGAGAGGTATGCCGAGCTTAATCAAGATCTTGACAAGTCTATAATTTAAACTGTTTTGTCTGAAAGCTAGAGCATTTTATTCACAGAATAGTCTAAATGGTATTCATGGTTTTAAACATTTGGTCATATAGTAGGTACAGCGAAGTAAACTCATTGAAGGGAAGCAACTCCAATAACACTTTATGTCGCTTACGTTCAACAATGAATAAATAAAACGAAAAAACTTGTGTAATACCTGTACCATAAAAATGCAGAAATTTCAGGACTAACACTGTGATTCCTTCAATATAATAGGGCTGATTTATACTCTTGAAATGTAAATTCGCTTAATCAGCCTTGACACGTTTCTATTTTTCTCTCGATTATTAACGCAATGCTTGCCTTTCAACGTTAATGGTATGTTTGTGCTGTATCGATAAAGATGTGGAATTCACATGATTATATCATTTAATGAGATTTACAATCATCGTTATCCTTCGTCTATAATTCTATGTTTCCGTAGCTTATATCTCTGGTTACTTGCTGGACGGCGCAATTGATATATAGAAGGTACCTCTCGAGGTTGTTCGTGCAGAGGATCCTCCCTCAACAGAAAAAGTAATTCCTGAGTATTGAATGCATACAAGGCTATATTATGTGTCCTTAACTATACAAAATATTAATGTGGAAGCATTGAGATTTTCAATAACGTTTTATTTGTATACCTTATAATTTATGGATATGATTTCTAGCTTATAAATTGGTTATCTTTGCCTGTTAAAATGATAAACATAACTTTTATAATACATAACATTTCCCCTAGTATTTAGCCTCGGCCAAGCCCAGTAGCCGTTCGTATCTCTCTATGGCGCTTCCTCTGCTGTACCGTGCCAATTGTTCTTTGTGCCGTGGTATCAATACTATCGGTAAGTACAAACAGTCATTTAGCCTAGTGTGGAGTATGAGATAGAAAATATAGAATATACTTGGGTTATTGTATTATACATTATATCTTATCTTTCAAAATGATACAAAGTGCAAATAAGAAGTAGGAGCAGGAGTCATTCAGACATTACAACAAACCGGAATTAATCGAGAATAAATCTCATCCGTCATATTTTGATAATTGTTTTATATAGCACCACGTAATATAACTGTAACGTTATCTTTACTCGTTATCGTGATTTTAATTTTTAATATGGTACTTTGTGATTTTTATTTTTAAGCATGGTACTGTAATATCACCTCGATGTATTACAATTTTGAATTGACAAACTAATTTTCGAGCTTTCGAAATCATCTGTTTCCATTGTCAAGCACAAAGTACACTCAGCACTCTCCTATTGTACTCTTTGCTTCACAAAGGAAACAGACGTTTTCGAAAGCTTGCAAATAAACTTTTGCATTTTTGCTTGTGTACAAAACAAACTTTAAAACACATTTGTTACTTGCCTTCTACAAATTACAAATTAAGACCCTATTTCCTGAGAGATGATAAAACCATAGACCAATCACACTGTAGAATGCTAATATATAAGATGTGTGTGACTTTTGCTCAGTGCTGCTTATAACCTTGGTGTTGTCGATATGTTCTAGTTATCATTGTTATGCCTGTTTATTGTTGGAAATTCAAAATATAGATATATTATATATCATGTATTGACAACAATAGATATTGTATCAGATGTTTTTATGAGTGCCATACAGCAATGTATTCTTAATAGTAGCATTTCGTTGTGTAAAACGCAAATATTTTCATTTTAGATAGGGTTATTAGCTTTAACATGAAATAATATTTCTAACATTGATTCGTGTATATTGTTGATGTCATCAAAATATATGAATTCTAAACTCGGTATCACATTGTGTCTTTACTCTGTTTTGGGACATGTTTTCACACTCATTATATTTTAATCAACGGCGTATTTTGTTTTGTTTCAAGGACAATTTTATATGTTTTATTGACTCGCTCATATTAATATCTGTGTGTGCCAGTCTCACCTTATTGATGTTTTGTGCCCAGGTCCATGTCTGCAAGAATCAAGGATTTGTCTACGGAGCCGCCATTGCAGCGCTGTGCGCAATCGGGATATATTTCTTCAATTTCTGCCTAGCCATTGCCATGATTATTTTCTTCGTTGGCTTGCGACGTCCATTCTGTACATATAGTGATGAGACGAGAGGAGCGATGGCACCAAGAGCATTTAATGTTATCAACATATTTAATGTTTTCCTGGCAATTATTTTGGCTGTGGTTGTAGTGTGTATTGTCAGTATTGAATGGAGGAAATATGACGTCGGCGTTCCTTGATCACAATTACAGTGTTATTACAGCTGTAGTTAGCCATGTGCTTACTGTATATTTCACACGGACGACGATTGGAGGAGAATATGACATACTGACCGTAATTATCAAATAAGATTCATTTCAGTATTCGAATATTACAAGTATCAATAAACCATGATTTTTGTTTAGATTGGAATCTGAGTAGATTAGCGTATAGTTTTATTTTATACATAATCATTATTGTACACATGCATATACATTTCATACTATTGGATAATTTTAACTAATTTTAACTAATTAGTGGCATAAGCTGATTTTTAACCTTGGTTTTTATTCGCATATACAATGTTAAATATAATAATTCCAAGTGCCTACTCATGGAACAGATTTCATATATTTTACTTAGAAGGAATGAATTTCTGAAAAAGTGTTTTACTATACACAAAAACAAGATTTCTTTCACACTAATGGACAGTGGATTGACAAATATTGAATGTATGTTCTTTTTGATAGCTAAATATGCTACTTACTTATGTATATCCTAATGCATTCATTAGATATTGAATACTTGTATTACTTTACCAAAGATACTATCCTTGTCATCACTAAAGCTTCTTGAGTCTTGTTATAATGTGCTTTCATAAGTGCACCTTGATTATTGTACTGATTCGTATCATTAGCATTGCACACATTTCAAATCAATACAGATTGGTCACCTGCAGTCAAGTAGATTCACAACGATAAGCAAAATGACAAAATATAGTAATTGTTTCCGTAAACAATAATCGCAGTACAATCAACTATTTAAAAATGAGATGAAGTGTGTCAGTCTCTTGCTCGATTTCGTGTTTGCAATTGTCTGAACCGCCATGCAAATATGCAAATATCTACTTCCTGCTCCCGATGAATGTGCAATGTTGCCAGCGATGATAACCTCTCCGACCGCTGTCATTGTCGACCGAAGGTAGGTCTTGATGCTGAATGATCTTTATGCGGTGGCAGTCGTCACAGGCTTCATCAGCAGAAGTGATAGTATGCTTGTCAAATTTTGGTATAAATGAGGGGCTGTGTGATTTTGACAAGAGCGATATCTGCTGGCCTGTAGTCAGCTGGAACCATTGATCAATAAGTCCACCAATGTTGGATTTCTTGCCGGTAAGTGTCAGGATCGGTCCGATCGGCTTCGTAGGTGTTAGCATCATATCTTGCTTGGGTCATGCTTGCATCAAGTTTGGCATTAATGATTTTCACCCTTGAACTTCCCCTCACCAGTCCTGTTTCAAGTTCGGCTACCACTTGACAAGGAAGGCAAGGTCCAGCATGACCTTCCAATAGTCCTTGGTGTTGTCAATGGGTGTTGTCAACGGGTGTTGTCAACGGGTGTTGTCAACGACTTGATTTGCCCGATGACGTTATATACAATACTTCTTGTCAATGTATTGATGGTATTAAACTCAGCAGCAATGGTAACTGCTTCATCATATAGCGCGTTCCAATCGAATAATGAATTCAAACGGCAGAATTGCGTCTAGGCGACCGCATGCGTTGTCATCACCATTATCCTTAGTCAATGCTACTAACAACTGGTTAATTGTTCACCAATGAAAGGATTGCCGAAATAAGCAGATTTTCCTTTTTATCACATCCGACTCGAGGTGCATACGGAGTCTGAACCTTCTAACTATTCAAGAAATGAAGACAGAACAGTATTTTGAACCGTCACCATGTTCCGTAGTTTTGTAACAATGCTGCCGCAGACACATGGTTAATTGGTCAACAATGAAAGGATTGCCGGAATAAGCAGACTTTCCTGTTTATCACATCCCAATCGAGGTGCACTAACTACTCACGAAATGACGACATAACTGTATATTGAACCGTCACCATATTCCGTAGCATTGTAACAATGCTGCCGCGGAAACGTCGTTTATTGTTCACAAATGAATAGATTGTCGGAATAAGCAGATTCTCCTGTTGATCACATCCCACTCGAGGTGCATACGGAGTCTGAACCTTCTAACTACTCATGAAATGACGACAGAACTGTATATTGAATCGTCACCATATTCCGTAGTATTGTAACAATGCTGCCGCGAACGAGTGGTTTATTGTTCACCAATGAATGGATTGCCGAAATAAGGAAAATTTCCTGTTTATCACTTCCCACTCGGGGTGCTCACGAATTTTGACCAAGATCAAAACCTTCTAGTTACTCAAGAAATGACGACAGAACTGTATTTTGAACCATCACCATATTCCGTAATATTGTAACTATGCTGCCGCGGAAACGTCGTTTATTGTTCACAAATGAATAGATTGTCGGAATAACCAGATTCTCCTGTTGATCACATCCCACTCGAGGTGCATACGGAGTCTGAACCTTCTATCTACTGAAGAAATGACGACAGAACTGTATATTGAACTGTCACCATATTCCGTAGTTTTGTAACAATGCTGCCGCGGACACGTGGTTATGCAGATGTTCCTGTTTATTACATCCCACTGAAGGTGCACACGAGGTATTAACCTTCTAACTACTCAAGAAATGAAGACAGAACTGTATTTTGAACCGTCACCATGTTCCGTAGTATTGTAACAATGCTGCCGCGGACACGTGGTTAATTGGTCAACAATGAAAGGATTGCCGGAATAAGAAGATTTTCCTGTTTATCACATCCCTCTCGAGGTGTACACGAAGTCTGAACCTTCTTACTTACGTTAACTGTGTGATTTAGACTTGTGTTTAGAAACATTGACGATATTGGTTTAAAACATTTCAATGACGACATGAATACAGTATAACAGTGCATTGGATATTTGCTTTATAATTCACAAACCTGTTCACCTTTGTAGTCAACAGAAAACGAAGAACACCGTCATCCTTCAGTTCTTTTTCTGAACTATTTACACTCCCTGTATTATTTTGTGACCCCGAGGCAGATCCACATTTTCAGTCAACGCTATAAAGTTCAGTATTTTTTTCGCTTTGCCGTGACGTTTTGTAACGTGGCGAGTATAAACTTAAATATGTGCTTAATACTGAAAAGAAAATGGACATGGACATTGGTAGTTTGATGTTATTTATAAACATACATGCCTATATATATAACATAGAAACACAAATGACGAAGGAAGACAACTTTATTACTCGTGCCCTAACCGGGCCTCGAACTCACGATCTACGGCACCCAATCGCCTAGCCAGAAATACCCGCAGCTTATACCACTGCGCCAAATCGGCGTTCTAAAAAAGAACGTTTCAATGGCGCAGTGATGGTCCGCCCGATACCCTGACATGATCATTGTGGAAGTCGTCTATTAGATGATATGGATACCTGGATCGCAATGTATTTCCATACATGGATACGAATTGTACATATATTATAAATATTTCTCTCGGTACAACTACGACAGGAAATGCAAATCTATATCTTAGGATCACCAACACATAGTGCATTTGATACATTGTGCTAATAAATAGATATATAACATAGTATATATAGTAAATAAAGTAAAAAAAAAAAGAGTCAGAAAACAAATTCTGAATGTAATTCATGTATATATTTAAGCATACGAGTATACGTTATTGCTACACCTCTTGTTGTAGAGGAACAATCGTAGCTGCTAAAGGAATTATTCATTCAAATACAGACATGAATAACACGATTTAATTCAAGGAGGTATATTGACAATAAATGTAAATCGCGTTAAATGTCAGGTATCGTTGAGTTACAGGTAAACATCCATCGACTGTTTTTCTTTATACTTATTTCAAAATGAATAAATAAATGAAGCAATACAGAACACCAATACCTGATTTTGGTCAAATTATTAATTTATTTAAATACGTTTAACAAGTTACCCTTACGTTTTTAAAAATAGAGTCGCTTCTTGTGTGCAGTGAGGCAGACATTGAGGAAGTTAACCCCAGCCGACAAGAACAGCATTGTGGGCCAGGTAAAATAATATCCTTATACCAATATCATTAATACTGTAGCAGCTATATTACACAAACCACATACTATCCGAAGGTGACCAGTTAGAGTGTCATAGCTGCTCCATTGTGTAGTAATTGTCTTGTCGATAACTCACTTCCTGTCTAATCGCTCCTCGGGTTTTAGTTCTTCAGACATATCTTTACTGGGATTGTGTCATATTTCATGTTCTTTTTATTTTGTTTACGTCAGAGGAGTTACGGAACAATTCATTTTCGGACATCTTTCTGAGGCACATATCATTTTTATTCCTGGTCCTCTGACTTCAGTGGTAGTGGCGACACAACGTATACTCCGACATGAATCTTCCCACAGACCAGAGCGTTGAAGATGACTATGTCCCTCCAGCACAAACAACAGGTAATATATACTAATAACTGACTTGCATCTTTATATATCACGATGAACATAAACGATATGGAATTATTTGTGTAATGCATCAAAGGACGTTGGAGGATTTCGCTGTCCTGTTTTTGGTTATTGTGAAATGAAAATATTAAGTATCTCCTTTCCATCCATGCGTATTTTCATCAAGATATCTTAATGGGATGTTGATACATTATGAATCGACGACCTGTCATATAATCAGATATAGCAGGATGGAAATTTTAAACGAAGTAAAAGTCAAAGGATGTACGGTATTTAATAAATTATTATATGCCCAGTTTCTAGGGAAACGTCACTCAAGATGATTTGTAAAATACCTTTTGGTTTTGGGTTCACTCTCATATTTATTGATGTTTATTTTCTGCCAACTCGTTACCGTGTTGATAATAATTACGGTAATTCTTTCTCCCATATCTAACAAAAGGTGATCATGAAATACGATATCCGCCGTCATAAGCTATGGTATGAATGTTCACGAATTAACACACAGGTGGACCAGGAAGTATACATCAGGCGATGAAGGACACATCAACAGGTATTCCGCCTAATTCTTGGGGAACTTTTAATGCTAAATGTTTGATACATGTATCATAACACAAGTTCTGCTAGAAATTTATCTACAATTTTTATCTTTTAGGTGAATAGGAGCCTTTATCAATAAGTATCAATGATGGACCTTTGTTGAGGTCAATATAATGTTAAACCGACCTTGTAGAATAAAGTATTTTATATTCTGCCAGGTCGATTTCACACCATTTTTTTTTTTTTTTTTTCAAAATCAATTTTATTCAACAAGCATGTATATATATATAAACAAATGTCCTCACGCAGGAGGGCTTTCACTCATCAGACATCCTATCTCTCACTCATCAGAGATCCTATCCCCTCACACATTCTTTTCATATTTTACATACATGTACTGTACACTCTGATACATTTTCGTTCAATCTAAATTATATACACACAATATCACTTAAAATCTATACTAACACACATTTTTTCTTCTACTGCTTTGGTCTACTATAATCGGTATATTATAAAAAAAACAACTATCCAGTGGTTAGCCCAAATTTTGGTATTCGACTATTTTGGCCTTTATACAATACTCAATATTTACTTCCGGTTTGTCGTAGCACGTTGTTTGTAAGTAAACAGATCAAATTTCTTGTAATAGTGTTCGATATTTTGATATCAAACATCTCTTTTTAGCGTCGGGTGTAATTTTAATGTAAAGTGATATGTTTTCTTTCAATAATTTCTTCAGAATTATATAAGCCGATTGTGGAGACGTTGTTTTGTTTTGAAATTTTTTAATGTTTCTAGCCTTCCATATGACCCATTTAGTTGTCAAGATAATTGTGTTAGTTATGGTGGCTGTGATGTTATCAGTTGTATCTCCTAGTATCATCTTCTCTTCGTCAATATTCCATATTTGATTAGCTGTGACAAAAACAGGGTTATTGTACAAGTTAACATGAATTATATCTAATAGCTGATTTGAAAATGTACAGTGAAAAAACAAGTGAGTTAGAGTTTCAGTTTCAGTGTTACACATGTGACATAAGCCATTAGATCTGTTCATTAAATTTAATTTGCTTTCAGTGTATATAATTTTATGAATACTTTTCCAATGAAGTTCTTCTATCTTGCTAGTTATTGCAATGTCAGTATTTTTGAAGTTTTCCCATACTTTCTCCCATGGTATTTCCTTATGAAAATGAGTATTCCATTTCATTTCTGATTAAGGTCTTACAATTGGATCTGAAATATTGTGGAGAATTGAAAATTTTAGTTCATGTGGTTTTAAAATTTTAAAATGATTTATTTTCAAGACACATATCTCTAACTTATTGTTAACATATATTTTTTGTTTTTTAGCACCAGCTGTTCTGTCAGGTTCTTGTCCTTGCATAATCTCAATATATTGTTTAGGTATAGCTTTCTTTATTTTTGTTATTTCTGCAATCCAGTTTGTTCTAACAACAAGTTTTCTTAATAAATGTTGGTTATTTATAAATTGATTCCTATCCCAATCCCATAAGTCTGATATTTTTTAAAGCCACTTTTTGAAAAGGATGGTATAAATAATGGTTGTCTGTTTAGCTGTATGTTTTTGTTTCCAAACAGTGGCTGTGATGAAATTTGTGAGATTCCTTCTGGAACTATTTTTGATTTCATATTTGCCCATGCTTTTAAATTATTGTAATAAAACTTAGGAATTTTATTGTTAATGTTTAATCCGTTCAAGTCTGAGCAGCTTGCTAAGAAGTTACTTTGCATATATTTATTGTCCAATATTTTCAAATAGGATTTTCCAATAGCATTCCAAGCCTCAGTCTTTGTGTGTAGGATTTTGTATATTGTTTTTACTTGTTTATTTTCTATAAATTGCATTAAATTTATCATTCCTATACCTCCATCTATTCTACTGTTACAGCAGACTTTCCTCTCTACTAGATTTACTTTCCTATCCCATATTAATTTGTTTATTTCTTGCATGTATTTCTCAGGAATGCCTCTGGCTTCTATTTCAAACCCTATCAAGGATATTATGAAGGATTTTATTATAAGTGTTTTCCCCTTAAGAGTGAGATTCCTAGTTTTCCACACTTGGAGACAGTTTTTTATCTTCTGTATTTTGTCTTTCCATATTTTATCATTGTCGATCACATGCCCATGGAAAATGCCTAATGTTTTAACAGCAGTTTTTGTCCATTTTATTTTTGTGAATATTGGTTCTTTGTTTTTCCATGGCCCCAAGTATATTCCTTCTGTTTTAGTGTAATTTATTTTTGACCCAGATGCTTGTTCATATAGTTTTAACCATTTAAATGTTTGCTCAATAGATTTTTCTGTTTTGTTCATGAGTTGTGTGTCATCGGCGAACATGTTTAATTTAGATTCAATATTCCCTGGTAGTTTTATTCCCTTTATTTCTGTATCTGATCTAACTGACAGGCAAGTGGTTCAGCCTGTAGTATATATAGTAACGGTGAAATCGGGCAGCCTTGACGGGCTGATCTTGTAATTTCAAAGTAAGAGGAGGTAAAACCATTTGTTTGTATACATGTTTTTGAGTTAACTAACAGCATATTTATCCAATTACAAAAAATATAGCCAAATCTAAAATCATGTAAGCATTTCATTACCCATCCCCATTCAATTCTGTCAAAGGCTTTTTGTTGGTCTAAAAATATCATGGATCCTTCTTGGTTTTCAATGTCACAATAATCAATTATATCTTGCAAAAGTCTGTTAGCATCCATAATGTTTCGGCCTGCTACAAATCCTTTTTGATCTGTATGAATTATTTTTGGTAGTACTGTTTTCAATCTATTACTTAAAATTTTTGCAATTATTTTATAATCAGTATTCAACAGTGTCAATGGTCGCCAATTCTTAATATCTTCTCGCTCACCTTTCTTATAAAGTAGTTTTATAATACCATTATGTTGTGAGTTTGTTAACTTATTGTTACTGAAAATTTCCATAAACAATTTTATAATTTCATCTTTTATTAAGTACCAGTATGTTTTGTAAAATTCAGCTGTTATACCATCTTCTCCAGGAGATTTATTTAATTTTAAGTCATTTATTGCTGTAGTGATCTCTTTCTGTTCTATAGGTCTTTCTATAAAAGTGCTTTCTTCTTCTGTTAGTTTGTTTTCTATACGTTCTGTTAACTGTTCCGCTTTGTCATTATCCCACCCCTCTGAGCTGAAGAGTTTTTTTTATAGAATTTTGTTTGTTCATAAAGTATATTATCAATCCCAGTTACATAGTGTCCTTCCTCATTTTTTATTCTGAACCATTGTGTATTTTCTGCATTTTTCTTTTCTAATCCAAAGAAATACCTTGTTGATTTTTCTCCTTCTTCGTAATCTTGGACTCTTGATCGGACTTTTGCAGCATCTGCTCTATTATTATGGTATTGTTTGATTTTAGTTTGCAACTTTTCTATTGTATTAAGGGTTACTGGATCATTAAAATTGGCCTTAACAAGTGTATCTAGTTGATCTTCAATTTTTGTTATTTCCTTTACTTTAATATTAATCTGCTTTCCAACTTCCATTGCCAGTTCTTTTATCTTTATTTTGGTAATATCCCACCATTCAAGAATAGTTTCATACATGTCTATTTCTTTTATCCAATGTTTCCAGCAAGCTTCTAATGAATTTTGAAAAATATCACTTTTAATAACCTTTTCACTTAATTTCCATGAACCTGGCCCTCTATCAGACTCATATAAAAGTAATTTCATTGAAATAGACTTATGGTCACTATAAGGACAATGTTTAATTTTTATATTACTCAATAACGATGATATATTTTCATGTGTTAGAATCATGTCAATTCGTGACTTTGATAGTCCACGTTGAAAAGTATACTGAACTGTAACTGGGTTGTGTATTCGCCATATGTCCTGTAAGCTGTAGGTAGCAATCAATGTGTTTAATTCATTACAACCTATGTCATCCATATTTTGGTTTGAATTCCTATCTTTTGACTTATCCAGAACACAACTAAAATCACCAATTAAAATATTTTCAGTATTATTATCAGTTATGATGAGCCTACCCAGTGTGTTAAAAAATGCTTCCTTTCATTCCCTTTATTTGGTGTGTAAATGTTAATTATCTGAAAGGTTTTATTTTCTGTTGACATTTTACAGGATAAAATTCTCCCATGGTTATCTCTCAAATTTTTGGATATTTTAATGTAAGATTCTATTTTTCTAGTAAATAGAATGGCAACACCTCTCGATTCGGTTGTTCCATTATTCCAAATACTTTCTCCACCTGTTATATCCTTCCATTCATTTTTCCATTTTACAACATCCGAATCTACACAGTGTGTTTCTTGTATACAAATAATATCAATTTTTCATCCAGTGCATTAATCTTGCTCTCTTGCTACTATTTCTCATACCATTTACATTTAAGGTAGCACATTTTAAAGTATTATTAGACTTCATTGTAGCACATTATATTTCATACATGTCTTATATTTACATATTATACATTCTGGATTCATTTTCGACAATTTCCATTTTACCACATCCAATCCATACAGTATATTCATTGTATACAAATAATATCATGTTTTTACTTCTCATCTTGCTCTCTTATTACTTTTTTTCTCATACTTAAAACATTTTAAAGTATTGTTATTATACTTTATACATGCATTATATTTATATATTATACACTTATTTGAATAAAGCTGCATTATCACCTTCAAACAATCAGCAAACTTAATTAGATAATCATTTAACCTCTCTATGCCATAATACACCATCATCGTTATGCTAAACATGATAGAAAAATATGGGTTCATTCCAATAGATATATATATACAATATATACATGACGGGTCAGTGGTCTAACTCTTTTTGACTATAGCTTATTGTGATCAGATCTAGATCTATTCGTCATTTCTAGAAGATTTAGACAATTGTCTGTCTTCTGGTGGTGTTGTCATGCTACTGCGAAAGCGTTTTCTAACATTTGGGGTGTTAAAAGACAATCTGGCCGACGGAGTGATATCAGAATCAGCAAAAGAGTCTATCATATTCATGATTTTCTCCGCGCCAGCTTTGTTAACATGGACACCACTATGATCATTTGAATCAAAATTTGCTTTTATAGGTGAACCGTTTTGCACAAAAGCTCCATACAAGTCAGTGAGTTTGAGCTTTTCGTCTCTTTCGCAGTTTTGTTATAAAAGTATTGACTTCGACAGTTGTTTCGTTGAGCATGTTAATGTTTGCACTCTTACCTTTCCGAGGGATTATTGTACACAAACCAATATTGTTTACTTCCGGAAATGAGTCCTTGACCTTGGCAAGCGCCTCAGTGACACTGATGTTTACGTTCGTAGCTTCCTGTTTATTTCCAGAAATGTCATTCGTGCCTAGACAAACTACTACTTTGTTCACTTCGTCAGTCTCGTTTAGTGTGTCTATGGCTTTGTTTATCGTGTCGTCTATTCTGGTGAACGTCGTTCCCGATATTGCTGCGTTGACAATGTTTTTTGAGTCGTTTTTTAGTCTAGTACAATTAGATGCACCAAGCAACACACATTTAGGCCTACTAAAACACGAGCTCGGGTCTGTAGAGTTTCCAGCTGTCGCGTTGATGTCGGACACATTCTCCTTAGGTATGGTTTCACTGTTGTCGTGCATATTTTGTGAGTCATTTTCCGTTGTAACATTTTTTGCTGCCTCGCCTTCCATAATTTCGTTGGCATATTGTCAATATTTCTGCCTAGCATCGTGTTCCAATCTGTTTTGACAGTCTCTCTGTATGTGTCCAATTTGACCACAGAAATGACAGGTCCTTTCATTGTTTTCGGGACAATCTCGAATTAAGTAATCTGTCGCGTTGCACTTATAACATTTCCTTACACTCTGCAGATCTTTCAGTGGGCACCTAAATGACGGATGCTCTGTTTGGTTGCACCTAAAACACGGGGTCTTGTTATTGTCTGCAAATAACCTTACTTGAAACCTTCCGAAGGAGGTTGTGATTGGGAGAATTTGACGACAGTTGGCAAGTTGCACATATCTTGTCCCGTTCTCAATGTCTGTCCCCCTAATGGTGCCCCTTTTTAAGCTTCCGTGTATTACCTCCCCAAATTGGGCCATAAAAGTAGTGACTGCAGTGTCGGTCATCTCGTAAGGGATGTCTTTAATAGTCACATTTGTAATGTTTTTCTCAACCTCTAGGAGGCTCACAGATTTACCACTTAGGTCTATTCCATGTATTAACAGTTTGTTTTTTGCAGCAGCGTCACTCACAGTTATAACGCACATGTTTTCTGTAATTTGCACTGATCGTAATTCTTTTTTTGTCAATAACATTCTCAAGTCCTTTCAATACATCTTCATGTTTTATTCCCTTGTGAAATTTGTGGTTAAAGTGAACCGACATGGATCTAGTTAGTTGGTTTGACATCCTTGGCGATCGTGAGTACTTTTCACCTGGATAGAAAATCCCTGTTCCAGGCTCTAAAAGTCACTTCAGCATCAAGTATGTTGAAAGTCTAGTGAAGGATATCGTCTCTCATCCTCTTAGGATACTGTATATGACGATAATGAGGTCGAATAATTGGTAAAAATACCAGAAAATAGAAACATATTCGGAGCCTCAGAAAACACAACCACACGCCATCAAGGGCAGATAACTCCTCTTCACACCATATTGATCGGATCCTTAATGTTTATTTTGGATATAAAACATTATTTATTTTGATAAAAGGATTTTTTTTGATTTTTTGATTTTGATTTTTTTTATATAATTTTTTTTATTTATGAAGATATTTATATTATAAATATAAAAATAGACATATAAACATAAACATACATCATCTAGCATATACACAGAAAAAACACAAACACCATCTTACTATCTCGTTTCACTCTTGTTCTACAGACACATCATCATCATCAAAACATATCACATCAGTAGGCAATAGACAATCATACATATACTCTTTTTGGTGTATATGTCTGATACATGTATCTTCACCCACACATACAGACACCCCCACCCACCCAACCTACCCCCCCCCCCCCCCCATACACACACACACACAACTATTCAGTTCCCTTGTAGACTGATCAATCATGTCAAGGGCTCAGTTTCTGTGTTGGTCATATCAACTCTAGCCACGTCAACTGAGTCATTGACACAATTGACCACGCTCCACACTGATCAAACCATTACATACATCTAAAATATATATAAGAAAAAAACAACAAAAAAACAAAACAAAAAAACCATATTGAACATTCATACAATCGCATACATCATCCGACTATCTGTCTAATTTCACTTAATTTTACTGCTCTACAAACATCATCATCATCATCAGCATCATCAGCATCATTCTCATTACACATTTCATCCTCACCACATATATATCACCATCATTATATTAATCATGAACAAAAACATTCACTACCATAGATTACGAATCTATTATCTTATCACTGTCATCATCATTATCATCTCCAAATATAATGCTGACTAGTAACATTACAAACACACTCACATTTACCTCAACATACAAAAAAAAAAAAAAAAAAAAAGGAACAGAGAGAGTGAAAGAGAGAAAGAGTAAAGGAGTAGAAAATCAGAGCAACAGAGAGAGACAGAGAGAAAGAGGCTGGGCTAGAATCAAAAATATATCATCAATAAATCAATAATGACCTAATATTTTCAATTTTAGAGAAAAAAAACATTTTTTTTTAAACAAACGACAAAGGATCAAGGGGATAAGGTAGTGTCAGATGTATGTATCAATTGTATCTTAGATTGATGAGGTTTATAAAATCAGTATAAAAAAATTGAATACCTTAAGCATCACCAAGTTCTAATAATTTTTTTTCTATTTTTTCCATTCATTTTCTAGCTTACCTTGAGCAAAACCTCCATGGCTGTTGGCGATATATCTCTGAACAACGTAGTATTCTTTTATAGATCTAACTAAAATATTGATTTTTAACATTTTATGAAGGTATCTTGTATTGTATATATATTGCTTAATCATGATTAAGATAACATTATCAACTTTATTACATATATTGTTTGAAGATAATCCAAAAAAGAAGCTTATTTTATTAAATGAAAAAGGAATAAGAAGTTCTTCTAATAGTATTTCAAATCTTTGTAGAAATTGTTGTACTTCTATTCATTCCCACACAGAGAGTACAGAGGGGACTAGACACTAGCCCAGTTGTAAACATAAAAGAATTTGTTGTCAAGATATGATGGGACAATTCTAAATTGAAACCACTGTAGTTTTGTATGTGTAACTCTGAAAGGTGTGTTATATACATCAGCCCAATTACGACCATTCTCCTAAAAAATACCTCCCATTTTCCCCTACCAGTTGGGGATAAAAGGAAATTGACATTTTGGGCATTGTGACGTCACAATGATTATGACATAGTTAACACAGTATTATCTGCGTGTTTCTAAAAATAGGAAAATTGGATGGCAAAACCGCGATATGAACTTAAGTAAATAGATGAATATGCAGTCTATGATAGTGTAACACCCAAATTTAGACAAGAAGCATGTTTTTTAACATCCAGTTACAAAAAAAAAAAAACTTATCAGATATCACCTTTCACTAGAATATCACACATCACATTTTACTGGAATGCTAGAAATCACATTTTGTTCTGCTTGTTATAAATCAAATTTCTCGAGAATTTTAGATATCATATTTTACCGGGAAGTTAGAGATATCATAATTTCTGTTTTGTTAGTAAACCAGTTGTATTGTAAGTGCAATACGAATAGAAAATATCGTGTTTAGGAGATATCATGGTTAAATCACAATATCAATGACGCTATAAAGGCATTGTTGTTGTGATGTAGGATGTTGGCTTAAGACGTAGTCTGAAATAAGAATAATCAAATACATGTACCATTGTCCAACTTCGATAGTTTCGTATTTTGTTTTACGTTTCTATTTGTATTTTCTAACAGCATACTTAAAGTTGTAAAAAGGGGGATGGGTTTTCCTGAAAATAACGAGACATTTTAGTTATTCATGATAGAAGAGGACCAGATGGCCTGTATTGCCAACCTGAATATTTCTGTTGTTATGCCAAAACGCTCTACATCACTACACAAGAAGAATTTCAAAGAATTTGATATATTTTCCCTTTAGGCCTAATCCTGTAGACACCACGGGACCACACCCACCTCTTACACATTTTGGTTATATCTCGCCAAAGGCTATTTTACATCAGATTTCGAAAATCTTGTTGTTCACACATTTTCTATTTTTCTCAGGTTGGGTTTTACTAGTAATGTCACCGGAATGCTATATTCACCAAAATTAGTTCTCCATTACTGAAAGATGCAATATGGATCAAATCCATTCATTCCTTCAAAGAAAAGGATATTAGCAAATTTGGCATATTTACCTCATGGAGGTTAAAACACTAACCCCTGGGGGGACAGCCCAGCCATTTGTACATATTTGAATCCCCACCACCTACGGATACTGCCTTTCAAATATTTTAAGTAGTTTTTAGAAATATAACCAAATTGTTACCTTAAGGCCTTCTCCTCTGTCCCTTTCGGAGGGTCAGTGTTAAAATTTGAATCCCAACCACCTACGTATGATTCATGTCAAACATGAGTGATATGCATTACTTAGATCATTTTGAACGATCTTTTTCGAGTCAACTGTTCAGCCCATAACATCACTGATGAGTCCGTCCCAGAAGGACGAAATAGCTGTATGGTACAGTCTAAGTCAGTTAACCTCTACTGTATCTAACTCTAACTCTGTTCCTTTGGAAGGTGCTTATAGCGCGTGTCTTGCGCAATTGTATACGGTAGCCACTACTTGATGACGTTTCATTTAACAAAGTTGATCGTAACTTGCGTGTCACACTGTAATTCATTGGAATAATGACACGGTTCGGAATATAAACGTGCACTTAATGCGATTCTGAAACGTAATATTGCAAATTATGAAATTAAACTGAATATTATCAAATTGATTGAACTATTCGTTTGATGACTTTCTGTTTTTGTTTTTGGCCGTCCCCTATCATCAACTCTTTAGACCTTTAGGTCCTTAGAATCATTGACAAGTCATAAAAGGACGGTACAGCTGTATGAAGCAGTCTAATTAAGGATTGAATCTTGATTTGGTCGATTTCATGGGGTCATAAATTGAGTTGCTCTTGAGACATATTCAACATTAACTGTTTCGCAGTTCATGTTGAATATGTCTCAAGAGCAACTCAATTCATGACCCTATGAAATCGACCAAATCAAGATTCAATCCTTATATTTCAATTGTTTTTTTTTTTCGAATAAAAATGTCGGTCTAGATATTAATGTCTCGAAGCTTGTGCAAGTCCAAATGCGAAAAGCCCGAGGAGTTCCGGATTGTGCATGTCTAGTCGGTCGAGTAAAATACAAATGTAGTCCGCAATTTTAGGATTAAAAAACAGCATTATTTTGTCAAAATATAAGTATCTAGCATATCTGGTCTTTCATAAAATACAAGAATACATTATAAATTTGATAATTTTAATAATAATTCCATGTTTATAGCAACAATGTAGAAAAAGTGAAATCGTTCCGCGGAAGGATTTTAACCATGTATTCATACGCACTGATCAGTGTTAATCTGGTCAAATTCATGAGCAAATGAAACAGATTAAGTTTGAGTCCAATTTGAGTAGAAATTGAAGTATTCAACATTGGGTCTACTTCAACTCTCAACTTGTTCTAAAGTGTGTCTTTTGTACAATCCTTCTATAAAAGAAATCACTTTAGCAATAAAGCCAACTTTAGGCTCCGCCTCTCAAGTCCCAGGGGGAGTCAGTCTCGCCATTTATACAATTGTAAATCACCTCAAACTAGGGATGTTTCTAGTCAAATTAGGTTAAATTCCATCCGGTGGTTAAGAACAAGTCGTTTGAAGAAAATATTGACGTAGGGACGGCAGAAGGACTGATGACGGACGCCATGGTATGGTAAAAGGTTACCTTGGTCCTTCTGATCAGGTGACAACCAGTCACAACCAGTAAAAAATAAGTATTCCTCTGATAAAGGTGCATGCATTAAAGTCCTAAGAAGGAAGTAAAGAAACATAATTAAATTAAATTAAAAACTTTATAAAAAAAGTTCAAACTATCATCAGGAGAAACAATTGTTTGCATCGTAGAATTTCATCAATAATTTGACAACTTTGAAAAGGTACAAATAAAAACATGTCCATGAGAAGTACAGGGTGTGGCAGTGACACAATGGTTACTTATTGCTTATGTATACACTGTAACATCAGGCAGATAATAAATGCTTGAAAAAATTAAACAAAAGAATAGATTTACCGATCTGTAAACGAAACCGCCATTTCAATTAAAAATCAATAAGCAAAGGCAAAGATAATTAGGTCAGCTATTCAGATTGGAATTTCCGCAATATTGAAATAGATGAACTTATAAATAAAATGAATAAAGATATCAAATAATTGATGTCGTCAATATCAAAACAACAGACGCTGTCAGTATAAAAATGGAACGTCGTCAATATCAAACAGCTAACGTTCTTAATCAGATAAAACAAAATTAAAACACGTATTTTTGTTACAGACGACACTGCAATCCTATCGGAACATGACAGCCTCCAGTTTCACGACTTTCAGCCGCTTCTACTTCCACCTACGTCTGCAAGTATGATCATTGGATAATCCATCTTTACTGTGCCCCATGTTACTGAATGTTTGGAAATCGCGACACTATGTCAACAGACAACGTTATAACGCATCAATAGAATCTTAAAACATTTGATATACTAGTGAGAATAGAAACATGCGTAAAACACTATACCATGCTAATAGCATCAATGAAATAGAATTATGTAATTTATACTTTTATAACAGGTTCTTCGACTCCATTCAAACGCCCAACTAGAACACCTGCCATCGTCACTCAACCAGTAAATGTAAGTAGCATAACATTGTTATGTGACTCAAACCTGAAACGGCTTCACAAATAATCAACACTCCATTCCGAGTGTAAAATCTTTACTATGGTAGCAATGAAAATGTTTTCATTAATCGTTCGTGTGACAATTTTGATCCATATGCAAATCAGTGCAGCTATAAACCCGATGTAGGAGCCAGAGACCTAGAAGTGCAAGTTTAAGCGACTTTGTTACATATAGTCCTATTCGTACACAACCAATTATTAGGATTTCGACACATGCATATCTATAGGTATACCTAACTAAAGCATCAGCTATTTAAAACACACACCATTATGAGTTGGTAAGACGTTTCAGTTTCTGTTTTCAGACAAGTGTCCCTGAGGACTACATGGTCTGGTCTATCATCACAATGTGTTGTCCATTACCATTTGGTATAATGGCACTTTCGGCATCATGCGAGGTGCGTAGACCATTCAAATCTATAATCAGTCTTGGTTTCATTTCCGGTATACGGTAATGGAGTGTATCCGATGGTTCAAGTTTCAAGGTTTCAACAAACGTTTCAAAGTAAAAGATGAAAATTTAGCGATATTCTTGAAATGTGCACAGTTGTATTTTCCAGGCATTTGGTTTTTATTTATGTTTAAACTTTTCAAGGTTTAGGTAAGAGTTATTTAAAATTGTAGTTCCCACTGAAAAACGAAGTAGATATATTTGTTTTTTCCCTTTTTTTTTTTTTTTCAGGGTGATTATTTTTTGTGAGTCTGTGTCCCGTAGTATCGATAATTGAATCCCTTGAAAACAACAAAATGGCTTTTATTTAATTGCGTATGCTAAACGATTAAATCAAAGTAACAATTTAAAACATGGTACTAAAATTTCTTAATTGTTGTTGACTTCAGTCTCGCCGGAAAGCCCGCCGTGGGGACATTGAAGGAGCTAAAATTACCGCAGGATATGCTTTGGGATTAAACATACTACAGACGTTTTTAGCAGGAGCAGGCCTGTACATTCTTCTTCTTGAGTATTCTAACGTTAATCTAACGATCCAATAAACCTGTACGCATATATAGACTTGCCGTTTTATACACCTTACTACTGATATCGTCTTCCTTATTTCCCCGTAAATATGAAGATCTCAGCTATGGAATAGTTATATTTGTCTACGGCCCGGGAGCTTCTGTGTGTGGGGAAACAGCATTACAGATGGACAACAATGACCACCAGTCCGTAATCAAATGCTACGTATTAATCAGCGGATAGTAATGACACTTCCATACAATGATTGAGGTCGAGTAAGCAAACAGGACTTTGAGACATCATAGCGACCATCCCAATATCGGACCAGATGTTCCGTAATGGAGAATGCCTGGTGCCACCCATGAAGATGTTTGTTGTACATTATCCTCTGTTTGGTTACGCTGATATATCGTTTACTGTATCGGAATATAGTACTATCATGAGAACTATTCTGATATATTAGTGTTAACCAAAACGCGTTTTACAGATGTGATGTTTGTCATAACTATAACATAAACCTATTGTTATCCTCTATCATACTCTAGGTATGTCACAGTTATTCCTAATCTAAGTTCCGACGTCTCAGCTCACATAGTGGTATGTAGTAATGTAAATAATCCAAACGTTACTTCTTACAATTGTCTGAATATTTTTTTTTTCAAATTAATCATTAATTGTGATAAATTAATAACATATATCAGGTGTGTACCCTGATCAAATCAATCATTAATCATAATTAATCAAACACATATAACAAGTGTTTATCCTGATCAAATTAATCATTAATCATGATAAATCAATCACATATAACAGGTGTGTACCCTGATCCAATCAATCATTAATCATAATTAATCAAACACATATAACAAGTGTTTATCCTGATCAAATTAATCATTAATCATGATAAATTAATGACATATATCAGGTGTGTACCCTGATCAAATCAATCCTTAATCATAATTAATCAAACACATATAACAAGTGTTTATCCTGATCAAATTAATCATTAATCATGATAAATCAATCACATATAACAGGTGTGTACCCTGATCCAATCAATCATTAATCATAGTAAAACAATAACATAAACAGGTGTGTACCCCGATCAAATAAATAAATCAACAATATATGCATTAATTATTCAACAAGAATTCTCAAAATAAATGGTACGCTGATCAAATTAATTTAACTTCACTGCAATATATATATTGCCATTCTACCAGCGTATCATAGGAATGAAAGCTTTCATGTTTTTAATGGTCATTATGACCTACTTTTTGCGTTATGCATATTGGAGGACAAACTTTGATAACTTTGTTTATTGTGTACTTGATAGTATTGAATGGATATTCATTTTAATACAAAGAACCTGTCGAGCTGTTCCCTAGTATTAAAAAATCATCTTAAAACATATTGTGTTCAATTTTCATTTTCTTAAAGAATAGATATGCCGTTATGAAAGGATATAGAATTCATTGCAATACAAATGTATTTCCCTTTGGATGCATTTCGTATTCCTTTTAATATTGACAAACCCATAAAAACATATATGTATAATGAACTACATTTTGTCGCGTGTCAATAATGTGCAGTAGTGATCAAGAGTATATAATATCCATGTATCCAAGTATTGGCAGCTTTACCAGAAGATTCAGGATTAATAGTCATCCAAGAGCAGGAAAGAAATATGGATATGAATAGAAAAGTCCGTGGCGTATACTCCAATAATGACTATGATTGATTCGATGACAAAAATCTGTGGCCCTTCAATCGTTTGCTGAGCTAGTGGAGGATATAAAATATTGGCTACATTCGAGAATATATATACACTTATACTTGCTAGTTATAAAGACATTTTATACTGTTAAACAAAAACACTATTTACATATAGAAAACTCAAAACACATTGATTAAAGATTTAATGTCTAGTTCGGTAATTATCAAACTTCATGATTCTATATAAATATATGTTCCATGTCACAAATAAACATCGATATACATGTAGTTTGATAATTGCATACTTGTCATCATTACACCAATCCTATTAATTAGAAACGTGACAACAATATCAAGCTAATTAATCCTATACTACATGCATTCAACTCATGACATCGTGGTGCTGTTTATTCCGATCGGGATGTTCAACAACGCCAGTATCGTTGAGATGATAACGGCTCAAAAGCGGCAATACTTTTTCATCCAAGTCACGGTAACTCAAAAAGGGTATGTATAAATCAAATTTTAGATTATATCTAAGGACACTGAAATATTGTCATTTTAATTAGTAGTTTTATAAACGTTAAAAGTGATGGGACCAGAATTGTCCTCGTTGATGGGACGAGATCTAGAGTTTTCCTTGTTGTTGATGGGACTAGCGGTTTCCTTGTTGATGGGACCAAAGTTTTCATCGTTGTTGAGGGGACCAGATATTTCATCGTTGTTAAAGGGACCAGAGTTTTCGTCGTTGTTGATGGGACTAGAGTTTTCCTTGTTGTTGATGGGACTACAGTTTTCCATGTTGCTGATAGGACCAAAGTTTTCCTAATTGTTGATGGGACCAGAGTTTTCCTTGTTGTTGATGGGACCAGAGTTTTCCTTGTTGTTGATGGGGCCAGAGTTTTCCTTGTTGTTGAACGGACCAAAGTTTTCCGTGTTGTTGATGGGACTACAGTTTTCCTTGTTAAAGTCGTATTTACGAATTTGTGCTAAATACGGATCATTTGATGCAAGAGGAGTTTTATTTTCAGAAAAGGGGGCATTTTAATTTCCCAGCTCAGAATAATGATATCAAATCGCAAATATGTTCCCAATAAGATGACGAAAGTGGACGCCAGGAGACTGTTTATGTTTTCTAATGGGCTTTTTAACGTTGAACGATTGTTAACAATATGGTTATTGGTATTTTCAGTAATGTCTGAATACCAGCAGTTCACTGACGAGGATTCCGTTCCAAGCTCCCCATCTTTGCCACGAGAGGGTATGTATAATGATAATCGTCTAGCTTCACACAAAATGTTCAGAAGTATATAAATCAAAAGATAAATACAAAGCACGTGAATCTCAGCATTTAGCGTACAAGTCGTTGATTTACTGGATTACATAGTTGACAATATATTACAGACAGCAACTCTACCATACAGACGTAAACAGGGGATATTTATGTCAATATGACGAAATACTAACTATTGTGAGACAAACTTATCATAATTAACATTTTACGACATAATAATAAAAGTTTGATCTTATCCGTTCCAATATCAAACAGAGGAAGGATATTGATACATTTGTATTATTTGTTCGGTTGTTCGTCAAAGACACATACTGTTTGATATCACCACATATGACGTACGTATCAGCATTTGTCATTGAATTGAAAATGTGTGTTCGTCGACATTTTGGGCTAAATATGTGTGCGTCGACATCTCAGGCTAAATGTGTGGTGGACATTTCAGGCTAAATGTGTGTTCGTCGACATTTCAGGCTTAATGTGTGTCCGTCGACATTTCGGGCTAAATATGTGTGAGTCGACTTTTCGGGCTAAATGTGTGTTCTTCGACATTTCAGGCTAAATGTGTATCCGTTGACATTTCGGGGTAAATGTGTGTCAGTCGACTTTTCAGACTAAATGTGTGAGCGTCGACTTTTCAGACTAAATGTGTGTTCGTAGACATTTCAGGCTAAATGTGTGTCCGTCGACATTTCGGGCTAAATGTGTGAGCGTCGACATTTCAGGCTAAATGTGTGTCGGTCTACATTTCAGGCTAAATGTGTGTTCGTCGAGATTTGAGGCTAAATTTGTGTCCGTCGACATTTCAGGTTGAATGTTCGTCCGTCGACATTTCAAACAATACTAGATGGTAATATAATAAATCTTTAAAGAGGTTAACATGTTTGGAGATACTTATGATACACTATACATGTGCCTTTTATACGTTCAATAGCATGCGTCAGTGATAGTCCACCGCCATATTTTCCACCTACGGATGAAGGAAACGCACAGTACACATGGGGAGCCAGCCCAGCATGTGGACAGAGTGTGACGTCACTACTTCCAATAGGTAAACAAACAGTAATAAACAGAAATACGCTTGATAAAATATAAATCCAAAACTGAACAAATTACTGAATTCTCTAATGTCTAACAGTGAAATCATATATATGATTATTCATATATTTTATTAGATGGACCCAAACCGCCACCGTACAGCCATATCGACATTGATGCACCCCCTCCTTTCGATTTACACGGTATGTTGATCAAACTGAATTTCCTATATCGGAACTAAGATTTGTATATGTTGTATGTTGGAGAAAATAAGTGATGATTGATAGCAAAACGAGGTCTGATTCAAAATGGGATTGCCTAGAACACAGCACATCGTATGGAATAACCTGCTGTGATTAGACGAAGATTACGTATGTTTTAATGCACATATCATTATGTACCTAATACTACAATGTACATGTATATCACGCCATGGCCTCCAGACAATAGGGAGGATAAGTCAATTGTTTGAATACATTATTGATTATGTTTGATAAGTCATTACGTATTCGTAATACAATAATGTATTTTAGTGTACCTTCGTGCATACATATGATAATTAAGCCTGTATAATATTTCTCTGTGTGCCTTTGATACAGCCAATTTAAAGCTGTGGTTACTATTACTAGAGTAGACAACCGAAACCGAATGTAAGGATCATTGACGCTAATTAATTCCAATCGTATGACAAGATTTCTTTAACCCAATAAATCATGTGCAGTAATTTAAATATTATCATCTATTAAAGATACTGAGTATGGCCACCCTACTACCCACACTCCAGTACAGCCGTCCTCCGCTAATGACACCAGCGTCGTCATACAACAGCCAAATGGCACCGAGCTGCCCTCAGTGGTACATGTACATGTAAGTATCTTTATCATACTTATAATGTTAATGATAAGCCTTATATTAGAAGTAGTTATAGATGAGATGTATGATGGCATTGTGTAACACTGGCCTTCTACCTAGGCGCCTAGGGTTCGAATCCCCGTTAGGACGTGGACAGTTATGGGGTCTCTTTCCCGGCTACATGTTACATGGGGTTTCTCTTCTTGCTCCTATTTCCTCCAGCAGTAAGACCTCTTCATGGTACTACAGCAAACCAACATCAACACGGAGATTTTTTTTTCATATTAAAGATACTTACAATAATGAAATAAATATTAAAATGATTATGAAATATTTGCCGTATACTTAAACAGAAATATTGCTCATGTCAATTCAGTATGCTCTGAAAAGTTTCAGAAAGCTTCTTCATCAGCCCATTACAGACAGGGAAATTTACCATTGAGCTCGATAAAAAAGTGACGATAAAAATTTCACTTTGGTGAATTTCTAGATAGTTACAACCCTGCTTCCTCAACCTACGGTGTTTTATATTTCACAGTTGATTGAGGAAGAACATCGGACAGTTTAATCATATGGAAATATAAATCACTTTGTACGACAGGAAGTTAGAACATGTACCTTGTGGTTCTGTTCTCCCTACCCCACCTTTCATGGTATTATCCGGAGTTAGCATGACGACTATCGTTAATTAAGTCTCCCTACCCCACTTTTCATGGTATTATCCGGAGTTAGCATGACCACTATCGTTAATTAAGTAGAAGACGCATACCCTCCCGGAATAATAGATTGCGCGATGAAAAACTTTCATAAAAACTGCATTTGCTTTTGGCCGGCCAGCACACGGTAAGCCGCGTGCTGACTGGCTAAACTTTTACACTCGAGTTGAGAAAAAACCCATGTTAGATTCTATTATACTCTTACCCTGTACATGGATATCCGCAGTTTTTACCGGAGTGAGATTTTCTCCCCTTGCGAGTGAGACGGGCGAATCTCAACCCTCGTGTCAAGATTTTTAAGATATCAGATACTCGGCAGGCCTCGTGTTTATCAACTAAAGAACCTCCATTTCAGGCTGAAATCCCCGCTTCACTCTTAAGGGGATGACATATTCTATTATACTAATACTTGTAAAATCGTGGCTATCCCTGTTCAGTGTTAGAGAAAAGAAAATCCTTACACTGGTAAAATCGTGGATATCCATGTCCAGGGTAAGAGAAAAGCAAACCCTTACACTGGTAAAATCGTGGATATCCCTGTCCAGGGTAAGAACACACATGGTCTCATTCCTTTATTTGTTTGTATTTTACCTTTGATGGTTTCCATGTTCCCTTTCATTTTCCTCTTTACGTTTCAGACCCCTGTACCCAATGACTATCTAGGCTGGTCCATTTGTGGCTGTCTGTGCTGTATATGGTCACTCGGAATCTGTGCCATTATCTCGTCCTACGATGTAAGTACCTGCGGTCAGACCAAATGAAGAAATACAGTATTGATATTTTTTATCCTAAAGTATCAACATTTTTAATCTTAATGGTATTTAAAAATAGCAGGTGTTCTTCCATTTAAGCAATACATATAGGCCTACCTTTTTTGTTGGGACGCAGTGGATGAATCATGTGTGTTATATTTCAGTCTCGTAGAGCTGCCGATAACGGCGACATGGCGAACGCCAAGACCAGCTCACTCTGCGCCCTGAGAATAAACATTATCAACATGGTGGTCGGCGTGGTGGTTATGACATATTGTCTACTCCGGTTCGGACTTGGTTATTAATATATCCAGTCCGTTATTGTGTGGTAGTAATTATACAACCAATTTTTAATTAAAGAGATATGCAATGCCAGAGACTGATGTTGTTATATATACCAAATAGACTAATGTACAATGGACCTTCTATCACAAAATGTTCCTAATGTGTATAATAAATCAGTAAAAAAGAGTTTTATGTGTGGAACTATCTTTTATCAAAAGACACGAAAATGTTTTAATCCAAAATACATCAACCTATATATAAATGGTATAATCCGAAAAAGAACACGAGGACATCAGGTAGGGTAAATAGGGTCCAGGTATGGACACCAGGTAGGGTAAATAGGGTCTAGCTCACGAGGACATCAGGTAGGGTAAATAGGGTCCAGGTATGGACACCAGGTAGGGTAAATAGGGTCTAGGACACCAGGTAGGGTAAATAGGGTCTAGCTCACGAGGACATCAGTAGGGTAAATAGGGTATAGGTATGGATACCAGGTAGGGTAAATAGGGTCTAGCTCACGAGGACACCAGGTAGGGTAAATAGGGTCTAGGACACCAGGTAGGGTAAATAGAATAGGGTCTAGGACACCAGGTAGGGTAAATAGGGTCTAGGTATGGACACCAGGTAGGGTAAATAGGGTCAAGCTCACGAGGACATCAGGTAGGTTAAATAGGGTCCAGGTATGGACACCAGGTAGGGTAAATAGGGTCTAGCTCACGAGGACATCAGGTAGGGTAAATAGGGTATAGGTATGGACACCAGGTAGGGTAAATAGGGTCTAGCTCACGAGGACATCAGGTAGGGTAAATAGGGTATAGGTATGGACACCAGGTAGGGTAAATAGGGTTTAGGACACCAGGTAGGGTAAATAGGGTCTAGGACACCAGGTAGGGTAAATAGGGTCTAGGTATGGACACCAGGTAGGGTAAATAGGGTCTAGCTCACGAGGACATCAGGTAGGGTAAATAGGGTATAGGTATGGACACCAGGTAGGGTATATAGGGTCTAGGACACCAGGTAGGGTAAATAGGGTCTAGGTATGGACACCGGGTAGGGTAAATAGGGTCTAGGACACCAGGTAGGGTAAATAGGGTCTAGGTATGGACACCAGGTAGGGTAAATAGGGTCTAGGTATGGACACCAGGTAGGGTAAATAGGGTCTAGCTCACGAGGACACCAGGTAGGGTAAATAGGGCCTATGACACAAGGTAGGGTAAATAGGGTCTAGGTATGGACACCGGGTAGGGTAAATAGGGTCTATGACACCAGGTAGGGTAAATAGGGTCTAGGTATTTACACCAGGTAGGGTAAATAGGGTCTAGGTATGGACACCAGGTAGGGTAAATAGGGTCTAGCTCACGAGGACACCAGGTAGGGTAAATAGGGTCTAGGACACCGGGTAGGGTAAATAGGGTCTAGGTATGGACACCAGGTAGGGTAAATAGGGTCTAGGTATGGACACCGGGTAGGGTAAATAGGGTCGATGACACCAGGTAGGGTAAATAGGGTCTATGACACCAGGTAGGGTAAATAGGGTCTAGGTATGGACACCAGGTAGGGTAAATAGGGTCTAGGACACCGGGTAGGGTAAATAGGGTCTAAGTATGGACACCAGGTAGGGTAAATAGGGTCTAGCTCACGAGGACACCAGGTAGGGTAAATAGGGTCTATGACACCAGGTAGGGTAAATAGGGTTTATGACACCAGGTAGGGTAAATAGGGTCTAGGTATGGACACCAGGTAGGGTAAATAGGGTCTAGGACACCGGGTAGGGTAAATAGGGTCTAAGTATGGACACCAGGTAGGGTAAATAGGGTCTAGCTCACGAGGACATCAGGTAGGGTAAATAGGGTCCAGGTATGGACACCAGGTAGGGTAAATAGGGTCTAGGACACCAGGTAGGGTAAATAGGGTCTAGCTCACGAGGACATCAGTAGGGTAAATAGGGTATAGGTATGGATACCAGGTAGGGTAAATAGGGTCTAGCTCACGAGGACACCAGGTAGGGTAAATAGGGTCTAGGACACCAGGTAGGGTAAATAGGGTCTAGGACACCAGGTAGGGTAAATAGGGTCTAGGTATGGACACCAGGTAGGGTAAATAGGGTCAAGCTCACGAGGACATCAGGTAGGTTAAATAGGGTCCAGGTATGGACACCAGGTAGGGTAAATAGGGTCTAGCTCACGAGGACATCAGGTAGGGTAAATAGGGTATAGGTATGGACACCAGGTAGGGTAAATAGGGTCTAGGACACCAGGTAGGGTAAATAGGGTCTAGGACACCAGGTAGGGTAAATAGGGTCTAGGTATGGACACCAGGTAGGGTAAATAGTGTCTAGCTCACGAGGACATCAGGTAGGGTAAATAGGGTATAGGTATGGACACCAGGTAGGGTATATAGGGTCTAGGACACCAGGTAGGGTAAATATGGTCTAGGTATGGACACCGGGTAGGGTAAATAGGGTCTATGACACCAGGTAGGGTAAATAGGGTCTAGGTATGGACACCAGGTAGGGTAAATAGGGTCTAGGTATGGACACCAGGTAGGGTAAATAGGGTCTAGCTCACGAGGACATCAGGTAGGGTAAATAGGGTCCTATGACACAGGTAGGGTAAATAGGGTCTAGGTATGGACACCGGGTAGGGGTAAATAGGGTCTATGACACCAGGTAGGGTAAATAGGGTCTAGGTATTTACACCAGGTAGGGTAAATAGGGGCTAGGTAGGACACCAGGTAGGGGTAAATAGGGTCTAGCTCACGAGGACACCATGTAGGGTAATAGGGTTCTAGGACAACCGGGTAGGGTAAATAGAGTCTAGGTATGGACAACCAGGTAGGGTAAATAGGGTCTAGGTATGGACACCAGGTAGGGTAAATAGGGGTCGATTGACACCAGGTAGGGTAAATAGGGTCTAGGACACCAGGTAGGGTAAATAGGGTCTAGGTATGGACACCAGGTAGGGTAAATAGGGTCTAGGACACCAGGTAGGGTAAATAGGGTCTAGGTATGGACACCAGGTAGGGTAAATAGGGTCTAGCTCACGAGGACACCAGGTAGGGTAAATAGGGTCTATGACACCAGGATAGGGTAAATAGGGTTTATGACACCAGGTAGGGTAAATAGGGTCTAGGTATGGACACCAGGTAGGGTAAATAGGGTCTAGGACACCGGGTAGGGTAAATAGGGTCTAAGTATGGACACCAGGTAGGGTAAATAGGGTCTAGCTCACGAGGACATCAGGTAGGGTAAATAGGGTCCAGGTATGGACACCAGGTAGGGTAAATAGGGTCTAGGACACCAGGTAGGGTAAATAGGGTCTAGCTCACGAGGACATCAGTAGGGTAAATAGGGTATAGGTATGGATACCAGGTAGGGTAAATAGGGTCTAGCTCACGAGGACACCAGGTAGGGTAAATAGGGTCTAGGACACCAGGTAGGGTAAATAGGGTCTAGGACACCAGGTAGGGTAAATAGGGTCTAGGTATGGACACCAGGTAGGGTAAATAGGGTCAAGCTCACGAGGACATCAGGTAGGTTAAATAGGGTCCAGGTATGGACACCAGGTAGGGTAAATAGGGTCTAGCTCACGAGGACATCAGGTAGGGTAAATAGGGTATAGGTATGGACACCAGGTAGGGTAAATAGGGTTTAGGACACCAGGTAGGGTAAATAGGGTCTAGGACACCAGGTAGGGTAAATAGGGTCTAGGTATGGACACCAGGTAGGGTAAATAGGGTCTAGCTCACGAGGACATCAGGTAGGGTAAATAGGGTATAGGTATGGACACCAGGTAGGGTATATAGGGTCTAGGACACCAGGTAGGGTAAATATGGTCTAGGTATGGACACCGGGTAGGGTAAATAGGGTCTATGACACCAGGTAGGGTAAATAGGGTCTAGGTATGGACACCAGGTAGGGTAAATAGGGTCTAGGTATGGACACCAGGTAGGGTAAATAGGGTCTAGCTCACGAGGACACCAGGTAGGGTAAATAGGGCCTATGACACAAGGTAGGGTAAATAGGGTCTAGGTATGGACACCGGGTAGGGTAAATAGGGTCTATGACACCAGGTAGGGTAAATAGGGTCTAGGTATTTACACCAGGTAGGGTAAATAGGGTCTAGGTATGGACACCAGGTAGGGTAAATAGGGTCTAGCTCACGAGGACACCAGGTAGGGTAAATAGGGTCTAGGACACCGGGTAGGGTAAATAGAGTCTAGGTATGGACACCAGGTAGGGTAAATAGGGTCTAGGTATGGACACCGGGTAGGGTAAATAGGGTCGATGACACCAGGTAGGGTAAATAGGGTCTATGACACCAGGTAGGGTAAATAGGGTCTAGGTATGGACACCAGGTAGGGTAAATAGGGTCTAGGACACCGGGTAGGGTAAATAGGGTCTAAGTATGGACACCAGGTAGGGTAAATAGGGTCTAGCTCACGAGGACACCAGGTAGGGTAAATAGGGTCTATGACACCAGGTAGGGTAAATAGGGTTTATGACACCAGGTAGGGTAAATAGGGTCTAGGTATGGACACCAGGTAGGGTAAATAGGGTCTAGGACACCGGGTAGGGTAAATAGGGTCTAAGTATGGACACCAGGTAGGGTAAATAGGGTCTAGCTCACGAGGACATCAGGTAGGGTAAATAGGGTCCAGGTATGGACACCAGGTAGGGTAAATAGGGTCTAGGACACCAGGTAGGGTAAATAGGGTCTAGCTCACGAGGACATCAGTAGGGTAAATAGGGTATAGGTATGGATACCAGGTAGGGTAAATAGGGTCTAGCTCACGAGGACACCAGGTAGGGTAAATAGGGTCTAGGACACCAGGTAGGGTAAATAGGGTCTAGGACACCAGGTAGGGTAAATAGGGTCTAGGTATGGACACCAGGTAGGGTAAATAGGGTCAAGCTCACGAGGACATCAGGTAGGTTAAATAGGGTCCAGGTATGGACACCAGGTAGGGTAAATAGGGTCTAGCTCACGAGGACATTAGGTAGGGTAAATAGGGTATAGGTATGGACACCAGGTAGGGTAAATAGGGTCTAGCTCACGAGGACATCAGGTAGGGTAAATAGGGTATAGGTATGGACACCAGGTAGGGTAAATAGGGTTTAGGACACCAGGTAGGGTAAATAGGGTCTAGGACACCAGGTAGGGTAAATAGGGTCTAGGTATGGACACCAGGTAGGGTAAATAGGGTCTAGGTATGGACACCAGGTAGGGTAAATAGGGTCTAGGACACCAGGTAGGGTAAATAGGGTATAGGTATGGACACCAGGTAGGGTATATAGGGTCTAGGACACCAGGTAGGGTAAATAGGGTCTAGGTATGGACACCGGGTAGGGTAAATAGGGTCTATGACACCAGGTAGGGTAAATAGGGTCTAGGTATGGACACCAGGTAGGGTAAATAGGGTCTAGTTATGGACACCAGGTAGGGTAAATAGGGTCTAGCTCACGAGGACACCAGGTAGGGTAAATAGGGTCTAGGACACCGGGTAGGGTAAATAGAGTCTAGGTATGGACACCAGGTAGGGTAAATAGGGTCTAGGTATGAACACAAGGTAGGGTAAATAGGGTCTATGACACCAGGTAGGGTAAATAGGGTCTATGACACCAGGTAGGGTAAATAGGGTCTAGGTATGGACACCAGGTAGGGTATATAGGGTCTAGGACACCAGGTAGGGTAAATAGGGTCTAGGTATGGACACCGGGTAGGGTAAATAGGGTTTATGACACCAGGTAGGGTAAATAGGGTCTAGGTATGGACACCAGGAAGGGTAAATAGGGTCTATGACACCAGGTAGGGTAAATAGGGTCTATGACACCAGGTAGGGTAAATAGGGTCTATGACACCAGGTAGGGTAAATAGGGTTTATGACACCAGGTAGGGTAAATAGGGTCTAGGTATGGACACCAGGAAGGGTAAATAGAGTCTAGGTATGGACACCAGGTAGGGTAAATAGGGTCTAGGTATGGACACCAGGTAGGGTAAATAGGGTCTAGGTATGGACACCAGGAAGGGTAAATAGGGTCTATGACACCAGGTAGGGTAAATAGGGTCTATGACACCAGGTAGGGTAAATAGGGTCTATGACACCAGGTAGGGTAAATAGGGTTTATGACACCGGGTAGCGTAAATAGGGTCTAGGTATGGACACCAGGAAGGGTAAATAGAGTCTAGGTATGGACACCAGGTAGGGTAAATAGGGTCTAGGTATGGACACCAGGTAGGGTATATAGGGTCTAGGTATGGACACCAGGTAGGGTAAATAGGGTCTATGACACCAGGTAGGGTAAATAGGGTCTAGGTATGGACACCAGGAAGGGTAAATAGGGTCTAGGTATGGACACCGGGTAGTGTAAATAGGGTCTAGGTATGGACACCAGGTAGGGTAAATAGGGTCTATGACACCAGGTAGGGTAAATAGGGTCTATGACACCAGGTAGGGTAAATAGGGTCTAAGTATGGACACCAGGTAGGGTAAATAGGGTCTAGGTATGGACACCAGGTAGGGTAAATAGGGTCTAGGTATGGACACCAGGTAGGGTAAATAGGGTCTAGCTCACGAGGACACCAGGTAGGGTAAATAGGGTCTAGGACACCGGGTAGGGTAAATAGGGTCTAAGTATGGACACCAGGTAGGGTAAATAGGGTCTAGCTCACGAGGACACCAGGTAGGGTAAATAGGGTATAGGTATGGACACCAGGTAGGGTATATAGGGTCTAGGTAACAAGGACACCAGGTAGGGTAAATAGGGTCTAGGACACCAGGTAGGGTAAATAGGGTCTAGCTCACGAGGACACCAGGTAGGGTAAATAGGGTCTAGGTATGGACACCAGGTAGGGTAAATAGGGTCTAGGTATGGACACCAGGTAGGGTAAATAGGGTCTAGGTATGGACACCAGGTAGGGTAAATAGGGTCTATGACACCAGGTAGGGTAAATAGGGTCTAGGTATGGACACCAGGTAGGGTAAATAGGGTCTAGGACACCAGGTAGGGTAAATAGGGTCTAAGTATGGACACCAGGTAGGGTAAATAGGGTCTAGTTCACGAGGACACCAGGTAGGGTAAATAGGGTCTAGGACACCGGGTAGGGTAAATAGGGTCTAAGTATGGACACCAGGTAGGGTAAATAGGGTCTAGTTCACGAGGACACCAGGTAGGGTAAATAGGGTATAGGTATGGACACCAGGTAGGGTAAATAGGGTCTAGGTAACAAGGACACCAGGTAGGGTAAATAGGGTCTATGACACCGGGTAGGGTAAATAGGGTCTAGGACACCAGGCAGGGTAAATAGGGTCTAGGTATGGACACCAGGTAGGGTAAATAGGGTCTAGGTATGGACACCGGGTAGGGTAAATAGGGTCTAGGTATGGACACCAGGTAGGGTAAATAGGGTCTAGGACACCAGGTAGGGTAAATAGGGTCTAGGTAACAAGGACACCAGGTAGGGTCAACAAGGTCTACGTAGGGATATTAGGAAGGGTAAATAGGGTGTAGGTATGGACACCAGGAAGGGTAAATAGGGTCTAGGACACCAGGTAGGGTAAATAGGGTCTAAGTATGGACACCAGGTAGGGTAAATAGGGTCTAGTTCACGAGGACACCAGGTAGGGTAAATAGGGTCTAGGACACCGGGTAGGGTAAATAGGGTCTAAGTATGGACACCAGGTAGGGTAAATAGGGTCTAGTTCACGAGGACACCAGGTAGGGTAAATAGGGTATAGGTATGGACACCAGGTAGGGTAAATAGGGTCTAGGTAACAAGGACACCAGGTAGGGTAAATAGGGTCTATGACACCGGGTAGGGTAAATAGGGTCTAGGACACCAGGCAGGGTAAATAGGGTCTAGGTATGGACACCAGGTAGGGTAAATAGGGTCTAGGTATGGACACCGGGTAGGGTAAATAGGGTCTAGGTATGGACACCAGGTAGGGTAAATAGGGTCTAGGACACCAGGTAGGGTAAATAGGGTCTAGGTAACAAGGACACCAGGTAGGGTCAACAAGGTCTACGTAGGGATATTAGGAAGGGTAAATAGGGTGTAGGTATGGACACCAGGAAGGGTAAATAGGGTCTTGGTATGGACACCAGGTAGGGTAAATAGGGTCTAGCTCACGAGGACACCAGGTAGGGTAAATAGGGTCTAGGTATGGACACCGGGTAGGGTAAATAGGGTCTAGGTATGGACACCAGGTAGTGTAAATAGGGTCTAGGTATGGACACCAGGTAGGGTAAATAGGGTCTAGCTCACGAGGACACCAGGTAGGGTAAATAGGGTCTAGCTCACGAGGACACCAGGTAGGGTAAATAGGGTCTAGCTCACGAGGACACCAGGTAGGGTAAATAGGGTCTAGCTCACGAGGACACCAGGTAGGGTAAATAGGGTCTAGCTCACGAGGACACCAGGTAGGGTAAATAGGGTCTTGGTATGGACACCAGGTAGGGTAAATAGGGTGTAGGTATGGACACCAGGAAGGGTAAATAGGGTCTAGGTATGGACACCAGGTAGGGTAAATAGGGTCTAGGTATGGACACCAGGTAGGGTAAATAGGGTCTAGGTATGGACACCAGGTAGGGTAAATAGGGTCTAGCTCACGAGGACACCAGGTAGGGTAAATAGGGTCTATGACACCAGGTAGGGTAAATAGGGTCTAGGTATGGACACCAGGTAGGGTAAATAGGGTCTAGCTCACGAGGACACCAGGTAGGGTAAATAGGGTCTAGGACACCGGGTAGGGTAAATAGGGTCTAGGACACCAGGTAGGGTAAATAGGGTCTAAGTATGGACACCAGGTAGGGTAAATAGGGTCTAAGTATGGACACCAGTTAGGGTAAATAGGGTATAGGTATGGACACCAGGTAGGGTATATAGGGTCTAGGACACCAGGTAGGGTAAATAGGGTCTAGTAATGGACACCAGGTAGGGTAAATAGGGTCTAACTCACGAGGACACCAGGTAGGGTAAATAGGGTCTAGGTATGGACACCAGGTAGGGTATATAGGGTCTAGGTAACAAGGACACCAGGTAGGGTAAATAGGGTCTAGGACACCAGGTAGGGTAAATAGGGTCTAGGACACCAGGTAGGGTAAATAGGGTCTAGGTAACAAGGACACCAGGTAGGGTAAATAGGGTCTATGACACCGGGTAGGGTAAATAGGGTCTAGGACACCAGGTAGGGTAAATAGGGTCTAGGTATGGACACCAGGTAGGGTAAATAGGGTCTAGGTAACAAGGACACCAGGAAGGGTCAACAAGGTCTACGTAGGGATATTAGGAAGGGTAAATAGGGTGTAGGTATGGACACCAGGTGGGGTAAATAGGGTCTAGGTATGGACACCAGGTAGGGTAAATAGGGTCTAGGTATGGACACCAGGTAGGGTAAATAGGGTCTAGGTATGGACACCAGGTAGGGTAAATAGGGTCTAGCTCACGAGGACACCAGGTAGGGTAAATAGGGTATAGGTATGGACACCAGGTAGGGTAAATAGGGTCTAGGTATGGACACCAGGTACGGTTAATAGGGTCTAGGTATGGACACCGGGTAGGGTAAATAAGGTCTAGGTATGGACACCGGGTAGGGTAAATAGGGTCTAGGTATGGACACCGGGTAGGGTAAATAGGGTCTAGGTATGGACACCAGGTAGTGTAAATAGGGTCTAGGTATGGACACCAGGTAGGGTATATAGGGTCCAGCTCACGAGGACACCAGGTAGGGTAAATAAGGTCTAGCACACCAGGTAGGGTCAACAAGGTCAAGGTATGGACACCAGGTAGGGTAAATAGGGTCTAGCTATGGACACCAGGTAGGGTAAATAGGGTCTAGGTATGGACACCATGTAGGGTAAATAGGGTCTAGGTATGGACACAAGGTAGGGTAAATAGGGTCTAGGTATGGACACCGGGTAGGGTAAATAGGGTCTAGGACACCAGGTAGGGTAAATAGGGTCTAGGTATGGACACCAGGTAGGGTAAGTAGGGTCTAGGTATGGACACCGGGTAGGGTAAATAGGGTCTAGGACACCAGGTAGGGTAAATAGGGTCTAGGACACCAGGTAGGGTAAATATGGTCTAGGTATGGACACCGGGTAGGGTAAATAGGGTCTAGGTATGGACACCAGGTAGTGTAAATAGGGTCTAGGTATGGACACAAGGTAGGGTAAATAGGGTCTAGGACACCAGGTAGGGTAAATAGGGTCTAGGACACCAGGTAGGGTAAATAGGGTCTAGGTATGGACACCAGGTAGGGTAAATAGGGTCTAGCTCACGAGGACACCAGGTAGGGTAAATAGGGTCTAGGTATGGACACCAGGTAGTGTAAATATGGTCTAGGTATGGACACCAGGTAGGGTAAATATGGTCTAGGTATGGACACCGGGTAGGGTAAATATGGTCTAGGTATGGACACCAGGTAGGGTAAATATGGTCTAGGTATGGACACCGGGTAGGGTAAATAGGGTCTATGACACCAGGTAGTGTAAATAGGGTCTAGGTATGGACACCAGGTAGGGTAAATAGGGTCTAGGTATGGACACCAGGTAGGGTAAATAGGGTCTAGCTCACGAGGACATCAGGTAGGGTAAATAGGGTATAGGTATGGAGATAACGTATGGTAAATAGGGTCTAAGTATGGGTATTATGAAGGGTAAAAAGGGTCTAGGTATGGACACCAGGTAGGGCAACAGGGTCTAGGTATTGATATCAGGTAGGGTCAACAGGGTCTGGCTCACGAGGACACCAGGTAGGGTCAACAGGGTCTAGGTATTGATATCAGGTAGGGTCAACAGGGTCTGGCTCACGAGGACACCAGGTAGGGTCAATAGGGTCTAGGTATTGATATCAGGTAGGGTCAACAGGGTCTGGCTCACGAGGACACCAGGTAGGGTCAATAGGGTCTAGGTATTGATATCAGGTAGGGTCAACAGGCTTCAAACCACGATGATACCCAGGTGGAACTAATAGAATCTTTAATCCCTTTGGGGGTTAGATAGGGGGATCTCAATCCGAGGGGAGAGATTGTTAAATTCCCAAACACGAGGCTTGCCGAGTCTTTGAGAACTTAACAATCTCCTCCAAGGGTTGAGATTCCCCTATCTCATCCCAAAAAGGTTTGAATGATTATTTTTCTTTTACCCTGTTTTTTTATCGTAGTGGGAACCAAATCAAAACGTATGTAAACAACAACACGTGGACGGCGGATGACTGTTGTGATAAGGCTGCGATGACGCTTTACACCTTACGATGTTTATTTCATAAAAAATAAAGTTCCGACAAGCTGGTAAAAAAACCCACCAAACACTCAGTTTACTCTGATAATTTAAACTTATTTTAATTCAAACATTTTCACTACATTTTAAATCTTCCTTAAATAGTATGCACACAAGTAAACAAGCAGACGAACATTATTATGCATGTTTGTGACCCCGTAAAAGTAGTTCCGGGTCAGGTAAAAATAACGTCACCCTATCGAGAACAAGAGCACTTAAAAAAGCACGTGTAGCTTGTCTTTTCCTTAGGGTGAGATAAGGAAATCTCACCCCGGTAAAACTGCGGATATCACTGTCCAGGGTAAGAGAAAATAGAATCTACGTTAACGTTATGACAATACCAATGTGAGGTCAATAAGCTATGGTTGGTCAATATTATTATCGGAGCGAATGCAAAAATGGAATAAAGAAATACTGATGCCGGGGCCATACCATCTGTAGTGGGGAGGTTTCGACTATACTGAATTGATGACCATATCTTGTCGTATATCATGACGTATAGCATGTCCGTGCAGTATGTCAGACTAGGAGCAGCAATAGTAAAGAGAAATGTGCCAATAGTCTTTTAAAACACTCATTGTCTATATGTAGTAAATTTTCTATATTGAATTTATTCTCACAACAATTTACCCTTTAATCATTTCGACTTATATAAGTAATGAATATTGCATTATATGAATATATATAAATAAAAATGCTCAGACGGGGTGTTTATGACAACTTTTCCTTGAATTAATTCTGTAACTACATAATCTGTTGTGACTTGTAATGTGATAAAACGAATAGTTATTTTATTCTACACATACAGTTACAAGTGTCTCCTTGTCAATGGCTGCAAAATTAGAAGACAAAAATAGTTTCCTGTAAATGGAAAAAAAAAAAAAAAAAAAAAATACTCAAATAACATTCACAATAATAAGGGAAAAGAAATAACAATAAACAATACATATATACGACTGAACTGCGGACGGAAGACAAGCGTGTACATGCATCTTACCTGTATATACCCACCTACATACAAGTTGTATGCATAACATTCCATTTTCATTTAAACAACAATCGAACCAGGAAGACGTCACGGATGGTTGACTTTCTCTCGAAGTTTATTATCTACAATATCTGTAATATATACAGAGAAATCAAGAGCAGAGGACGTAAGTGTCTGTGTTTTATATTTTCGTTTATTATTGGTGTAAACATACTGGTTGATCAAAATCAATAACTATTCATCATATTGTAAGTATCAGGAAACCTGGAGAACGGCAATCAAGGTAAGAATAGGTTAGATAAAGGTAATAATAATGTTTATACAGGAACAAGGATTTACCTACAGTCATTGCGGTAGACATTGCTGGTCGATACCTACTTTCCACGACCACGTTTTATTGGAACATTGACACGGTTCAGAATATTTGGATCAAATCTATAGCTTTTAATATACTGTTATTATATCAATATTATATGTAACCAGTAAGTACATGATTTGACTAAGTATAGACTTTTATATTTAATATAAGTTATTGAGTGTAACTTATATCAGTGAATTGTATCATGCAAATCTTATTTTCGAAGCCAATAATATCCAAACTCTTAACTCGTTCTCCACTTTGTAATTTGTATTGCTGTTCACGTATATTACGATTTTCTATATTATAATATGTACTAATGGGCAATATGGCCCACAGTTAATAAAGAAATTGAAACTGAAATTGAATATACAGTGTATGTTAAACATTCTTTAGAAATCCACTATTGAAAATCATGAAATTTATTGAATGATGTGTCTTTTGAACATCCCAATCCATTGTTTTCTAATATTTCGAGGTTTTTGGTCGTCCTCTAGATCAATTTAGGCCAATGATATCACTGACGAGACTTACAAGGACGAAACAGTTATAATGCAGTTCAATTTATCTTGGAACTACTGTATCCTACTCTCAATTTGTTTGTACGAAACTCTTGCGTACCTTAAGTCCAATCATAGCAAGTTCACAGCCTAAGGTTACGACATTTTTTAGGTATTTTGACGTGTGTGTGTGAAGTGACATAGGTAGCATGTCCTTTCTAAGCGTTCGGGGAAAAAAGGGATTGTGATACCGCGAATTTTTCCAAGAAGTAAAAATGCTACCTGCGTTTAAATTTACAGTGCAGCTAACTATCGCTCTTGTTATCTCAATAAAAACTAGCATGTTTGTCATGCATAGCAAAAGGAGGCCGCGTTAGGTCATTCGGTTAGTTCTCTGGCTTCGTAAACTCAAGTGAAGATCCGAGGCTTCGACGCTCCCTACCCGTGTCGGGTTGTACTTCCCAGGAAGCTGAAAAACCGGACAGTGCTTTTGTGGTTGTGTCCTTGGGCATGACACTCTGAGGGGTATGCGACAGGCCTCCCGTATGTTTTTCAGTGAGGTAGTCAGCAACTACTTCAAAGGAGACCCCGCATCAAAATGACCCTGGCTGTTCAGGGGGCGATAAATCCAGCTACAACTAACACATTATATAGTAAAAGTTGTTAATTTTCCATTAATACCACACCCATGACATTAAGAACACTATAAATGTTAAATAAAAAGAAATGGAATCCATTTCCGTACGGCCAAACTAAATTCGGCTATTTCACATAAGATGCATGCTCGGACACGTTGTCTACGACATGTAGGCTTTCCGCAGCCATACCAAGCTTACAGACAAAAACGGTAAATAAAAAGGGAAAACGTGGAAGCAATAAAGCGAATGAAGCTATAACATTATATATGAATGATTTGATTGAATTGATAAATCAATAAGTTCACATAGACGGGTAATGGCGGTATCAGTTAACAAAACTTTGCATATACACTGTATGTATATCAACAGTAATGGTCTATGTAGGATTACCTTTATCTCTCATCTCGTGCTATATATATCGTCCAACTTGAATACATGGTGTATCTGATTACCATATTGAGTACAGAGGAGTCGATGTTCAAGTAAGGAGGATACATGTATGTAGATCTTTGTAATATACACATATATGTACGTACGTACTGGGAAGTAACTGCACTTAAACTTGCAATTTCTTCTTGTGTGGCGAATCACTTGTGTTGTCTAAATGGTTGTCATTGACGATGCTATGTTTATTACGACGGGGCTGATTCCCAATAGGATCTGTTTTTTCCTTTTTTTCTTAAATTGATCTTTGATTGTTTTCCTCAGGTTTCAACTATCAATTGCCTCCAGAGTAAAAGGTATATTTAACAAATGCAGCAATCTAAAATTCCCGGAATGTCATCGGCCAATTGAAAAATGTGAAAATTGCCCAACTCTGTATGTTTAGTACGCCTTTCTCAAAATATCATTGCTTTCATTCTCTTGGTGATACTGACATAAAGTTGGCCAGCATCGACAAATTTAGAAAAAAAGTCTTTCTCTCAAAAATGTTTGCAGCATTTTATCTTTATGGCAGGTAATTGATTGTGATTTGTTTTTGTATTCTGTTTTGTTCGAACTGACATAACGTCAATGTTTTCTCTGATAGTTTAAAACAGTACACATTAAAGTATATTGTTTCGACATGTGGTATGTCACGTGTGTGTATAGGCACATAAACCACAGTGATCAGTCTTCTTAGTGCTTGTCACATGTAACTGTTGGCACAATGTTTTGCTTTTCATTACCAAAACCGCATGCATTTCCTCAATTATTTCATATATACACCGATGAATTTGGAAAGCAACACAATTTTAAATCACATTTAATTGACCATTCAGCTTGCTGGATTACACGTATGACCTCGATACACCTTCATAATAATGCGATATATTCCTGAAAAAATGAACGGGAAAGGTGACTAGTCGATAAAGAAATAGTCGAATTTTGCTCTCTTGACATATATCGTGAATTATGCAAATGTATAGTATAAGCCTGGCTATCAACCCTACCTTTGGTGTTTTATTTAGCTGTCAGACCAAAGCAATATAATATCATACTAAATATTTTCAAAAAGAAAAAAAGTGTAAAAAAAAAAAGGTCATTTTAAGTGTAAAATAGAAATCAATTCCTATGAAGTTACGGTAAAGGAAGCATGTAACGTCTATCATGGCTTTAAATTGTGTATTTCCCCACCAAGTCAGAGTCATACTGTACATGTTTTAACCATGTGTTGCTGATGGTGTGATGGTATACAATGTTTTTCTCCCATATGGGACATCTACATATATATCTGGATGTTATTACTTACAGTAAACTATATTTATGTCAAATACATATATACTACTCACATAATGTCGTTTGTATGCCGATAATACTGTTATTGTGAGAGGCCTCGGTTAATGATTCAGTTAGTGTTGAGAGTGTGAGCAATTTTCATAAATTATCCAAATTAAGTGATGAAAATAGAGTATTTCTATAAGAAGATTCCATCAAAAATATTGATCGACATGTACTGCTTACGTAACATGACGAAAATATATAATCATCATTACAGCGTAAACCGTGAATTCTACAAGAAGTATTTCATCAACAGTCTGAAATGCAGAATCCTCCACCATACGAACAAGGTACGCATTTTCATGTTCTACCTACACCTCCCTTGATGAACTCCATTTAGGTACTGCCATGACCTCTGACTTATATCTCCCTTTATTGACACGATTTAGGTACTGCCATGACCTCTGACTTATATCTCCCTTTTTTGACTCGATTTAGGTACTGCCATGACCTCTGACTTATATCTCCCTTTTTTGACTCGATTTAGGTACTGCCATGACCTCTGACTTATATCTCCCTTTTTTGACTCGATTTAGGTACTGCCATGACCTCTGACTTATATATCCCTTTATTGACTCAATTAAGGTACTGCCATGACCTCTGACTTATATATCCCTTTATTGGCTCGATTTAGGTACTGCCATGACCTCTGACTTACCTATTTCGAATCTGATACAAAAAATGCAGTCATATAAAGCATGAACTCCCTAAGACTCTCCTAAACGTTTACCCTCCTCCTTCGGGTCCCGATTGATCACCCCGTTCGCAGTTTCGTAAATCGATATAATATTTAAATCATAACATATATATTTACCGTAAGTCTGTTAGATTGAATACCAGACTTGACTATTGACGTCATTACCAAACTGAAAAAGATTTAAAAAAATATGAAATGAAACAAGGAGA